>NW_015622513.1:260037-860037 GCF_000836115.1 Exophiala spinifera
CCCCCACCCCCCAAGCCTGACCCTGTTGCGTCGTCAGTCCATGTGTGCAGAGGACATGAACCATGGGGGCGATACTGCCAGCCAATACTCTATTGCCCTTGAGTAGCATCGACTGAGCGCACCACCCGTCAACAACGACGCAGAGTCAGAGTGCCACTACACCCTCTCCCTAAGGTGTTCTATCAGCCGAAACCCAACAGAACGGAATTCTGGACGCGCGATCTTTTTTTTTTGGAACATCCGGTTACACGTGCCCAAGTGAGATTTTCAAAACAATAGTAATCCTCGAAGAAGCTACACAAGGTTTGACCTTTCGGAATATATGCAACGCAGTACTCGACGGTATGAAGGAGGTGAAACAGTCCCTTATACGCATCCCGGGTTCACTCACTCACGGGTCACAGTCACAACAAACGTAACGTAGTCACCTAAAAAAAAGCTCGTCTTTAGACCTTCTGGAAGGAAAAACAATTGCACTTGTATTTTACACACATCATGTCATTTTACGCTCATTAAATTGTCCATGCTGATGACCACCTATGCCGTTGCAGGCTGTGCGGCAGAAAACGGCGTAAAGAAGTCCGGGTCTGCTTCTAACTCTTCGCGAACCTACAACACCCAATGTGTTAGTGATGCAGAAGAACCCAAGGACACATGTTGTTCAAGGGTTGTGCAGGGTCAGACTTACGATATCCAAACCGCCCACAAGTTCTCCGTTCGTGTACAACTGCGGGAACGTAGGCCAGTCAGAGAACACCTTCAATCCTTCTCGGACATCATTGTCCGCTAGGATGTTGAAAAATCTAGGAACCGGAAGAAATTTCCCCTTCGTCAGCATGCTCTGCACGCTCATCCGAAAATGCAAAGTTGTACAGGTGACAACAACAGCAACGTACCCATATTTGACTTGCTTCTCTCTGAGAATACTGACGAGCTGCCGGCTGAATCCGCACTGTGGCGCGCTCGGCGTTCCCTTCATGAACAGCATAACCGGCCTGGATAGATACGACAAGAGAAAGTGTCAGCCATAGAGAACAAAGCATTATTTTACACAGTCCGGCGCCTGCACGGGTCAGGGGACTCTGGCGGGCGCAGAAACGACTTACGCAGCCTTGACCAGCTTTCCTAGTCTGTCATTCAATTCGGCCTGCGACTCTTGGTTTGACGAATACGCCGGGGCAGTCTGCGGGTCCGCGTCCTTTGGCGCATATGAACTCAGATCTTTCGTGGCGCCGTTCGTCTGCGGCTGCTGTTGCGGAGTGGCCTGCAGCGGCGGCGGGATGCCATTTCTGCCTGCGGCGGAGCCTGCGCCTGCGTATTTCTCTACCGCTGCTCTGACCTTGGCCGGGTCTATTCCGCTCACGGTCTGGAGAGTCTCGCCTCCCTTTTGAAGCACGAGGAATGGCACGGCCGTGACGTCGTACGACTCGGAGATATCAGCGAGGTCTTCAGCGTTGATGGACAGGAACGACACGTCGGCGTCGGCGGGGTATGTGGAGGCGAGGGTCGTGAGGATGGTGTTCATCTGAGCGCATGGCGCGGCCCAGGGAGTATGGAAGTACAGGACGAACAGCGTCGACGGAGAAGCATTCTTGATCAGCTGATCGAAGCCGGCTTCGGACCCTACTTCTTTGAGCGTTGCCATGGTGTCGAGGGCTGCCTGTTAAGGGGAATAGATGAGTACGTCGATGGTGGGAGAGTCAAGAGAAAGCAGAAGAACGTTTCACGTCTCAGAATGATTAAAGCAAAAGGAGTATGCGTAATCTGCTGCTGCTGCTACGGGGAAGTTGAGTAATTGCGAAAATACCGGGCATGTGAGGCGGCAATTTGTTTTTTGCATGACGCGATATCGCTCAGCCTTGCTCAGCCTTGTTGCCCCTCCCCCCTCACCACAGCGACATCAAGGCGCTCACCTGTCGATGATTCTATCATCTTAATCCGTATAGCAACGCTGCTCCTGCATCACAAGCCTACAATAGGATTCCAGATATAACAATGTCGTTGAGCTTTTACAGAGACCAGAAGAATCATGCACGATGCTGCGATCTGTTGTAGTGCTATATCGTAGCCATGCATGCCTCTGGCTCCCGCAATCATTTCGGAATACTTTCGTGCTCAAAAAACCGCTCGAGGCTATCAGAGCCAACTAATGACATGGCCGTGTTTCTCGCGTAGACGTGTCCAAGGTGTCTCTCGGCGGCCTGGATGCTCATGCAAAACCTCTTTGAGCCATTGGAATTCGCGCTCCTGCATCAGATGACTCTCATCCAGAATACGAGTGGTTTCTGGAGCGATTTACTGTGACCCGAAGAAATGATACTGATCATCCAGCGTGGCTCTCCAGTGTTGCCTGGGGATGAGCTGACTGCGCCACAAAGTCCATTTTGCGCACGGATTCTGCCCTTTAAGAATCTCTCCACGAATCGACATGAGGAAGGTGGTTTGACTCGGTCAATGTTGAGCTTCAACAGCTCATGCCTGCCCCCGTGATATGAATGAGCCTTGGTGTCAAGTAACGTTTCTCAGACTTCGACGAATGAATGCCGTATCAAGTTTGCCACGTATATTTGACGTGCCGGTGAGGTTTCTTTGTCGGTACAGCTATCATCATCTTCTCCATTCTCCCCGACCTCTCATATAGGCTTCGATGGCCCTCCAGACCTCCTCAACTGTTTCTCTATCTCTCCATCTCCTCGAGACTCGCGTTTCCTGGTCGACGTCCCCCCCGTGGGCTCGTTCGTCCCATCGTTCCACTGTAAAGGTCTTGACGCTACTACCCCAGCCTTTCACCTCTGCCGGGATTGGTAAGCCTTTCTCACCTACGTACACGCCCACAACATGGCCGAACAATTCCTGCGGGGTCCGCCACTTATATCCTCGAAATTGCCACACCTGGCCTGTGGTGAACACAGCGACAACTCGACTCCAATAATCTGGCTTGAAGTGCTCGGGCGAATCGACAAGAATAAAGCGGAATGGCTTCTCGCTCAGCGAATGTAGGGTCCTCGTAATGTGCAGCAAGTTCGCTGTCGTCTGCGTGGATAGAGTTGGGTGGTCCGGAGGTACATACAATCCTGTGTCGAGAAACGTCTTGATATTGGACATTCTTAGCAAAGACGAGGCAGATGGCGAGAGAAGGATGATTGGGTCGGACCGCTTCGATGATACAGCAGACGGAATAGGCTTCGAAGGTCCCGTGGCAGGTCGACTCGCCAACTGCGCCGGTCTGCCTCCCTGCCCAGGCTTTCCCGAAGGAGCCATGCCTTTCCGCCGTCCAAGGAATGTCTCTGCGTGCTTGCGAACGTGAGAAAAATCCTAGAATCACGTGTTAGAAGGATCTTGGGATCGCCACCAATATCTGGATGAAACCTACCGTGGGCTTCACACCCCTCAAGACACTATTATGGTCACCAATTCGTCTCTCCCCGTTATATATTGCCTGCAACCGCGCATCGATGACCTTGACAGGCCGCCCGCCCGCCGTCTGCGTGACACCCACGCCTGAGCCACCGACCGTCGGGACCGCCGTGCCACCTGCGACATCAGCTGCTCTGTCGGCGGCCTCCACTGTACCGGCAGCTGTGCCCTCTATAGGCTTAATATGTTCACTTTCATCAGATGCGCCTTCGAGCCATGTAATGAGATCCAGACGTTCCACGAAGATCAAGCATCGTATTTTCTGTCCCTCGGGTAGCTTTTTGTCCAACTCTCCTGCCGACGCAAAGTACTCAGACACGGTGACATCCTTCTGTAGCCATGCGAAAAAAATGCTCCGCAAGTCGACTTGCGTGGTGTCAGGGTTTTGTGACGTAAACCTGGTTTTCGTATCCAAGGGCAGGCATTGAGCCGAAGGGTATGTGAAGTAGAGATGGGTAGCATCAGCGAGAGATTCGGTTCTATTGTCTTCTGCTGTGGATGGGTCTGAGGATGTTGTGGGAATGGGAGGTCTAGAGGTTGCGATTGAGGATTTCAAGAGTTGCAGGGCATCGCTACTCGCCATCGTGATTGGGCGAGCTCTGTGCTGCTGGCAGAGATGACGACGTCGACGATTAAAACATTTCGGAACTCGAAGAGCTTGTGACCAGTGCGGTAGCTTCGGGATTGTTAAGGTCAACAACACTGGCGTTCATCCTTACAAAAAGTCGTGAAGCGCGACGTCGCACTCGCGCCGGAATGGAACATCGTATGTCCGGTCAGTGCCTGAATGCGAAGATTCGCTAACCTTGACGGGACTAGTCTTTAGGCAAAAGCTGCATTTGATTGGCGGCAGCTCTTGGGGCACATTCAACTCTCTACAGTAGATGGGGACGAATCTCTTCAGGCGATGCGCAGCAGCAATCTCATGCAGACTGGACTATGAGTCGTTTCTAAAAGTTGTTAGATGCTTAACCTTTGTCAACGCTCGGGCTGCCCAAAGTAGAAATTTGGTCAGTCTTATGGCCGTGCAGGATGATATCAACCCCGTTCGCCCTTTCTCGGCTCTCACGTAAACATAATTTTCGGTGGTGTCCAATAACCGATGGAAACGATGCTGTGAAGACTAGAAAATGCCGATCCCCTCGGCTATATCTCACGGTGGTGGGTTGTACGACAGGACTGTCCGGTCAGCGTAGTATCTGAACAAGAAACCCAAATTGAGACAGACTTTCGATATGACTGTTAGTCGCTTGTCATTGAGCTTCAAAAACCGCAAATCCAAAGCCCGGGGTGTCGGCAACATGTACAATATTCGCAAGCCATCTCCACGATGGCGTGTGTACAATGCTGCGCCCCGTTATTCATCACGCTCACCACAACTGTGGGGAGAAAACACATTTCTAGTCACGCAGTTTCGGGACGGGTTTTACTAAGACTGAACGGGGAACCTCAAGGCCGGAGTGACGGGAGGAAAATTGGATAATCGATGTGCATCGTGCAGTATTCCCATATTCCGTCCCTCTAGGGTCAAGTTTATGCCAAAGCACCGGCTCACGCAGCCTCATTACTTCCAACAAGCACAGTGAACGAGCGTAAGACTCCCAGAGCCCGACGACACTCACACCTTCGCCTTCCCGTCTACGGCTTTGCTTTCCTCCACAGGGGTATCTTTCCAATGCAAATGCCGACCGGAAGGCCATGCTGCTAAATATGCCTGTCTTTACAGTTCTCAACTCCTCCCAGATAGACCACGCTATGCTGAACGCCTCCGGGTTTCTATGCAGAAAATGTGGGATACCCACCAGTAGACAAGTCCTACCACGAGTCTATAGACTCCTGGTCACGCTTGTCGAAACAATCTTGATTATTGACAAAAAGTCGGTAGATGCCCTTGTTTGTACATGAAGATCCGCGATGCAGACCCTTGTTGTGTTCGTAATATTCATCACATTTAAATGTGCAATGCAAATAGATTTGGAGAAGTCGATGTTGCTCTCGTGTTGCGGACATATGGGACTGCTTTGGAGCCGTAGCGGAGGCTTCTCATGATCGTGTATTCGACCGGCTCACAATGCCTTCGGGGGCTGGAGACAAGGTACGGTTAGCGCCAGATATTAGATCAATTTCGTGATCTCGGAAGACTGTGGCGTTTTTGGGGTCGCGAAGGAACTTGGGAACCGAATCCTATGCAGCGCAATTAGTGACAAGCCGGGTGGATTGGTGAATGAGATGCCTTACACTTGCCATGAGCTTGAACACAGCGGCCTGCGCAAGCTCAAACAGTTCGATGACCTCGTCGAGAGATTCTCTCATGGATTCCTCGTCAGGGTTTGTGCGGATCATGCGGCTGTCGAGGCGATTTCGCAGGGCATGGTCAATGTTCAGCTCGGAGGGGGCACCGGAAGCCAGGAAGGAATTGTATAATCCTGAGAGGTTGTTAATAAATGACAAGGCACACGCTAGCCCAGACACATACCGTATGCCCCAGCTAGAGTCTCCCTCACGACATCTGGCCTGTTCAGTCTTCCTGACTCGTCCAATTGACGATATGCAGAGATGAACTCTGTTACGTCGAGATAGAAGCCAAGGTTTTCTTCACACAGTGACTGCCTGAGAAATTCTCTAAACAACAACCGTAAAGCAGCATCCTGCAAGATAACGTTGAGTCGACCGACATTGGAGTCTCTTGCCATCCGTCCCTTTTCTTTGAGGTCGCGACTGTCTTCGCTCTCGACACTGGGCGGGCGCGCAATCCAGCCGCATACACGCTGACCGCGCTCCGTCACCGTATACACGGCATGTTTTGTGGGCTGGAAGTAGTTTGCCATTGGGTTTTGGCGGGTGTAGGATCTGTCTTCAACTACGGGCTGAATGAGACCCCATTTGACAAATAACTCTGCCATCTCATACGTTTCCCTGCGGTCGATGGTGGTGGTGCAGTCAAGGAGCCAGTCGGAAGCTGCCTTTCCAGTAAAGGTGTAGGGAACAACTTTATCAAGTACCCTGCGCTCCTTCGCCATCTTCACACCAACCAACCCGGTAGCGTAGTCCGAGATGGAATCCGAGTCGGACAGAGATACTGAGCTCTTCAGATTTGGACCTTCAGAACCCATGAATCGTCGGAAAATGATCTCGACGGTTGCTCGATCTTGGTGAATCTTGTCCGTCAACGAGTCTCTCTCTAGAGCGACCATGTGCATGTGGTTTCGCTTCAGTAGTGGTTCGATGTGGCGCGCATTGATGCCGTTGCGGTTGCAGAATGTTGACAGAATAGAAAGACCCTTGGGCGTCAGCTGCCAGACACCGCCTTTGGTATTGAACGTTGTGATCGATTTGCTCTCAGCGGACTCGATAAGGCGGGCGTCTATGAATCGTTGACATACCGAACGAGCCATCTCCTTAGCCATTGAGAAGGTGGTCGTCGTGGTGGTTACGACCCATCGGGTTGGGTTCTTGGGGTCGGGTATGCGGTTGGACTGCGAGAACTTTAGAGAACCCAGGTTCGTGATGGCTTCTTCCGACAGAAATGTTTCCTCCACTCGAGAGAACCTCACACGATGAGGAGTGAGAGGAAGACTGGTAATTAGCGTCGAGAACAGATCCTTGAAGTCTCGGGTGAAAGGTCTCTCGTCGTCAGTCATTCGTAGGATCTTGGAGGAAGTCTGATGCATCCGTCCATTGTTGCGATCGGGATTCGTCATTGGTGGAACTGTGGTACTGCTTCGAGGCTCTTGACCTGGATGATGGATTCCACTGGTTCTTCGTTGTGTTACGGACTGGACTTCTGGTGATGTTGGTGAGCGTTGCAAGTTTGGACGGATCGAACCGGTGACGGCAGAATGCCTCCCCAAACTTCCCGAGGAGGTGGCGGATCGAAGACTGGGAGTAGTTGTGGTGCCTATTGAAGCCAAATTGGCGAAAGCGTTCGAGGTTTTTTCCCGAGCGAGCGAGGCCAGCGAACGCCGACTTCTACTCTGTGTAATACTTGTCGAACTCGTATGGTGGTGATGTGGCGGGCGCGAGATATCCAGATTGGCCAGATTCGGAGGCGAAGAAGGATGTCGAGCGTCGTCGGACTGACTATTATGAACTGGCAGATTCTCAGTTGGCGAGGTCATGGAGTCGTCGACAGGCGCATCGCTTGGTTCGGGCATAAAGAGAACTGGGAATCATGCGGGTAAAGATGTTGACGGCTTGGAGGGAATCCGCTACACATTGCAGAAGGACTGGCGGTCGACACCCAGCACGGTGAGTGGGCCAAAAATGTCAAATGGGGCGCAATCCGCAACCCACGAAGAGCCGGGATTGCCTCACCACGAGACCACGAGGAGGTGGAGCTCGTTGAAGCCGCAGACTAGGCCGGGGGGTCCAGTACTAGGGTGGATAAATGTGTAATTCGAGAAGAATCCGACCCTGGCGGCACGAGTCGGATACGAGTTAGGCCAGGAGTTGTCTGACCTGGGACGCCCGTCCGATGAAGTTAGGCGCTCTTTTGGCGAGAGAACCGGAGGCCTTGAGGGACCACAGGTCTGGGTTGTGATCTTCGACCGCTACCGTCTCAGCTATCTCTTCCTTCACAGTGATTTGTGGACTCTTGTGATTGTGCGAAATTACACCTTCGAGAAGCCTTCCGCTTCCACTCAGTCTGATGCGTAGGGCAGACAAAAAGGGGGCCGGTTTGGCAAGGACTTCGGTCGTTGGCCAGAAGGAGGGCAGCGAGAGCGAGGACTCCGTGAGAGATTGTTTCGATGGCTGGGGCTACGCCGCAAGGGCTGAATTTATCGCCGTATGTCGAACAGATCTGCTTAGGGCTGATCTGATTGTGAACCCGCTAATTTGTTTCGTCTGATTGCTTTATCACAGGGGGAGAGATGCCGTGTAAATGAGGATGGCTAGGCACTCGTATGGTTTCGTGCAGGTGCAGGTGGGCAGTAGACTATATGTCGCTTGACATTGACGTCTAAAAGATCACCAAGATATTATTCTGAGATTATCAATGCGAGGAGAAGAGGCGGTGGGACAAACGAGGACACGATCAACGACATCAGGCTGGTCGACGCAAGGTAGAGGCGGCAGGAAAATAAAACGTACAAAAACGTGCGCGCCACCGCACGTCCCTGGGCCGGGCAAGAGGATGGAAGCGCCCGCGGAGAATTAATTAGACAATGGTTATTCAGGCAATTCGTACGCCACCCAGGGAACGCGATCTGGGATCGGACTGAGAATGAGAGTAAAACGACACCATAAAAACTCTGCAAACTAGGTTGAATTGACTGATTGACAGCTCCCAGGCACAGATCATTCCCTATTGGCGTCCCGCCTGGCACAAAATGCGTGTAGAACAGTAGGACTCCCCAACTGATGTGAACACCTGGTGGCTTGAATGGTCGCCGGCCTCACCGTACCAGCCAGGACGTGTGTGTTGTACAAATTCGTGTGTTTCCAAGATTGATGCACACTACACCTCGCCTGACTTTAGGGTCTGCATTAGCCCCTACAGGCCTCGTAAGGCTCTTCCCAATGACACTGCAAACTGAGGCCTCTTGCACCATATGGAGCCCCGGAGGATACTAAGCTTTGGCCTTACTCTGCACCTACGGTGTATTGCGCCTGTACGTGGGTGACAGTGTTTGCCGCAACCAACTAATCCTGATCCTAGTGGATTCGTCGGAGGGTTTAGTAACACCCGACTCGATTCCTACAGTACACCGGAATCCTGTTCATGGATCATGGGTAACTACTCCTCTTGTTCTCCGCATAGTCCTTCGTGTTGCGATCAGAATAGTGCCACCGACCACTAGTGTAACAGCAGTTAGAAAGAGGCAAAGAAACTCCTACCGATACGAGTACGGATGTCGATTAAGCACCATGGGGACGGTGCAGCCTGAGGCCACTGCGTCGATGAATTGGAGTCACAGACCACAACTATCTGCCACGGGTAACGGAGCCAAGGCTACACAAGTCTATCACATCCGTCCGGACTAGGAACCGCTTGCCACAAAAGCATCCTTGATGCACCCCCGTGATCCTATGGAGACTTGTTGATCATCAAACACCAGCACATCTGAATGCAAACTATCAGGATGGGTCTCTGCCCGAGATTCGTATGTCCTTGGCATTCTTCAACTACTCGTACACGTTCACAAGCGCTGTTGATCCTTGGTGAGCATGTCATGCTGCGTGGGACATGAGGACGTTCAAGGCGGCTACTCGAGTCAGTCAGATATCAAATTCGACCAGACCCTGCGGAATTAGACCGCCGGCCAACGAACCGGAAAGATGCCCTGCGTACGGAGTACAATATTCTCAGACGGAGGATCCGTCCTCGAATGATGGCATGGAAACGCCATCTGTTTCGGAAGACCGGAGGGATGAACATCTGCATGACGAGACCCCTGGGGCAGCTACGAAGCCATCGCATGGGTAACGCGGAGGACACGTTCAAAGCCGTTCAAAGCACGTGTGTCGGCAGTGCTCTGATGCTTCCATTGAGCTACCCTCTTAAGTTGTTTTTGCATGTGACATTTGGCGGCACTGCTTTGTCCGGTGCTCGTATTTGCCGACCGCACATCTCAGACCGGCGCACAAAGTGTTCCAACAAGTAGTTGGCTCATCTGGACCGAGCTCATGCGAGGTCTCCCGCAAGGGCTTCATGGATATTGTGGCTGCTGCATCCCTGTTTCCCTCAGGCTCACGGTCACTCGCCGGTGACCAGGGGCCACGGTGGGAAGATGGCAAGGCTCTCGACACAAGCGTCTCCGGAGGAAAAGTCCTAGGACGGCAGGATAGGCGGAGACTAGTGGTGCCATTAGGCTGCATGAATACGGACAATGGTAGGAGACGAAGAAAGAGGCAGTGAAGGCGAGAAAAGTATGACACAAGAGAAGATAGACACGCACAGTCAGATTCGAACATGCTCAATCAGTCAGGATCGACGAGACTAGGAAGGATTCTGAAACGAACTAAAGGGAGAAGAGCCTCTGAGCGCGAGGTACTGATTGAACTCCAAGCTGCCCTGGCGTCAAAGCTTTCGCTCTTGAGAGCAAAGCGGCACGGATCTAGACCATAAATAGCATAGCGCGTGTGCTGGATTGATGCGCTAATGCACACCTAGGGGCCACTAGAAAATGCCTTCTTAGCCAATTGTTCGTATGCAGCAGGGAGGCCACGTGGAAAGATTTGTACGGCCTGCTTGGAATCCTGGTACTTGTACAATCAACTTGTACTGTAAGCCTCTGACTTCTCTCATCCCGGCCTTGCGACCCCTGCTTCAGCAAGACGAGGACGAAGAGTACTCCATGCCCCGTCAGCAACCCGAATGCGAGGTCTTATCCGACGTCCAGCACAGCGTTCGACCCCTATTGCACCCTACCCCCATAGGCACATACAAGTATCCTTGTCGTCCCCTCGCCACCAGAGTGTCACTTCTAGGCTCCAGCAGCCCCTAGCGGCAACAGCGGCACAGTGAGCCGAAACTACAGAAGAGGGCGCCCTCAAATTTCCGTCTGCCCCTAGACGAGACCTTCCAGAAGATTTTCAGATCCACCGTGGAAGCAGTTTAATTTTGTTCCAGATGATTCCAACTTGGGTGTAACCGTCACACTCGTTCTCTGGAAGACACTCAGGGAGCGAAAACAATCCGGCCACGAACTTGACTCAATGTACCGGAATGGGATGGGATGGAGACGTGGCTGAAGGCTCTAACACTCCGTACCTACCAGCAGCTCCCACCTACTTCCATGTTTGTTACAACATGGCCGTTGCACTGTGTGCACGGCCATTTAAATCTCCACAGACCCTCCTCTAGTGCGGCAGCTAAACGCTGAAATCCGTTCGGCCTTCGACCATGTCTCTGCTGAGCCTGGGGCTGACGACTCGCTCTAAGTTCCGTCTTCCATTTGCCGATTCCAGGCAAGCTGGTGGACAAGTGATGTTGACTGCGCTTTCTGGCAGAGGCACACCGACTGGCACACGAGGATTTTGCTACAGGAGGTGTTGGAAACACTTTCCTCCTCCCAAAAGGTCACCTGAAGGGCCTCGCCCATCTCCCTGGTCCGCTCAATCCGAGAAGCCCTGGCCACTGCAACTACAAGGATACTTACTGGATTATTTGTGACTATTTATCTGTTTTAGTACACTATGGGCTGGGCTATTGCTGGCAGCAAGCCTACCGATGGCCACTCAGTCTTCAGCACAAGGAAGTCCTCATTGATCTTCCGATGCTGAGTGTGACAAGAGTGTGACAAGACGAGAGAACCATGATTCTATTCGACCTTCGGACTGGGTGGCTGTGGCTTCATTGACTTGACATGGTTCGAACTCTCAGTCTCTCACACCCTGGCTTGCGGGACAATAAATGCGACTGTCATAGGCTACTATTTCACTAGGCGCCTATATTTTTGTCCTCTGCAGCCCACTTGCATTCCCTGTTGGCGCTGTCACAGTTCTATCCTCGAAGACGAATTGGATTATTCTCAAACTGGCATGAAACACGGCACAAGTCTTGACACGACTATTATTCATGCCTCGTTTTTACGGCGCTGCTCGCTGCTAGCACCCCACTCTCACCACTCAACACCCAAGGAAATTATCCTAGGGCTCTTGGGCTCCAATTAGGCGCAGCTTGGGCCAAGGTTACTGGGCTTACCGCCCATTGGGGCTTTACTGCATGCATCTCAGCATCTGCCGCCATGGGTCTTCCCTGCACCACGTGGTCGAACCTTGTTCCACGTGTTATGTGTTGTTTTGTGGCTGCCACGCGGTGGAAAAGTATTTTTCTTTGAAGCCCGCCAACACGCATCTGAAATGCCAACTCGGCAGATTGCGTCAGCCATCTCTCCACTGAAGAGACACTCTGAAAGCACGCCGACTCATGGTTACCTCCAAAGTCCCCGTCGAGATTCCCATTGACCCGGTCTAGCATGGCCTTAGATGCCTAAGAATTTCGGAAGAGCAGGTTGATCACGACGAAGGGGAAAAACAAGCAGAAGTGGTCCTCCCTTGAACACGATTCTTTCGACGTCAACGGAGACGTACTGTTGCGTGCCCAACTGAAACTTCTATGGTTCACCTTGGATTGGTGGCCCGTACTCCCGTATTATGTCTTTCAAACCGTCCCTACGGAATATCATGAGAGAGAACCCGGTGAGTAATAAGCATGAACCTGTCACTATCTCCACGATTATTGTCTCTTGCAGACTCTGGGAAAGTCCCACTACTGTTCTCTGAAGTTTAAGCGACTGAGTGGACACCGGGACCTCCGGGTACTCTACGAGATGCTGAGTTCTTGGGCTATCTTTGGGCGGTTAACAATTTGCCGTACAGTGCCAGGTTCTTTTTTCAAGCTTGCTAAGAGTTACGCACTAGTCGGGCATCGTTAGATAACGATATGCCTGATAAATTGTCTGGGCTTCATCTCGCCAGTTCCGTGCTAGAGTCATGCCACCTCCGATAAGGAATTCTTCTTTCGGTGGGAAGAACCCGACATGGAGGACTGCTGCAATACGCGGCAAGAGACTCCCTCGTCTCGTCAACTTTTCCTTCATGGATTTTCGCTTTGAGCCAGTAGCTAGCTAAAGACAGCTTGGTACCTAGCTAGGGACACAATAGTCCTGGGCCGTGATAGAACCAAGCCCGGGGGGCCGCCTGGAAGGATAGGGAGTACAGTACCCTGGCCCTCGAGCGGTTTCCGGCGGTCGGGCACGACGGGAGTTCACTGGCTTCGTGGTGGCTAGGTGGGTGGGCGAGGACTCGGGAGCTCGTAGCCTGTCGTACACTGTACTGTACGTCCCCTTGTGACGCTCCTCAGGTCCCCAAGGGACGTTTGCAGGTCTGAGTTGATAGATTATGTTTATTACGAACATTCGTAAGCGCGCGCGAACGCGAGAAGCAAGGGGCTTGCAAGGGCCATGTCCGCGTCACTGCGCCACGGTACATGCTTATTGTTTTTCAAACAGGCAGTCAGGATCGGTGTCCAGTAATGATTCATTCCAACGGGCCAAGGAAAAGAAGGTCATGATATACTTTAAGATAGATGCGCGACATTTTTGTAATGATACGTGAATCATGGACATAGATAGACGTCGACACCTAAAATAAACTGCCCACTTTTGCCAGTAAGCTCATTCCATTCATTTCCCGTTTCCCTCAATCGTCAAAGCAAAGCGCCACATGTAAGTAGTAAATTTGTCAAAAAACATCTTGAAGCTTTTCTTACGCTCCCCAAATTTCCCACGACCATCCCACGCATCAGGGACTCGAACGGAGATAAATCCCCCAAAAGAAGACGCACACCATATCGAAGAATACTCGACGGGTTTCTTTGTCCTACCATTCGACTGGATCGGTCTTGACTTCGCCACGGTTCGTCTTGGGGACAGGTGCGGCCTCGACCTTGACGGGGCCCTTGCGCCACTTCTTGAGGTATCCGCTGCCGTCGAGCCACGGCGTGTCCAGAGTCCGTTTCTGCTCGAAGCTGGCAATCTTGTCCTCCATCTGCATGGTCAGGCCGATGTCGTCGAGCCCCTCGACAAGGCAGTGCTTGCGGAACTCCTCGACTTCGAAGCGCGCCAGGTCGTTGCCGTCGGCGTCGCGGATGACCTGGTTCGGCAGGTCAACCTCGATCTCCTTGCCGGCGCGGGCCAGCTCGGCGATCTTCTCGAGTTTCGCCTGGTCGGGCATGATGAGCGGCAGCATGCCGTTCTTGAATGTGTTGTTGAAGAAGATATCGGCATAGCTTGGTGCAATCACGCACTTGATGCCGAAGTCCAGGAGCGCCCAAGGTGCGTGCTCTCGAGAACTGCCGCAACCAAAGTTGGGACCGGTGACCACAAGAATCTTGGCTTGGCGGTAAGGCTCCTGGTTGAGGACAAATGAAGCGTTCTCGCTGCCGTCCTCGTTGTATCGGAGCGGGTGGAAGAGCGCAGAACCGAGACCCGTGCGCTTGATGGTCTTGAGGAATTGCTTGGGGATGATGGCGTCGGTGTCGACGTTGGCCTTGTCCAGGGGTGCGGCTATGCCCCTCAGGACAGTGAATTTGGGAAGGCCGCTGCTGGAGCTGACAGCGCTGTCGTTCGCGTGGGGGCCGACGTCGGTGGGGATGTCGAGGATACGCTCGAGTTCCTCCTCGGAGTCGATCTCGACGTGCTCGGGCATCACATCGAGCTTAGGGGAGCCCTTTACCGGCGTAGCATCATCATGGTGTTTTCGCACATCGGCGAGCTTGCCCACTATGGCTGCTGCGGCAGCCATGACAGGCGACACGAGATGCGTTCGACCCAAAGCACCTTGTCGACCTTCAAAGTTGCGGTTCGATGTGCTTGCGCAGCGTTCTCGTGGAGATAGGATATCTGGGTTCATGCCCAGGCACATGGAACAACCAGCTTCACGCCACTCGAATCCCGCATCCAGGAAGATCTTGTCCAGACCTTCACGTTCAGCCTGGTCTTTGACGTTACCTGAGCCAGGTACGACCATGGCACGCTTGATGTTGGGAGCAACCTTCTTGCCCTTCACAACCTTTGCAGCGGCCCGGAGATCCTCGATCCGGGCGTTTGTGCAAGATCCGATGAAGACCTTGTCGAGGACGATATCCTCCATCTTCATCCCAGCCGTGAGGCCCATGTATTCTAGCGCACGCTTGCAACTGGCTTTGCGGTTTGGGTCTTCGAAGTCATCTGGGCCGGGGACGACGCCTGTGATGGGGACCACGTCTTGCGGTGATGTGCCCCAGGACACGGTAGGTGCAATATCCTTTGCGTCAATGAAGACCTCGGTATCATACTTGGCACCTTCGTCTGACTTCAAGCTGGACCAGTAGTTGACGGCCTTTTTCCACTCGTTGCTGTCCACCTTTGGTGCCAAAGGACGTCCTTTGAGGTAGTCGAATGTGATCTGGTCTGGGGCAATCATGCCGGCTCTTGCGCCTGCCTCGATGGACATATTGCAGATGGACATACGTGCCTCCATGCTCAGACCGCGGATGGCTGAGCCGCAGAATTCGATCACTGCGCCAGTTCCTCCAGCGGTACCAATGACGCCAATGACATGAAGAATGATGTCCTTGCTGCTGACTCCAGGGGCCAACTTGCCATCGACTTGCACTCTCATATTCTTGCTGCGTCTTGTGATCAAGCACTGTGTAGCGAGGACATGCTCGACTTCACTGGTACCGATACCGAAGGCAAGGGCGCCAAAAGCACCATGAGTAGACGTGTGACTGTCACCACACACTACTGTTGTGCCGGGCAGAGTGAAACCCTGCTCAGGGCCAATAATGTGCACAATACCCTGGTTCTTGTCTCCGAGGCCGAAGTACGTCAGGCCAAATTCCTTGACGTTGTCCTCGAGGGTTGTACATTGTAATCGCGAGTCTTCCTCTTTCACAAAGTCTGCGACATTCTTGAAGTTCTTGCGAGGAGTGGTGGGGACATTGTGGTCGGTTGTGGCGAGAGTGCAGTCTGGTCTGCGAACCTTTCTCTTTGCATTCTTCAGGCCTTCAAATGCCTGGGGAGAGGTGACTTCGTGGACAAGGTGTCTGTCTGTAATCATTCGGCTCCTGTTAGATGATCATATTGTCGCCGGGGACAAAGTGACAAACTCACCGATATACAAGAGAACGGTGCCATCCGGCTGTTCGTTGACAACGTGGTCTTGGAAGACCTTGTCGTAGAGGGTTCTGGGTTTGGCATCGGCTGAAGGCATCTTGGAGCAAAACTCAGCACTGGGACGCCAGGAATAAGAGTCAGAGATGGAATATTGAGAGTGATCTTGAGTCGAAGGGCCGTCTGCGAATTGCACCACACGAGTTATAAGCAGAATTGAGTGGTGAATGGAGGCGACCGATGTCGGAGTGTGAGATGACTTTGTCTGCGCTGCCATTGGCTGCTTTGCCACCCCGCACTCATCTCAGCCACTTGTGATCGGCCTTGTTTCGCTCTCCGCTCATCTATGCGTCTCAAAGGGCTTCAGCTTTCCTCTTCGCTGATCAAGATGTCACATCCGTTGTCGCTCATATCGTTACCGAGAAGTACGGCATAGGGGTACTGTATGGGTACAACTTCCTGGACGAGTATAAGAGTCATCTGTAAGTGGGCCACTGCAGGCCGGGCACACCATGACTGCGCTCTCGTGGTTTGCTCCTCATGTCCTGAGAGAGAGAACACAACGTTGTCAGACACCTACCTTTCGAAGATGCGCATGTACTCGCTATCGCTCACCCTCACATGTCCTCTGAGCCAGGCGCCCAGCGGTGATGCATGGTAAGCGTCGCATTCATCCTGGTACGTCGTTCAATTACGTGGTTGACCAAGTATGCTTGCTTGACTATTTGTTCATTGGTATCTATATACGTCTGTTACTCGCAAAGTGTTGTCCAATGGCTACACATTCTCCGCGGCGAGACTTCTCTAGCGCGCTGAGAACATGGCAGTGAGAAGCTGATATCGATTGCTATGCTGTATCCTCACTTGGTGGCACTGTGTATCGTGACCCCGGCCAATTTGGTTTCTGTGTCAAAGAATTTCACCGACAGTCTGCTGTGTCAGGCTCGCATTGCCATCTCCTTGAATGACTGCCTTACCCAACCTCCTGGGAGGCGCTATAAACAATGCATTATCTGAACTCGCTTTGTTGTGGCATTATGGAACCCTGCTCCAGATACGGGCAGAAGCGTCAAACATTTTCTTTTGAGACCTGGTCTGGTATCCCCAGTTTGATAATCTGTTTATGAACCGGGCACGATTGTTATGAGATTTGCTGGACAGTTGTTCTCATCCTTTTATGCACCTCGCCCATATTCCTTTGATTCATCCCCTTGCTCCATTATTTGGATCGGCTACATGCGCAGTCAGAATGTCCTTTCATCTTTCCGACAATGAGGCAAGTTTGCAGATACCGCAGGAGGCCCAAACAAGGACCCAGGTTCCAATTGTTGGTTCAAAACCACGTCTCTTCGCCGTTGAAAAATTAAAAGAGAAAACGCGAAACGTGCCTTGCATGAACGTTTAGCGACTCGTTAACCTGTGTGTATCTTTATTGCTCGCCCACAAGCGAAGCGAGATCTCGCCTCGTCGCGATTACTTGCCGGCTAGTTCCCCCGCCAGCCAGATCGTCCGCTCCAAGCTCGGCCACTAGTTAGATTCTCACTCTGGTGGGTTAGTGAGCAAATCAAAAGGCCACCGTGCTTGGGTAGCAAATGGGCGGAATAGGCATGTCTGCAACTCCTCAGAAACTCGAGGCTCTCCGGAGCCTCCGTGACTTGCCTCACGTATGGAAGCCCGCCACCTCATTTGTGTCAGTCCAGACGGCCAACAGCAGAGGCTCGAGTCCTTGCAGCCCAAGGCGCGACCGAATGAAGAAGAGCCTGGGGCGGCGTACGTGTAGTGGATTCAACCACGCGAGACTTGTCTTTGTCGCATCACCAACACCAACACCACCACCAACATCTACAACTGCAGCTCCAACTACATCAATAAGGATCATTACTGCGCCAAGACCACCTTCTCCTAATCGGGTCACAACATCTGTTCTGTTGCAAAAAGACCTCTTTGACATTGGCACCTACTACGGTTATGCTTGCCGCAATGCGTCCCGGTCATTCTCGAGTACGAGGGTTGCTGACGCCCCGGACTTCAAGCCCAAGCATGCCCTCAACAGCCTCAGAATCAAGGGCAACGCCGCGCCGGAGACAGGAACGCCCAACTTGGAGTCGAAGGAGAAGGAGACGGATATCGCTCTGGCCACGGGTCCCCCTCCGCCCGAAGGTCCTTTGAGCATCGTGTTCACCGACATCGTCAAGTCGACAGCCATGTGGGAAAAGAACACCACGGCCATGTCTCGAGCCATGTCTCTCCACGACGCCAGCATTCGCTCCCTCTTACAGCGCAACCACGGCTACGAAGTCAAACAGAACGGGGACGGCTTCATGATCGCCTTTTCCACCGCGACGTCGGCCGTCCAGTTCTGTCTGGACGTGCAGGAAGAGCTCCTCGCCGAACGCTGGCCCGCCGGCATCCTCGACCTGCCCAGTGGCAAGACAACGCTCGACGACGAAGGACACGTCTTGTTCCGCGGCCTGAAGCTCCGCATGTCAGCGCACTGGGGCACCCCCGTGTGCAACTGGAACGAAATCATTGAGCGCATGGACTATCTTGGGCCGATGGTCAACCGGGCGGCGCGCTTCATCGAGGTCACCGAGCCAGGGCAGATCGTCGTGTCCGAGGACTTTTTGCTACGGTTGCAAGGAGAGTTGGCCGACGTGGCGAAGGACGAGAGCGTCGATCGATTCAGAACGCCAGAGGAGACGAAGCGGACGAAGGAAGACGCCCGGAGCCTCGCCATGAATGTGACGTTGACGAACCATCAATCGTTTGCGATCAAGCGGTTGGGCCACCACAGATTCAAGGGCCTGGACGACCCGCAGACCCTGTACTTCCTGGTGCCCGGCTCATTGGAAGGCCGCATGGCACACTGGCATCGAGTCAAGCATGTCGCCGGAGTCAAAGGTAATGTTCGATCGGACAGTGGCCGCAGAGACGGCGGCAAAGACGACGATTGACCAACCATCTGTACCAGATCCTGGGTTTCGAAAGTTTTTACTCCTGTTCGTACGGGCGATGTCATCACTACGGTCGGTTTTGTTGTTGTAAATATACCTGCAGGGAGGTGTCGCAATAAACTATCAACAGCACGTGGGTTGCAAGGCGTTCAAGGATATGTGACGATATTGAAATTGATAAGTTGGTGTTATGCACAATGGACGTAGAGAATCGGTGTCTTTGTGCTCTTCACGAGGAATGTTTCTTAACTTCAAGTATCAAGCAAGCTCACCAAGCTGCTAAACTCCCGTTTTGCCACATCCCAATCTATCATAAAACGTAGGCATCGCGTATCCTAGTCTCTCTGTGCGCAATTCAGGCTGCGGCTTGGTCTTCCCCATCAGCATTTGCAGTTCCATTCGTTGCTGGCGGTTCATCGCCATCGACGTCGATGAGTGCTGTTTTCGGTTCAGCAGCGCCAACTTCCTTCTCGAGCCTGATATACTCTTCCCACTCGGGAAACAAGTCTTCGTCCTCTCCTGGTACGCCCAGTAAGCGACTGACCTTACCTTTACCTTGCTGGTCCAAACTCTCCTTCCACTCAACAACCAGTTGTTTTGTCAAAGAGGGCTTATACGTCTGGCTGAATAGAACCGCCTCGCTGGATCGCCCGGTACGTTTGAGTAGCTCAACCGCAGCTGGGACGTCTCCTGTTGACCATAAGCTTGCAAACGCCACGTTGTTGCTGCCTATCTCCTCCGCCTGCTGAGCTAACTTAGATAGACCCTCTGAATTGCCCGAGCTGGTGTGGAGAAGTAGCAAGCTTCCTAGGTCTTTGGCGTGAAGGAAGCATTCTTCCGCAAGCTTCAGATCCCATAGTTCAAGTGCCTTGTCTGCTACCGATGACCATTTGGCTTGCATGTCTGACTCTCGAGCGATCTCCAACGCCACGGCAAGGTTATTCAGGCCAAGAGCTAACTCGAATCGATGTTCTGGATCGGTTGCCACTTCCAGAGCGAGTTCCTTATGTCCTTGAGCTTCAAGGAATCTAGCAATCTTGTTCATCTGATCTTCTGGGATCTCCGCTAGCAGTTCCTGAGCAGCATCGACCTCTCCTCTGAGCACGAGGGTCTGGTAGGAGAGTAATGCGGTAGACAGCCTGTAGCTCACGACATTGACATCCTTGTCGCAAAGGTAGACACGTTCGTCTCGTTGCAGGTATCGCAGCAGATACATTGGTTGGTCAAATTGTGCAATGTGCACAACTTGCTCACCAAGAAGGTAGCTCAAACGGGTATTCGTAGTGAAAAGGAACGCATCTCCTACCCACTCGCCGCTTGTCACAGATTCTTGTAGGTCAGTGACCACAGAAAACGCAGCCTCGACTCCGTCCTCATCAGCGTCGCCATTATTGAGACCTTCGAGGTATGCTTCGCGGTCGAAACGAAGGACATAAGTCGCATCAGCGCAGGCGAGTGCCACGAGCTCTCCCGATTCGCTCCAGTAAACCTAGAAAGCTGTTAGGCATGTTCAGGATTTGTCAAAGATCACTTACTTCTCTCGGCTCAACTTCAATACGCCGAACGAGACTTCCTGACTCCCAGTCGAACATTCCTATCCCACCTTGGCCTTTCACACCCAAGAGGAAGCCGCTGCTAAGACCTTCTGCTTGAAAGCCAACGTCAAGGCTTCCGCTTTCCTTCAGTTTTTTGAAGAGTTTAACGCTCGTCGCTGATTCTCGAATGGCGTAATCTGTGGGATTTTGGTGCGAACCCCAGGCGAAGTCGAGGGCTGAGCCGAATGCTTGATTTCGCCAGGCGAGCGCGGTATAGATGATAAATTCCCCATCGCCACAGACGCTCACAAATCTGCCATTGGGGGAGTGAGACAGTGTTGTGGGGTATATTTCAGTGGTTCCCATCTCTTTGCTGGGAAGGGCAATGGGACCCCCGTCTTTGATGGAAGCGTCGCCGCCCTTGACGATTGCAGACACGACTTCGTTGTGTCGTGCCCAGACCAGTTTACCAGTACCATCCATGGAAACAGCAGGTTCTTCTCGACCCATTTTGACAACCACAGCACCGTCATCGAAACCCATAGCAACGCCCTGTTTTCCTCGTTGGTATGAGACACACCATGCCCTCTCCAATCCATAGCTCAGCGACTGCTCGAGCCTATAGGTATTGGCATGCCATATTTTGATTGTTCCATCTTCTGATCCAGATATTATGACTGGTAATTCGGGGTGGTAGCATGCAAAGCTGACGTTGCTCGTGTGTCCCTCTAATGTCGCAATCAGAGCTTTCGTCGTGTAGTCCCACACTTTGACGGTCTTATCATCGGAGGTGCTAAGGAGGTAGGGTTTATCGCTATGAGGGTAGTAGTCGATGTGGTTGACACCTTTCTCGTGGGCCTCAATAGTTTGTTTGGCTGTCGGATTGTCGATGCTCCAGATTTTGATGGTCCGGTCCAAACAAGCAGAGGCGAACACGTTGGTATCTTTTGGGTTCTGTAAACATGTAAATAAGATGTCCAGCGACCCATTAACTTGTGACTTACTATCGAAAGCCCCATCACATAATGTTGATGCCCAACGAATTCCCGGACGCAACGCCAGTCTTTGTCCCAGTCGAACATTCGTATTGTCATGTCATCGGAAGCTGTCAAAACAACGCTGAGCACTGGATGAACCACAATCGCACGTATGTAGTCTGGGTGACTGTATTCGCACGGTCAGTAATACCATCGACCGACTCCGGGTCACTACACTTACGCCTCGAACGATTTCACCTTTTCACTGGTGTTCCAGTTCACAACTCTTAGCTGGAAGTCATCGCTACCACATACAATCCAGTTTTTCCTCTCAATAAACCTTCCCGCTCGAACGGGAACATCTGTAAGCTCGAAGGTCTTGATAATCGATTGTGTTTCGTACGACCAAATGTGAGCATGGCCGTTGTATAGAGTGGTCAGGATCTTGACGAGTCAGCCTCGAAATACTTCAAGAGTACATGTATAAATACCCATGGTTCAGTACTGCTCCATTGTTAGCGACTCAATCCTATGGTAAGTCCCGGGGTCTAACACACCTGTGGAAATCAATGCCCTTCACCCGCTCCGAGCCTGCCAAAATCAGTCAATTGCACCAGCGAGAGGGAGACTCAAGCATACGAGCAAAAAGCTGTCTCTTAACGTCCAACCGCATGGTGTTCTCGCTCGTTCAACCAAACCAAGAAGAATGAGATTTGTGTGCTTCCGCGCACAATGAAACGCGGTCTGGCTAGAATGTGCGAGCAGCGAGGGAGAGACCAAAGAAAATCGTCATGTACAATTCCATATCATCAATTCACCGGGGCTTGCATGGAGGCTGTAGGTTGTAGGACTTGGTGTTCAATGTTCGCGGTGTTGACACATGTCCAAAAGGTGCACTCTGTCTTTACGCTGCGCAGGTCGAGAACAATTTACCCCAAGCCTCCTCACGTGTTTCCCCCTTTTGGCGGGCAACTTAGGCGCTCGTCAGGTACAATATGACCATGCTACTGCACAATGTCTTGAGATTCAGATATTCTCAAATATACTCCAAACAATCGAGACATCCTTTAGGCTTGCTTCAATGCAAGAAGCTATACTCTGCCCTGGACAATTCTTCTGCCGTGATCGCTCATTCTCGTACTCGTATCAGCGCCAAGCCTGCCGAATGTTATGTGCACAACGCCCTCTGACGGGCCCTTCATCTACCAGTCCTCGCCGTTCTAATCCTACTTTGATACTGCGAGAAATCCACTTGCCTTAGGCGTGCCTACGCGGATTGCGCGTATTTGTACAGTCCCACGGAAATGCGCACACAGTTCATGGCAAGACTGTGCTAATCGACCGGCTTGACGCCTCTAGAAGCGCATCGAGGTGCACAATTCCGTACGAAGACCACCATCCTTATTCCTTGCCCAATCCACGCTCGTTACTTCGCTATCGTCTCTTTGTTGCTCGATAATCGACCATGGAAACGTTGAAACCAACTCTATATCACCTGAGTGTGAGCTTACTTCGCTTACGTGCGTCGTGACTACTGAACCCCGCTAGGACTCTCAATCTCAACGGATCCTGTGGCTCCTCGAAGAACTTGAAATACCCTATGACCTTGTCCTTCACAAGCGAGTCGAGTCTGGCCCCAGAAAGCGAAGAGCGCCAGAAGAGCTGAAGCAAACACACTTTCTTGGGAAGAGCCCCCAACTAGCTACAGGCGATGGGAGGGTCATAGTCGAATCGCTGGTCATCGCGAGGTACTTGATCGAGACATATGATAAGGAGGGCAGATTCAAGGGAGAGGGCGACTGGATCCGTGACGATGAACTGTGTAACATTGCTGCCACAAGCATAGGCATCCCTATGGTCACGGAAATTCTGTTTAAGGCCATGGCAACAATGTCACCGTTCTTTGTCCGGCCTCTGGTTTCCTTGATACACAGCGGGATACACAAAGGATACACTGGAGCGGAATTAGAGTTGAACCTCAGGTATCTGCAGGAACAGCTTGGTTCTTCGGACTACTTTGGGGGTACGTCCCCATCCAGGGCTGACTTCATTATCTCGTGGCCGGCGGACAACTGTGTCCAGAACAACATCATCGACTTCTCCAAGTTCCCTAGCTTGGCCAAGTGGCATCAGAGGTGCCAAAACCGTGCTGCATGGAAACGCGCTCTCGAGAAGGGGAACGGTTACGATTTGAGATTGTGATGGAGGCATTGCCGACGGGATAGAATATTGTTACCATACCCACTCCACCAGTACCTAGCGCGAAGCACGTTGGGTACCGCGCTATGCTAGACTAGCATTTCACCCTCTGCCTGTCCATCACTATATTATATACGGTCTACAAAACGTAATCCATTTCAAGTCCTCGTACTCGTACTCGTACTCTTATTTCCCTTGACCAAAGTCGCCTAGTCAATCTCACCGTGACACTACCGAACGGCCGGAGCGATAAAGATCCGTGTCGTATACCATTCCCAAACCGGACTAGAGGCTCTATAAACGAGCATCGGTTACAACGAGCCCTCCATCGAAAGTCCGTTTTTCTGTCGTCGCACACTCCACCCCTCGGGTTCGCCACACGTCCTTACGCTGTTCAAAGCACATCTGGGCGACCCAATATGGGTCAACAAAGCTCTAATGAAGACGGAGCGCGGATATCTTGGGCTAAGTACCGTTCCAGTAGTCTCTCTCGCGCCTTTATCACTCTTCTATCTCTCCTGAGACTGTTTTCTGATCGTCAAGTTTCACTTTTGTCTCCGATAATTAGCTGTGCTGTTGGGCATCTGCCAATCTCTCCTTGCGCTACGCCGGCTTTTGATTTGTCGTCTCTACTGAAGTCACAAAGTGAATCACTACCATTCTTCAATCAAGTCGCCCATTTCATGTGTCTGTGTTAGCTTAGATCTCTCTCCGACCACTGGCGCAACAACGAGAATGTCTTCCAACGCCACACATCACGCTCGACGATATTGTACAGAGATCACGCCGCAATGTCCTGTGGAGTTGACGACTTATGGCTACTATCCTAACCTTAGCGTCAACTCTTTCTTCATTGCCCTGTTTGGATTGTGTCTCTTGCTCCAACTGGCGCTCGGCACTTGGCGACGGACATGGACCTATCTTGGTGTCGTGGCCATTGGCTGTTTCGGTGAGGCCGTTGGCTACATTGGTCGGGTGATTATGCACCACAACCCCTGGTCCGGTGCTGGATTCAAGACTCAGATCTGTTGCTTGGTGCTGGCTCCCAGCTTTCTGGCGGCCGGTATCTATGTCACGCTCAAGCATCTCGTGCTTTACTGCGGACCAGAACATTCACGACTGAAGCCGAGGCTTTACCCCTGGATCTTCATCGGATGCGATTTCGGATCAATTGTGCTTCAGGCCATCGGAGGCGGTACTGCTGCCGCTGCGGGCGATCAAGGTGGAAACAAGAAGCTTTTGGATGCTGGTGACGGTTTGATTGTGGCCGGCATTGCATTTCAAGTCGCTACGATGTCCGTGTGCGGTCTTCTCATCCTTGACTACTACATTCGCTTTCAGAAAGCGAAGAAGTCGAATGCTCTCGCACATTCGGAAAGCGAGTACGAGAAGAACGCGGCAGACCCTAATACGAGTCGAAACTTCCGTCTATTCTGTTTCGCCATCGGTGCTGCCTTTTTCACTATCCTGATTCGATGCATTTATCGGTTCGTGGCCGGTGGACCTTCTTTGCGACCAAAGCAATTCTGACTCATGAAATCTAGGCTGCCTGAGATGGCCGGAGGCTGGGGAAATACTCTGATGCAAAAAGAGACGGAGTTCTTGCTGCTCGACGGAATGTAAGAAACCCAGATATCACCTGCAGCCAATGTGCGACTATGTACTGACGTGAAATTTCAGGATGGTGGGCATTGCTTGTGTATTGATGACCGCCTTCCACCCTGGATTCTTCTTTGAGCCGATGAGGAAGTTCAAGAAATGATGTCGTTAGATTATTGTCAGTGGCATACTAGCGATTTGGAATTTGTTTCTTAGACAGCAGCACAACTTGTGCTGGGGAAGGTAATTTCCTGGTTCCGACTGTATGTGAGGTTTCCGCAAGCCACAACTCCAAAATAGACAATCTATAGAAACCCCCATTCCGTAGTCGGATATGTATCATCATTATGGCCCCCAAAGTATGTCCCGTCATTGGACATGACGAGTCGTGACATCGTTAATGCTCGGCGCTCACTGGCCACTAGCCTACTCCATAGGGACTTTTCGATGTCTAGAGAGGAATACGCTGTCTATCTGCTGGTACCGAGACTCGACGCCGACGTTGACATGCTGTACAAGTTGACGCTCCGACTAGACCCTGGTTATTGCCCCTCTCATTCCGGGCAGCGCCGAGCTCGTATTCTGCGGAATGCCAAGTCCAATATTCTAGACCGCAAGGAAATGTAAACGTCAGCCCCAGCCGTCCGTTTCATCTTCACTCTTCACAATGGCCATGGTGCAAGGCGTAGAAATCGAGAGGTAACCAGTTCTATCATGCCGTCGCGCCGGTCGCATACAAAGTCCCACCACGGGTGCAGGCAGTGCAAAGTGAGGAGAGTCAAGGTCCGTCACTTCCACTACGGTGCCATCCTCACCCTGGTCTCGTCTTGCGTTGAGCACAGCTAACTTGTCAAATGCCAGTGTGACGAGTCGAGTCCACAATGCCAGCGCTGTGTGAAGCGCCGGATTCTCTGTTCTTTTGTTGAGGATGCTTCAGAAGCTATATCAGCCACGCCGACAACTTTGCCCACGCACGACACATCCACGCCGAAAAGCCTCGACTATCAGCCTTCTGACCCCGACGTATCAACTCACGCCCTGTTGTTCTCTGGGCAACCTCGATCTGCGACTCTGGTTTCTGGGGGAGATTTGACCTCGCAACCCAAGCGCTTTGATCTCCTAGATCTTGAGCTGGTACAGTTCTACTCTACCCGCACCTACATGACCATGTCATCTAGAATTTCATCACACGCTGTGTGGCGAGATACTATCTTTGCCGAAGCTCTACGTCATGATTTTCTCCTGCATGGTCTGATGGCTACTGCTGCTCTACACAAGGCTACAATGCAAGCAAAGACATCAGATGCATATGCCGAATACTCCAAAGTCGCTTTGGCTCATCAAAACGCGGCGCTGGCCGGCTATATCCCCGCAGTCAACAAGCCCAATCAGAACAACGGCATCGCCCTATTCTGTCTGTCTCTGTATCTCACCATCTGGGCTTTTGCCTCAAAACGACTTCCTGAGGGATTGAACAGTGTCAAGCTGGATCTGAACCCGGGCGAGTCTCCCGGCATCGCATTGCCTCTGCACTCCCCTACTGCCGACTTCATCGAAATCGTCATGATTCTCAGAGGGATTTATGCCGTCATCAGGGAAACGGATACGTGGCTCCAAGGTGATATTGAGGAGCTGTTACGATACCCGCAGCCGGGTGACCTTCCCCCACACCCTGCCGACGTTTCTGAAGCTTTCAACCTCCTCGCTGAGGTTGCGGACGACCCCAAGCTGATACCTTTACTTGGGGGCGAGGATCCTGCAGCCAGCAGGGCTTCTTATCTCGAGCATCTTGGGCGGCTGCGAGACATTTCACGTTGTCGTTCCGTTGTCGAATGGGATGGGCACATTTTTTCATGGTTTATCATGGCTCCCACGACGTTTATTCACTCTCTCAAACGGGGGGATCCTTGGACTTTGATCCTGTTCGCCCACTGGGCAGGGGCTTTCCGATGTATGGATCATCACTGGTGGGCCGTCGGATGGGCCTACAGTCTGGTCGTTGACCTCTCAGCTCTGCTTGACCCCGTTTGGAGACCATATCTTGAGTGGCCAAGGAGACAGATGGGATTGGTGTTTCAGGACAATGCGCTTCCAGATGCACGGAGAGTTGGGTAAAGGGAAATGTCAAATTTTTGATTGAATTCAACGGCCTGCGAACGAGCTTATGACTTCTTACGGTTCATGTAGACAACCTACTTTGAGTATGCGCTGCGATCTCGGCTACTCGGACCGCCGCGGCGGCTCCTTCTCAAGCTGGGGCGATGCATGTTGCACCACCTGCAATTGTTCCGGACAATTTGACTTCACGATCAAGTGTCAAACGATGCGTCTTCTGCGTTGCAGACCTGCACCAGGTATCCTTTATCGGCTCTACCTAGATCGTACATCATTCTTACACCTGGTGCTTTGCATATTGTTATTGTCGGTCGAGAAGACGAAGCAGCATCTTCAGCCGTGTCAATGAACCACTTCTCTGTCCCGAGACCCACGAGCAGCGATGAAATACTGCGAAGTGAGCGGTTCTTGAGCCCTCCTCGGTCGGACGATAGCTCTGAATGCCACCCTTTCAAGGCGGAGACCGCAGATCTCATTAGCTTGACAATGAAAAAGGGACAGGGTCACGGGCATGGATGGCACAATCCTTTCTCCGCCGACCTACAACCGATAGATCGGACTGCGACAACTCGACTTACTCTGGACGGTCCCAGAAGTCGGAGAAGGAGCGGCACATACATTGCACCAAGCCTACGAAAGACTGTTTCGCTCCCTGCGGTTGAATTTCAGCGATACTCTCTTCAGTCGGAACTTCGTGCACGTTCAATTTTGCGATCTCGGAGATGGTCAATTCCGTCCAAAGCACCGTCCACTAGAGCTCTTGTTACGATTGCACCGGTTCCAGAGACCAGGGGCGCGGTTTCGCAGAAACCCAACACGGCGCAAACCCCTGCGATGATTACCCTCCGTCGTGCCACCACAGCCGGGTCACCGAAACGTATGTCGCTCACATTCTTCCCGACACCCAGGTTCAGCAGGAGATATACTGGGTTCTTGTCGTATTTCCTCACTACATTCAGCAGCAAGGGTGAACGGCGGTCAAGTCCTACCGAAATTCTGCAAGTCATGGGGAGTAAGACCGACACCCCTCCCGCTCCATCCATCGAGGACAATGAGGCTCGTCCATCGACAAGTAGCGTTGCGCTGCCGATCTTCACAGAGCTAACACCCATGCCAGCCCCGTCCTCTCCTTCAGGGCAACCCATGGAGGCTTTCAACTCGATGCGGCGATGTTCCACCAGATACGTCTCGAACAACATTGTGTATGAGATCATTTGGGGCGAGGATGGGTATAATGCTATCTCGAAAGACTGTATTCCAAGTTCTGTAGGCCGTGACACTGGGGTGGAAGGAGAGGTCTCGGTGGATACAGGGCCGTTGAAGAGAAGGCTCTCCAAAGTTCTAACTCAGTCAACAAGCTCATCGGCCTTGCAAACGAGTCGACGGACGAGCTGGTGGCCTGGTAGCGAAACGTTTCCAGGGTTGCTGCCACTGATGGAAAGCCCCAAACTGGCCAAGATCGCGCGAGAAGTGGCTTTCCGGGACTTGCCTCAATCACAATCGTCCAAGAAGCCAGTAATACCATCAACACTTGCAACTGATCTTGATGGTGACCAGCAGCTCTTCGTGGAGCCCACAACGACCCAAGCTGGAAACATATTTCCCCCATCGAACAAGGACCAGAACGAGATAGATCCGTTGTTGAACTTGGCGGAAGAGCCCGATGGCGCGCTTACAGTCTCGGGTAGTTCAAATTGGAGCGTGAGAGGGGATGAAGCCTCGTTGATCACAGGGCCACGAAGTCGATTTGGGAGCATGGTGGGCGCGAGCAGCCACCAGAAACGACCTCAAACTTTGGCTGAGACGGATCTGCCCAGCAGGGAGCGAAAACAGAGCGTTTAGGAGGGATTCAGCAAGCCGAAAGAGCATCAAGAAGGCCGTCCAGGTAATGAAGCGGTACCACTTTTGGATGCATTGTGAAGGACTCTCTCTCCCGAGTACGCAATGGTTGTGTGTCCTGTATGGACCGCCCGGGTGGCGAGAGTTAGCTGTTCCCTTGAGGATCCTGTGTCGAGTAAGCACTCCAGGGCTTTCGGAATAGAAAGAGTAATAGAAACAAGGACGGGGACGGGGACGGGGACATGACTTGGGGCAGGGGTTTGTATGGCGCCTTAGCAGACCTGACTAACTGGTCAGTTGCATGCATTGTGGGATGATTCAGATCGCCTAAGTTCGAACTCTGAAGCATCAGTAATTCCAATTATCGAATACTTTTTGAAATCGTGCGTGAGAAACCGGCATCTGTTCGGCAAATCTATCCTGCTTGTGCATTTCTCGTTGTGCGCGTTGACGGCCGAAAAAATCCTGCCGACCAGGGAGGAGTTCAAGGATGGCAAATCCTGGGGTGTGTCAGTGTCACGGTGCGTCCGTGACGAGGATGAAAGAGGAAAAGATGGGGTTGAGATATTGCCGCGCCCAAGAGGCCGAGTGGGTGGATGCGAAGTTTAAGCCCTCTCTTTCCTCTTGGTGCTGCTCGATTACTCGGTAAAATTGTCCCTGTGACTAGTGGGTGTTTGCACAGCACGAGTATGCTCGTGGGATCTTCCCCCTGGATGGACACGGCTACCATTCGGTTGTGAGCGGTGCATCATGCATTACTGTACCGTGTCCGGCGTCAGAGGTGGTCATTATTATTGTCAACTGAACCGTCCGTCATCCTCCCCCGCACATTCAACCGATCCGCGACGTCCACTGGATGATAGGCAATGGTGAGCGTTTTCGAGAGTCCGAGTCAGATGTGTCACGATATTCTGTAGTGTAGTGAAGAGGGGAGAAGATAAGACTGGGCGCAGATGCGTATCTTTCCATTTCTTTCTCGCCGGTAACATACTGGACAAGGAGCGCGGCTGGCGGGCTGGGCATCGATATCTGAGATATTATTGTTGAGACTCGTATTGTATCTAGGTAGACCTCGTCCTCGTATCTACAGTTCCAAGCCCATTTCGGCAATTTTAGCCAACACGATCTTAACTTCACAGGTTAACTTTTTGTTGGGCGATGAGATGGATCGATGGCGACAGAATAATTGCCCATCACGCAAAGCATCGCTACGGGCGGGGGGGTTACGAGTCCCAGGCGGAGTTTTAATCATCGACAATACTAATCCAGCTCATCTCGTAATAATTCTTAGACGAGTAAGCGCCGGATGATCTCGGTCATAGACGTGTGTCACAGTGTCACCACCTGAGCTACGGTGTGTCCAGAAGCAATTATTGATTCCGGAAGAAGAGTGCGAAAGGGGGAAGGAAAAATCTGGGAACACGTGCTAAATTGCTAATAAAATCCTAATGCCAGCTTGGTGGATAGGGCTCGTATCGAGTAGCGAGCGACCTCCGACCATCACGATTCCGAACTCCGTTTCTAATGACTTGAGTGTATATGGGTTGTACAATTTTGCGGGAAACTCGGTCGGTACAGTACGCGTGGGAGGTGTGATGCGGTGACGAGTAGCACTGCGAACAGTAGCAGTCTACATGCCGTACGCTTAAGATCTTGTGCGTATCCATATCCATCGAGTGTCGGCCGAACACTGGACCAGCGGACCAATATGTACCTTGCTTGATCCTAGTAGAACAGAAAGCCGTGCGGGTACAAAGTACTGTAGGGTCATCCGGAACACGAAGGGCTTAGAAGAGAGTGATACGTCTACATATGCGTACGTAAGGAGTTACACTTCTGTATATTTCGAAGGGGCCAATTTTTGAGATCCCTAGAAACACCGTCGAGGTACGGAAAACGCGCACGAGTGCTCTGCACGAGGTCATGAGGATTCATTACAGAACAAATTTCAACCAGCACTTCCCAATGGTCGGGTCGATGCTATCGCTATGGCCATCGCCGTCGCCCGCGGGCGTCATCTTCAGCAGGCCAACATCCACCGTGACATGACCTTGATCTGGACTTGGGCGTTGACACGGGACAGTTCTCAGCAAACCCACAGCGATGGAGCACCTTGTACGGATAGATAGGTAAGTAAAAGTGAGGTACTCGGACGGAGTAACAGTGGCCTGGACTCTCTTATCTGCTTATCGAGCGACCTGCTCGGAGGATTTGTGCGTGTTTTGGTTGATACGGATAAAATAAGCATGAAACAGGGATTCAGCGACATGTCAAGATAGACTCCAATGGTTTCGACGCACAAGACACAGGCATCGGGTAATAAGAAATATGTTGGAAGTGACTGCCAATAACAGCTGTGCTCACGGTGGTCCGGACGCCCATTAGGCATTGTAGCACGGAGCGCCCAAACAGTGTTTCTCCGACGAGAGGGTGATATGCTGGCTGACGGTTCGGAAAGGAGAGTGGGAGCCACGGCACGAGTGCAGTAATCCAGGTACCACAGCTGATAATGCTGGAATCTCGTGCTACGATGATGCCCTGCAATTGCCACCGAATAATGTGGTCCGACCGGGCCCCTGTGGACGAGACGCCTGCGGTATGTGTTCCAACATCACGGGCCACGGCGATACCGCGGCTGGGCCTCAGTAGCCTGGGCCGCCGCGCACTGGACTGGCCTACCCAGGCTCGCCCGGCCTTCCCCCGTACGGTACAGTGCAGGCGTGCTTGGTGCTAACGCAAAGCTACCCGGATGGCACCCAGGTGGTGCTGGCCTTTTGCCGCAGTCACCCTCCGAGCCCTAACCAGCTGCGGTTGGCTGGCGTCGGTGCTGAGATCGATCACCCACTCGGACGCTTCCACAGTGCCACTCGCTCCATTCCCTGACACCTACAGTGTGCAGTGCAGCACTCTATCTACGAGTTACATACAGTACAGTCGTCGTAGACTGCTCAGGTCAGCGAATTAGCACCGATTCACCCGGGGGCCCTATCTCGCATCCATCCCGGCCGTCGGGCTGCGAACCTCAGATTCCACTCTACTCGTTTCCTTCGCCAACTTCCTTCGCTTCATACCTTCGTCGTCCTTCGCAACCCACAACCCACTGATAATACATCGACACAACCATTATACCCAGCACATTATCGGTTATAAGCACTCTTGTTTGATCGTCCATTCTGTCCGTCTCCACACATCCTTGGCCAACCCATCTGTCGTTGCCGATCCGGACGGTGCTCAATTGACCTGTACGCCCCAGGCGACCACCCTGCCCTTGCGACCGAATCCGAACTTGCGAAACATAGCTATCTTCCCTCGCAGAGGCATAAGCGGCCTCGCTTCTGCCTTGCCTCTCACGCTCGTACTGTCAAGATGATCAGGTCATGACATCGAACCCTCCGGCCGAACCACGGCCTCCCCCATTAAGACGTCCTCCCGATGTTCCTCGACCTTCCCTCGATCGAGCCGCGAGCGATGCCCTTTCCTCGTCTGGGCGAAGACCTGCCGGGCCCCAGAGACAATATCCAGAACCTACACAGGATCGACCGACGAAGCGGAGGAAGGTGGAGGGGGATGGCTTCTTGAATCAGGCTTCCAGCAACGGCAATGCCTCGACGGCCACAACAACGCAGCATGGCGCCTCGCAATTACGTTTGGTTCCGCCAAGCGCGTCTGCCTTATTGTTCGGCGCTCATCCTTCGCAGTATGGGAAGTGGCTGGAAGGGGGCGCTGACAATGGAGTGCCAGACTTGCCGCATCGTCCTTGGGATTTGGGCCGGCAATCCAAGACCACCGAAGATCCATTGCCCACTCATCGTTCACGAATCTATGTTCCAGTTCCTACGACCCCTGATTCGTTGGCCTCACCAGAACGTGTACCTCATTTCGTCCCCAAAAAGGCCGCGGGCTTTTTCCCGTGGACTGGCAAGCACCCAGAAGATGTGTTGAACGACGTCAATGTCAAACAAGGGTACTTCGACAAGCCTCCCAATCCGACAGAGAAGGAGCTGAATACTGCTCGGGTGCCACTGTACAATGCGCTCAAGCATAAATCAGGAGTGGACAGTCTTTCGGTCCTCTTTTCCCTCATCCTGGACAAGAAGAGCCAGCAGAGCATCATTAATGTTCCGACCACTTTCAAACCGCCGCCGCGTGTCACTTTGACTGAAGCGAAACGAAAGTCGTGGATTGCAGACCTGGCGAACGCCGATGTGCCCTTGAGAAGGTTGAGTAGAACGATTCCTCAAGGCATCCGAGGCCAACTCTTGCTCGACCAGTGCCTGCAAAATCATGTTCCTTTGAGCCGTGCCATCTGGTTTGCAAAGTGTGTCTGCGCCAACGAGATTCGGACTTTGAAGAGAAAGGGCACCACCCCGGCCGTTGCCATGGGGTCCGAAGGAAAGTGGCTGAGAGAATGGACTACCAGTGTCGAGCAATTTTTGGAATCGTATCTTGGTCAGGCTGGAAATTCGGATTGGAGGTCCAATATACAGTATGCTATACGCATAAGCACGCGCCTCTATATGGAGAATCTTTTGGACCGAGATCACTATATTGATTGGATATTACGATCTTTTGCGGCAGCATCGCTACAACAGCTTCCTTTTTGGCTGATGGTCAGCCATATCTACAAACAAGATATGAGCTACTATCGACGACGAGGCAGGAGACTTGCAGAAACCTTGATCGAAAAGTATGAACTAGTGCGAAAGACTGCAGGCCCGGGAGCAGCGCCACTTCTGCAACGACTCCATCATGCCATCCGAGACCTCCTTCTCAGTCGGCCACGAAATTTCTTGATGCCAGATAGATGGCCAGAAGTCTACTCGGTCGTCCAGACTTGCTTGGATGGGAAAATCCAACAAGAGAAGCAAATTCTGGAGGAACTCAACCGCATCAACGAGAGGACGATGGGATTTAACAAAGGGGACTTTTGCAACAAACGTTCGGCAGTACAAGAAATCGTCGAGGTTCTGGACACACTGAAGCCTCCGTTCGATGTGGCCAAGCTTGCTGCAAATCTCACTACTATCTGTTCAGATACCGGCGTTCTGATATCTACTTGCTTCGAATGGGCGTGCACGCGATTTCGGTCTTCCGACGCCCGCATACATCTCTTCGCGCGTTTGTTGAGACGCTGGCAACGAGCGGGTCTCGATGTCGACACTATTATCCTAAATTATCTTTCTTCGTGCAGGGAGGGAAAGACTACGGCAGATACTCAATGCTTGAGACGTTTGGTGGCACAGCTTTCGCGATCAAACTCATTTCCGACCGCAAAGTACCTGCAGTGGCTTATGGTGAGAGGCCTCCCCAAGGCAGGAACCGTCACTTTGGGTCAGGATACTGGTGCAGGGACGAACAGTATCAGCGATTTCTCCAAAGTCAACTTCTTTCTTCTTGACTTGTGTCTCCAGAACACCGGGGCTCACGTCATCAACCTGAGAAGCTCGATTTTGGCACGTTGTGGCTTCGACCTGAATTCCGAGGAGGAGCTTTATCAACACCACATTCGCTACATTGAACAACAGCTATCCCGATCTTTTGCAGGCGCTTCTTCGTCGACGCCGAACATATCAGAACCCTCATTCGCTTCCCTACCCTGGAGTGTCAAATCCAAGATCTCCGTGTGGCTTCGTGCGAGAGCCGTGCAAATCGCGATGCGAGACATGCCTGGGCCTTTGACCTCCACGAGGTCAGACTGTGCGCAGTTTGCCTTCATTCGATACATTCTCGAGTGTATGGGTGACGAACCTGTCCTCGCCGATGTGATCGGGATCCTGTGCAACACCCAAGATGATGCATTGATGGCATCTCTTACAGCTACCGTTCAAGCCCATTCCGAGGTCCTTCAGTCTATCGGCGCCTTTGACGTCCTCCAAAGGAGACTTTGTCAGATCTATATGTCCTGGCGCTCTACTAAACCTGCGATGCCACTATTTACAAATTTCCTCCTCGACCTCTGCAGCACGTACCCCGTCGCTACGCCCTCCGTCAAGTCGTTGCAGCAGGACTTTGTCCGAGGTGACCGTGGTCGCGCAGTAGCGGCATGCTCACCGTATAGTGACGGTATTGCGGAATCGTTGCAACAGGCGGGAGCTACATTTGTGGAGGACTTTGAAGCAATATTGCAGTCGGAGCCAAACATGTCGGAGCAAACCATGAACGGATTGTTCTCAGTTCTCGTGGATCGCATCGAGAAACAGCAGAAATTTGGGGATGACTCGTTGACTTTGTTCTCGTTCTGCCAGCTGCTCAGCCGACTGCGGCTATGTCGAAAGGGTCAGGCAGATAAACTAATTCAGAAATGGTTGACGCGTTTAGCACCATTTCTTGATGCCACTTTCGGACCCTGCCTGTTTCAAAACCTGATAGGAGCTGGCTGTGTCACTTTCGCTGGCTTTCTGGAGGCTATGGACTTGACCAAGCTGCAATTGCGCAAGCTTCCTTCTGCTGCCACTTTGCTGCGCTGGTTACATGCGCCGGACAGGGAATCACTTTCTAACCTTGCCTTCTACCAAACCCGGATCCGATGGACCGAGTATTGTCGAGGAGAACCCCAGCACGTTTTGGAGGTGCTCACTCAACTGGGAAGGCCAGATTCACAAGCACCACTGCCCATCAGCCTCGTGCATTCTTTGGCGAACGATCTCCCTCTAACTTCAACACGTCCTTCTGAATCGGTCACGGCACTGCTATTACAGACGCTCGATGGTTTTTTGAATCTTGGGAACGCAACACCCGACGCCGTAGACCTGCGAGGACTTCTTAGTGGCATCAATATCTTTTCCTGTCGACATATACAGCTACGATTGTGGCTGACTTCCGCTCGAACGACTTCCGAGGGTCAAGGCCAACTAGTCGACATACTGACGGATGTCCTGGAACGCACACTTCAGGAACGAGACGTTCAACAATGCAACGTTGCCCAATTGCTCCACACAGCGGGTTCTGAGGTTGCGAACCGACTTCGACACAAAGTTGAGAGTGAGTTTTTGGAGGCATTACCCAAGTTCCCTATGGGCAGGACTTCGAGCCCTCTATCTGCTGTATTTCCGAGTGATATCCAACATCTCTCTGAGATTGTCGACCGAGCTTTCCGTGTTTGCGTCAAAGATACTAGCCCCATGACTGGTTTCATGACCCAATTGCTGGAAAAATTGACGCAAATTTTCAAATCTCAGAACAGTCACGTTGCTACTTCCAACCCCAGCTCCATGACCGGCCTTTCTGGAAACTCGGTCACTGCGAACCATGCGCAGATGGTGACCTCCAGCCCAAATGCCATTGCCAACACTTCTGAAGGCGGCGCCGGGGGGTCGAATGGGTGGGCGACCGTGAACTACCTCGATGCTATCCTTTACATGGTGTGTCTACAAAGATTGTCACTGATTTCTGCCGGGCGAACCGGGCCAAACACGAAACAAGGTCAGAGTGAACAGGTCCAGCTACTCGTTCGTCTAGCGCTCATATTCACGCATCCCGCCATTGCAGCGTTGACGGCACTCTCCAGCAACAAGCAGGAACAAGAAAAGGTCAAGAACGTGCATGACTTTATTCTCGACGTGATTGCAACCATCGTAGACCAGGTTGGCGACGAGGTCAAGATGATGTGTGCAAAATTACTCAAGGACAAGATGCACGACGTTCGCCTCCGATATCTTTTTGGAAGTGTCAATATTACGGGGTCGGTCCAGGTGCAGGACATGGGCCAAGGACTGCAAATGGTCAAAGAGGGTAAAGGAATAATAGGAGAATGGAGACCACGCGTATGGGAGGTTTTGGACAACGGCAGTGGCAAGGAAAACGAAACACCATTGGGATTAGGCTTGTTCGGTGCCCGTCGCGGAAGACTGACCGAAGACTGAACGGCCAAGTTGGGGACACCGACCTGGAAATTTTCTACATTGTTGTTTCTTCCCAAGCGAAGACGGGGAAATCCCACTCGCATTGTGTGTTTTGGCAGTTTACGAGTTCACGAAATGTTTGAGCTATATCTCACTGTGACGGCCTCGATCAGATCTTCGGTGCCCGGTTCATCTTTGTCGCAGACGAGAAAAGGACCCTGGTTGGTCTCAAAGACAAAAAGTCTAGCACAAAGCACAAATCACTCTAAGAGATGACTTGGGAGTTGTGGTTGTCAGATTTGTTGTCACGCGTACGCTGCCGTGTGACAATAGACTCGACGTGCAGGTGATGATGATAGACACATTCCTCGGTTCAAGAATGAAGAATGAACACTTCAGTGATTATCTCCATTAGCGAGTAAGCGCCGTATCTTGCATCCAGCGTGCCCCATCCATACACACCAAGTAGGTTCAGTATGTTCGCGTCCTCAGCCTGCCGGCTCATCTCGGGCTCCTGTCATTTTCTGTCCTCTGGAGTCATCTGGCGGCTCGTCCTTCCAGGGAGGAAGCGGTGACGGTGTGGGGGGATGTGCAGAGGCGGTCTGCGTGGAATAGCCTCCAAGCTGGTCAGCAGGTCGTCGATTGCAACATATGAGAGAGAGATTCTGCAAGCTGACTTGTCACAGGCTGAACATGGGACATGTGCAGGGCGGCGGCGCAGTTGGCTCAGGCCCGCTCGGCAGCCTATTGCCAACACTGTACCGCAGGCGAAAAGACGCGAGAGGCTCGGCGCACACTGGATCTCGTTAGGGTCGCCACAGGGGTGTCTAGTGAGCCTCTTCCAGGTGGTCGATGGAAAGACAGAGAGTGGGAGAGACAGAGATCAATGTCGCACCAAGGCCTACTGACATGCAATGTGACGTTGTAGGTGCAAATCACTTTGCGCGAAGGAAAAATAGTAGTGTCTGACACGGGGTGAAGTGAACTTCTTAGCAAAGCCTGGCGGCTCAGCGCGAGGGTACTACCAACAAAATGGGCTATCCTTATCTACCTCAGGCACCTTCTGGTGAGCCTTGTCACCTAAGCCGGATAGCGAGTAGTACAGAGGAGAGCCCCTAGAAGACCCCTATGACCCCGAGATAGGGGTTAGTTGATCCCCTAAATACACTTTAACCAGGTGATTCTCCTCCGGGCTAGTTAGTGGGCTTCGGCTCTCGATATCCGCAGCGCCTGGTAGCCTTAGATCTGACACAGTCAGGCACCTATCACTGTATCCTCTCTTGTCATACAAGGGTCTTTTTCATGGCTCCGGCGCCATTCCCCAGACTGTCAATCCCACCACCTACGACCGCATGACTGAACACGGCCCTCATCAATCTCAGCCTACCGGATTACCCTCGCCTTGGAATTTATTCTTATGCTGCTCGTCCACACTGTAGTGTTCCTGACACTGTCTCCTCTTGCCTTTCTACCTACCTAGCTATGAGCTATACTCTCCCTCTCGACCTATGGCTCCAAAGATCGAGAAATGGTCGCTTGGTATCCTGAACGATAAGGAGACTGAGGAAGTACCGGGAACGGTCCTCCTCCTATCTTCCAACCGCAATGAACCCCTCGGTCTCGAGCATCAGCATGCTCGGAGGAGCTCGTCCTCCATGCCTGCGCAGCCTCTCACTCCTCCCTTGAGACGTCCCTCGTACCCGACCCAGAAAAAGACAAGAGATGGCCAATTCATTTTGGATCCGCAGCCAGACGACTCCTTGAACGACCCGCTGAACTGGCCGGCATGGAGAAGGGACGTGGCCTTGCTGTCCCTTGGCTTCTACTGTATGGTTGGCGGAGGAATCACCCCGATTCTGGCCGCCGGCTTCAACAACGTTGCCGAGACTTACCACGTGTCTTACTCGAGGGTGGCCTTGACCACAGGATTCTACATGATGGGCCTCGGTGTTGGGAGTGTCATCTTCTCCCCTACAGCCATCCTCTGGGGTAAACGCCCCGTGTACCTGGCCTCTGCCATCATGTTCATGGTCACCTCTGTCTGGTGTGCGGTGGCTCCCAGCTACGCTCAACTCGCCACGGCCAGAGTGTTCCAGGGCATTTCTGTCAGTCCGGTGGAATGTCTGCCCTCGGCCACCATCGCGGAGATCTTCTTCTTGCACGAACGCGCCTTTCGGGTCGGCATTTATACCCTACTTCTCCTGGGTGGGAAGAATTTGGTGCCATTGGTCAGTGCTGTCATCATTGGTGCCAAAGATTGGAGATGGGTCTTTTGGTAAGTTCTCGAACCACGCCGTGTCAGCCACGATCTCACCGTCTACAGGGTTGTCACCATGGTAGTGGGTTTCTGCTTCTGCCTGCTATTCTTGTTCGTGCCGGAGACGTTCTGGGACCGGACGCCCAGAGCCAAGTCAAGGAGGCCAACTCACCAGCGAAGTTTGTCCAGCATCTTTCGTCACCCCTTGACCGATGCGAAGTCACACGAACAACATCCGAACTCGGCTGATCCAGCGGCTTTACAAGCGGCCATTGAGAAGACAATGACACCTAGGCAATACATGCTGCATGAGCAAAATGTCCATGCTAGATTCGAAGATTCGGCCAGCGATACCAAACTTGACGAAGAGAGTAACACATCCATAAATGCACAGTCCGAAGCCATAGATCATGCTCGTTACACAGAAGAGACAAAGCAACCCATCTCAGAAGGAAGCACCGCCTCCGGATCCTGTGACGAGAAAGAGGAGAGCGGACTCGACGACGTCCAGACGAGTGAACCAGTAACAGAAACGTCAGGACGGAGAAGGCCTAAGCCTACTGGACTATCTATGCCACCACCACCGGTTCTACATGGCTTGCCAACACATGGGGCTGATGGAAGCAATGGTGACAACACTCCGACCAGGGCACCTCGTACTTCTCCGGGCGATCCAGTCATCGTTGAACCAGAAGCCGTGGCAAAAGCCAGAGGATCTTCAGTTCCGCATCTGCATTCCCTCAATTCGCCCTACTATGTGGCGTTGGAGAAGAACAACGACTATCTCGGCGGCCGCATCACCCCCACTACCCAACCAGCAAGGGCAGATGGCGCAGCACAACAGGACGCCATACCAGGAACCGCTCCTAACGCGGTTTCGATACCTGTGACTGCCTCTCAGAGCCCTGCTACTTCGGAAAAGTCGAGGACAGCCGACGGGTATTTTCCGAGTGACAGTCTCAAACTCGGACGATACACGACGACTCTTCGTCATGCACCTCCAAAGACTTACCTTGACACACTCAAGCCGTGGAATGGAAGACTTTCAAAATCCAATTGGTTCTTGGTGGCTTGTCGGCCGTTCATTCTCTATGCCTATCCTAGCGTGCTCTGGTCGGCACTTGTATACTCACTGTCGGTTGGCTGGCTGATCGTGTTGTCTGAGTCGATAACGGCCATCTACAAGAATCGCGAATCGTACAATTTCACTTCCTTACAGGCCGGACTGGTCTATATTTCTCCGTTTATCGGGGGTGTTCTCGGTACTGCAGTTGCCGGTAAAGTGTCGGATATCATTGTTCGATACATGGCCCGGAAGAACGGTGGCGTGTACGAACCCGAATTTCGACTTGTCATGGGCATACCTATTGCCATCACAACGGCGATTGGATTGATGGGTTACGGCTGGTCGGCGCAAGAGCGGGACAACTGGATCGTGCCGACCATCTTTTTTGGATTGATTTCTTTCGGTTGTTCCCTGGGGAGCACGACGTCCATCACCTTTTGCGTCGACAGCTATAGACAATATGCCGGTGAGGCGTTGGTGACTCTGAATTTCAGCAAGAACATCTTTCACGGCTTAGTGTTTAGCTTGTTCTTTGCGGACTGGTTAGAGGCCGATGGGCCACGAACCACGTTCTTGGCCATTGGAGCCATCCAGGTCATTTGCCTAATCAGCACTATCCCAATGTACATTTATGGCAAAAGAGCGAGGATGTGGACTGTCCGAAAGAGTTTCATGGAGAAGTTTTGATTGGCAAGGTGGAGCGGGTGTCTTTGGAGTTTTGTTATAGCGTCGTAGGAGCCATCGGCCACGGGCGCAACTAGTATCTGGTATTTTGACGACGGGGTCGGGGTCATGGTTTGGGCAAACTGGCACCTGGACATGTGAAACATCTTCAAGGGTTTTATGGGAAGTTGCATTAGACTGTGGCTTCAGGACCATTCGTCCACCTTCAACATTACACAGGGATGGCAATGGGACCGAGCGGGTTATTTGCTCGCGGTACGGAGTTGCCATACGATTCGATTCTTTCCCCCCCCTAAGAGGCCGCTTTGTGCATTGCCTTGCATCGCATTACATTTTAGAATCTAGAATAATGTTCATTAATGATAGTTTTTTCTTTGATGGTGTTTAACTATATCAATGCTGTGCCGCCGTCGCCGCCGCCTTTGGGAATCTGATTCGTCGACAATGGCCTTTGGGGGCAGCTCCAGTAGGTAGTTTTGGTTTGGTTTTGACCAGATGATGGATAGTACGGAGTACTACTGACTGGTCAGGGAGGTGGGTAGCCGACAGGGGTTGAGTAAAGCTAGCTCAGTAGGCCCTCTTCTCCACCGTGTGTACCTGTGCGACCTCCTCGATCTCCTTGTCCGATCTCGCGACGGCGGCGTCGTCGTCGAGGTCGCCGAGGGCGAGGGCGTGGTCCTCCAGGCCCAGCGCCACCTTCGCGTCCCGGACGGAGATGTCGTGGGGGAGACGTTTCTCGTTCTTGACCGGGTCGCCGGGGGTCGCGAAGATGACGTCCAGCTCCTCGAGCGACCGGCCCTTGGTCTCGACCAGGAAGAAGTAGATGACGGGGACGAAGACGGCGTTGAAGACGGCGTAGTAGATGTACGTCCTCCAGCCGAGGTTCGCGAACGACGCCGGGATGGTCATGACCACCAGGAAGCAGCAGGTCCAGTTGCTGACCGAACCCAGCGCGGCCGACGGCGCCCGGGCCCGGAGGGGTGCGATCTCTGCGGCGTACAGAAACGGACCGCCGACCCAGGCGAGACCTGTGGCGCAGAAACAAAACAGACCAGTCAGTGTTCATTCACACGGCCGTACGTTATCTCAGCTCGGCTCGGCTCGGCGGTTCAAAAGGGGAAGGGGGAGCTTGAGAAGGGGGAAAAAAACAGCAGAAGCAGCAGCAGCAGTGGCAGCGGCAGAAGTAGTGCCATCCAACCACAAGAGAGTCGAACTTACCGAAAAAGGTGTTGAAGAGGAAAAGGAGACCAGCGCCAGCCAGTTGGTTCGATCGGGAGCTGGTCGACAGCAGGATCGGGATGACGACAAAGCAAGCCGCCATGCCGGTCGCGGTCCACATGAAAGCTTTGCGGCGTCCCAGACCTTCAATCAGGAACACGGCGAGGAGAGAGCAGAGAGCGTATTCGGTACCGCCGCAAGCCGCAATGAGGTGGGACGTGCCCGGACTCAGGTCGAAACTGGTCGAGAGGATCTGGTTGGCGTAGGTGGAGACCATGTTGATGCCGGAGAGCTGCTGGGCGGCGTTGACGAACACCCCCAGCAGCATGCGGCGGAAGGTCTGGGTCTTGCCGTTTTGCAAGAGTTCCTTGTAAGCGAAGGGGGCTTCGGCCTTTTGAGCCTCGTGGCTGGCCATGATGCCGGCAAACTCTGCAACGAGGTCCGGGTGCGACTCGTCCAAGTTGCGGAGTTTGGAGAGGACCTCTTTGCCTTCAGAGAAACGACCGTGAGAGACTAGCCAGCGAGGACTGGAGGTGAGGTTAGTAACAAGAAGCCATAAGAGGACAGAATATAGACGGGTGTGTGTGTGGGTTTGTACCTTTCAGGGAGGAACATGATGAAGAAGAAGACGATCGCAGCCGGAACCAGCTGGAGGGCGACAGGGGCACGCCATTGTACCTGGCCGCTGGTGTAGAAGAACCCGAGACCGACCCACTGGCCGCAAGCGACGCCAGAGGTCTGGAGACCACCTTCGATCATGACCCATCGACCTCGAGACTTTGGTTTGGCGCACTCAGACTGCCACGCGGGGATGGTCGCGACTTGCAGGCCCAAGCCGACGCCCGACAAGAAGCGCCCGACCACCATTTGCGCAATATGCCATGCCGACGCCTGTAGTATGCCGCCGACCAACATGAACAACATCCCCACGAAGACGGTGCCTCTCCTTCCCCATCTGTCACCGTAGAACATACAGAGGATGGCGCCAAAGAGGGCGCCAAGTTCGAGCGTGGCTATGACAATGCCCTGGATGGTTGCGTCCTTGGTCTCCGGAAAGACGGACAGGAACGGCTCTTCTGTGATGAGCCCTCCCATGATGGACATGTCGTAACCAAAGAGCCAAAAGGCGCAGGTGGCAATCGTGGCGATGGCAAACTGCAGACGCAGGCCACTCAGGCCCATGGCCGAGGTGTAAGGGGTGAACTTCATGTCGCTGAGCCCCATTTTGAAGGCTGTAGCGGTTTGATCCACGGGAGAGAACTGGGACAGGGCTACGGCGGTAGTCGGTCGACTGTGAAAAGGCAGCTGATGAGGGAAAATGGATGTTCTCGCTCTGGAGGTGTCCATGATTTATATAGACGACGCATAGCTGTTGCTAAGTCCACGCAAACACATCTCGGCCCATACGCGGAGGTCTGAGTACTGGGGACCCCGTGGTGTATGTCCAAGTTGCCGCTCGGGTCCACATATTACTCCGGAAGGAAATGCATTGCGGTCTCCACGTTCTGGAGAGTGGCGAAGAGCTCATCGAAGTACAAACACGAACATGGGTAGCGGGCTCCAGTTGAGGGAGAGGTGTAACTGTTTCTGACATCAAGAGAACACTTGTGGCTTGAGAAAAAAAAAATTCGAAAGTCGAATCTTTTTATGTTGTGGGTACTTAGTGTAGGAGAAATTCAGAGAGAGATGGATAGTAGTAGATCGATTGATGCCTATAGAACTTTAGTGGAACCAGGCTTGAAACTCACAGAGATTTGAGTGCGATAAAGCTTTTGATCTGTAATTATGTTAGTGAAGTCTTTTCTACAGGAGCTGGACGAATTAATTACCTGGCGAATAATCTTTTCGAACGGTCGGGGATTCGAACCCGCGGCCTTTTTCTTCCTTTACTCGCCCGCGGCCCTCGTGGTTCCTTGCTCGCCGCAGTGAATGGACGTCCACCACATAGCCATGTGGTTTTAACCTGAGCCATCACTGCGGGGTCTTGGTGTTGGGGATAATTTCACGGGTTTAATTGATATCATCTGAATATTCGGTGGTGAGTGAATGGTTCTTGGTGGGTCTCGAGGTGTGAAGCAAGGCTGGCATAGATCCTCAGTCACTCAGGTGAAGCGAGCATAGTGTGGCCTGTGAGAAGACACAACAAATATCTGACCACATCGACCTTTCTCTGGGGAATATGGGACGCGGGTTCGCTTACAAGTGTTGGGCAATTCTCGGGGCCTCCACAATGAGTCGATGGATCTCAAGCGCACGGGCGAAACTCTGTTGCCGGAATCTCTTTCCTTCCTGGACAATTGCCTGTTTCGTGCTGTCCGGACAGTGGCAACCTCAGTTCCACAGGGCGTCTGAACCGCGCAATCTCAACCTCGTGCACCCTCAGGGTTCCATCTAATACAACATCGGAAGCATGCTCGTGGCCTTCGCCATAGACGATGACCCTGCGGGTCGGGTGTCTGGCAGGTCCGGGTCTTCAATGAATTCGCATATATAAGGTGAAAGAGCACACTCCCTCCCTGCCCTGAGACTTCTCCCTAAAGCCAGATCTTTGCCGCTGTCGATTTCTCTGCGTTGCTTTTGTTCCTTTACTCATTCCCCAATCATCATGGCCATCTCCGAATGGACAGGCAAGCCGTTGAGCTTGAAGGTCATCGGCACCAATGCCGGAACCTCCATGGACGGTCTCGACGTTGTACATATGCACTTCACACAAGACAGTCCAACCAGCCCGCTCAAAATGCAGCTACTGCATGCGGGAGAGGTGCCCTTCGACGGCGACCTCAAGAAGAGAGTTATGAGACTTATCAAGGAAAATAAAACAACACCCGAAGAGATTTCGATTGTCAACATCCAATTGGGAGAGTTCGCCGCCAACGCCATCATTCAATTTTCCCAGGAACAAGGTTTCAGTTTGGAGAATGATGTGGACATCATCGCCGGTCAAGGTCAGACAATATGGCATCTGCCTCTCCCCGAGATGTTCGAGGGGAACCCACAACGGGCTCACCTTGACATGGCAGAGATCTCGATCATCGCTGCGAAAACGGGTATCACCAGTCTTTCAAACTTCCGTGTCAGTGACATGGCTCTTGGAAGACAAGGCTGCCCCTTGTTCGTGGCATGGGATGGACTATCTGCCACACACCCGACCAAGAACCGAGCTGTGCAAAACATTGGTGGCATCGCCAACATCACGATGCTACCGAAAGGTGACATTCAACAAGGCTACGACTTCGATACCGGCCCGGGAAATGTTTTCATCGATGCTGCTGTCCGCTACTTCACAAATGGGAAGCAGCAATACGACAAGGATGGCAAGATGGGCGCTGCCGGGAAAGTAGATCAATCAATTGTCGACGAGGTGTTGGCCGGTCCTTATTTCGTGCATGATATCCCCAAGACAACGGGCCGGGAGACCTTTGGCGACACAATGGGCGAAGACATCTGCGAACGCATGCTGGCAAAGGGCGCGAGCCCAGAAGATTGTGTGGCCACTATAACTCGAATCACTGCGAAGGCTCTAGCTGATGCCTACGAGAAATGGGGCCCGAAAGGCGGGATTGACGAGATCTACCTTGGTGGCGGAGGATCTTACAACCCGAACATTATCAACTATCTACGAGAGCGGATGCCCAACACCAAAATCGCGTTCCTCGATGAGCTGGGTGTTCCGACAGGGTCGCGGGAGGCAATGAGCTTCGGCTTCAAAGGTCTCGAGTGCATCCTAGGCCGATCGTTGGTTGTGCCCCAGAGAGTCGAGTCTTCGAGAGCTGGCATCATCGGTCATATCCAGCCTGGGTCAGGGCTGGCATATCACCGCCTGATGAAGCATGTTCAAGATTTCTGGGGTAGCTATCCACTGGAGAAGAGAATGGATCCTGTGCTGGAGATGGAAATTGTGCGACCAACGGCAAATGGGGCAAATGGAGTCAATGGCCATCATTAGATAGGAGTAGTGCACGTAGTTTGGAGTTCCGGTGTCATTTTGAGCCGAGCTGGGCACAATGTCAATGAGAGAGCAAATCTAGTAGTTTCTGTGACAAGTCTCGATGCGGGCGCAAGGGAGGGTGGAAGTACCGTAGATAAGATGCAGTGGGTGGGCATCCTGTTGGCGTCACAGACTCGGATGCTGCCAAGTCAGCTTCCATGTCAGTGCTCAACCAACTCCATATTTTTCCACTCTCTCGAACTTCCGTCGCAAAACCCATCTTCTACCTGATGGTACCCAGATATTCATGAATCGCTCCAAGAGGGGAACAGCATCAAGAACGAAACTCTCTTGTGCCAATTGCCGACGACGACACTCCAGATGCGACGGAGAACAGCCCTGTCAGCGCTGCTGGCAAGATGACCTGCAATGTGAATACCCACCAAAATCTTTCAGTCTCATGGAATGGTCACCACAAGAGGCCGGTCTTCCTCCGCTACCGGCTCTCAAGGGAAATTCTTCCGGCAACAATGTTATAAGTGGCATCTTCGTCTCAGAGAATCGCCGGATTGAATCACGGTACGAAATCTTGGACCCGGACCCAAAGTCGCCCTCAGATGTGAGCGGAGGGGAATTTCAGCTGTCGCATGGCGGCAGTGTACGAAATGGACCAACGGTCCAGCATCATCCAACCGAGTCGGCTGGCAGTCCAGGCCCATTGTATCATCATCCTCCCATCACGGACCCGACCGAGGCGTTCTTCATGGAGCGATACTGCAACATCCTCGGCCCCTGGTTCGACATGTTCGACACCATCAGACACTGGTCTCACGCAGTGCCACACCTGTCGTTGTCCAACCCGTCCTTGTTCCGCTCCATAATTGCAAGCTGTTCAAAGCAGTATTCCCTGGTGTCTGGAGAGAGCTCGATCTACGCGCTCGACCAGTACAACCGCGGGCTGAAGGAGCTGACGCGAGCCCTGGGCGAGGGCGAGGGCAATGGCAGCGAGTCGACGACGGGGCATGCTGCGGTATTTGCGTCCTGTTTGCTCATAGGGTATTGCGAAATGATCGATGCCCAAAGTCTCGACTGGCACACGCACCTGAGCGGCACCTTCTCTCTGTGCTCAAGCCAGGGCTGGCATGGGCGATCCGGAGGCGTCGCCCAGTCGTGCTTCTGGGTCTACTGTCGGATGGACCTGCTGGCCGCCATAGCCAGGGCTCGACACACTTTGCTTGACCCATCACGCTGGCTTCCCGATGGAACTTCGCTGGCTCCTCCGCGCCAGCGTGCTCACGACTGGGACCTCGACTCATGGTGCAACCACGTGGTAGTGCTCCTTGCTCAGACGCACAATTTACTCTGTGACGTGCGGCAGCCTTTGCGTACCTCGACAGAGCAATCGGAGCTCGAAGAGAGATGGAACGGAATGTCCACTTCTCTGGATACACACGAGAGCAGCCGTCCGATCGCTCTCCGCCCAATCATTGACTTGCCCCCAAAGGATCCGCGGATGCCCTTCAGGCAGATAATATACGTGTCGGCCGCGGCATGTGCAGCAACGCAGATGATGGATCTGGCTTGTCTGTTCCTCATCCTCGCCTTCCCAGACAGGACACCCGCCGAGAGGGCCGTCCGGCTCATGTCCGAGTCCGTATGCAGAGAAGCTGTCGGTCTGAGCCGCAAGATCGTGTCGAATAGCATCGCGAATCGACATCCCATCGCCTGGGCCAACGCCGTTCAGTTGTTGTCCAGCGCCGGAACGATACTCGTCGGTCGACCTGAAAGGGAAGCGCTCCTACGGGTGTTGAATGACATCAAGCTTGAGACTGGCTGGAACACGCTCGGTAACTGCCAGAGTTTGCGGGCGTGGTGGGACTCTTTTTGGCCAGGGGCTGACGATGGTCTCCATACTACAGACGACGACGATGTCAAGACACTGCTGCGTGTCGGGAAAAGCTTGATCAGGCTTTCCACCTAGTCCATCCAAGGCCTGGTAGAGCAACCTGCGGCTGCGGATGCACTACGATTGCTTGTGACTTTTTTATATGCTGTCCAGTTTCGATTCTGATCTTTGGGGCGAGAACTGCCAATTGTTTCTTCTTCATTGATCACGACGTCTAGTTGAGCACTGCATGGTCTGTGTAGTGTTTGTGTGTATATGTATCGTGCAACGCTCACACAATGGGAGTTAAATGGGATGTATTGACGAGTCTGACCTCAATAACTATGAGGTCAAGGACTATGATATATATAGACAAAAGGAGCGACTATTCTCTGTCCGGTCGAGGCCTCTTTCGTTGCCTCATCACAGGCCGCAAGTCGCCCTTTCCTTGTGAACCTTAATGGTTGCAACAAGCGCTCCGATAATTGGTAATAATTGGCAATAGACCGGCCTATATATTGCTGTCAACATGATATAGTTCAATGAGTGACTCAATAGTTATGAAAAGAGTGTTGCGAAATGCGCAATAAGGAGCGTTCTAGGCGGCGGAGTTCCTCGGAGGCGTTCGGCGCGAGTATGGGGGTTATAATGACACCGTCACAACTCAGCCTGTTCAACACACCCCCTCAGGAAATGATGCCGTCGTCGTTGGTGAGGAAACATCAGGATAGCATTTCCTGGATGTCAGTGAGGTTAAGTTGCTTAATGAAAGCCTCGTGTTTTTGCCTAGGCAAGGCCTTCGTGAGGCCGTCGGCAATCATGTCGTTTGTTGGTGCCCAATCAAGGTGGATCTTTCCTTGTTGCACCTCCTGTCGAAGCCAATGCCGATAAATATCAACATGACGAAGTCTTGTAGACAGCTTTTCGTTCTTGATTAGCAGTCAAATAGTCTGCAAGTTGTCGGAGAGCAAGGGCGAGGTCTCCTTAAGGTCTAGATTGATGTCAGCGAACATTCTCTTCCACCATATCATTTCGCTCGCCGCATTGAAGAGGGCAAGGAGTTCAGCCTCGGTGGAGGACGTTGTGACCGTCTTTTGCTTCCCCGACCTCCAGTCAATGGGCTCTCTGAATAGCGTCAGGATGTAGCCATCGGAGCTTCTCCTAGTCTCAGGGTCGTCGGCGAAGGAGGCGTCCGACGCGCAGAGAAAGTATTGGTCAGATTGACTGTTGTACGTGAGGGAGAAGTGTTTCGTGCGGTAGAGATATGCAATCACTCTATCCGCGGCCTTGGCGTGCGCACTCGACGGGTTGACTAGGAATTGGGCTAGTTTGGAGTGAGCATAGGCGACGTCTAGCCTAGTTGCGCATGAGGCAAATAAGATGGATCTAACACATTGTTAATATACATGGATCTCTTGTGGTGAGGCCTGTCCTTCATGAGGTTACAACTCACTAGTTGATAGTGGAGTATCAGGCAAATAGTCAAGTTGTCGCACATGAAACTTGGCTACAATTTTATCGATATATAAATCGAGCGATAGGTGAATAGTCCTGTTGTTGCGGTCTCGCAGGATGCGAATGCCGCAGAACCAATTGGTGTCGTTGAGAACGCGAAACTTGAATCGTTCTCCTAGTCAGCGTGTTAGGGAGTGAAATGCGTTTGTCTTGCTCTTGTAATAAAGAATCATGATATCGTCAACATAAAAGAAGACTAGAACCTGTTCGCCTTGGAAGAGACAGTTAACGTTGGGCACCTCCGCAAGTCCTAGTTCCTTAAGCGCCGCAGTGAAGGTGTTGTACCACAACAATGGAGATTCCTTCAAACCATAGAGCGCTTTCAGGAGGCGCAAGATCTTTCCTGGCCTAGAATAACCTTGAGGATACTTAATGTAGACCTCCTTTTCTATGGGTGAGTTAAGGAAGGCGTTGACGGCGTCGGCCTGCTAGATTTCGAGGTCAAAGAACGCGGCAATGGCCATGAGTGCGCGAAAGGTCTTGAGTGCAAGGGTTGCCGCATATGTGTCGTCCTGAGAACGTTGCAAGTCGCCGCGGGCGCAAATGCGCGCTTTGTGTTTAGCAAGGAAGCCGTCGTTATCGAATTTATACGTGAACACCCACATAAGAGGAATGACTTGCGTTTCTTGGGCGCATGAACGTTCCACTTGTTTGACTGTGTTGCTTTGAAAGACTTGGCTCCATTCAACGTCCATGGCCGCCTTGAATTGGCGCCTGTGCGGGTGTGCCAGCATTTAACGATAGGTCTGCGGCGCGGCAGAAAGGTCGTCTCTATAAACCCTTTACGGTTCATTCAATGCCTCGCTAAATGCCGCGTGAAATGCGTGAAGATTGTGAGGATCACTTACTAGTTGTATAGCATAATTCTGGTGACGCCTAGACGGCTGTCGTCGACGTCGCTCGTGAGATGGAAGGATGTTATTCTCATCCAAGTTGGCTGATATTTCACTAGAACGTGGAGATGTGGTGGGAGCATCGTCGCGTGAGTTGCCTAATCGGGTAGTAGTTGCCGAATCCGGAGTAGTTACCGAAAATGGCGCAACCTGATTGGCGAGGTCTGACGACGCCTCGTGGGTATTCGATATTGCAGGGGATTGTGAAGGAGTGCTAGGCTGAGGGCTGTTTGCAACTCTAGATTGTTGAATACTAGACGCGCTAGGCGCTGTGCTAGCCTCGGGCGTTGTGCGTGGCGTGGGTAAGGCGATTTCCACCCTCTCAGCTTGAGTTCTTTCTTTCTCAACTTGCAATTGAGATAATGAACCGCGGGAGACGATAATAGTATCTGGATCATCAGGATCTGCAAGGGGATCCCAGTCAGGGGAGGATTCCACAACGTCGTCGCCGAGAACGAGGGCTTCAATGTCAAGAACCTCAATAAGTTCCTGGGGAAGGGCACGGAGTTGCTCCGCGGTCTGCACCTTAGTGGGATCATAAAACGCATCATCATGAAACACCACATCCCTGAAGCGAAGGATCCTTTGTTTTACAGGTATCCAAACACGCCAGATATTCCTTGCATTATAGCCGACTAACCAGCCGACTATAGCCCTGTCCTCCAGCTTTTCAAGCCTAGGAACTTGCTTGTTGTGGACGAATGCTTTGCAACCTATTAGGTGAAGGTGCGAGAGGCTAGGTTTTCGTCCATATGACACCTCATAGGGTGTTTTCCATCCCAGCGACCTTATTGGGGTCCTGTTGATGAGATAGCCAGCCGTTTTGACTAGTTCTGGCCATAAAAAGTGAGGGAGATGGCCTTGAACCTTGAGTGCCCTAGCCACTTGCGTGATGATGCCCCCGGAACGCTCCGCAGCCCCGTTCTGGGCTGGAGTGTGAGGGGCTGTGTGTTCGACGGTGATTCCTAGCCTGCGGAGTTGGCTATAGAAATTATCGCTTAGTGCTGTTTCATTGTCTAGACGCAGGAATGCGGGTGTCTTGTTGAATTGCGTTCGGATCATCGCTAACCAGTCTAGAATAAGTTCTTCTGCCTGGGAACGACTGTTATGTGTGAAAACATAGTTCATATGGGTATAAAAGTCCCATAAGTGGCTCATGTATTGATCCGCGGCCCATCCCTTTGCGAAATGAACAATGTTAAAGGCTATTCGGCCTAGTGGTTCGTCTCTTCGTTCCTCGCTGTTGTGGAGGATTCTTGAGATCTATTGTTTGGATTTTGCAAGTACACAGGTCTCGTATTTCGCTATGCTGGGAGCGTCATTTCTTGTGACTTGTATTCCCTCGGCGGCATCCGGAAGATGTTTGACACTGTCTAGGCTAGGGTGCCCTAAGATCTTATGCCAGGTAGAGGCCGGATAACTGAGTTTCTTATGTTGTTGCGTGGTTGTGGTTGCGAATGCTGTGTGTTCGCATGGTGTGAATGTTAAGTGGTTATAATAGTTATATACATAACCCACTGGGGTTCCGTCTCGGATGAATATTCCTCCTATTCCGGGAGGCGCCTAGATTGTGAAGTGAATACCCTTAGCTACTATCCTTAATAATGAGACCACTTTAGTCATGAAGCCTCGAACACAGAGAACGTCTGTGAGAACGATGTGAGTAGGTCCTGTAGAAGACATCATGTTAATGATGATTGTCCCAATTGACTCGATTGGATACTTATCAACGCCGCAAGTTAGCGACTCATTAGGGCGCGAAGAACATTGCGTAACGTAGCCTAGTGTATTAGGCCGGCACACATAAACATCGGATCCTGAGTCTAGAATCCACTCGTTATACAGGCTCCTATTGGTTAACCCTGAATAAGCGGAGGCAGAATAAGCCATGGTTGCTGTGAACACCGTCTTCTTTTTCTGTTCCTTTGCGGAGGAGGAGGAAGATAAGGAAGTGGAGTTAGAGGCCCTTTCTATAGCCCGCTTGAACCGCTTTGCATGAACAGGGTTCTTCTTCATTTCCTCGTAAATGGCTTGCCTTGCAGGATCAGGTTTCCAACCTTAAGGCCTTACTGACTCAACGATATAAGGACATTAAGTATACCAGTGGAAGAGGTCGCAAATCCTGCACTTCGGAGGGTCGCTATCGGCTCTCTGATCTCCGAGGGATATAAACGAGTTATGCGAGTGAACAGAGCCTTTCTTGGAGTCCTTCTCAAGGCTGTTAAGTCGTCGGAAAGACTCAACCAACTCATGAAAGTCTGGGATAAATTCTCCGCTTAACACCTTCATATTTTCGGTGATAGAGAAGATCGAGTTAAGTGACTTGACAACTTGCAAGAATTCATAAATTGGAGAACGTCCTACGGCGATAGATATATCTAGACATCGAGCGTCATTATAGACCTTTAGCCACTTATCTAGCTAGTCATTGATCTGTTGATAGGTCTTCGGAGTCTTGGAGATATTCTTCCATCTAGTCAGAATGTCTAGTTCTCTCGATCTCTCAACAGGAGCGAATCTTCGCTTGAGGCGAAGAAGTATTGCGTGCGGAGAGTGATCTCCTTCCAGAAATTGCATAAAGTCGATTGAGAGACTTCCAATAATTTAACTTCCTAGGGCCTTAATCACCTTAGTTTTCTCTTCATATTTCTTGCAATCATGCTCCCATTGTCTTTCGACAAAGCGGATGCTGAGTTTTTGTCATTCATCAAGTGTTCCGGATAATATAGCTCCTGAGTTAGCATCATAGATATCCGGGATAGATAGATACTTCAGGACAGGAGGGTCTAGTACCTCGGGATCGACATATTCCCATATCCCTTGCTGTTTAGCGTATACTTTGATGGCAAGGAACCAGTTATCCCAGTCGGAAGACTTGGAAAGTGTAATAGTGATTGGTTTCGTTCGTTGAGACTCTGGATTTAACTCCGATATATTGAGGTTGCTGAAAAGGAAGTATAGTAAAATGCGTGGTTTTACTAGTGGATACCTAAAGCGCGTGGCGCGTAGAGAACTTGACGTGTCTGACGTGTTTGATTGGCTAGCCTTACAATGACGAGGCTTTATCAAACCACTAACTGACAGGTGTCTCAAGCGAAATCGGGAACCGGGCTCATAACTATCGTGCAACGCTCACACAATGGGAGTTAAATGGGATGTATTGACGAGTCTGACCTCAATAACTATAAGGTCAAGGACTATGATATATATAGGCAAAAGGAGCGACTATTCTCTGTCCGGTCGAGGCCTCTTTCGTTGCCTCATCACAGGCCGCAAGTCGCCCTTTCCTTGTGAACCTTAATGGTTGCAACAAGCGCTCCGATAATTGGTAATAATTGGCAATAGACCGGCCTATATATTGCTGTCAACATGATATAGTTCAATGAGTGACTCGATAGTTATGAAAAGAGTGTTGCGAAATGCGCAATAAGGAGCGTTCTAGGCGGCGGAGTTCCTCGGAGGCGTTCGGCGCGAGTATGGGGGTTGTAATGACACCGTCACAACTCAGCCTGTTCAACAGTTTCAAGCTGTAAATGGCATGGGCAGTGCTAATGTACAGAACGATCATGGCTTCTCGGACGGAAAGTAGGGGTTCGGGGACTTAGGAAAGGGGCGAGCAATGAAAACACACGGCCTTTGCTAGAAAGGTGGACTTCGGTAATGAAGATTCGAAATACTATCGGCATCTAAAAGGCCTATGTCCGGCGAACATCTCTATGTTTCCTATCTCCCCGAAAGCATTCTTTACATGAAAAGTCGCATGTGAGAAACACCGTGCAAGTATAATAGCAAGAACCCCAATAAAGGTTAAGATGAAACAATTTTATTCTACAACCTCGACTTCAGAGACTAAGTGTTATTGTGAAGGCGGTGGCACAGATAATTATCGCAAGACATCAAGGCGAACGAATCATTTTTCTCATAGGCCTTTCTGTTATTCCCAGGACCCGGTATCAAAACATGGCTACAGCAAAGCCCTCTGCTGCTCTATCCTTGCGTACCTTCCTTGAAGAATGCAAAGCGGAGGGAGATGTGGTGGAAATTGACCTGGAAGTTGATCTCCATCTCGAGTCTGGTGCCATCACTCGCCGCGCATACAAAACAGGCAGCCCAATGCCACTCATCAACAATCCCAAGGGTAAAGATGGTCCAGACGGTCTCTTCCGTATTCTCGGTGCTCCAGTGGGAGTTCGAAGCGACCGCACAGAGAGATATGCTCGTTTTGCAAAGTCCATTGGGCTGCCTTCCAACGCCAGTGGACATGAAATCATCCAGAAGCTTATACGGTCCAAAAGGGCCGACCCTATTCCATCTGTTGAAGTTCACGAGGCACCAGTCAAGGAGCACAAGATCTTTAGTGATGAAATTAACCTTCTTAAGCTGCTAATTTCATAAAACCACAAACTCGACAGAGATAGATACTTTCTTACATATAGACTACACAGTGTTTAAAGTCTAGACAGGAAATGAGTGAATTAGGCCATCACCCGTTATATAGTGATCGGTAAACAATAATTGACCGGCCTCGTGGACATGAATCAAGATATTAGCGCTATCTAGTCGATGTGGAAGGCTCAAGAGAAGAACACTCCTTAGGCTTGCGCTCTCGGTGTTCTGTCAGTAGCTGTAAGTTCTCGTCCTTGTTTTTGATTTATTTGGGATAGCGCTATATACTACTACCTATATTGTATAGTAGTCTAAACTTTGACCAAGAGTGCTAACTAAAAATTCACCCAAGGCCGTGGCTAGTGATATACCACTCCCTAAATATATAAACGAGCCCAATTATATTGATACTATCACAGGCGTTCCTATACAGATTATTAAGTGTAAGACAAACAGCCTAGTCATTCCAGTAGAATCTAAGGTAGTCCTTAAAGAAACTATCTCCGTCAACGAGACGGCGATTAAGGGCCCATGGGAGAATATCACGGCTTCCTCTTCCTAACTAAGAAAGCGTCGGAGCCGATATTTATAGTCAATGCGATTACCTATCAAAGCAACCCGATCGTTCCGATATCCATAGCAGACCGTGCTCCAGATAAAACTCATACCGTGTGGGCTTTGACGATCTGCGCTGAAATTCTCGACTTATTGCAGCAGCAAGGTTTACCCATCACCAAGGCCTAATGTCCATACAAGTCCCAGGCTATCTGGTACATAGTCCAGGTCGATCGTAAAAGGCTCGTTCAGATGAAGACTACGCCTAAGATATTTTATCGCCAGATTGGAGAAATCGTTTTTTCCTCCAAGCCTGGCCGTTTTGTTCCAAAAATCTTCGTTGTTGGCGACAACATCGACCCTAGCGACTTGCATGAGGTCGTCTGGGCGGAAGCGACCAAGTCGCCGCCACAGGACAGCGACTTCTTCTTTGTAGGCAACTATCCAATCTACAAGCTAGTACCATATGCCACTTACGGCCTCAACACTAACGAGCCGCAAGCCAAAGTTGTTAGATTGTGCATGTTGCCGGGGGAATTCAAGACTTTGGACCGGCCTTGGGTTGAAGCTTCTTTCCGTTCGTCTTTTCCGGAACAGATCAAGAAAAAGGTCTTGGAGAGCTGGCAGGCGTACGGGTATAAGACAAGAGATCCTCTAAACATATAAAGTAGCAAGGAGAATTTGGCTCAAGAGATCATCCAACTCTATCAACGCATCCAAGTCCTGCGGGCAAGCAAACTTCTTCCAAGGTCATGTTTGTGTTGCTGGACCGAAGAATGTTGACCTTGGTTCGAGAACGAAAGCCTATGAGTTCGAGGGTGCTGCTCAGCAAGTAGAAGCTGTTGGTACCACGGCAGAGCCGGCCGTAGGTGCATGCAGGGCGGCTATGAGAGCCATGAAAGTCCACATCAATGAAAATCTAGTGAGAAGGGGAAGGCATTATCTACATTTATGTACAGAAGAACTGGGTTCTTGAGGAGGGGGGACGAAACGAAGAGTTTCAGGAGGAAAAGGAAGACGGAGGTTTCCATCACACAGTCCACCCAAAATACTAACGAGAGCCCCGTGCTCGGTAAGGCCGAGCCCAAGATGCCAAAACACAGTCAAAGAACGTCTTTTTGGCGTTTTTATTTCCATCGAGATTGTTGGCGCCAGTACATTACCCAAAAGTAGTACCCTCCGTTCCTCGTGCTCTCTCGAACTGAGGGGTGGGATTTTTACGAGAAGGATCACCGGCATTTCTTAAGATGATGGAAGTTTGACAGCGACGCAAGGTGCACCTTCAAATTTATCATAATGACATAAAAAGAGTGTGTCAACGTGACTCAAAAAACAATCAACGGATCAATGGATCAATGGATCGGTCAATCACTCACTAACTAACTAACAATAGGTATACCCAAAATTGGCACGGCGCGCATCGATCTGGGGGAATTTCTCCCAGTCGTTTGATTGTTCCCCAAGTCGAGGGAATTTTTTTTTTAGCACAAAGACGCCCTGGGCAGGCAAGGCAGACTTTCAGCCCACGCGTGGCACGCTATTTGGGGTAGGACACGCATTGCAGAATGGGGGGAGGTGTACGCGATACGATATGACTGCACGCCGCGCACGCGGGAAATGTGGCACCACGTGGAGATGGGATGTGTGATGGGACGAGAGATATCGCAAAAAGACTCACTCACTCACCCACCCACCTTGGCCCGGGCAAGACTAGTCAACTAGCACCATCACCGAGGTGATAAAATAACTGCCACTCTGCAGTCTGAAGGCGCAGGCTGTAGGCGATTACGAACTTATAGGACCTGCCTAATAGGGCTATCCACTTGAGAGGTGGATTCGATGTTCAAGAGAGTAAAGTACATGTGCATGGGTTAGACGAGGGGACAGCTTGACCAGGGCTCACCAGGCAGAAATCAATAATAATAGCCCACCGAACCACTCGTAGACGAGGACGAGGACGAGGACGGGGGACGGGGACGAGGAGGACGAGAAACCACAGCATCCCCGTTATCTCGTCCCTGGGGTCCTCCCTACGAGTCGCGGGGCCGTACGAGCAGAGGGCGCCTAGGTAGTAGGTCAGTTCATAATACAACGAACCCGTTGGAGCATTTATTACTCACAACCGTGCAAGCAAACAGGCCCAGACCCGAGAGTGATCTCAGCCATTATTCAGCAATCGGATATGGTCGCCTAGCCTAGTGAGCCTAGTAGGTTTGATTGGAAACGTAGATTGGGGTCCTCAAGCGATCGTGCTTGCACTTGTGCTCCGTATGATGTCTAGTAATGCTAAACTGGGGCACTCACTGTTTGGCGAGTTCGCGCGGCCGGAGAGACCAGGGAATCCGAAAGGGGTCAGTCATCTGACGCTTGCGGTAGCTAGTTCGCCTGTCGAAAAGCTGGCTATGCAAAAAATGTAGGCAGCAAGATAATATTTCGCAACGTATTAATCTCGCAGCCTTGAGGATCGGGAAAGTCGAGAAAAGCCCGGGCCGGCAAATGTCGTTTAGGACAAGTCACAAGTATTGCATCCCCACGAGGCGGCGCTCCATTGCGGCTTGACAGACTTTCGCTTGTAGTCGGATCGTCCAATCTTCGGCCCTTAAGGACCGACCGGCGTGTTGCAGGGATCCAATAATACCCAATCTCGGATAGCGTAGGCTCTCTTTATGAGTCGATGAAGCCTTGAGAAACCGACATTGTTGTGTCAAAACGCAAGAGATGACTGTGCTAATTCTCCGAAACGGCTATCACTGTAACGCCAACCTTCAGCCCATGACTGCTTCTTGCTCTCAAATGGACCCTGGCAGGCTTGCGAGACGGTCGGTTCGCTCCGCTTGATGGATGGATGATGATGATGATGATGCAAATGGCTGAGTTGCTCGCGAAAGTTGGTGTTTACGGCAAAGGCTCAGGATAGCGCCTTTTGCATTGGACCAATGCCCGTATATGTATATAACCAACCCTGGGCACACCCTGCTTGTCCATGTTTGCCACCTCTGGACCTTTGGATAGGAACAACGTGGCAAATTGTGTATAGGACCACTGGGTGCGTGTGTCGGAGGATTCGCATTCCCTCGCATGCATGTCTGATACGGCCACTGTGTTTTGTACTTTTGGGATAATCAATCAGAGCTGTGTCTCGAGCGGACAGGGGATGAACTCAGGCCCGACATCCTCTCAGGCTTCAGAAGTGTTGACGAGGACGTACCCCTGGGAATTGGTATAAAGGGTGGAGTTGCAGCATCCCCATGCTTTGCAATCAGCACATAGCATCTTGTGGCTGATAGACAAAGTGCATTCTTCTTTCAGGATTGATTGTTATGGAAGAGAGACCACCAAAGCGAACTGCATCATACGACAAACAGTCGCACCAGGAACACCGGAGGAGGTCAGGATCTCGAGCATCCACCGAGTCCAGAAAGTCCTCGACAGGCAGCCGCTCAGGGAATTTTCATCGCACGACGTCGTTCGTCCCGGAAGAAGACACCATTCCTGACGAGTTTTCCCTGGAAGACCCTGGCTTTTGGAGTGACCGCAGATCACCAAGCCACAGTCCACAAAGAACGACAAGTCCGGCATACGACCCCAGGAACACGAGCAAAGGCAAAGAAAGAGCAATGAGTAGCGGCGGCCAGTCTCAGTCTCGAGCGGCCGGAGCGTCCCAGTCCGGCAGAGACAGCGCGACGTCGCCTGCGCATGATCGACGAGGAGCGGATACATCGAGATCCTATGCTGCAGGGAGCACTTCCACCTCCCGCCAGGCATCGCAAGGAACAAGAAGCCAGGGCAAGGAGAAGAGTGATCAACCTTCGGGCAGTGGAAGTGGCCGTTCGAGGTTGGTGTCTGGAGTGTTTGTGAGATATTAAGGGAGCCGAGCAGGCATGATACGCATCAAGTCAACATCCTCCACTTCGTTCTTGTAAGCATAGCCTTGATACATATACACCTTGTACTTTTAATCTACTCTATTGGAAACCGATGATTATGATCAATGTCAGATGGGAAGAATTAACGCCATTTTGGGACATTCACTCCAGCTATCTTACTGCTGACACCGCTGTCGGATTTTGTCTGGCACGTAGCCAGAATATCTTTAGACATCAGACACTAGCAATCCACGAATTTACATCTTCCACTAATATAAAGCTTTTCTTTCTTAAATCTCTTTTGAGAATTCGAAGCCGATCATTCCATAGTAGCCCTGCCGCGTCTATCGTCGCCACGCCTAGGCAACGCCGTCCAATTTCATTTTCGAATCATGTGTCTCATCGCTGTGGAACTAACCGCCACTATCGTTGAGGGCTTTGGGTTAGGTTTTTCTTGAGTTCTGGCATTCCCGGCACCGGTACTCGGCTTACTTGCGGAGGGGAATGCAATTGTTGGGAGAAGGCATTGCCGGCCACAAAGCGACTGGAATTAGGCGCACTTGCTGCCGGAGACGCAGAGGCTGGAGGGCCCGAGGGTCGATAAGGTTGCTGGCCATAGTTCAACGGAGCAACATTAGTCCAGTCTGACTGGGATGCAGTCGGGTGAGTCATTGGCTGGTTTGTGTCTTCGAAGTAACTGACTCTCTCTGGCTGGAAACCATCGACGGGAACCTGTGGCGAGGGTCCAGCAAAGTTCGGAATAGTGCGAGAGCCCAACATGGAAGGATCATTGCTGTCTTGCACCGAGAGACCACTGTGGCGAGCTGCACGGCGGCGGCCAGTCGTTGACTCGCGCTTCAGCAGATTTTTGATTTCCTCCACATCCTGCGTGCGCTGCTTGTTGAGGACGAGTTCTTGGTGCTCGTCGAGAGGTTCTGCGGGATCGACCGCAACCTCTCGCCTTGTCAAGTGATCGACCGCGGCGGCTTCCGTGGCTTCCACACCTGTTGACATACCCAAGTAGTCTTTGCCGTCGGAGTCGGTCTTTTTCAGGTTGCTCTGTTCGCGGTGAAGTGACTTCAAAGGCACCAGTCTGGCCTTATCTTTGGCCTCATCGAACTCTTCCTTGTTCTTGGCGGCAACCTCGTCGGTGATAGCGACAGAGTACGTCGGATTAGCTTTGTCACCAGCTGCCGGACCACCACCCCCAGGCCCATAGATGGGGATCTTCCGCAAGGCCAGAGTAAGCGCACACATAAACTTGCTTCGTCTAGCCGCTCGCACTGATTCGTTGGCCCAATTCGACTTGTGACGAATCTCAACTCTCAACTCCATCTTGCTCTGATCAGCCACGTCCAGGACTTCAATGTCGAGGTCCGGTTGGAAGTCACGCGCGTTATCCTTGTCGCGGACAAAGTTGGTCATCTCTTTCTTCAGAAGATCGATGTCCTCAAAAGTCGTATCAAAGCTGACGAAAATGCTAATCTGCTCCCGCATCGCTTTGCTGCGGGAAACATTGTCGATCCATTGGGCGTTGAGAACAATGTTGGGAACTTGTGTTCGCTTCTGGTCTTTGATACGTCGGAAGACAGTGTACAATAGCGACATGCGTTCCACGACATACTGATTATCCGAGATGTCCACCCGGTCGCCAACGTCAAACGGATGCTTGACGAACAAAAAGATGCAAGAACCGAGAACCTCCTGAGCAGTGACCGCAAAGACAAAAGACAGCGAGAGCAACGTTGTGCCTGCAGTCGCCAAGGTGGTTGTGAAGCTTTTGTTCAGCCAAGCAACGAAGATGAAAATAACGCCCACGAAGACCACCGTACATAGAAGGTTGTCAAGCACATGAATGGCTTGATCGACGTCGTGCATGCTGCTTGCGATGGATTGACGTTGTCGGCCAAACTCTGTGATACGAAGGATCATCTCGTCGAGTGATATGTCACCGTTGCCATCTACGTCGAGAGCGTCGAAGGCTTCGTGAGCTTCGTCCTCATGATCTGAGCCAAGCACGTCAATCAAGTCCTCAATGCCGAGTGCGTCTTTGCCTTCGAGGACGCATGACATCCAGATACGCTTGGCCAGAGCCTCCGCGGAATGCTTCCTCTCAAGTGCTTGCACAACGACAGAATGTGACGATGTCGGGTTGAAGACCTTCTTTCCGGTGATCTCTTGGGCCACGTTCCCAAAGGCCGATGTTACCTTGTCACCCACTCTAGCAACGTTCTGAATAAGTCTCATGGGCGTCGCAGACCCAGATCTCTTGTGGCCCCCAAGAAAACTGGTTCGTTTACTAGCTTCGGCGAGATCCAGTGTATCGTTGATTAGGTAATCCTCTTCTAAAAACTCTCGACAATACATCGGGAACATCTTCCGTGAGGCATCGTAGAGTAAAGTGATTAGGTGTATGTTGTGTTTGGATTCTTTGATTCTGTCGTCGAAAGTTTTGCGATGATAGCTGATGGACAGGAGCTGGATAAGAAATTTCTCGGCCAGGAAGAGCAAAGATGAGAACCAGCAGGCGAAGAGGATGTTCTTGACGACGGATTCCCAGTCTTTGAGGCCCGTCTCTCCGCGTGCTCTCTGGTCGGGGTTGAGGGTCATGATAGGAACGAATGTACTCAGTGAGATGATTGCCCATCCCACCAAAGACAAGGGAATCTCCAGAGCGGTAAGGACCAACGCATACTTTCGTGTACCAGAACTGACAACGCCGCTGAAGAATTGGAACAAATAGGGCAAGAATCTGGCCAGCAGCTTTGAAATCCACAAAGAAACCCACAAAACCTCAATCCATGAGAAGAACCATACGATTTTGACTCCTCCAATGCGTGCATTCGGAGCAGCAGTGGCACCAACGATGATGGGAATTGCAATTGCCAACGCCAGCGGGGCCACATAGATGAAGTAGCGAGTGATGACTGAGGCATTGTAGATTTTCTTGTAGAACCTGCCAACAGCGTTCAATGTGCCATCTTCACGCGTCTTGTTCTCCAGCCCTTGGTCTTTGTATCTTCTCCGCCTTCCCTCCGGACCTTTGTGGAAGTGGTCGAGCCGTCCAGCTTTTTCATCCAACTCGTCGCTTGAGTCTGTGTTCTGGTCCGCGCGACTGGGGGAGAGGCCCTGCTTCCGGGCACCGGTAGCACTATTGTTAGTGGTGACCCGGGTCATGGGGATGTCGATGGTGATGTCGTTGGGGTTGTTCATGTCTCTGGATGTCTTGTGAGTGAGAGGTTGAAATCCTTCTCTTGAGAATCCGTGATGGCCCTTTTGTGACATGTCTGTGCGGGTGATGTCAACGAGCGGAGCAAGTGAAGGCGGGAAGAATGTGGGCACTGAAGCCCCAGAGAAATGATCTGCTCAGCAGCCGATGAAGAGACGCGGACACTCTGCCAGAGAGGTGTATGTGCAAGTGATGGATGGACGCAGTCTCCCAGAGATCTGTGCGGTTCTATTCGAAAGGTCAAGCGAGTGTGTTTTGAGGAAACGGGAGGACGCAGTTGAATATGTGGTAAGGGGGCGACGATCGAGGTCAATGGATCAACGAGAGTGGTGATTTACGAGCGTCGTCGAGAAGATGGAGAAGGAGATGGAGACAGATGAAGTGTCTCAGGAGCCGTGCTACGATGTGCACAATAATGAAAGTAGAGGGAGCGAGTACAAAGAAATATGTTGGTGGTGGAATGGAATAGAATTATGAAACGAGCTCGTATGCCTCTCGATGCTCTCTCTCTTCCTCACATGCTTTTTTCCCTTTCACTTGACCCTGCGGCATCCGTGACCGAATTCCCAATGCGTCTGCAGTGTGATGATATTTTCGCTGCAGATTGAAATCGAGATGACGATGGGGGAAGTTGGTGGAACTGGAAAAACTGGAGCAAGAGGTGAGAAACGGCGATCGTGTGGACGAGAGATATTTGCAGATTTCAGGAACCGCAGCCATCGTAGCCACTCACCGTCCTGCGAACCACCGGCGACCTTTGCCTGCGCCCTTTGTTGGCACCAACACCCTGTCCACCATCCTCCTCCTCCTGGATTCCCGGGGCCCAGTGCATGGGTGCCAACGGCTGTGGCGCCCACCATGGCTGCAACTGACACCTAGTCTGAAACACTGCCAGGCGTTGCTCTCCCTTGAGCCCGAAATTCTCGACGCACCTCAAATTTTATTGCTAATTGATGCAACACGGTCACACAAACAAACGCAGTCCGGATCACCTGAATTCTTCTCGACCTTTCCACCGTGCCACAAGCCAACATGCATGTCTCACAAATTTTATAGAGGCTGTGCAAAGTGTATCGACCGACGGAGAACCCAACACTACCTACTGCTCCGTCTCATACGAGCCTCGGTTTCGTACGAGCACGCTCAGGTCTAGTGTTTGACCAGACACCGATTCCCTGTCCGCCACGTACCACAATGGAGGCTACGCGCAACTTCAAGCGAGGGCGAGAGCCGGATCGTCCAAAAATCTCAAAGCTTTGGCGATCCAATCGGTCACCAAGCAATCAATCCCGAGATCCCTGTCGATCTCTCGTCCCCAAGCCGTGGTTACACTTCCGGCAGCCTCGTTCTTGGAGATTTTTTCGCTCTCTTGAAGCTTGCAGAGGGATGTCATCGTGTCGGTAGTGCGCGGTTGTGATGAACGTGCTCTTGACAGGGACAAGTGCCGCAATCTTGATTGCTTCTATTATTACTTGTCAATTGGTGTGTTGCGTGTCTTTTCTGAGGCTGAGTCTGGTCCAATCTCCCATTTCTTAGATCGGAAGCACGAGTCTATCTGCACACCCAAAAAAGCTGCGCACTGGAGCTCTCGAGGGCCTCACTCCACATAGGTTTGCGGAAGCATCTCAGACAGTCAAAGCCTGCGAATGCTCACGTCTACTTTCTTCGCCACCCCGAGACATGTCCAAGCAATCGGGCAGATGTCTGGTGAACCCCTACCTTCAGGGCGGCCCTGAACCGCAAGGTACACAGATTGAGCCTAATTGCTAATTGCCCAGGTATACGCAGACCTGGCAACACTTCCCATTCTCGCTGGCTGCTGTCGGCCACGAGACAATCAACGTGACCGTGGCTTTGTCCAATAATCCCCAGCGCGTGGACCTTAGCTACGTATTGTCTACGAGGGCCGCGTTGTAACTTTAGTTTAACTACTAGGGTACGGAATACAAAAAAGATTATCAGGTTGCGCTTCATCTTGGAGAATAACTGTACAGTCTGTGGCACCGAACTTATTCGAGCATTTCCGCTCCGCGTGGTAGTAGTATATATTACTTTGACCGACGCATATTCTAACACGGTGTGGAACCTGTTCTCTTAGGAGGAGCCATCATTCCAGTTCACTAGAAAATTCATGTCAGAATTGAAGCCGGAACCTCAACGACCTTGTCTCGGAAATAGTCGATGAAGCCCTTCCCAAATCCGTCAAGCCGCTTTGAGCTACTGACGCCGCGACCGAGAATACCATATACGACAAAGTGTACAGCAAAGATCTTGCGAAACTCAACCCGCTCGATGGCGAAGTCATCCCGCCAGTCTTCCCCCAGCAGCTCCTGACACCGCGCGCGGGACATGTAGGAGCGCAGCCACTCCCATTCCTCCAGAGTATGAACGAAGAGGCCAAAATTTAAGTTGGCACCTTTATCCCCGGAGCGGCCGAGGGCGATGTCACCAAGCCGAGCCTTGCGTAGCTGACCCTTGATTTCGACGGGCATCTTTGTGTCATAAGATTCGCGCTCACCAAGGGTTTCGAACATCGGAGGCCTTGTAGTGTCAAAAGACTCGAGGCTGCCGTCTTCCGATACAATATGAACCCGTTCTTCGAGGTCAAATTGAGGCCAGAGGGCAGGATAATAGGCCAGATAAGGCCTTGGAATCATCGTGCGCATATCCAATGAACTATGGAAGCCTTCATTTGTGTCTTAGGTGAGCGCCTGTGCCATCCACTCATAGTTTCATTGACTTACCAGAGAAGTGCTTCAGCGATATATCGCGCAAAGAAGCCCCGATTGCCAACAGAGACTCGGCGCTGGTTGATTGAGCGAAGACACGGAAGTAAACAGTGCTACTGTTCTGATTAGAAGGGTTTGTTGCCGGGACACCAATCCTGGAGAAACTCTCAGCAATTATTATGAGGTTGTACCGTAAGGAAATGAGACACTCACGGCTGGAATTCAAGAAAGTCAAGTCGCCTCGACGCGTCGTCGCTGAGGTAGTATCGAATCTGCTTGGTGAAGAGCTCAAGTTTTCTATCAACTGCGTACCCCGTAGCGTTGATCAGCGCCTGTATTTCATAGCCACCCTTGTAAAAGATGGCAAGTTTGGTGGTGGGTGGCGGCGGAGCACCGCGTATTCCGGAAACATGGACTCTGTTCATTGTCAGTATCTGCGCGACTGTACGAAAGTGCGCGTTGACGTACCTGTCAGGCCCTACTTGTTCCACCACGACATCGTCCAAGTATGCCTTCACGTCACTGTGGAGGTAGACGTTGCCCTGGAGCTCGTACAGCAGCTGTGACCTGCAAGTGTCCAACGTGACCATGCCACCGGTGCCATGGTGCTTGGTAATAACACATGATCCGTCCTTAGCAATTTCTGCAACTGGGAAGCCAGGGTCGACGAAGGAATCAGTCGGGAAAGAATCGAAGCCTGCGAAATTGCCTCCAGTAACGTAGGCAGAGCACTCGATCAAGTGGCCGGCGACGAGGGCTCCAGCCAATTCGTCGTAGGATGTGATGCTCCAAGACCACCAGTACCAGGCACAGGCGATCACGGGGCTTGCGTCGGAAACTCTCCCGCATATGATGATATCGGCGCCTTTCTCAAAAGCCTCGAAAATGGAATGGGCACCCAGATAAGCGTTGGCAGACACAATCTCTGGGAGGCCGACATTCTCTCTAGCGAACAAAAAGGATTCGGAAGATAACTTGACGTTGGGGTTGATCGAGTCAAGATGGGCAAGTGCCTCTTCTTTTCGCGCAGGCATATGCTTGTCGAGTTTGCCGAGCAGATTGTCACCAGAGATTGAAGCAACTTTCAAGTTGTAACCTTTCTCTTTGACCTTGGGCAATGTCAGCGGATTGTGCACCTCGCTTGACACAGCCGGATACAGACCAGGCTGGCTACTTTGAGAGCGAGGCCATCTGGACAGAGTGCTCCTCCGTTGATGGCAACCTTGATACGCTTCTCGGCGATGACATCGATTGTCTGTTGCAGGCCAGTCCAGGCTGTCTCTTCGTATCCTGGATGTTTTCCATGAGCGAAAGCTTCCGCGTTGTTGGCCATGTTGACCTCTGTTTCAAATTCAGTCCGCGCTCTCCGAGGTTGAACAAGGGATCGTACCTACCAGCAAGATAGTCCCCGGTAATGAAGTCGACCTCGCCGAGAGAAGCCTGCTTGTACATTTCCCTCGCCGGATCTCCTTCAAAGCTTCTTGTCAGCTTCAGCGCCCAGCTCCTCGACGAGAAAGAGACGCACCATGGTAGCCGGAGCAGTTGGCTACACGCACAGGACGGACCCCGAAGGAACCAGCCCGCCATTTACTATTCGAAGACATTGGAGGGGAGTAGAAAGTGAATTGATAGACTTCAGGGACACCGCAGTGTGCGCGCCAAAGACGGTATATCTGCCCTTTCTTATTGTCGCTGTTCCGTTGACATAGGCCACCACGGACCGGCGGCCACGCGACAACCTTGTGACCTGACAAGTGAGGTCTGTTATTCCGTTTTCCAGGTCTAAATACTTTTGGATCGAGGGGATGATACATCAATCTGAGCCGAGAACTCCGGACCCGAAACTCCGAACTATAAAACTTCTACTGAGCGTACCGATGAGGTAGGTCGACGGATCTGGTCAGGATACCGGAGTTGTGACAACTCTTCCCTTTCACCAGGCTTCCTTCGCCTTGTCAAGGAGCGTAGTTCTCTGGACCGCCCCACGGGAGAAGTGACCCAGAGCCACAATAATGTGGTGCCCCCGGCCTCATGAAGTACGGAGTACCTCTATATAACTTATCCTGCTTGCGTCTTCATTAACCATGCCTTCGAGATTTCTAGGTTGTCCTGAGCGAAATCTGGAATCTGGAATCTGACCCCTACTTTTGACGGCGACTACTCCGAAGCGATTTTCTCTGTCATAGCAAACATCATGTTAGATTATTCACTCATCAAAGAGACTTCTCGAATCTTTAATGAAGTTCTGCTTACCGATACCGATCTCTCCTTTCCTCCGGAATTCGTTGAGGCTGCAAAAAAGGTCAAATTCTGTGGAGGCGATGACCAACCCTTTGTTCTCACGCCACTGAAGATCACTGAATCGAGTGCGTCCCTTACTGCTCTTGTAGCCACAGCTGGCAATGTAGCAGCGGCAGAGAGATATGGAATTGAATACCAGAATGTTGAAGTCAACCTTGACGTCGCAACTCTGTTTCTGGAGTCGGTGTTGCTCCCTACGATTGGGGGTAAGCCGTTTGTGCGGCATCCTCATATGGCTAAAGAGCTCGCGAAGATGGATCTCCATAACTCAGCAAAGCCCATTAGGAGTTATGCAACCGGTGTGTACCAGACGAAAGATGGTCGCTGGTATCACCTCCATGGCTCTATGAACGCAGAGCCAACAATGAAAATGCTGGGTGTACAGGATGTCGATGTGAGTCCGGAAGGTGCGATTAAGATCTATGCCGACAAGGTCGCCCAATGGGACTCGACTGAGATCGAGAGGGTTGCCAACGAGCAGTTCAGACAGGCTGGTGTGGTCTGCCTTACTCCTGAGGAGTTTTTCTCGAGTGAGCAGGGCAAGATCATGGCACAAGAGCCACTCTGGACCACAACGAGGCTACCAGCGCCACGCAAACCTTGGCCGAAGACAACGGATCAACACGGATGCAGACCACTTGCTGGCATCAGGATTCTAGACGTCTCCCGTGTCATCGCAGCGCCAGCAGTGTCGAAGATCCTAGCTGTTCTCGGAGCTGACGTCCTTCGTGTTTCATGCAATAGGTTACCTGACTATGCTGCAACCATGCCGGATCTGCAAACTGGGAAGAGAGACACGAACTTGGATCTGAAAACAGAAGAAGGGAGGCGAATCTTCACCGAGCTTGTCAAGGGCGCGGATGTCCTTATCGATGGGTACCGTCCTGGAGCTCTGAAGGGACTGGGCTTCGATTCGAAGTCTTTGCGCCAGCTGAACCCCTCTCTAATTTATATTCGCGAGAACTGTTATGGGTTCAAAGGCCCCCTGGCTCATCGATCGGGCTGGCAGCAAATCAGCGACTGCCTGGTAGGTCTGTCTTACGTTCAAGGAAAGTTTCTCAACCTCCAAGAGGCCGTCGTCCCGCTTCTACGTAAGTCAACTCTTTATCCCCTTGTTATAGTGAAGAACCCTGCACTGATATGCTGTAGCAAACTCTGACTATCAGACGGGATTGGCTGGCGCGGCCGCAGCCATTAAAGGTCTGATCGCCCGCACAAAGGAGGACGTGACGTTCGACATCGATATCAGCTTGACCCAATACAACATTTGGTACTATCAGCTGGGCCTCTACTCGGAGGAACAGCAGGAGGCATTGCGGAAGCGCGACCCTGCTTTCAGTCCCCGTCATTTCGACGACATGGTCCGCCTCGTGGGAAAGACACACGAGTCTTGGACGAGGATCCGTCCAGATATGTTTGATCATCCAGAATACTTTTGGGAAATGAGTGGCCGAGAGTACGGCCTCGACGAGAATCTTCTCGTGCTAGCGCCTGCTTTCAAATTTGAGAAATCGCATATTGAATGGGAGGTTCCCACCGGGAGGCGGGGACGATCAGAGCCAGAATGGGTGTCATAAACCCTTCGATAGATAGGAGCGGGTAAAGAATAGACATGCTTGAATCATGAACATGTCCATTTGACGCGTCATCTGATTTTGTTTGGTATCTCCAGCGCAATCTGAAGTCGATTTGAGCCGAGGTGACGGGAGGTGGAAGAAGTCCAGGAGCTCGGCCCGGAATGTCGCCTTGACTTCCCGGAGTTTTGTGAAATGCTCCTCCCAAGGAGCCGAAACTCCGGGTCACTGAGTTAGAATGCTCAAATGCTCACGTCGCGATCCTTGCTAGAGTATCCCGTTTCTCCAGGTATTTCGAATTTGTGCTGTTCAATTGCTCTTTCTCTACATTTGCGTCTCGCGGATGACAGGGCTCCGAGGTGATCGTCGCCGACGCTTTGCAAAGGTGCGTTTTCACCCCTTGAACCTGCGTTGGCTTATCCGGAGTTGTTACCTAGGCTTGCGACCCATGCCGGAAAGGAAAGGTTCGATGTGATGGGTCCCGTCCTGTATGCAGTCGATGTCAGAGTCTCAAGCAGACGTCGTGCAGTTACTCCGATGTCGAGAAACCCGGCGTGCGTCGGCGCCGCTCCAGAACCCATGTCGACAATACCACGATATTCTCGGAAGGGGGAGGTCTGGCCAGCTCTGCTGACTTTCCACCTTCACGAAACCCAGCTGGTAGGGGAGAGCCTGGGCTGGTGGTTCTAGAGTCTCTACCAGCCCCTAGCGACCAACATGGGACGCTCGCAACTCCAGCAAGTAGAATAAAAGCCACAAGTCGCCCTAAACCAGGCACTCTGTCAACAAGCTCAGGAAGGATATTAGGTGACAATGGAGATTTGCGGTATTTTGGTATGTGCCGCCCGCCTGATGAGATGTATCCGCCACGATATTGTTGACACCCTTACTCAGGCCCATCGTCAGTAATGTCCCTTGTCCCTACAGAGACATGCCGCAAACCGGAGACATCTTCCAACCAAAATCCCAAGACCTCGTATCAAGAAGGATCATGGTCAAAATGGACATATCCTTCAATGCAGCGGGTTTTTGAATGGCAAACAATAAAGGCTCTGCCCGCTTGGACGGAGGCATTCTCCATAGTTAGCGAGTTCTTCAGCCACGAGCACCAAGTCTTCCCGTGCTTTCATCCGCCATCTTTCATGACCCTTCTAGGTCAGTATTATTCAGGAACTCCGCCCCAAAATCCAGCTGCATGGGCTTCTTTGAATGCTGTACTCGCAATCGTGCAGCGTCGTCGCGCAGAGATTGCCTGTGACCCATCGGAAAGTCACGAATTGGCATGGGCCTATGCGGCAAATGCACTGAGTGCAGTCTTGGATATTCTTATGAGAAACACCCAGTTGCTCTCGGTTCAGGCACTCTTGGCAGTTGCCTGGTTCTTTGTCGGCACTCCAAATCCTCAGCCCAGCTTTATGCTGACAGCCTGCGCTCTACGGCTAGCTCTCTCCATTGGGCTTCACAGGACTAGCTCCGATTCAAGTGGTGGGCATTCCATCGAATCCGTCATGAGGAAGAGAGTGTTTTGGATCGCCACAAGCTTGGATCGCGAACTATGTCTACGAACAGGGAGACCTCCAGCCCATGACCTGAATGATTTTCACATTGACCCAGACGTACCAGGCAATTTCCTTGACGATTATGAGGCCATAACAACCATGGCCGGCTCGAGCCTGAACATTTTCCATGCTCAGGCGGAACTTGCGGTCATCCAAGGCTCCATATATCGACAACTTCATTCCAGCGAGGCTTTGGCAACAGACACAAAGTACATTTCAGAGTCTGTGTCCAAGCTCAACACCCTGTTAGACGAGTGGTGTTCCAAGTATACGACTGGCTTGCAACGGAATGACGGTCTAAACACCCTCGACCACCCGGGACTAATGCGCTTGTACTTCTCTTACCTCAACTGCGCCATAGTAGTCAACAGCGCACATGGTCGCCAGTATTGGATGCCCCAGCCCAACCCAGAGGCCCCCTTCGATCTGTCCACGAGCATGAAATACTCGATCCGTCGGTCTGTGAAGGCAGCTCGAACCATTCTGGCACTGGCTCAGATAATCCCTCGTACATGGAAGAAGTTTCTCTGGTAAGTGGCTTGTAAATCTCTCTCCATCAAAGCGTTTGCTAACTTGGCTTGAGGGATGTTACTTCAATAATCGCAAGCGCCTCCGTCAGTCTCTCCATTAATGCGCTTCGAGAGCCGCAATCAAACACGGCTAAAGATGACTTGGATGCTGTTGGCCAGGCGGTGCAGCTTTTCAAGGCTTTGGAAGACGGTTCTAGCGACAGCTACATCTCTCAACTTCGGAGAATTTGTGAACAACTACATCGAAAGGGCGACATAGCCTCGGGCTCTCAGCTTCAGCGGCCGACGTCTGAGGACCAAACATCCCTTTCGCCGTCGAGGATATGCACCTGTGGGGCCCAGAGCCACGTTCCCGTACCATGTCATCATGGCTCAGTGGGGGTGACAGACATTGACCAGTTTCCTCTCTCAGCATCAACAAGCAGTGGCTTTGCGTCCCATCCGGTACAGCACATGGGTACTGGATCTCTTGATCACGGTCTTACTACTCCTCGAACATACAACAATGACTTCGATGCGAGCCACTGTTTACATCCTGGGCAGCCGTACCTCACGTCCATATCGCAATGGAGCTCCTGGGGACTGGATGTCGAACCATTCACATGGTTCTCCTGAGATTGCGCATTGATTCAAAGGTGCTTTCACGGACAAAGCATTGTTGGAAAATGAGTTTTTCAAATTAGTGCATTGGTGCATTCAGGCTAATTGACGGCAAGCTCACCAGCCTGGAACAGGACATGCAACTCTAACATTCAATAATGCCCCCTGGATCCCAGTACGACTCGTCGAGCTTTTCGTTGTGAAAGATTCGGCCCACACACGGATACAAATATTTCCTCGTTGCTTGCACTCACCACCGAACATCTTTGTCCGACGGAGCGGAGGTAGGTGAAAGCCGAAAGAAACAACGGGCATTCGAATTGTGGTGGTTTGTCGACCGAGAGGCTGCCGTGCACCGAGCAACACAACCCCTTTGGGACCCACGAAAGCCCACCGAGGCAGCATGACGAAAGTGATAACCCTACGCAAGACGCCTCGGAGAGAACTGAACAGAAATTCGGACGGAGGTTTTGACAACCACGTCAGGAAGTAGACGGGTCTATGGGGCTGCGGTTCACAGTGTGAGTGACGGCGTTTATCTGACGCGGGTCGTCGGCCTTTCTGGGCCGGCATATTCGACGGCATATTCATCCAATATGCCACCTCCAGCTGGACATGAGTAATTTTTTTCATCGCGTTTGACCCCCTATATAAGAAGACCTGAGATCTCGAGTAGGGACAAGCATGTTTCTTGAACAGACACCAGATCAAATTTTCAGACGTGTTGTACCATCTATCCTTTCCTTCAGATATTGACTACCTACCCCCTTTCAGGCTTCACTCATAATGTCTCCAGTCCAACTTTCCGACGGCTCGCTGGAAAATGCAGACGAGAAGCCAAAAGTCGTGTACGGAGAGTTCCCCGAGGGCGGCGTCCGCGCGTGGCTGGTGGTGTTGGGAGCGTACTGTGTGTCTTTCTCGACGTTTGGGTACATGAATGCATACGGGTAAGAAGGCCCTCTTTGAAGCAGCGAGTCCAGCGCGAAAAAGACTACATATTAAGCTAACGCGGCCACTCTGTCGGAACCAGGGTCTACCAGGAATACTACTCGTCGCACTTCTTGTCCCATGAATCCCCATCCTCCATCTCGTGGATCGGCTCCATCCAGGTGTTTTTCCTCTACGCTGGCGGGCTCGTTGGAGGGCCTTTGTTCGATCGATATGGCGCGAAGGTTCGTGGCCCCGAATTCCCTTTTGGAGATACGAGACCTCATACGGATGATTTTGGCGCTGACATGGTTTTCCCTCTCGGCGGGGAATCACAGGTGATATATGTACCGGCCCTCGCGACCGTCGTGTCAGTGATGATGACCTCGCTTTGCACGAAGTATTACCAGTTCATGCTCGCCCAAGGCCTCCTGGGCGGCCTGGCATCAGGGATGCTCTTCACGCCCATCATGACTTGTGTGGGCCACTACTTCCGTAAACGACGCGGGGTGGCGCTGGGACTGACGGTGACGGGTTCATCGACGGGTGGTGTTATCTTCCCCATCGCCTTGACCCGCATGTTGAAGCACAGATCCCTCGGGTTCGGGTGGTCAGTCAGGATCATCGGCTTCATCATCCTGGTGATGATGATAGTTGCCGTGTTCACCATCAAGACACGTCTGCCTCCTCGACGCGGTGCCATCCTGCTGCCGTCCGCCTTCACGCAGCGTGCCTACGTCCTAACCACAGCGGGCATCTTCTTTATGACTTGGGGCCTTTTCACACCGTTCTTCTACCTTCCTCAGTATGCCCTGCAACAGGGCATGAGTCTGGACCTCGCTGACTACATGCCCTCGGTCATGAACGCCGCCTCGGTCTTCGGTCGCGTCTTGCCCGGCATCGCGGCCGACCAGGTCGGGCCCTTCAACACGATGCTCGTCAAGGGCACGTGCGCTGGTATCCTGTTACTGTGCTGGCCGGCGATCAAATCTAACGCCGCCATCATCGTCTTTGCCGTCCTATACGGCTTTTTCTCCGGCGGTATCGTCTCGCTCATGTCGCCTTGCTTTGCTCGAATCACCCCGCATATGAACCAGTTCGGCACCTATCTCGGCATGGCAATGGCAGTCCTAGGCGTCGCGGGGTTGACTGGGACTCCCATCTGTGGTGCCATGATCCAGTCCTATGGGGGCTACTCCGAATGTGCCATTTTTAGTGGCGTCGTGATGTTGTTTGGGTCTTTGCTGGTTGCCTGGGCCCGGCTTGATATTCAGACCGGCCTGTGGCAAAGAGTCTGATTGTGAACCAAGGCTCCTTACAGCGAATTCAGGGAAGTCTCCAATGGCTGTGGGACAACTTGTAGAGTATGCAGTTGCATACAGTCCGAAGAGCTTTTGGGCTGTTGGATGTCTGTGATGAATCAGGGTGTTTGCGGTATAGTTTTGGCCAATTGAAATGGACAATCAAACGACACTGTGTCCTATTTGTTTGGCTTGTAGAGACCGAGAAAACAATGGCTCTCACGGGACCGTGGTCAAGACACCTGGATCTCATCGAGAAGAAAATCGCCGTGCAAAAAGCCCAGATCGTCCGGAAACTGTTATGGGACGTTAGCTGAAGACGCTTCACACACTCGAGAGGCTCCCTCTTTGTAACGAGACTGACCATCGAAAAGTTATAGTCAACCTGGGCAGAAGGACTCGCCGGGGCGAACCCGTGGTTGCTCTGGTCGGGTTGTGTACACCTGGAGAGGTCATCAGCGTCGGTACATGCATTTATGGGTGGATATTGAGACTCACATGAACGCAGACGCGTCTTCAGCGTCGTCGGCGGAGAGGGTCGGGATGGCGGACCTGACCTCCTCGGAGAGTTGAATAACCTGTTGCGCTGCGACGTGTTCAGCTGTGGTCGTCAGTTGTGGACAGATCTTGGACTTAATGAGTCCAATGACCATGGCCAGGACGTAGAATTCATTCAGGCCTTCCAAGGTCGTCGACACACGCCCGTGGAGGAGTTGTAACGCCCGTTCAACCACCACCAGGTGAGCCTGGGCAATCTCTGGCGACGTTAACGTCGACATGTGCGACATTCCTGTGTTAACAAGGTTAATGATATTCTAACTTGCACGGTGCCTTATTCTGGGGTTATACGACCAACCTGAAGAGTTAGTCCAACTTAGATAAAGCTCGTGACACAAGTTGAGAGCACCCAAGACCAGTCCATGCTGATACGCACATTCGGATAAGATGCCGTCGTCGACCAGCCGTCGATGGTGCATGAGAATTCCAGTGGCGGCATCGAGGCGGGCCAGTCGAGAGACGTGGGTCTTCCATGTTGGCGGGCTCTGGATCGCCATCGGGACGTGCAGCACAATCAGGTACTGGTCAAGGATGACGGCCACCGCACTCCGCACGTAGGTGACGGTCTGCTGGTCGCGCGGACTGCGGCCAGTGTCTCTCCAAGCTGGAATCTCCTGAAGGGCTCGAATCAAGGTGTCACTTAACTGCAGGACCTCGTCGGAAACATCCCGGTCCTGCGACCCGTTGATCAGAGAACAAATTTCAAGGCGAGCCACGAAGGTTCTAGACAGAAGGACCTGACAAGAGCAGGTACTCCAAGTATCCAGCAGCTGAGGAGCGGGCGGCATTCCGTCGATCGAATCTCGTAATGCCTCGTCCTCAAGGTGGAGCGGTGCGTGCACATTAAAATCACTTGTCCTAAGGCTCGGGGGCATGCCTCGCTCGATGGAAGCCTGCAGGTCGAGCTCGGCGACCGTTGACCACAAGCGGCGTCGCATTTCCCGATTAAACAGCGAGATATGCATGGCAGAGCCGACTTCGCGATGGTACCCTGCCGCCATAGCCCTGCGGACCAGTGACCCGGTAGACGACCACAAAGCGCTCTCGTGGACAGAGTTGGCTCGTTTGGCCACCACGAGCAGAGTATGCGTGGTCAATGTGTACGATGATTCCGAAGCCGGATCGAATGTCGACGGGACCAACCATGACTCGACCGCATCGATCCAGCGCAAGCAAAACCTCCGGCTTGGATTCAGTTGGACTCCATTGAACGCCACTTCGGGGTGCAGGCTCGATCCGGTGGCCATCATGAGAAGGAGCTGCGCAAAAAAGTCAGCCGACACTAGGCAGGTCTTGTCCCAGTAGCCACAATAGTCGGCCATGAAGGTCGGGATGTGGATGATACGGTGGATGACTTCGAACCGGTCGATGTAGGTCTGAACGAGCATGTCGGCGGTGTTGCGTGTGGGAATAAGCGCCTCGAAACGTTCTACAATCCCTTCCTGGCTCGAGTGTTGCTGATATCGTGGTCTTAGACTGTTCGCTATGCCATAGATCTCATCCCGTAGCTCGTTGATGGTAGGATTCTGGCACTTGATCTGGGCGATGTAGGATCGGAGCTCGGGAAACTGTGGTTGTCATTAATTCCCAGTCTCGGGCGGCTCTGTCGCCGATTACAGAACATGGAATTGAATACCTGCTGGTACAAGTTCAAAGGATAGCTGAACCCATAAAACTTGGTGGACATTTCGGAACCTTTCAAATGCGCCATTCCTCCCTCCACTGCGCTCGGAGCGAGGTAAGCAGCGTGCCTGGTGGTCAAAGCCCCCTCGTCCGTTAGCATCTTTGCCGACGGACGTGGACGGGGACGGGGCCAGGTCTGCACAGGACGGTGATCATCCGAAGGTGCATTTCGGTAGATGCATTCGTGACCTTTGCCAATTCTGACGCACCCACCGCAAGCTGGCGATTCCCGATCGCACTTGATCTTCCTGCTGTAGCACTGGACACAGGCCAAAGGTGGACGTCGCCTCTTGAGTTCAGGTCTGACGATGCGGCGCGACTGTCCCTGCGGCTTCTGCATGATTTCTCTGAAGGTATGTTGGGATAGCTTGCCAAAGGGTAATTACGGTATATCTACTACACCTTTAGGGTTGCGACTTCGGCAATTTCTGGGCTGGCCATGCGTTTCGTGTCAGTTGGCAAAGCCGTGCGGACTTCGGCCATAGAGAAAGCCGACATATTTACGGACTTTTCAAGACGGCGTCGTCTTATTTCTTCATAGAGGCAAGTTGTCCCAAGTAAACAGACGTCAACCTACCTGTGCTGATGCCCACTTACCTGTTATGATGTATGTTGGACTAACAACTTTGAGTATGATTCTCCTGTCTGCGACAAAGGTAAACATGTGGTGTGGTTGAGGAGCCAGACGGATCTCCGGATCAGGAAAGAGGCTGACGCCGCCCTTGCACCTCATGGGCGCTGTCCCACTAGGTATGTTTCTTCCTATGAACATATGAACCCAGTAACCTGTACGTAGGCGACAAGCAACGTTCCGCTACTCGACTTCTCGGTCTCACTGAAGGCTTTATGATGTTGGCTGACCTTGCAACACGCTGTGGGTGACTCCAAATGCTCAACTCTATCTATGACACCAGGCTAGAATCGTGTTCCTGAAGCTACGCTTTTATGGACACGGTAAGGCTCTATCTCCCCATCCACGCGAATAGGCCGTCCAGTTCAGCTGTCGGAAGAGATGAATGGCGGAAATGGCTTACAACGTGAAGGGTTTACACACTTGCGCAGACGACGGAACCTGCCATCAAGGCGAAACATCCCCGGCGTGAAAAGTCCTATCATGGACGTGCTGAAACTGCCCGATTATTGGTATTCAAGGGCTTCATCGCGGCTGACTCTTTACTTGGAACCGTGTTGAGAAATCAGGAAAGTCGCCCCTGGAAGAGGGTGCGACGTCAGAAGTCCCTAGTCTACAGTCGTTTCCTGGGTCTGCGGACAGGGGTTGTACGTCCACCGGGAGAACTCGAGGCACAGCGCACGTCTCTAATCAACGCAGAGGTATGAAGACATGTCCCGCGGGACCGGTCTCTGATTATGAAGACTCGAGGTTGTGCACAAATCAAGGAGGCTGAGGGTAACACTCCCGTCAATCTTTGGCTTAGTGATCATTTGCCACCAAGGTTGTCGACATAATCAGAAAAAAAGAAGGTTTGTTCGACGGCACCAAGAACCGAGGCACTACGATACTTTGTAAGTTTTCTCGTCCTCATTGGGTTGGCCCTATGCTTGTTGCTGGCGATTCCCATGGCTCAATGTTCTACCCCCCCATGGCTAGCAACTCCTCATACGATTACAGTTCCTCTGTCGGTCGATCATTTCCTTTTGTATATTGTTCATTTATTAATAACAACGCGCTGCGTGCGTGGGCTAACCTACGAGATAGTATCGCCATGTTGTGTCACTTTAGCAGCCGGTATTAGAAATCGATCGATGTCTATATAGATGGATTGCCCAGGCTACAGTTCCGGCTCAATTTCCTCAGTATATGCTGCTTGATCTCTTGAGAAACAGTACTGCATCCACAGACATGGATACCGCGACGACTTGTGACTCAAGTGAGCAGCTCTCGAGACAATCAAGCTCGGTTGAGGTAGAGGAGACACCAGTGCCGAGCCCAGAGACACTGGTGACGCTGGATAGTATTGATGATCCCCTTTCAGCTCAGAACTGGCCGTTAAGAAAGAAGTATGTACCATAGGGCCCTGGACTGTGGGCTAGAGGTTGATTTCCAAAATGGTCCTCTGACTAGAAATCTCAGGCTTTGGACAGCTCTCGCATATGGCTTGTGCTGCGTTTCCTCGACATTCGCATCTGCGCTCCTGAGTCCAGCGACAGGCCTCATTTCGCACCGCTTCGGCATCTCAGACGAAGTGGCTACCTTCTCGACAGCCACTTTGTTCTTGTTCGGTTATGTCGCCGGCCCATTTGTTTGGGCGCCAATGTCGGAACGGCTGGGCCGTAAGATCCCCATGTGCCTGGCCATGTTTGGGTTCGTCTGCTTTGGTGCCGCATCAGCGACTGCCAAAGACTACCAGACCCTTTGTCTCTCTAGGTTCTTCCAGGGTGCTATGGGTGCCTGCCCAGTCGCCATCACCATCGCCAGCTTTGCAGACATGTTCAACCCCTTTCACCGGGCATACGCTAGTACTGTCTTTGCCCTCACTGTATTCAGCGGACCAATGCTGGCATCGCCGGTCGGTGGCTTTACGGCCGACAATCATTCGCTGGGTTGGCACTGGTGTGCCTGGTGGGGAGTCCTCGCCGGCGCGCTGAGTTTGTTGGTCGCCCTGACTTGCGCTTCGGAAACGTATCTGCCATATCTCCTCAAGCAGAAAGCGGTGGAGCTTCGCCACGAGACCGGAAACTGGGCCCTGCATTCTCGGCTTGAGGAAATCCGCCTCCCTCCTGGGGAACTCGTCAAGTCGCTGTTCAAGCGCCCATGCTTGATGATGGTCCAGGAACCGATCTTGATGCTTGTCAGTGTCTATACGGCCTTCGTCTACGCTCTACTTTACACATTTCTCGACGCCTACAGCGTGGTGTTTGTCGAAGGTTATCACATGAACCTGGGCGTAGGCGGGCTGCCCTTCTTCGGGCTCGTGACCGGTCTGGCTCTTGCAGCTTTTGCCAATATCCTGCAACAACGCTTCTACGTGACACCGAGGTTGAAGAGAAACAACGGAGTCATGGTACCCGAATGGAGAATGCCGATCGCCATGACCGGCGCTCTGGCCTTCCCTCTGGGCCTGTTTTGGTTCGGCTGGACAGGCGCATACCCACACTCTATCCATTGGATCGTCCCTACAGCGAGCGGGATTGTCACCGGATATGGTATTCTCATCATATTTATGTCATTTTTCACGTATTTGGTGGACGTCTACAAAACCAAGTAAGTAATTTATCCTTTCACCACCGACCTCCACCAGCATTCAAGAATCGAACCTAAGTCACTAACACACCCGCATAGCTCAGCGTCAGCCTTCGCCGCCGCGACCATCATACGATCCGGCCTTGCAGCGGCGTTTCCACTCTTTGCGACCCAGATGTTCCACAATCTCAAGGTGCAATTTGCTACCACGTTACTGGCGCTGTTGGCCGTGCTGCTTGCCCCCGTGCCGGTGCTCTTCTATTTCTATGGCGCCCGCATTCGTGCTAGGAGCAGATTCGCTTTGGACGAAAGCGGTCTAGAAGTTCGCCGGTCCGAGAAAGTCGAGGAAGAGGACGAAGAAGAAAAAGTCGGCGCCCTCAGGATTCCAACACGTGGCTCTGCGGTGCATTCCGACCGTCATCTCAAAAGGATTTTGAGCGGTGAGGACAACTGGATGGGCTCGATAAGGAGCGTCACCCGCGAGGAAATGGAAATACCAGAGTCCTGAGCCACTCTGGCCTGCTAGGACTAGAAACAAGCTAAACAAAAGAATTTGGGTAGACTGATATGTTCTTCCGAGGTATGTATCTATTCAGTGGGTTTTCTTCCCCAGAGGGTTTTTCCTGATTAGAAAAAGATAGAGCCCCAACATAAGCTTAAATAGCTTTAGGGGGGGAAGAATAAATAATAATATGTACATCCATATACTACGACTATAGCTAAAGTTGATCATGATTCGAGCCCAAGTCAAACCTCAGGTCAAACAACACAATCCACAGTAGACCATCTTTGCCACTCCTTCCAGGCTGTCACTGATTTCCTCCGAACAGGCAAACAACCCTCGATCGTGATACAGAAGGGCATCATCAAAGACTACAAGGCCACGATTACCATCAGCTTCCATACTCAATCATGTTGGCCCCCTGTCATCTGGTGACACGCTCCTCCTGGTACGTGATAGGGTGATACCGACACCAGATGAAGACGGGCCACCGCAGCTGCGTTTGTGGCACCAAGTATATAAGTACTTCGATTTTGGGCAGAAGCAGCCGTTGGTTCCCGGAACTTCTTTTCATCTTTCTGTCCCAAGCCTCTCGCTTTCTCTCTCCCTCTATATGACGACAGGAGAGAAGCTTCTCGAACCACACTCGCGGAGAACTTGAAAAGGATATTGGCCATCTTTCCCGTTTTCTTCCAATACATTCTTCTGTCTCTGGAATGGTGATTCGTCCCGCACCATCACCACCTTCATCATCCGAATCTCAACCCAGCACGACTGAACCGAGTAAGACACTGCCAATGCCGGAACGCATATATACAACACCTGGACGGACATCGATAGCTTCACAGGCTCCAGCACCCGATACAGATGCGAATGTGACGACGAGTCCTCCTTGCTCGACGCCGAGAGTCGTGGCTGTCAGGGCCCCACCACCGGCACACGTCAAGACGAACCTGAGAGGCGGCTGTGATGATGCCGACGACGGCTGTTTCTGGTGCCTTTTCTGCACGGGAATGATGGCATGTTTCACCTGTTGTGATCATCACGACTTCTAAAGAAGGTTTTCCTTTACCCTACATATTGAATTTTCTCGTGGAAATACACACATTGTACACTGTGACTGATGTATATATAATGGGATTGGTCAATGGATACTAGAAAGGACAATCTTCTTGCTGTATAGAGCATATAATCGGGAAGATTTGTGGTGAGAAGAGGCTGAAAAGGTTCACGATAGTTTGACATGACGATACAAAAAGGTCGTTGGCCCTGTCTGATAGCCATGAGGTACAACACGTCGGAAGAAGGAGAATTGCAGAACGAGCAAAAGGCTCCATACTTACCTACATTCGCCTTGGCCTTGCCAAGAGGCCCTCAGCGGCGCTTAGTTAGAAATGGAGGAGCAGGATTTCGAGAGCCAGCAGAACTTCATGTTCATTAGATTCAATGCTAAGAGTTGACGAAGTCCAAGCATCAAAGCGATTGAATGACAGGGCTCTGTATGCGCGTTGGCAGGCATCTCTATTTCACTTGCCTCTTTCCGCCCGTTACAGTATCGCTTCCTGTCCTCCACCCAATTGCCTTCCGCATAACCAATGTCGTCAACTCCTACACCGCTAGGTGCGATTGTTCTGAGGAATTGGCTTTGATCGGAGAGCCGGTTACTTTCGTCGAAGTTGAATTGATTGAGGTTATATATAGTCTTTCCCGAATCCGCCCTCCCCTCTGCACACAGATCGCAACTGTTTCTCACGAAAGAGTTTGAAATACATGCGGGAATCTACACTTAATCAGTTGGTCCTTTCATCTTCAGAGCAACCAATCAACGGGTCTCTTTTATAGTAGGTATGGTACCAGTGAAATACTGGACAAAGTGCCTTGGTAACACTCCATACGTGACATGTCTTGTCCCGACGGTGCTTTGTTCTGCTCGCCATGTATGAAGTAGGTCTTAGTATAATGCATAGAGCCCAAGCATCTGAAGAGCTGGGGGAATTGTTCTGCCACTCTAATCGTTGGTACTTAAATGTGATCATACAAGTGAGCACGGGTTTTCTTAGGCTATTCTGCCACATGGATCACATATAGATTAACATAGAGTAATATCTTCTCGTTGAAATGTTTTCAAGACCTCAGCCTTGAAAAGGTAACCCATGCCAACTCTAAGATAAAGGCCGATACTTTTCGGACATGGTTTGACGATTACGACAAAGGATCCTTTTCTGTTCCCATCGGCAACTTTAGCCGCGACCTGCACATATCGAAATTTCGGATGGTCATCAATGTCGCAATCGAAAATGGCCCAACCAACAACGCGTTCTGCAAGGTAACCAAGGGTTGTAACATACCTTGGCCCATCAAGAGGAGCGGAATAAAACCGTTTACTTTTCTCAATAAAGCCAACCTTAAAGCCATCTCCAATGGCCGCATTCAACCGAATGTAGGAGCGCGTACATAGAAAATGTCCATTCAGATCGCGACGACAGATACAATCTATTGAGTCAACTTCCATGAGAGGTAGCAGGCGTCCAGACTGAATCGTGTCGCGAATGAAGAGAATACCTCCGTCAACACTTGCCCATGACCAATGGGGGGCCCTCCCAGCTCTTCTAATCAAAAGTGAATGTGCTCTGAACCACAGGAGGCTACTGTGCACATCGTCGTCAAAGACACCGCAGTAGTAACCGTTGTGGCGAAAGTAAGCACTGTTCCTGGGCCATGCCTGAGCGATCCCTGCTATCGCAGCAAGTTTGTCACTTTCTTTCGTTGTCCGACAGGTTGAATATGCCGAGACAAATGGAAGCCAGTCTTGAGACGGGCGCACAGATCGCTTGCGAAATCTTTCCATATGATCTTCGGAAGGGTGTGCCGTAGCACAGTCTTCGTGACAGCATTCCCAAATTACTCGATCTTCCACAAAGTGCAGAACTAGTTGGGAGAGGCATAATTCCTGGGTTATCCAGCCTCTGCCCGTAATTTGACTATCACCAAATGCTCTACGGATAGCATTGTCCGACAATGGGGGGATTTGGAGCCAAAATGTGGGCCTGGTGCCTCGAGGAGAGACCCTTAGCGAATTTGGAACCGTTCCTCTCCAAAGAAAGCCATCCAAAGGGCTCTTAGCAGAGTGTATGGCAATTGTCAAGGATGAATACTGATATATGGAGCACATCTGCCCAGCCTGCTCAAGCCAGTCCTTGGGATCATCTTGTATGATACAAAGAGCATCAATCCAAAGATATCTGATCCCAAGTAAGCGTGTGACTGTAATAGCATCTTGAAAGGTTTGCGGCAGACTTTGAATTTCCAAGGATTGCAAATAGCGTTTCAGCGTCCTTCGGAGTGTCTTCAGTGGCATCCTATTTCCCCAGCGGTAGCTCAGAGTTGCGTATTTTCCTTTTTCATCGGGACGCCTGATGTGCAAGCGTATCTGCGACGAATAGTCGTCGTTTCCAACATCAAGGAGTCTCAAAGGGATGAGAGCTTCGATATTACTCAGACTTTTTGCTGCAAGCGCCGGGACAACGGAAGGATTATTGTAAGAATCTCGAAAGCAAGAAGGCATCCCGCCACGTAGGAACGTTGATAGATCTGATTTGGGACTTCTCAACATCGCTGGATTGGACATTCCATTTACCGGTACACCTATCGCATTCTCAGCCATTTAAAAGACCTCTAAAGAAACGCTTTAATGAGGCATACCATTTTCGGCATATAGCTCAAGGCTAACCACAGCATCACGATCTCCTAGATTCACTTCGAGGAATTTGCATCTTAGCGATAAGCTTAATGGAACTCCCACCTTGGGTGAAATGTCATATGATACAAGTATCTGTCGCACATCTCTAGAGCCTACCGCTCCTAAGCTCTGAGAGATAAACGCGCACAATCGACATTTTTGGGATCTTTTGTTCAGGTGAAAACAGTTCTTCAGATGGATGTAAGCTGGCTGGTGAGGAAGACAGCGTGGATCAAGATTATCACAGGCTCTGCATAGACTCAGGTTATGCAACCCGTGAGATTTTGTCTCGAGGTAGGATTCTGGAGCCGCTTTCCGGCGAGACCGCAGCCAAGGTAAGGACCAGAAATCCTGCACACCTCGCTCCATGTCAGAGGCTAGAGACTCTATCGGCAATGGTATGCTATTCCAGATCTTGTTTTTGACGAGTGGAGTGTTGCACAAGCGAGGAAGATCTCAACCTGGGGTTCGGGGATGATGATTGATCTTGCGGTGAGATGATGTACAGCCGGAGCAATCTAAGCTTTCTAAAACATGTAGTAGCGCTTGGCACACGTGACTAGACACACGTGACACACAGGGCTTATCATAGCTACTCTAGCAGCCTAGGACTCCTATAAACCTAGCCAGGAACCCTTTGGTCCCCGTCTTGACTCTACTGTACAAACATGCGAGAGGGTCAACGACGTCGAGCTAGTAAAAGCCGTTCAAATGATATACACCAGATACCGAGCGAACTTTTCCAGTCAATAAATTACAGTTAATAAATGTAATTGGACTTTTTAGAACGCTCTACGCTTAACTGTAACTAGTAAAGCCTAGACAACATGGTGGTTGGTGAAGGTAGTGCCAAGAAATAATAAGAATTCTATAGGAGCGATGGCAACATCAAGCCAGGCAGCGCGTATCACGGAACTGCTTCGGCAGGCCGAAAGCAACATCTCGAGCATCCCTGGAAGTGACAATAGCAAGTACACAGCCCTGGGGAGGCTCCAAGAAGCACGCAGCCTCCTGAAAGCAGAGGAAACGCGTGAAAAACGCGAAAGTGACGCGCCTGAATCGACGCGTCAAGAGACACCAAAAGCATCGAAGAAGAAGCGCACCAAGAAGAAAGGGAAGGCGAAACAAGAGCCAGAGCCTAGAAGTGGAAATACAGCCAATGACACCCAACAAGAAAGCGAAGAGTCCAGTGTAGCGCAAGGAAACCTAGAAAAGCCGATATAGACGACAGTCGTGAAAAAAGGAAATAAGGAGAAGCCTGAGAACGTCACTCTCAAGACAGTCAAGGGGACACCGCAACAAAGAAAGAGGGCGAGAAACACCCTAAGCTCCCAATCAAGCGTATCAACGGACAGTAAAGCGCATAAGTTCTACGGCCCAAAGGAAACAAGGCCAGTAAGGACTAAGCCGCTCTACTTCCAAGTCAACAGAAAATCAGAATAGCAAACAATCTGGGGCATAAACAGATTACAAAGACTTCAAGACATTAAAACGAAAGCTGGAAAGGTAGTGACAGACAAAATCAGGGCTACTAAGGTTCACCTAGGGGAAAGAGTAGCAGTATACCCAAGAATTCACCTTATATTGTTTCATGAGGATAAATCATGGGTTCGAAAGTGGATTTCATTAGTTACCTTCGCAAAGGAATCATTTAAACTCTTAGCTATAGAAATATCTATTAAGAGATCCATAGAGAATATAGCAAAGAAGCTTCGAAAATATAACATCAATACATACCTAGGACTCAAGATCCTCGAAGCAAAATGGCTTGGACACCCCGAGGGCAGAGAAAACTGCCCTCTAATACTAACTATCAAGACAGCGAAGGCTATAGACAAACCAATATTAAGTGGCCTAATAGAAGAAGGCGCCTACTATAAAGTGACAAAGTTCATTAAGAACTACACTCCAAGGATACAATACAAACCACTCTTCAGGAAAATGAGAGATAGATAATCTCAAGTGGCTACAGATGAAGAATCACCCATGTCCAGAGATGAAATTGTATTTAGTAGTCCCTCAGAAGAGATTACAAATTCAGAGGATATCAAAACAGAAAAGAGAAGACTCTTAACATCATATCTACCGTTAAAGAGAAACACGAAAGGAAGGCCGCCTGGGGCACTTAACAAGCCTAAATTCGGATAAGAATCTATACAAGGAGAAAATCTATTCACTATCGCGCTAACCCAACCTGAAAAGAAAGTAAATATAGAGGCCAATATGATTCTGAATAGCTAAATAACTTAATGAGGGTAAACCTATATAGAACCCTCAGGATTATCTAGTTTAATGTCTGGAAATCCGCAGAAAAGGTCATGATCGACTTTATGGTAGATGAAGCGGTAAGAGACACTGATATCCTAGCAATATAGAAGCCATAGTGTAATAAATATAACGGAAAAGGATATAACCCTAGTGGCGGCCCATTTCGACTAATTAAGGCCGAAATAGAAAACACTAAGGCGAGTATCTACATTAATAAAAGAATCTTAACAGAAGATTATAAGGTAATCAAAGTCACACTAAATCTAGTCTCTATTCTACTATATCTCAAGATTAATGAGAGAACAGTAAAAATAATTATCTATTTAGTATATAGTCCACCGCCTATATTACACTTAGTAAGAGAAGTCCTGAAAGAGCTAGCCCACACTATACAAGCGATTGAACAAAGACAAGAAGAGTAAATCCTTCTTGAAGACTTTAATCTACATCACCTAACCTGGGGGGAACAAGACTCGAACCGACACATCATATTAGCCGACCTTATTCAAGCAACTCTAGAAAATAGCTTTAACCTAATCCTCTCAAGAGACATTATCACTAGGGATATTAAGAAGAACCTCGGTCAGCTAAGCGAAAGAGTAGAAAAGTTAATAATCGATCTAGTATTCACTACAGCAATGATTACTAACTGAGTAGTAAGCTGTATAGTACATCGAGACCTATATAAAGGGTCTAATTATCTTCTAATTGAAATAACCATCGCACTAGATAAACTCGCTAAGTCGGCACCAACACAGAGAAGAGCCTGGAAGAGTCTCAACAGCGATAAGTTTAAAGACACCTTTAAGTAAATAATTAAAGTACTAAATAGATTGAAACTCGATATAACTATAGAAATTGATATGTATATCTGAATCCTAGTAAGAGGAGCATAGGCGGCAGTAAAAGAATTAACTTCTCTAGCATGAATAAGTTAATATGATAAGAACTTCTGGACATCGAAATACACTAAGGCGGTAACCAAAGCCTCCCACCTTCGCTAACAAGCTCATAATACCCATGACCTAGAAGACAAGAAAAGAGCCCAACAAGCCACAGCACATAAAGGAAAGATACTCAAAAAAGCGAAAAGGGCATACTTCAAGAGAATGATGCAGAAAGTCTCCTAGAATTAAGGAAAACTCTAGAAGCTTAGTAAATAGGCGAAACAGAAAGCGAAAGAACTACTTGAATTTAAGTACTTCGATATACTAAAAAAAGATAACATGAAAGCGATTAGAATAGAGAAGAAAGTAGATATCTTTCGCGAAGAATACTTTCTCTTCCCTCTCAATATAGATCTAGAAGACCTACCAGGATTTAGATATTTAATGTAACTAATAACTTTAGACAAGATCTCACAAGATAAACTTATAACCATAATATAGAAAACGAAGCTAAATAAGGCACCAGGTCTTGACAAACTCCCTAACCAGATTATGAAGATAATCACTGAGTAAGTAATAATAAAACTAGTAAGGTTATTCACAGCATATCTTAAACATAAATACCACCTAAGGGAATTTCGAAAAGCAATCACGATGATACTAAAGAAATCAGGAAAGAAAGACTACACCAACCCCGCGGTATATAGACTAATCGCCCTACTCAACACACTTAGGAAAATTCTAGAATCTATCGTAGCGAGACAAATTAGCGACCTCGCAGAATAATGAGAACTCCTTCTAGACACCCAATATAGAGCGAGGCCAAGAAGATCCATAGAGACCACACTCCTCAATATCTATGAGTAAACTAGAGTAGCCTAAACAAGAAGTAAAAAAGCGATAGTCATAATTTTATTAATAAATATAGTGAAAACATTTAATTAAGTCTCTCACACACACCTTATTCACAACCTAAGGAAGAGAAGAATACCACAGACCCTAGTTAACTAAGTAGTAAGCTTCCTAAAAGATAGACAAATATCAATTAGACTTGGCGACTACACTTCTTAACTAATAGATATTCAAGTCGAAATCCCATAAGGATCGCCAATTTCATTAATTCTCTATCTATTCTATAACGTAAATATAGTAGAAGACTATACGAAAGCAAGGCTTATCTTAAATATTATAGCGTTTATAGATAATAATAATATACTAGTCTATAGCGACTCAATACAAAGTAATTACGAGAAACTTTAGAAAGTTCACTAGATCTATAAGAAATAGGCAACATAATATGGCTCTTAGTTCAATGTTAATAAATACAAAATAATTCATATAATAAGAGCGAGGAGAGATAATATACAATAGCCACTTATACTAGATAATCAGATCATTAAGCTAGATAACAAGCTTAAGATCCTCAAGGTATATCTAGACAGAACGCTAAGCGAAAACGCCCATATTAAGGCCACCCTAGACAAGGCGCTAAAGCTACTAGCGACGATATAAACGCTTTAAGGCTTTAACTGAGATGTATCGCTCTAGACAAGTAGACAGATTTACCTCGATATAGTCTGACCAGCACTTATATATAGATCTCTAATATGGTATAGATTAGAAGGAATCCTCAAAGAAGAAAGAATAACGACCAAAAAGCTATAAGCAGTTTAAGGGCAATTTTTACGGATAATCGCTGAAGCATATAAAGCGATATCGATCGAAGCTCTAAAAGTAGAAACCTATATTTAACCACTCAATATCTATCTCACTAAACTAACGCTTAATATTGTAGCGCGCTACGCACTATTAAAGACAAAAAGAGGGATAGAAAAGCGAGTAATAGTAATTTTATGTGGACACAAAATCCGCGATTGAACATTAAGATACTAGGGGCCTTTCTAGATTCTCCAGGCATGAATCACCACTATCTCCTTATAACCGCTAGAGAGGTAGATAAACCTAGATAAAGAAATAACTAGAGAAGCAAACACAAAACTCCTGAACACAGTCAAAATAGTAATCATGGCCAACGGCCATAACTACTGAAAACGTCGCTGGGAAACAGGGTTAAAAGGCGCTCATAGTTGGATCTTGCAACCGCGCCCTAACGCCAAAATAATCCAAATCCATAATGGGTTGAAGAAATATTAGTCTGCTATCACGGTGTAACTATATATAGAGAAGATCGGCTTCCGAGCCTTTCTATATAAGAAAAGAGTCCCGCAAATCGACAGTTTATTCTGTCTAATATATAACAAACTAGAGACTATACAATATATCCTACTAAGGTGTCCGAGATGGGAAGAAGAGAGAGAGGAATACTTAAGGACGGAACTCAAAAGGGGAACCCGACCGTCATTGAAGTCACTCCTGAACACAAAGAAAGGCTGTCTCGCCGCAGCTAGGATGATACAGAGAATAGAACTGCTACCACAGTTCCAGTCCTGCGATATTGACGAGGTGGAGGAGGAAGTTGAACAGGAAGGACAAGAAGAGGAGGATGAGGTGTTGATAAGAGGATAGAGAGGGGTGGTGGCCCGAGAAGGGCAATGTCTTCATTAGCTCCACGTGTAGTTAGACGGACGTAAAACGGGATCAAATAAATAAATAAATAAAGCCTAGACAACAGGGGATACTTTCTAATTTCATTAATGTGATTCTATGTTATCAAAGGTGACGCCAGTTCCGCACATTACTGTATCGATTTTCACCCACCATTGACTGTACATGACCGGTACCGCCGGTACGAATTGAGAGTCGAGGCAGGAATCCGAGAACACTGAAAAAAGAAAGGTATCGAAGAAATAGAAGATCAAGAGCGCGAAGCCCATCAGACGCGTCTCGAAATTGGATCATCGAGTGCACTGCATCACATTCCCCGGCAAGGGTAACTCGGTCGGACACGAGGGAGCATTTTGAGTGACAAATCTACAAGTACAAAATGCCGTCTGGACGGGTTGTTGCTTTGGGGTGGCCTCTGCAGGAGCGAAGCTTGCTCGCCTCAGCCATTTCATAACGGATCACTGGACAAAGCCACGGTCACGTTGATTGTCTTGTGGCCGACTGCAGCCAGCGAGAACAACATTGTCGTCAGGTCTGTGTGTAAATAGGCAATTGCCAGTTAGGCTCGATCTGTGTACCTAGTAACTAGTAGTTAGGCTCCGCATGTTTTGACGGTCTGAGATGCAAGATCCGTAAGTCTATGATGGAGTGAGGCTCTCGAGAGCTTCAGAGCGGAACTTGTTTGGGTGTGCAGATAGACTCGTGCTTCCGAGCAAGTGAAGAAGGGGGGCCCATGGCGATTGGGAAACACGGATATCGCAGAGAATACATAGGCTCAATATCGTGTTAGTATATACATGGACCAAAGCGATAATATCACCACACGGAGCGGATATGCTCGAATAAGTTCGGTGCCACAGACTCCACAGTCATCCTCCAAAACGAAGAACAACCTCATAATCCGTAGGTAAACTAAAGTTTCTCGTATAAAATAGGTGGCTAAGCTCCACGCGGTGATTGGATCGCTCTTGGTCTTGGTTGATATGGTGGTCTACAGGTACTTAACGACAAAGGTTAGGAGTGAGTCGAGGGTGTGAGCGAAGGGCGGCGTCACAATTTTGCCCAATCAGGTAGGAGTCTCGAGCTGTTTTTAGAATGGCCATGGGCTGTTCGAACCTTGGCATAATTTCTCCGCAAACTCGAACTAGCATTGATTGCAATTGCTCGTGTTTGACCTGCGCTCGTTCACAAAAGAAGCAAAACATTTTGCGCCGACAGAATCTCTACCAGCCAACCGGTGACATTCGAAAACACAACCCGTACCTCCTCCGTGTACCTTGTCCCTAGACGTTACGACCAACACATTCATCCCCGCAACCATGCCTCAAGCACAGCCTGAACTAAAGAAGGTATGCCATTTGCACCACTACAACCTATCTCTTACCTTGTCATTCCCACTACAGACGACTGTCCCTCTGTTGCATGTGTCACGACGTGCCATCGCTGACCTCCGCCCGCGCTTAATCTAGTACATGGAAAAACGCCTCTTTGTCCAACTCAACGCCAATCGCAAAGTCATTGGTATCCTAAGAGGTTATGATGTATGGCCCGTTTTCCCCCTACGCCGCTCACTCCCACGGGCGGAAGGAATAGTCAACTAACGAAACGAAACGCAGGTCTTTCTGAACATAGTCTTAGACGATGCCGTGGAAGAGAAACCAAGCGGTGAGCGCGAACGTCTAGGGATGGTGGTTATCCGCGGAAACAGCGTTGTGATGCTCGAAGCCCTGGAGCGCATGGGCGATGACCGACGATGATGACGGCGAATTCGAAATCAAGTTGATGGTGCAGTGGAATTACGATAAAATATTGATTGGCATACATTCGAGGCGCGGGCCCAAAAAAGAAGAGAATAATGGCGTTCTTCAAGATTCATAAGTCGGGTACACGAAATCTGGGCTTTACCCGAAAACCTGTTGGATTGAAATTGCATTGCGGTGGTACACTGTTATACACAACACGCCGTCTGGGTATCGATAGGGCAAGTCCCTCGTGAAAAGTCTAAGATTATGGATTGCGGCCTGCACCGACGGCGCGATTCCAACGCGCATTTCTCTCTCCGCAAACGATTACTGAAACTCAAATTGCAGCAACGTCCTCTGCGACTGCTCATGCCTTCGGTGGGGGCTTCAATTTGAGCACGACACGACCAGGTATGGCGCTCTGTTGTCGCACTGGTTGTTGTTGTTGTTGCGGCGGCGACGGTTGTGGTGGCTGTTGCACGGGAGGAGTGGGCGTGGGACGAGAGGACTGCGAACCCATTTTGAACGTCAGTTTCAGGCCTCCACTGCCGCCCACACTGGGCCGAGAATGTATTTCTGGACGGGCAGCAGGCACAGGAGGGTGCCATTTTGGTATCGCCTTCGACCTGACTCTTTTGGTTGTCACGAATCTGAGTTTGCCCTAAACACCGCCGCGTTAGCTGAGATCTTCAATGCAAAATATTCTAGGAGATTGTACCTTTCCAAGATTCTCGACCTTCCAGTACCGTGGCAACCGTAGATTGACCTTCATTTCATCCTTTGGTTCGTACAGCAGTCGGCAGAATTCAAGCATTGTCTGCAAATCATCTAGGGTAATCTGGTCGTAGCACACCGCGCTCCAGAGAGCAGACTTGAGTTCCTCATGACCTCCCAGCTCCTTTTTCAGAGCAGTCATTGCGCCTTCCATGGTCTGCCGTCTAGCTAGATCGGCCTGTCGAGCGTCGGCTACAGCTGTGTCCTCAATTACAAGCCCGTCGGCTGCCGGCTGGACGGTGGCCGTCTTGTCCCCAATGGCCCGCTTCGCGAGGACCTTACCAAAGGATCTTTGAAGACGTTGCCGAAGCCATGGCGACGAGTCCGCAACCATACAATACAACACATAGCGAAGTATTGACGGCTCATCGAGGACTTTTGGCGTTATGAGAACATTGTATGCAGCCTCCCGTAGCATGTCGTAGTTCCCGGGACGGGTGTACTGCAAGAAATGTAAGGGTGAATATTGACTGATACCGGCGCTAGCAAGGACTGACTGGCACTCGAGAGCCGTCCGCGAATACAGATTCTGATACGAACTGGTCCATTCGTCCATACGACGATATCGATCAATTTCTTCGACGAATTGGTTCTCCAGTTGGCTCATCTCGTGCATTTCATCCTCCAGGTCAAGGTCCATGTCATCTACACCCACTTGGTGGTGTGGGCGGGCAATGATCGCCGCGGTAAGTGCCTTCATGAGTCGAGCCACGTAGAAGGCGTCCGAGTAATCGTTGGCAGAATTGTCGTTAAACTTGAGCTTGTCCAATAAAAACTCTTTGACTTCCTTTGGTGTATGCCCGCGACTGTCTCGCACCCTGGAGATGGCTTCGATAATCTCGCATTGTAAAAGGTATGCCAGTTGATCAGAAAAGTCGTTTGGCCGTGTCATGGCTAGGCCCTGTTCAGTTGTGCAATACAACTCTTCAAATGCCTTTTTCAGATGAAATAGGCCAATGTTCTTTGCGTTATTTTCGTCTCTTGCGTGTTTTACAAGGCCTTGAGCAGCTAGCGAACGAACTCCGTGGAAGTAGCGTCTGTCCATCAACGTTCGAATGAAAATGGATGACACAAGCGGCGACGGAGGGTAACTCGAGATATGCCTCAATGCTTCAAGCTGCGCAACGACATCTCGATCCTGCTGAAGCTGTGAAGTGAACATGTATCCTGGCATCTGGAGATTGATCTGGCAGATCCACTCGAAGTCGGCGTCTAATCGTATCCATTCGTACGACTCAGAGTTCATCCGTTCTTCGTCGTCGGCACTCCATTCGGTGATTCTCCAGTTGGCAACATCTTCTTCGCTCTGCAGAACGTCACCGAGACAGTATACTAGAGCTTCACCTTCCTCCTCTCCGACGTCAGTTGCGGCTTTGGTACTGGCTCTTGCTCGCTGCTTCTTGCTTCTCTTGAGTCGCTTGTATTTTGTATTGTAGGGGATGTCGAAAGTAGTCTGGACGTCTTTGATCTCCACAATGTGTTCGTATGGCGTCCCATCAGCCTCGTGAATTCTAATCGTCATAGGCCCTGTGAAAACAGGTTGTGCTGGAGCCGCATACACAGTTTGGAAGTCTTCGCGAGCATCGCGAATGAATGTATCAACATCGAGCTCCCGGTCCGTTGCTGTCGTGCCTTGGGTTTGCTTGATAAGCATTTCCACCACGAGCTTCTTCTTGTTGAACCGCTGGAATGCAGAGAACCTTGGGCAGCCCGCCCCCTTGACCCACTGCGCCAGAAAGTCGTCATACTTAGTATGACCAAACCGCTCTGCTGTCTTCTGAAACAGGTCTGTTGAAAGGGCGTTGTTGACCAGATCACCAGTTCGGGCTCTGGTGAGGATCTTTGCAAAAATCGCCGGCATCTTTGAAGTTCCTTGCGTCTTTGCGATGCGACGGTCCAGGATGAAAAGTACCACTGGTGCCTTCAGAGCAATGAACTCATATTCTGCTGGATCAACGTGGAGCAGCGCACCCATTTCGTAAATCGACGGGCGCTCGTGGTCGAGCTCATAGACACGGTCGGCCAGTTGTTTCATATGGTACCGATACTCGTTGTTACCGCACAACTCTTTCATGAAGAGATTCGTGATGAAGTAGGCGCCACCAATAATGACCCAGTTGTCTCGGGGCTCTTCTGCAATGATATTGATGCCAATCCATTGCGCCACAATGGCATGAACTAGCTGTCTTGTCACTTCCTGGGCTGGATCGATGACGTCCTCAGGATAAAGTAACCGCGTGCTGCACATCGATACGCCTGCGAAAATAGATATGTCTGTAGATATATCTTCGACGAAGCACATCGAGTAAGACCGGAAGGGGCAGGAAATGTACTTGTGTACCACAAAGTCGACAGCCTTGGTTAGAGGAAGGCAGGTATTCTTTGTCTCTTCTGCGCGGCCCGGTAAGCAGAATGCTAGCATCTCCACAGCGTTACGACCGAGTTCTTCCACTTCTTGAGCATCGCGAAACTCGCCTAGATCGACGCGTTCAAAGGGACCTATAGCAAATCCTATCTGCTGTGGGGCTAACTGTTGTGAGCAGGAGAAGGAGACCGTCTTCTGTGTATTGTCGCTCTTGTCCACAATCTCATCGGTCAGCTCTCCGGAGCACACTACCATCATCTCCTTGCTTTCGATGCTCTGTCGAGCCTCTTGGGAAGACGGGTCAATGTTGAGAGCAGCCAAGTCGAGGGATAAGGCTTGATTTAGAGCATCACCTACTGTCCGTGGACATCTGATGGATATGTCCCAGGTGCATCGACTATTAATGAGGTCAACACATGGGAAGAGCGATGAAGCCCCTCCACGACCTAGCTTTGATCGGGTGTAGGCATGAGGCCAACGACCGCTACCACGTTTTCCAGCCACGAACTGAAGAGTTTCCCTAGCGTGGCAGGTCTCGAACTCGATCACCAGAGTGATGGGGGTGAATTTGGCAACAGTTGTATCTGTCAAGGCCTGAGTCGCCTCGGCAGCAGAAGCGCCAGCAGTGGTGGGGTCTGAGATTTTGATGGAGCCAGAAGCTTGTGTGTGAACTTCTGCCACCTCGACTGGGAGAATCTTGAGCTTCTTGGGGAGAGTGATGATGAGATCCGGATCTGGGCTCGGCCCGATTGACCGAGCGATCTTTTCGGAGAGAAGATGGTGCTGATGAGCGGTACTATTGGAATGCAGAGCGAGTTGTTCGCAAGGGTCTTCATGCCGTACTGAAGGAGGAGGTAGATTGTTCACCAGGACCTTCTTGACGACACATATGCGGCCGTGAAGTCTGATTTCTCGCAGGTCTTGTGCATCGGGGTAGATGGTGATCTCAGTTCTGCCAGCGATTTGTTGGTTAAAATTGACCTCAATGTCGACCTTTTGATGAGCCACAGTGAAAGAAGGTATGGGCACTGCGGAAGGCGCCAGCGACGGCTGTTGAAGGTCCGCGGACTCCATCACGACGAAGTGTAGTTTGAGAATCCGCCTGAAGGATGAATCTGCATCGCAAGCCTGTTGAGTCGGACTCTGGCAATGCGATGGCGAAGAGATGCCGTCAAAGCATCATGCTGAACAAGGCGAAAGGAAGGGATCTCGTGGCGAACAGGCCAGCCACGCAGGAAAGGTCCACGGGAGCAAACGTCACGAAAATCTCAACGAAGCCGTTTGTCGATTGTTGTGAGGTTGAATGGCCAGAACGATGAATGCTACAGAGGGTATTGTTCGATGTTTCACCGACGAGGTTGATGGCGACGCGATGCCACGTGAGAACGAAAAAAGACGTGGAGGACAAATGAGGCCAAATGACATCAAATGACGCCGAAAGACAAGGCATTCTCGACTGTCATGATGTCAAGGACAGTCACCCTAAAGGTCACAGCCTAAAAGATGGTCTTGGCACTAAAACATTGGGTCTGACGCGACTCAACCTGCTCTCATAGGCGGATGTTCAGGCCCCAACACGAGAATATCCTTCCGTCAGACAGGACCATCGTCATTCACCGGTCGACTTCATGCTGCCGCATATGCATCCACTCCCCAAAAAATCCATAACTTCACCCTCACCAGTCTCTTACTCTCGCTCCTGGAGCAATCTTTCTGTTCTCTTCTTCAATTCGAAGGAGATTCCGTCCGTCGATTGCTTCCGTCGATTAATCCATTCTTTTACGACATCTCCCTATGCGCCATGTCCAGGTAGTTGCCGGTAACCCTTGCTCCTGAAGCTCCTTTTCAATCCCCGCGCGGACCGTCTCGGTTCTCAGTGGCATAGACTTCTAGAACAACTCAACGATCTCTACTTCAGACCCCCGACGCAGCAACAATGGCCGAGTCAGGTAGGTGGAACACCTATCATCCCATATGCACCTACGACTGTGGCAGCTTTGAGCCTGACGCGCAGTTTGCACAGTAGACCCTCTCTCTGACCAGGCCATGGTCCATCTGATGGCCTACAAGTACCAGAGCGTGGACAAGTCGTTCATTTCAAACTATATACTGCGACACTATGTAATTGCTACTTCTCAACTGAGTAGAATGACATCCAGCTAATTCCCATTCTAGTGGAATGGCGCCGTCAAGCTGTTACCAATGTGGCTTGCTCCGAATATGGTCACTCTATTGGGCTTCATCTGCATCCTAGTCAATGTTGTCTTTATCCAGATTTTCATTCCTGATCTTGTCGGACCCGGGCCTACCTGGGTCTATTACAGCTTCGCCGCTGGTCTGTGGTTGTAAGTGATGACGCTGCCGAAGGGGATGTTTGCGGGTTTGAATCTGACTGGACCCGAGGTATTCGACCATGGACAATATCGATGGCAAACAAGCACGACGGACTGGCACTTCGAGCCCTCTTGGCGAGCTGTTCGATCATGGCATCGACTCGCTCAACTGCACATTGGCGAGCCTTTGCGAGACGGCTGCCATGGGACTGGGCCCAAGCAAGACGGGTGCGTTTACAGCACTGGTGCCTTGCCTGCCCATGTTCTTCTCCACCTGGGAAACGTACCACACCCATACACTGTATCTGGGTGCATTCAATGGTCCGACTGAGGGATTGATCCTGGCTTGCGCAGTGATGATTCTCTCGGGCTATCTAGGCCCTCAGATCTGGTCACACCGCATCGCTGAATATGTTTCGCTTCCGGAAAAACTACCCTTCGACATCCCTTCCGACCTTACGTTTCGCGACCTCTGGGTGCCGATCATCCTGGTGGCCTTCTTCACCGCTCATATCCCAGCCTGCGTCTACCACGTCGCGAGAGCCCGCCACCAGGCTGACTTGCCACTGCTTCCGGTCTTCTTAGAGTGGGCTCCCATCATCATCTTCACAGGATGCTGTATGGCATGGCTTGGCTCACCTTACTCGACTTTGTTGGCCGAGAACCATCTTGTGATCTTCTCTGTGACCATGTCGTTCGTCTTTGGCAGGCTTACAACCAAGATCATTCTCCACCATCTGACGCGTCGGCCTTTTCCGTACTGGACATCGTCGATGGCGCCGTTGGTTGGTGGTGCGATCATGGCCTGGCTTCCCCTGTTCGGCCAAAAGCCGGTCTCACCCACTTTCGAGCGCCTGTACCTCTATGCCTACCTTCTGTATGCGATGGCGTTGTACTTTACGTGGGCAGTGCGAGTCATCAACCGCATCTGCGACGTTCTCGACATCAACTGTCTGACCATCAAGCGGAAGGAGGCGGATACTAAAGACGCGCATGCCTTCTCGAACCATGCCAGAAGCACCTCCAACGGCGCTGTGCGCAAGACGATGAAGAAGCAATAGAGAACCCTCGCCAACACCGATCAAGTTTTACCATCGAAATTCCAAAATACACCATTCAGAGTTTTCTTCTTTATATCAGCGCATGTGAAGGAAGATCTGTGCAGCAACAGACGCTTGGGATACATAAAATGGAGTTACATATAGATTCTGTCCTCACGTTATCACAAAAGACATCAGTTAGCACAGGGGAGCAAGCATATTGTGTATGTGCTTGGGATGTTCTTTTATTATCATATCCACTTTTGATATTGTTTTCCTCTTACGTATTCATCTGAGGCACCTACCTCGTACCTGGGGGGTTTAATTCACCTTTCTCATTCCGGCTGCTGGTCCTTCCACTTCTCCCTCAGACTGTCGACGTCGAACCCACACAGGCGCGCCTTGGCCACGATGGCCCTCGCCTTGCCTTCCACAGGGGCGTCGATCATCTTACCGTCCATCGCCCAGGCTCCTTTGCCCAGGTCCTCGGCGCGTTTCTGCGCGATCACGATCCTCACGGCCCACTCGACCTCCTGGGCACTGGGGCTGAAGATGGCCTGGACCGTGCCGACCTGGCTCGGATGGATGCACTGCTTCCCGTTGTACCCCATGCCCTTGCCCTGCTCGGACTCGGCCCTCAGCGACTCGTGGTCGGCCTCGGACTTGAAGCTCGTGGTGACCAGGTCGATGGTGCTGGGCAGGTTGTAGGCGCGCGCGGCCGTGGCGATGGCCTGGCGCGCGTACAGGAACTCGGTCAGGTCCCGGGTGCGCGTGATGCTCATGTCGAGCGCGTAGTCCTCGGCCGCGAACACGAGACCCTGCAGCAGGCCCGGCGCGGCGCGGCAGATGTCGTTCAGGCTCAGCACGCTCTTTGCGCTCTCGATCAGCGCGAGCACACCGACTTCGCCGGCGCGACTGTGTTCCAGCACGTCTCGGATGAAGGTCAGGTCGCTGGGTCCCTCGACCTTGGGCACGACCAGCGTGGTCAGGTTCTTCGACTTCACCACCTCTTGGAGATCGGCCAGCGCCAGCCCCGAGCCCACGCTGTTGATCCGCACCGCGCGCTCTTTGATGCCCCGCGGCAACTCCTGGTCCAGGGCCCGGCGGACCGCAATGCGTGCTTCGGCTTTGAGGCCCGGCGTCACGCTGTCTTCGAGATCGTACGCGACGCAGTCGGCAGTCAGGGAACGGGATTTGTCAAGGAACCGCTGGGACGATCCGGGGACTGTAGATGTTCTCAGTTTCAGTGCGTCGCAAGTTCCGTCGACCAACTCATCGGGTGTACCACCACCAGACACTCAAGCCGGTGTGCGAACGTAAACCGACGAGAGCAACAACAACAAACCAGAGAAACAACCGGGGAAACATACCATAGAGCATCGCCCGCCGCAGGACGTTCTTCGCCGCCATTCCTGGGCAACCTGGAATTCTCTCCCCACTCGAAACTGTCTGCGAGCGTCTGTCTCCTCTGTCCCGGGAGCTAACCCCGAGTGAAGCCCTAAGTTGAGGCGCAGTCGTCGAAGAAGAGGGAGAAGAAGAAGAGTAGCTCCAGAACGTGAAGAGACAAGGAGTCCATCAGCGAGAGCTTCCCTCAACAAGCTGCTTCTTATACCTATACACCGCACGTCGCGAGATTGCACTTCTCGTAAATGTTCGACCATCTCGGAACCGTTCAATATGCGGGGAAAACAGGCCCGAATTCGGCTCTCGCAGAGAAGTCAGCAGCCCTCTGAGTCGCCGTAGAGCAGTGCGGAGAACTCCAGCATCAAGATTCCATGTCTGTGCGAGGTGTCGAAGTCTAGACACTGTACCTACCTTCCTACCTGGTTAGTAGGTACTCGGCAGTACTGGGACCAAGAACTAAGAGTGCTTCAATGCGCTTCGCTACAAGTGATAAGACGTATATCCTCGCAAACTGTGCCAGCTGTTTCTCGTCCATTTTTGTGTATTTACCTCCAGCTGCGACGCCATGCAAATTGGATTCTAACACACGACATGACGCTTGCCGAGAGCCCGAGTACGTCCAAGAAGAAACCAAGGCTCAAGCTATGTACAAGTGACTAGCTGAACCGAAAATTCTTTCGACCAAGCGCTCCTGGCCCGCATTGAAATATGTCCAGGCTCAAATCTTCAAGTCCAACAGCTCAATCATCATTCTTCGTGTCATGTCATGCCTCATCGTAGACACTAGATAAACCACGCTCAAGCTTACTGAATACGATCGAAAGAAGGGTCCCTGATACTTCCGCCAGCATCCCCCAAACCGGCAACAGGACGGTTGTACGACCAGCCGGCGAATTGTTGTTGCATTGTCTGAGAAAGGACAGGTCCCTCGACATACGAATCTTTAGGCACCTCGGATGTGAACTCCTTGTCGAAGTTGTCGGTATCCCTAGCGTCGACCTATTTCTTGTCAGAGAATTTACGGTTTGGACTCATCAAAATGCACTTACCACATTGGGTTTGAAGCTGGGTTCGTACTTGCGCTGCAGCAACTTTCTCCAGTCGATACCCGCAAAGAAATGATGGGCTTTGATTTCAGCTGCACCGCCAGCACCCAGTCGACGCTCAGGGTTGCGGTCAAGCAGCTTCTGAAGAAGATCCTTGGCAGCAGCAGGAACAATCTCGGGACCAGGGAAGTGTAAAGGCTCTTGGAGGATCTTGCGGTACATCTCATTGGTGTTTTCGTCATAGAACGGCGGTAGTCCAGTTAACATTTCGTAGAGAAGAACACCCAAGGTCCACCAGTCGACAGTCTTTGTGTAGCCGTGACCGAGAAGAAGCTCTGGCGCTAGATACTCGGGGGTACCACAGAAGGTATTAGTGCGGTCCTCATCCTTCATGTCCAGCTTGCACAGCCCAAAGTCACAGAGCGCAATATGACCGGTGTAGTCGAGAAGGATATTCTCGGGTTTGAGATCCCGGTAGATGACCTTGAAACCGTGCAAACATTCCAAAGCGCACAGCAACTCTGCCGTGTAGAATCTGGATCGGTTGATGTCGAATCGCTGTTCCTTTTGGAGATGATGGAAGAGTTCACCACCATTGACAAAAGCCAGCACGAAATAAAGTTTGTCTGGTGATTGAAAGGAGAACTTCAATGGTGTGATGAACGGATTGTTGATCTGTGCAAGGACCGATCTCTCTGCAAGAGTATGTGCGACTTCGGACCGTGATATGATGTGAGCTTTGCGAATTGTCTTGAGAGCGTAGATTCGACCAGTGTCCTTCTTCATGACCTGCATGACCTTGCCGAAACTGCCTCGGCCGACCACTTTCAATAACTCAAAGTCGTCGATCTTCAGACTGCCATGGCGGTTCTCAACATAGTTGACACCAACCTTGATAGCACCTGTGCCGAACTGAATGTCGATCCATTCAGTACCCAGTTGACCTGCTTGCTTCTCCTGAGAATTCCAAGCAGCTTCAGCCTTCTCATTCTCCTTCTTGCTCTTCTTGGGGTCCGGAACAAAAGTCTTAGCTTCCTCAAATCTTGGAGTGACCCTGGCGCCGCCAAGGAAGATATCCTCACTTCTGCCGACTCCTGGTCTTGCAGCTGGGTTCCTAAGGTAGAGCTGAATGCTGAGCTCGCAGACGCGCGAGACATCGAACTTGAATGAAGTGTTGTCACCGGCCCAAAGTGGATTCTCCGGGTTGCCAGATACCGCGTCGACAAACACTTGGACCTTGTCAAAATCAAGAAGTGCGTATGGTAGATATTTGCTGTTGTATCGACCGTGAACAGTGGGCGCAGCATTGATACCAGCATGAGTAGACATCGGACGGTTGGAAGGCGCATAAGATCCGGAGGTCAACGAGCCGGCGGCGTAGGAAGAGCTAGGTCTAACTGAGCCCGACCCGCCCGAGCCATAGAAGCTGTTGAAGATTGACTGGTACTGTTGTGGTAGAGAGAACTGCTTTCCTTCGTGGAGAGTGACTATCAAGATGCCAGGTTTTGTGTTTTGCACCGGTGGTGAGGTGAGTGCCTCCGAAGCGGCTACATATGGTTAGCCACGACTAGATAGGTACCGAGAGTACCAGACTTACCAATGCCATTTGCTGTGGTCGCAGATGAGGTGCTCACATTGCTCTGAGTCGTGGTAAGATCATTGCTATCTACCGAAGGCGCAGCAGCATCATCTGGCTTGACAGTCGAGGTTGATGTCGACCGACTCGACCCGCTCATCAACGGCGCAAGGTGCGTCTCCTTCAGTTCTAAGACCCTATCAGCACACAGAACTCACAACACAACGACATTATCAAGACCCGCGGAGCAGTCTCATATTCATGGCCACATACTCTTTGTCAGTTTCCACGACATCTTAACGCTTTTATCCCTGCCCGCGTTGGTACGCCAACAACTTTGGATAAGTTTTGGATACGTTCACAATTCAAGGTGAGATACTGAAAGCCACAGGCAGCAAGGTTTCGGTTTGAATGACTTTTATTTCAGGAGTGTGGCTGTGATCGGTGGAGGAGGGGTAAGGACCGTCGAGAGAAGGCAAAGGTGAGGGAACAGTGAGGTGAAGCCCGCAGCCGAATCGATCTGAACGCAGGGCAGGACAACAGGTTCGTCAAAGAAGGGACCGTCTGGAGGTGTGAAGGCGCTGCACAGGTTTGGTTGAAGGAGCCAGTCCCACAACAGCCGTGTTTATCGAAAGGCGAGAAGCTGATGAGTGTTTTGCTGCGAGCGACTTAGTCAGTAGGAGACACTGACAGAGACACCCATCGGCCTCACCAGGGCCTCACTAGTCGGTTCCGCGCTAGCCCGTCTCGGCCGGCAACTGGCCAGACGCCCAGCCATGGGTCACGTGCGGCCGAGGCGCTTGGCATCTGGGGGGCGGTACAGGGTGAAGGACGTAAGCCGTGCGAGAGTTCGACAGTCACCCCTGCCCATCGCCACCACAGCTTCTCTTCCCGTACCAGAACACCGCTCCCGGCCCATTCGATCTACACGCAAACCCGTCTGCTACAACGTTGACGAAGCTGACGACGTTGACGACGTTGACGACGACTCCGCGCCGTCGACACCTCGTCTTGCCACTTTTAGCCGAGGCGACCCACTCCAGTCCGCAGCCTGCGACGCGACGACATTTGATGATTACGCGCAATATCTGTCTCCCGACTCAGACATAGAAGAGGATGAGCGTATAGCGAGGAGCATGGGTGTTATTCGCAAGAATGCAGCCCTTAGAGGGGGTGACGGCGGCACCAAGTATCATTGCGACGTGTGCTCGATCGACATAACCTCTACCGTTCGCATATCCTGTGCCAACTCTGCCTGTCGCGAATACGACCTTTGTGTCCCTTGTTTTGCTCGGGGCGAATCTAGCAAGACTCATGATCCACGGACACACGAATATCACGTTGTTGAACAGAACTCGATCCCCATCTACACCGAAGACTGGGGCGCCGACGAAGAACTACTCCTGCTCGAAGGCTCGGAGCGCTATGGGCTTGGTTCCTGGGCCGATGTGGCCGAGCACATTGGAGGATATCGGGAAAAGGACGAAGTTCGCGACCACTACATCAGCACCTATATCGACAGTTCATTATTCCCTTTGCCGGAGTTAGCCGATCCCGCTAACACCGAGCTTTTTGAGCGCATCCCAAAGGACGAATTCCAGGCTCGTAAGAAGAGACGTATCGAAGAGCGCAAAGAGGCCGCGAAACATGCACCGCCAGCAACACCCAAGCAGAAACCCACGGCCTCTGTCCCCGCATGCCACGAAGTTCAAGGTTTCATGCCTGGCCGACTGGAGTTTGAGACCGAGTTTGCCAATGATGCCGAGGAGGCAGTTCAACACATGTCATTCGAGCCCGGTAATGGCTTAGATCCGATTACTGGTGAAATGGATGAGGAGACAACTCTTAAGATGATGGTCTTTGATATCTACAACTCTCGATTGAGGGCCCGGTCGGAGCGCAAAAAGATCATCTTTGAACACAATCTCCTTGAGTACAAGAAAAATCAACTCCTTGACAAGAAACGGACCAAGGAAGAAAAAGACCTCCTACACAAGGCCAAGCCATTTGCGAAGATGATGAACCACGAAGACTTCGAGGCGCTGAACAGAGACCTACTCCTGGAACACAATCTGCGTCTTGCCATTCTTCAACTCCAAGAGTGGAAACAAATGGGCATCAGCGATCTGAAGGGCGGAGAAAAATACGAGAGCGATAAGCAAGCTCGGGCGCAACGAAATCAACCTCAGGGACAATTCGACCGAATGCCTCAAATCCCCAAGAAAGGCAGCCAGCTGCAACAACCCGACCTACCGACCGAGGCGTCTAAATTGACGAACCCCGAACTGCCACTTCGGTTCCAACGCAAGCCAAAGACCGTACCCCAATTTACTGATAGTCAGCCCGCAGTAGAAAACGACTTTGACAAACTGTTCGCTGAGGCCAATGGTCCCGACAGCACATCAGGTCCGAAAGCAAAGGTCCGATATGAGGTGCCGCTGCTGCCTGGGGTGACGCCGTGGAATCTGGAGAAGGATAAGAGCCTAGCCCCAGATCTGCAATTGCTCAGCGAAGAGGAGATCCAACTGTGCAACGTGCTTCATATCCGCCCTAAGCCATATTTAGCCTTGAAGGAAGGACTGCTCAAGGAGGCCATGAAGCAAGGCGGCTACATGAAGAAGAAAGAGGCTCGTGGAGTCTGCAGAGTAAGTGTGAGAGCACAGAGGCTTTGATATCATACTGACCTGCTCCCAGATTGACGTCAACAAAGCCAATCGCATCTTTGACTTTATGATTCACAGCGGATGGATAGCCAAAGCGTGAGCATTCCTATCTACAAGGGTGTCGATTTTACTTAGACATTTGCCACCCTTCACGACCCATCATCCTTGACATGTTGTAAAGCTCCTCAACAAAGAGCCCGAAGCCATGGATCCAGCCCAATGCTTCTATGGGACTCTGGTATGGGGCCCCCAAGCCACCTCTGCAGTGTTTGAGTAAGAACATATTCTAGAAAGTGGATTCGAGGATTGATCTATCCATGGAACTTGTGAGGAGACAATTCGATTCATGGCCACATGGTCAGTTCTATGATCCCAGGGATCCAGCCTCACACGTGACCGGTCTACGATCCTCCTGTCTCTACGTCATCACGAGGCTGACAACACTCTTGTTGTCATGACATGGTCAGTGTGGGAAGCACGCCACGGGCACTGACACACGAGGCCCAGAAGTGCTTTGGAGTGAGAGTCAAGGAGATGAAGTGGAGAGGTTATCCAGCTCTACCATGATTAACGCATGTATGATGTACATACCATACCTTTTCCCGTAGATACCTTATCCATCAATGTGCATACACTGGTCCTCCGTAGCCAAGCGGATGTTGCCATGGGGCTGCTGGCACGATCCGCCGCTCCGAGCTACGAGTGTCCTCTGCTTTTTTCAACCTTTGCCATTGAAGTGCTTTCTCCGTATGTGCTCGACGACAGAGAACAGACCTGGCATGTCCCTCAGCCACAAGCCCCCAGAAGTGTCTGTCAGAGGCGAACCAATCAAGCTTCGTGTGTCGGTTGCATGTAATCTCCTCAGCTGCAACATGCCGTCATTTTGATGTCCTCTACAGAACAACCCCAAGGTCAATCGCAGATACGAGTCCCTTGTCAGTGTCAGGGATCAGCTCGGGCCTGAACAAGGGTCGCCATCCTTCCACAGTTCTACAAGAACAGCCGACATGTGGCGTCATCTTAGGTCTGTTTGGGCCAACGAGGCTGGCGATCTGCAGCGATCCCTGGCCTTGCAAGGCTCATTGATACGAGAGTCCTTGTACTCTACGTCACCCATTCGCCCTTGAGATCAGAATCAGAAAACCGGATTCAGGGCACGACAAGGGCCCAGAAGGGGTTGATGAGCCCTTACGGGGGAGTCTGTGTTCTGTGCTCTAGGTAAGAGTAGACGACGGAGGAGAACGAAGTTATAAAATCACCTCGCCCGTCCTGAGGACCAAGATATTCTCGATTTTCCATCCTCCGTCCACCCTTGAAAGCAACAAGCTCATTTGATACTCCATATTATCAAATCCCACTCTCCACTTACAGACTACCACGGTATACCCTTCCGTCGGAACACATCAAACATGGGTCTCTTCGGACACAAGTCTACCGCCACCGAGCCAACCCCGGCTGCACCCAACACCACCAGCGCCGCCGCTCACTCCCGTCACCCTCGGCACTCGTCTTCTTCCTCCGACAGCTCTCCCAGACGAGGCGGCTTCTTCAACAAGCGCCGTGACTCGTCCCCCGACTACCACCACGACGGCCGCAGTCGCCTGTCGCACTCGGGCTCCACCTCGCGCGGCTCTGGCGGTGGTCTCTTCAGCCGGCACCACAACGAGGATCCCAGCATCATCACCGCCCGCGAGAGAGTCGCCAGTGCGGAGGCGGCGGAAAAGGACGCCGACAGAGCCCTGATGCAGGCTCGTACAGCAGTCAGGGAAGCCCGGGAACACGTCAAGATGTTGGAGAGGGAAGCCGCTGAAGAGTAAGTCGTGCCACGGACCCGACACAGATGCCAAATGAGACGATCATGGTCGTTAACGTGTGCGTTTCTCACAAACAGGGCTCGTCTGGCCAAGATCAAGCAGCAGAGTGCCAAGGACATTGGAAAGAGAGCAAAGCCTCTTGGACGTGAGTTGAACCCTTGCCTTATCTACCTGTATCCTCGCGAAGTCTTTGCTGCTGCGAGCTCGATGCCAGAAGTATTGACGCTGACCTGAGGGAATACAGGACATGACCACTACTAGTTAGAGACACGATACACGGGATACGATGCACGATGCCTGGTTCGTCGAAGAGGATGAAACTCAGCAAGTCATATGTGTTTGTCTTATACTACCCATGAAGCCTCCTCTCGAAGGCGGTGATCATACTCTTGTACCAACATATGACCCATGTACTACTATTTTGCCCTTTCGCATGTTCTTCGTTTATGAGCGAGCGTGGGAGAGGCGTCTTTTTCCAGTCTTTCAACAGCGAGAATACAAACACCACAGCACAGGTACCTACGTTTTGCTAAGAATATACAATTCGGGCAGTGGATCCAGGTCTGCAGACTACGATGCTTCTGCTAAATTTACAAGGTTCAAGGATATAAAAGATCACATTGTGCATACCTTTCATCGTATAGTGAACCGGGTGCTCAACATGCCGATCTGATTACGCCTGCTCTCCCTCTCCATCTCCCTCGCTCTCTGGTTTCTTGAATCGCCCCCTCTACTTGACGTCATCTCTCGCGATCCCTACGAATACCCTGTACCTTAGACTCCTTTTTGCCCCCATACGCGTCTCGATCCCGTATACTCACTCACTCACTCACTTCCCATTTGTTGTTGTTGTTGTTGTTGTTGTTTCTTCTTTGGATAGAATATCTTGTTTTTTCTGTCCATGTAGTCCACCTTGAACCAGTGACCCTTCTCTCCCTCCCCCTTCGACCTATTTATTAATACTCAAGTAGCTCCCGACGTTACCCACTTCGCCGTCGTCCTCTTTTGATATACACAGTCAGCCCTCGGCACTTTGAGCCCCCATCACTCTATAAATCTTCACACTCTGCACTCCACCTTTACAATACACTCTAAAAGCAAAATAAAAAAAGATGCCCATCAACACTTCATCTTCCGACCAGGGTGTCACTGGCGCCGCCAAATTCGTGACTTCCACCATCGGTGTAAGTACCTATCGGTCATGTCCAAGGGACCATCATGGTCCGGACGTCTGCCATGATATCCCCTTTCTTTTTTATTCTTTGCCCGCGTTCCTACCCACCTCGTCCCAACAAATAACGGCAAAAGTTCACACATCCCCTTCACTGTAACTTTCTCACACCGATGATCACACTTTTCTGACAACGTCTATAGAACACCGTGGGCGGCGTGGCTCGTACAGTGGGAGGTGTCACCGGTGCAGCCGGTCGCGGTAAGTTCCTACTTTCCTATCTGCCCCTAGTACCCAGACCACTCCCTGACGCTTACGGCATACACCGTACAGGCATCGGAGACACCATCACCGGCGCGACAGGGAGCCTCGGCAGACCTCTGGGCGACGGCTTGAACAACGCGGCCACGGGTCTTGAAAACGGCACGCGCAAGGTCGCTCAGGGCGTCGAAGACGCGGGGGAGTGGAAGAGTGGCGCAAAGAGATTCTGAGGTTGGTTACAAAAATCCTGAGTCTGAGTCTGAGTCCCGGGTCCGAGTCCGAGTGTGATCCGGGCAATTCACATTGTTCAACCGACCGCCTAAGGCATTCACATGTCAGCACTCAGCGGTTCCTTGCCTCAGAACCGCCCCGTGGGTTGCTGCCAACAAACCTACACTCGTACGGAGTATTGAACACGGGCTCCGTGCGGGTCCACATGAAGTGATGGGAAAAAGAAAAAGGAAAACAAATATACCCTGACGACCACCGAACCGTGATGACGAACAACAAAAGGACGGTCCTTTTTCGATGAAGTGTACTGTATGAAATGTATGAATTAGTAAACTCAGGTTGTCCTTTCTCTCCCCCCCCCTCCGTACTCGTACTGGAAGGGATGTTCATTTCCTCACTTCGTATGTGCTCGTCCTCTCGCATCCTCCAAGTACCGGTCGGTACCTACTCCGTACACCCACCTCTTACTTCTGTCTGTAGATACTCCTGGATATGCGTAACGTCTCCCCTGCGTACCATCATCCATCATCGTCATCGTCGGCTCACGGTGAAGCTTTCGGTATGATCGCTGTGGGAATCGAGTGCAAACACAAACGCCCAGAAAAACACCACTTTTGAGTCATGGCAGAACAAGAACGAATCCCAGCTTGAGCTTTTGTCTCACTACTCGTTGAAAGCAAACATCATCCACTCGTACTAGGTACTATGTCACATTTTCAATTCCTTTGCTTCTTTTTTCGGTCACAGCAAAAACTCAAAAAGAACCGACCCCCTTTGCTCATCTATGACCCACCGACGCTGGGTAAAAACCAAAAAAAGTTCCCTTTGCTATCTATCTGTCTTATCCTCAGACCCGAGATGTTGAAACTCCGATCATGCAATAGTTATTAACAAAAGCCTTCCTTGAGTCAAGGACATCAGACCTGCAACCAAAACCCCAGGCATGATTACGTCGACATGGGCGCCTGAGGTCCAGTACATCCTTACTCTTCGTATCCTTCAACTGGCGTGCAGGTGCAGAAGAGATTGGTATCGCCAAACGCATCATCGACACGTGCCACCGAAGGCCAGAACTTCTTCTCCCGCAACCAAGGCAGTGGATAAGCTGCTTGTTCCCGGGTGTATGGGCGGTCCCAATCCTTACCCAGCAGATCTGCTTGTGGGTGAGGTGCCATCTTGAGAACATTACCTTCTCGGGGAACGTGGCCATCTTCAACTGCCTTGATTTCTTTTCGGATCTCGATCAACGCGTCGCAGAACCGGTCGAGCTCTTCCTTGGACTCCGACTCGGTCGGTTCGATCATCAGGGTGTTTGCAACTGGCCAACTCATTGTCGGTGCATGGAATCCGTAGTCTTGGAGACGCTTGGCGATATCAATGGCTTCAACCCCGGCGGTTTCCTTGAAACCACGAGCGTCTAGGATGAACTCGTGTGCACAGCGGCCGTTTGCATTCGTGTAGACAATCGGGTAATGTGGTCGGAGACGAGACATGATATAGTTTGCATTCAGCAGTGCCATCTCTGTGCCGTGCTTGAGGCCGTTGGCACCCATAAGTTGAATATATGCATAGCTGATCGGTAAGATCGAGGCACTACCCCATGGAGCAGAGCTGACGGGAGAAATGGCTGTCGTTGCGCGGTTGGTGCCTTGGTGAGGGTCGACGTGAGGATGGAACGGCAAGAATGGCTGGAGGTGTTCTTTAACCGCGATGGGTCCGACACCAGGGCCACCTCCACCATGAGGAATACAGAAAGTTTTGTGTAGATTGAGGTGACAGACGTCGGCACCAATCTCGCCGGGATTACACAAGCCAATTTGAGCGTTGAGATTGGCACCGTCCATGTAGACCTGTCCTCCATGATCGTGGACAATTTGGCAGACCTCCTTGATCGCGGGTTCAAAAACACCAAATGTACTGGGGTAGGTGACCATGATAGCAGCCAGCTGGTCCTTGTGTTTCTCGCATTTCGCCTTAAGATCATCCACGTCCAAGTTGCCGGTTTTGGTATCACATTTGATAGGAACAACCTTCATTCCAGCCATGGCGGCTGATGCAGGATTAGTTCCGTGGGCAGACACAGGAATCAGACAGATGTTTCTCCCCCTGGTCTCTTCCTTACTGTCGAGATACTTCTTGATCACGCGCAAGCCAGCGAATTCTCCCTGGGCGCCAGAGTTGGGTTGGAGGCTGACATCTTGCATACCGGTGATCGCAGTAAGAGCATTGGATAGTCTCGTAAACAACTGCACATACCCCTGTGCATTCTCAATGGGGGCAAAAGGATGGAGTTTGGAAAAGCCATAGAAAGATACTGGTAGCATCTCGGTGGTTGCATTAAGCTTCATGGTGCAAGATCCAAGAGGGATCATGGAGTGGACCAACGATAGATCTTTTGACTGTAAATGGTAGATATATCTGAGCAGCTCGGTCTCGGAGTGGTGCGAGTTAAAAACAGGATGTGTTAAATAGGGGGTCTGTCGCTTCAATGCGGGCGGGATTGGATCGGCATTCGAGGCTGCGACAAAGTCTGGCTTCTTGAATGCGGCCATGTACTCAGAGTTGGGCACACCGAAACATTCCAACAGGTGACCGAGATCTCTGGTTGAAGTGGTCTCGTCAATAGAGAAGCCGAGGAGGTCGTCGCGGCCGGTGAGAGTAAGACGGCGGAATAGGATCTCCTTTCTCTTCGCGAAAGCTAAGATGTTTTGATAATCCTCCTGGTCCTTTGCTCGCACAGTGACCGTGTCGAACAGAACAGATCCATCTTTTCCCAATCCTTCCGTGACAATTTCATATCCTTTGGATTTGAGCATGTGTTGAGCAAACCTTGCCATGGCTGATACCCTCTCAGCAATCTTTTTGAGACCATGTGGACCATGGTAGATGGCGTAAAAAGCACTCATATTCGCGAGGAGCGCCTGAGCGGTACAAATGTTACTGGTGGCCTTTTCTCTTCTGATATGCTGCTCACGAGTTTGAAGAGCCAAACGCAGAGCCTGGTTTCCAAGACGATCTTTGGAAACACCGACAAGTCGGCCTGGGATCTTCCGTTTGTGCTTCTCATTACAGGCGAAGAAAGCCGCATGAGGTCCACCATAGCCGAGAGGAACACCGAATCGTTGTGCATTTCCAAAAGCAACATCCGCGCCAAACTCTCCTGGAGCCTTGAGACGAGTCAGGGCCAGGAGATCCGTGGCTACACTGAACGTTGCCTCGGCAGTGTGTACGACATCCGACAGATGCTGAAAATCGAAGACACCACCGGTCGTGTCAGGATATTGCGCTAGCACACCAATCAGGTTGGCACCTTGATCTTTGACAAGCTCGCAGTCATTCTTCAGAACATCTCCTACAACAATATTGATGCCAAATCCTGTCGCTCTTGACTCGAGGACTGCAATTGTTTGAGGGTGGACACGATCGGACACCACAAATACTTTGCCTGGCTTTTTCTGTCGAGACATTGGGAGAGCATTCAGGGAGAGGGTCATTGCTTCCGCTGCGGCAGTGCCCTCGTCTAGGACGGAGGCATTGGCAATCGCGAGACCAGTAAGGTCAGTAACAAGGGTCTGAAAGTTCAACAGCGACTCAAGACGACCTTGACTGATCTCGGCCTGGTAGGGCGTGTAGCTGGTGTACCATGCAGGGTTCTCGAGAATGTTTCGCTGAATGACCGTCGGTGTGTTCGTGTCGTAGTACCCTGCTCCGATAAATGATCGCCAGGCACGGTTGGTATTCTGCAGGCTGTGGAGTTCTCTTTCGATGCCATGTTCATGCAGCCCCTCGCCGTTCTCTTTCCCAAACATGTTCTGCACAACCAGAGGCTTCTTAGCGCGAATGTCTCCAGGCAGGGTTTGGCTGATGAAGTCGTCGAGATCCTTGGCTGGTGGATCGAGTGCCTTGACCATCTGCACCTCATCTTTGCGTGAAGGGCCGATGTGTCTGTCGCTGAACAAGACATCTCTTTCCAGGAAACTCAACGCTTCAGTGGTCTGCTTTTCGGGCGCGACTCGTTGACGAAGGTGTTGTTGCTGAGAGAGGCACCGTACGCAGATACGGGACAGGTCGATTGGTTTGGATTGAGGCCGCAGCAATCGCCTGACCGGCAGGGAGGCTCGCGGTAATGCTACAAGAGCAGTAGCCATGATGAGAGACGGGTTGTAGCTGTTGGTCAGCACTTCATCAACGAGGCCCTTCGAAACAGGTTGAGAGAAGAAAAGATTCAGAAAGCAATTGAGAACAGACCGCGCATACGGCCATGGAGCGGGCGATAGCAGTGGCCCTCTCTCCAAATGCTTCACGCGATAAAAAAGATGTTCGGGCGCTTGTTCGGCGGACTGGTGGCCGCTGCTGGGTGGGCCAATCACAGCTTAGTTATGTTGCTTATGTAAATGTGATCGCCTCCCCACAGTCACCGCAGGGCGTATGGATCCTCAACCCTTTTTCAGGCAGCTTTTCCATGTGCTCCAGGGAGATGCACGGCCGGAAGTTGGAACTCGTCCCATGTCTCTGGGAGGGGCGAGAAATAGCGTTCATTGGCCAAGCGTGCACATAATACTGCCAAGCGTCCCCCGTCGGCGGTGGAAAGTAAGTCATTTATTGAATATGCCGAATTTGCGGGTAAAATTCCGCTCCAGATTGCAATCGATGGCTCAATGGTCTAGTGGTATGATTGTCGCTTCGGGTGTGACCCCTCGTGGTTTTAAAAACTGTGAACTGTGACAGGCCTCGGGTTCGAATCCCGATTGAGCCCTTTTTTTTGGTCTCTTATATTGTCCATGACGTTCTGTTTGTGGTGATGATATCCAGTGTCGAATGCATTTTTGCAACGTGAAAAGGGACATTGGCTTTGGGGGAGTCACCCAGAGCAGACGAGGGCAATGTCGGGTTTACCGCGGGCTCCCGCCTCATGACCACCAATAGACTATGCCGTAATGTCTCACAATTTACGCCAGACTTCGTATTCCGTTTTCGGACTATATTTCAAGGCTCACTAGGCTGATAATGCTGCGTTCGACTCATCCAACATCCTCTACATGCCAGATGCCCCCATGACCATGTCTGCGATATGCAATCGGTGTGATGTGGCTTTCTTCCAAGTCATCGAAACGTTCCGCTAACTCTTCTCCTTCCCCGCGTTGTACCTCTCAGTCAACATCAACGTCTCCCGGGTCTACGCTCGCCGAAGTACTACGCAAGAATCCCTTCCGGGGCGGCTCGCGAGAGTCTCTTCCTCGACAGCATGAAGACGATCCCTCCATCTCACGAAATCGCGACCTAGCCATCCTCGCCGATCTCTTTCCCGACGTTAAGCTCGAAGTCCTCCGCGAACTCCTCGTCCGTTTCGATGGGGACAGCAGGCTACCGATATGCACCGAGCAACTTCTCAAGTATAAGGTAGAGTGGGCTAGAGGCCGGATGAACATACCACCAAGAACGCAAGAAGATCCCATTTCCGTGGAAGACCAGTTCAGGTCGCGGGAATATGTTGACGCCGTGAAGTGGACGCTCGGGCGCGAGTTCAACGGCTTGAGTAGAAGTGCTATCGATGCTGTTCTGGCTGAGGTCAATTCCTCTTACACGTTGGCACGACCTACACTACAAGCCATCGTGAACAGGTCATGGCGGAACACATTCACCAGTCTATTCAAGAAAAGGAAGCCTTCAAGGGAGCCCCCGTCAATCTTGCTAGAGAGACCCAAAACCGCCACGAGCCCGGCGAGGTTGTTAACTACTGGAAATCCAGAGCTTGACGAAGAGCTTTCGGTACTTTTCACAGGAAGTGTTCAGGCGGCTGAGAAAGACCGTCAGCAGACCATCGATCTCGAACTTGCCCTGGCCCTCAATTTACGAGAGGCCGAGGAAGCTGGGGCCATCTTCGAATGTCAAGTCTGCTACAACGACGTTCCTTTCGAGGACGTTTCGGCATGCACACACTCTGGGCATACCATCTGTCTCGACTGCGTTCGTCGAACTCTTCACGAAGCCATCTTTGGACAAGGCTGGGCCAAGTCGGTCGAAGTGGGGCGAGGAACGCTGAAGTGTCTGGCCACTGATTCCTGCGACGGCTATATACCTCCAGATCTAGTTGAGCGAGCCGTCCTCCGCGAGAAATCCGGTACCGAAACCTGGACCAGGTTCGAAGATCGTCTAGCCGAAGACAACTTGCAAAAGTCGGGATTGCCCATCATTCGCTGTCCTTTTTGCTCCTATGCCGAAGCCACGCAAGTATACGACCGCAACTCCGCAGCAGAGCTGACATGGCACTTCCGCTGGCCCACGGGGATCAACATCTTCGTCTTCATCATGATGCTGGAGCTCATACCCTCCATCGCCTGCATCATCCTTCCGTTCTTGCTCATCTTTCCCGGCTACTTCCTCGCGTTGTTCTACACCGCACTAGGGCACGCCGCATCTCGAAGGCGTACTTCACGATTCACATGTCGACGGCCATCGTGTTCACGGAAGTCGTGTTTGAAATGTCTCAAGGCCTGGCACGATCCGCACGTATGCCACGAGCCCCTGATCCTCTCTCTGCGAAAGACGGTCGAAGCCGCCCGGACTGCGGCGGTCAAGCGTACGTGTCCGCGGTGCGGGACTGGTTTCGTCAAGTCTTCCGGCTGCAACAAACTGACGTGCGTGTGTGGGTACAGCATGTGCTACCTGTGTCGGAAGAACATAGGCAAGGCCGGAGACAACACCGAGGGAGGCGAGGGCTATCGGCATTTCTGCGAACACTTCCGCCCTACGCCAGGGATGAAGTGCAGCGAATGTGATAAATGCGACCTGTATCGAGCCGAGGACGAGGATGCACAGGTCAAAAGCGCCGGTGAGGAGGCTGAACGACTATGGCGAGAAAGGGAGGGCATGGTCGGCGTCAAGGGCCTAGAGGACGCGGTCGGCAATGTTGCAGGGGAAGACACGATCTGGCGACGCATCTGGGACGGAAGATGGACGATCCAAGGCGTCGTCGATGCTGCGGTTGAGCGATGTGTTTTTGTTGATATCGATTAAGCCTTGCTAGCATTACTCACGTAAAGGGTCGGCGCACGGGAAAGGGGTGTGTTTTGTTGTGTTCGTTCTCTTCAAGAAGCAGTGCGAAAATCCCGCGGGCGATAATGGACAATGGACATAGACAGGAAACTTTGATACCCAGGTAGCAAGTGTCATTAGGATTGAGATACAAAGGTTGAGATTTCATGATCATGCATCCTCCCATTCCTCTTTCCTGTTTTCCTGTCACCTTAGAGATAGCGTTATATCAACGGGGATGGTTCAGGGTCTCATGAAATGGTTCAGGGTGATGAGACCCTCTCTCGACCAAAGTGCGAGAACTAATGGCCACGACCATCAATATTACGTAGGCACAGAGGCATACCGAGCACGGTCCGATGTCGTGTTTTCTCTACAATAAACAGAAGCCAATGTCAACGGCAGAATTGATTGACTATCCCACTCCATCGCTAATATGGATCTTGATCTTGATCTCGAGTTCTGGACTGGAAGAAGTCGAAAGGGGAGAATACACTGATAGTTGTCCGAGTCAAAACAAGCATAACGTGAGTCTCTGCTTCTTGCTGTGGAAGAAATGTAGCCCTGGTATCTATTCTCATTCCCATTATCGTGATAAGGACTGACTTCTCCCAGCTCGAGTTGTGATATCAGAGGTGGACTACCCTTTTTTAGCAGCTCTGCCAGTTCCCAGGATGTGATCCTGAATCCAGAGGTGCGTAAATACCTGTGTCTAAAAGTCCTCTCCGCATTCAGTGCAGACTATGTAGAAACTCACAGAGTCACCATACTCGACTAGCTCCAATTCCACCTCCTTCACACAACCTTTGTGATGAAAGCACCTGCTGCTCGCCATCTTTTCGTTAAAGTCCTTGACAGCCGTTTTGATTCTGTTACCCTTTCGCTTGTTGACCTCGATCGAAAAATTCCAGAAGCCGGGATTGTACTCTTCGAAGACGGCTGCTGTCATTTCCGGTAGAGTCTTCAGGTCAGAATATTCAATGCACAGACAGGTGACTTCGAATCTGAGGTCCTTGTCATCTACCCTTGTGGACTCGTAGACGATGCGCAGAGGCTCATCAAACCCATCCAGGTCATACGCCAGCCTTGCTTCGTTCAGAAATCGAGCGCATGCGAGCTGTCTCAGCCGTTCACAACACAGCATGTCGGCACACTGGTACATCAGGACATTCGTCCTGAGGGCAGTTCTTAAGCCACGATGGTCAATGTTCCGAGACCAGAAATCCAGGTACCGGGCCGTCTCGTCTTCTTCTTCATCCTCCTCGCCTTCCGTATCCTCGGTGGAATCATTGATGAGTTTCTTGTAGAAATTGGGAAGCCGGCAAGCGTGGTAATTCCCGGTGTACATGAAAAGTATGACCCGAGCCATGTTCTCTGGTTCAATCTCCGGGAACGAAATGCTCCCACTTTCGGCCTCCTAAAAGGTATCAATAGAAGTCATCAGAAACTGTTGATGCAGAGAGCTTTACCTGGAAAAGACCTCCACAGGCTTTGTCCAGCATGTCTGATTGGGTGCATACTATGAGGCGGTGGACTTTGAACTCGACCTCTTGACAGCGGATGATCAAGTCAGTGTACTTTCCAGTGGTCAGGAATTCAAGATACGCGTTATTCGTAGAGGCAGCCATGATCCTTGCGAGCTGTTCATAGATGTGGCCAATGATCTTGTCGTGACCGTAAGAGATCGAAACAAATTGCTTCGAAACATGAGCCAGACGCAGTATTCTCGTCTTGGCGATATCATGCTTCACAGGACATCTTAGGAATGTCACTTCCATCATCCGCTGCTTCTGAGGGCGGTGTGGGCATCAACACTTCTGGTGAATTCTCGTACGGGGCCGGTGGCTGAGACACGTGAGCGTCCGCCATGCGCAGTGAATTCACGAAGCCAGGATCTGGGGAGGGCCATGTGAAGTCTACCCATTGCTGACCAATTACCGTGCGTATTCCCTTTGCGAGGACACGAATATTCTGTCGCCGCCAGAGAGACCACTCATGGTCAGTGACTGCATCTGAAGGGGTAATGGTGCCCGGTTCAGCGTCAGGGTCGTCTGCAAGCCCGTCGAGAACACTTCTCCAGACTCGCATTGTCTCGTCAAGCTCCTCAACCTTGCTGACGCCCATCACAGATACCCCGAGCTTTTCGCTGGGAAGATCGAGGATGTGGCCATAAGTGGCTTCGGAGCTGCCGAGAGGGTTTCCTAAAGCTCCAGCTTTGGCACCTTCACGGAGCCAATTTTCGAGAGCGAAACGAACTGCGACCACTTCGAGTTTTTCGCCCTGCGCATCTGCCCACTTAGCAGCATCAATGCAAGCTTGACGAAGACCATCGGGAGCAGGATGCCAGTTACCCATGGCGCCCAAGGGTGTCCCGTTCCTTCTCAGCAAGCCCATTCCCAGAGGGCTTGCATTCGGCACAACATCTACACCGGCGTTGACAAGTCGCTGTAATCCCTCGGTGAGAAGACGTGTGTTTTGGAGAGTGAAATTGGCATATGACTGGACAATGTCGAGGGGTTCCCCGGTCTCGCGAAGAATCATTTCCGCAAGCTCACAGAGGACGTGGACGGGGTAACCCGAGATGCCGACGTATTTGAGAGTGCCTTCTTCATCTCGAATACGCCGAAGCTCGCGGACAGCACCAAGAACCTCCTGAGGTGAGACGAATTCACAATCATGACAGTACACGGCATCGAGATATGCAGTTTTCAATCGCTTACAACTGCGCTGAATACTCTTGCGCACCCATTCTGGCGAGTAGTCGAAGACATCCGAGGCTATTCGGCCGACTTTGGTGAGAATGAAATAGCTTTCTCGTGGATAGTGCTTGCGAACTAGATCGGTATCCAGGGCAGCCCCGAGTATTTCCTCAGCTGGACCATAGTATGGTGATGTGTCAAAAGCACGCACGCCCAGAGCGAGCGCTTTCTGGACCAGCGGAGTTGGACCTAAGGCATAAGGGTCGAGATTGTACTCCAAAGCATGTCAGTCAAAGCACAGCCTTGGGGTAATCAGCTTATCAATCATACCTGATAGTTGAAAGTGGCGGTCCCGAAGATCAACGGCGGAAGCGACTCCGAAAGCGGCGACTGTGGTCTGGGCATGGTTTCTCAGTCCTCGCAAAGGCGTTTCAAAGTGTGGAAGAGATCAATAGGAGAAAGGAGGGTGAGACGAACAGGAGAAAACACTCTACGAGATATACATAATTTCTGGTTGTGGTGTTGGCGGTCAACCCATTCAACAAGAATGGGTCAACCGTGCCGGAACCTGAACCTTTTTTGTTCTTCGGGCGATGGCGAAATACCGGTGGGGCGTACCTGCGCTCAAGCCCCGAGCCAACATACACCAGAGAACGGGAGCTAGGGAGAAGCAGGATAGAGGTGCGGTGGCCTAGAACACATGGTGTTTCGGCGCCGAAGGTTGATAGGAGGCGGGAGGTGGAGGACACAGAACTTCGACAGATGCGACACGATGGAGTCTCTACTCGCACGGAAACTTGACATACTGCAAGGTCGCCTATTTTGGAGGGTTACACAAGAGATCCTAGAGATAATGCAGCTCGACCGCGATGGCGAAGGAGAATCGAGGAAGACGCCACCAAGATCCATGACGCCCTCACATTGGTTGACGATCTGGGCCTCCCTGGCATGCATAGTACGAGTAACATCTACGCCTTTTTGGTAGCACATGTCGCCGTGCCATCTTTGCTTTAGTAAGGTACTTCGATACTGGGTGTTCTTGATTCGTGAGGTGTTTCGCGGTACGTTTCCTTTCAACTAAGGCATAATTAACAAAGGATTTCAACGTCTCTGGACGGCCACTTTTCGATTATTCAGTATGAATCTGATTGTGTGGCGAGGCTGGATTACTAGATTCTCCTCCAACCTGAGTACCTAACCAAGACGGCGTGACCGACCTTGGGACAATGGAGATCGATCAAGAGAAGAGAGGACATGACTTCGCTCTCCAGGCAGTTCTCCAGAATGTTGCCCACGGGGAAACCAAACATTCGCCGGAGGGCAATCTCACGTACCCTCTTGGAAGTGTCTTTACAGGCTCTGCATGCCACCTCTGTTTTTCCTCCATCCATCACCGCTCATATATGTGAATGCAGCAGCCGCAGTCAAGCTTTAGAGGATTCGTACGTCTGCAATTCTGTCCCATAAGCCTGCCACAGAACCTTTCGTGAGTGTGCGTGATCAACCTCCCGTCCTCCTCGCTGAGAGGAAACACTCATCCAGGGGTTTCTGCCCATTGAGTCGCCTTGCAAAATAATGCACGCAGCCTTCCCCTCTATTGTACAATCCACGAAAACGATTTGTCCATTCCAACGCCTTTCGCTATGCAAATATATCAACCATGAGTAGAGGAGTAGGTTCGGTGGTCGGTCGGTGTCAGTCTGGGCATCGGCGCAGTTGCGTGTGGTCACCGTCCTTGTCGACGGTTAGCACATGGCATCATTCTTTGTACATTTTTGGCTTCCAACCTTCTTTGATTTCTTTTTCCATCTGTGCTTTGCGTTCGGCCGATCGCGCCTCAGCCTCTATTCGTTCTCTCGCCCTCAGAACTTTGCTCTGAATATAAAACGATCCACCGCCGCCGCCTTTCTTCGGTTCATTCAAGTCGTATAGTTTCTTGAATCGTTCCATCACTTGTTCCATGTTTATGCGGCCGCCTTGAGGAGGTTTGACATTGAGAATTTTGCAGGCTTCATCTAGAGTCATCCCGGATGAAGCAGCAGTATTGAGTGCACCAGGATCGTTCTTTGCCGCTGCTCTAGCATACTGCGAGGACGCCTGGGCTTGTTTATAGGCTTCTGCAAAGGCTCTTCCGAAGACTCGGCCGCCCGTCAGGACAATCTGAGCGATAATTCGATGCGCCTGTACCAAGTTAGTCCGAGTCATGGATGGCCCCGGAATATCACTGTAACTAGACTCACCATCTGGCCGTCTCGAAAGAAAAAGCAAAGACTGGCTAAAGTGAACGACAAAGATGGCGACAACAGAACCCAATCCACCCATCTTTGCCATGGAAGCTGTAGGAAATCTTTTGACGCAGGCGGCCATACTTCGGTTAAACCTTTGAAGTCATGTGACCCTACGATGGGCTGTGGTGACGACGATGTCGACCGGGCCGCGGCTTCCCCAAGTCCGGAGTTCTGTCTCTGCCTGGCCTGCGCACATGCCATATGCCACTGCGCTTTACCTGAAGACACACACACCTTATCGCTCCTTCAGTTATCATTCTTCCTCGACTCAGTCAGACAATGTGTATCGTTCTTGATACGACTGCTAACGCACGTCGCTGCAACCACCTTTCATACCGACACCGACAGTCTGGATGATCCGTAGTGCATGGCCGCATTTGGTACGCGGCTCCTCTCTTGCATCCCCAGCACACTCAGACACTGACCTCAGGTCCAGATACACCCTGGATGTCTTCAATGTCCAGATCAGGTCCATATGCATCTTCCGCCGATCCCTCAGCCTCCCAGCAGGCCTATGATTCAAATCCGCCTACCTTCGCAGCCTTTTCCCCTACTACTACCTCTGGATACTCCGCCACTTCGAAGCAGCGTTCCACCATCATAGTCCACAAGAAGTCACCTCTCTTGGTAGCGACACCTCCGCAAATCACTCGGGCACTCGCACACTCTCATCCGTTCCTGCTACCACTGAACAAGCTTGCTGGGTTACTCTCATGGAGTACTCCGGACCCTTGGGAGTCCTTCCTGCTCGTGGCAGCCTTCTGGGCCATCACGCTCTATGGGAGTGCGATCATCCGGTTTGCCAGCCCAATCATCGTCGTTGTGGGCTTGATATTGGGAATGTACTCGAGAAGATACTCCCCATTGTCCTCAACCAGCAAAACCGGCGAGAAACATATCAAGGGTCACAAAAGAGAGGCGTCGGAAACCACTTCGCAACACAAGACTTTGGACGAGATCGTTGATACCCTTCAGGAGCTTACCGCCCGTTGTAACATATTGCTGAATCCTTTTCTTGCCTTGACCGACTTCCTCTCTACACAAACCACGCCGACCGCAGCAACTACTCGACCCGCATTGACGACTCTTTTCATTCGCGTCCTTCTCGTAACACCTTTATGGATCTTCTTGACCCTACCCCCTTTCTACATTCTTACGACCCGACGAGTCGTCCTTACATTTGGCACTATAATCTTAACATGGCATTCAAAGCCGGCAAGGGTAGCACGAGTCATCCTCTGGCGTTCTGTTTTTCTGCGCAAGACTGCGGCGTTCATTACCGGACTGCAGTTTGACACCTCAGCTACACCGAAGGACAGCTCATTGCTGCAGTCCATTGCCAGAGCCAAGTTGAAATCTCAAGCCGGCCTAGCATCAGAAGCTGCCACCAAAAAGAGGCCAGATTCCTCAGGTGTACGTTTCACGTTTATTCTATACGAGAACCAGCGACGTTGGATCGGTCTTGGCTGGACCACGTCGCTATTTGCCTATGAGCGTGGTCCGTGGACGGATGAGCATCTCAATCCCGCACCGTCAAAGGACGAGTTCGAACTGCCCGAGGTGGAAGGTGGACTTTCACGATGGAGGTGGGTTGAGGGATCCGAATGGAAGATCGAACATGGGGATGCTAAGCAGCATAAGAGAACTGCCAGTCAAAGCAAGACCGGTCCAGCAGGAAATGCCGGTAAAGACACGGTCGACGATGGCGGTGGCTGGATATACTACGACAACAGATGGGAAGAAGGAAAGAAAGAGGATGGCTGGGGAAGATATACCCGACGTCGAAAATGGTACAGAGATGCTGAACTGGTGGAAGCCACACCCAGCATGGACGTTAGTCCTTTGGCTTCCCCGAACCCACAGCTATCTGACACCGAAGAGGAGAAAGTCAGGAGAGCAAAAGAGTTTGCGAAAGGTATCGGTGCGTCTGCTGATGCTCCAGAAAAGCCACCAATCTCTTCCAACGATCAGGGTAATAGAGTACCAAAGGCTGGCGACGACGCTGCCATGAGCATCAAGTCAGCCACAAGCAAGAAAAGTGGAGGATGGTTTTCGAAACGTGAGCGCAGTGACTCCAAGAGTAGTAGTGGGAAGAACACGGGCCAGTTCAGTACGAGAAGTGATCGAAGTCGTGATGGGCCAGAAGATGATATTCATGATCGATGGCAAGACACTACTGTGCCACATAGAGGCTTCAGCGTCTCAGAAGACCTTGCCATGTCTCTTGGATAGTCAGTAGCATGGGCTCACAATGCTTTATAAATTTTATGAAGAAGTAGGCGATTAATTATATGGTGTTGAGAAGACTGCGACTCGCTTGAATATATTTTTGGGTCTATCTCGACAATGCCTTTCCCATGTTGATCAGCTGCTTTTTCTATGTCGCTACTCAGGACTACGAGGACTACGGGGACTACGAGTAGGTTCTTCCAATCTTCCTCAATCGGTTTACGATGTGCCCAGAACGTCCCCTCGCATGCGTACAAGTTGCCTCATGCTCACTCGTCGACTACTACGTAATTCGACAGGGATCTTGATTTCTGGACTTTCACCTTCTTCCTCCATGCCGCATATTCGCTCAACTGTCTCACCGATCGACTCGGCCCTTGTCTGACTGATCGTCGCTTTCTCGTTCAGGGATGTCTGGATCACAAGCCACTCGATCCATTCATTTTATCATTCAAGCCACCTGTGGCCTTGAGCCGTGGCCATGGGGCCCCTGGTCTCACAGAGCCCTCTTGACCCCTTTACCTCGCGCCCGGGTAACGTGTTCACTCGTAACGCGAATGCTTCTGACGTCAATCCTTGTCTCCAATATTCCGTCCAAGATGGGACTTTGTGATGTCGATGATGGAAGAATACCCTGTTCGTGTTGTGTTTTGTGATGTTTTGTGATCCCCTCCCCTCCGGAAGCTCGAATTGCATTGGTACTGCCAACTCTCAGCTTGTTAGGTCGTGGACAAGGAGGGAGGCACTGCCTAGCTACCTCTCTCCCTGAGGTATTTATATACTCTTCTTACCGCCCATCAGTGTTCCAGCTGCCCCAAAGCCCCTCAACGTACTCGTACTACGATCATCTTGACTCAAAGCATACAAAACAAACACAGGTCAAATATCGAGCTCCGAGATGTCTGGAGAACAACAGAAGAAAGGAGGACAAGGTACGTCCTGGACATGACATACCACACATGCATACTCGTACATGTGTGCTTTGCCTACTCGACGTTCCATACTCTCCTACACCTTACCTAATACCTTCAATGGATCTAAGGACGCCCCTACCCTTGTGGCACCTGGGGCTCAAACTCATGTCTTTTGCAAATGGCTTATTTCCCTTCTGTCCCCCTTTCTACGCTTCATTCATTCATTCATTCATTCATCAGTCCATCCCTGCAGGACTCCGGGTGACAGTCTCGAATGCCGTACTGACTTGCAAGGCGGGCTAGGTGGTATCCTCACCGGGTTGACCGACACGGTAGGAAACACAGTCGGCGGCGTTACTGTATGTGATCTCCCCTTTCCACCTTTTCCGTTTGCTACTCATACGTTCTCCCCTGTCACATACGTTATGGTCGCTACTCTGTCCTGTCTTTCCTCAATGGCACTCACCATCACCCACCGGTTTACTTTATCCTAGCTGTGTACTCCGTGCGTTCCCCAAACTGATATGTAAATCTACATTCACAGGACACGGTCGGCAACACCGTCTCTGGCGTCGGTCAAGGCGTGGGCAAAACGGTCAGCGGCGCAACCGAAGGGGTATGTGATGTCTACTTGGGGTCGGCTCCATCGGTCCTTCCCCCTCCCAAATCAATCCTACACTGTGTCTTATCATAGTACGAATGAATGAATGATTCGGCTAACAACTCAAACCCCCTTGTGTGCCGTCTTTACAGCTCGGAAACACGACCAAGGCCGTTGGCAATACTGCAAAGGACACCACGGATAAGATTGGGGGAAAGAAGCAAACTGCCGACAATCCATTGGGCTTGTAAACAAGCACACACAGACACACACAATCCACCAATTCGCAGAAGACAGCAGTTTACGATCACTTTATCTGCGGCGTGGCTCGGGACCGGGGTGTGTTTTATGTCTCAGGGTACTCCCTGCCGTGAGAGTATCGCTTTTTGATATAATCACGTCTGTACCCGGATGCCGAGAGAGAGAGGGAAAGATGAAGCTATATACGTACCCGTAAAACGTATGCACAAAGTACTCTAACCGATGCAAGTCTGTACTTCTGTACAAGTGAAACAGTAGTATTTCTGAATGGTGGTAGTGGTAGCTTCTCAGTGCTATGTCTTAAATGATACTTCTCAGTCGTCACTCATGCACCACCCACTGCTCGTATATCGAAGACGCTCCTCGGAGTGAGGTAGACATGCTAGAGCAAAACAAACCAAACATGCCATGTCAACTAATGATCCCTCGAGGTTCATTCCCCATAGTGATAACTCCTGAGTCCTATCCGCAGAGTTGTCTCCCGCCTTGGTGCAAAATAAACGCTCAATGTCCCAAACTCCCCATCAGCTTCGTGGCCAACGCGCTTGAGACGTCGACAAGTGAAGCACAACAGCCCTTTCTTCACTCCCTGTGACCCTCTCTGGCCCTCCACAGCCAATCACACACCTAGGATATTGTGATTGTATATATATTGGACTTGCCAAATTTTGCTTCCAACACCAAGACCCCTAGAAGCGGCCAGATGGTTCAACGGAAACCGTGCCGACAATCTGCGCATTCGACTTTCTAGGCGACCGCGACACCGAATCCTCACTGCGAGACTTCGAGATTCACGCAAGTGACCATTCGTTCTCCCGAGGCCTGCCGATAGGAATTCGTGTTCTCCGAGGCCTGCGTTCCTGTTTATGAACCCCATACAAACCTCGCAGCTTGCAAGCGCCGACCGCCCGCCCGACCGACCAAATCGAAGGATAAAGAATCCCGCCCGGGGTTTCTTCATCATCAATGGTTATCGACACCATTGGTGGCTGAAGTTTTTGTCGTTTCACAAAATTCTGTTATTGTCCGATAAGTAATCCTGAACACACCTCTCTGTTGATCATCCTCGTATAATCAAAACGAAACTCTACAGTTCCAAAGCCGCAACAGCCTCATACCTGTCGAGGCAAATCAAACCGAAAAATGCAGGATGCTTGCACTCGTGTTTCTTCTTCCCACCGTGTCCAGCCTTCGTGCTCGTTGGCAGTGTGCTGCTTGCTGTCGCGCTGGGGGCATCAGTGATGATCCCTGTCTTTGTGGTTGAGGAGTCATCCGCACTCGTCTGACGCGGGCGATCGCGACACCCGAAGAAGAAACCTGGCGTTTCACAAGTACTTGGTGCGCCTGTCATGGTGGCTCGAGTTTGTGACACCGTTGGCGAAGGTGTAGCTTTGGGTGATGTCGTTTGGTCTCGACATCCCCACCACCCCGGGTGTTCACAAGTGGACGACGTTGAAGTTGCTGGAGCAGAGCTGCTTGTAGGTGTAGCAGGTGCTGTTGGTGCCGCTGTTGTGGTAGTCACCGTCAAGTTTGCGGTCTCCTTACATCCAAACCAACCAGGGGTTAGGCATGTGGTCGTTGTATAAGTCGTGGTAACGACGGGCGTTGTGTGAGTCGTTGTGGATGATTCATCCAAGCATCCCCACCAGCCTGGCGTTTTACAAGTTGTCGTTCTCGTACGTGTAGACGTCGATGTTGCCGTTGAACTCGTAGTTGTGGCATCTGAGCCATTGCTCTTGAAAAATTTCCAATTGTAGCAGTCAACACATTCGTCGTCAGGTATGCACTCGGGCACTTTGTCATATTTCTTGATAACGCTCTCGATGACGTTGCGAATCTTATGATTTCCAATGCCAACCCGCCAGCCGTAATCACTCACAGTGTCGTATACACACTGTTTTCCCGTATGGCATTGCGATTCCATAGCGTAGCCGCCAAGTGTGCATGTTGCTGTAGCTCCATTGCAGGTACCCATGAAGACCGGGTCACCAGTATTTCCAAAGTGATAAGCTCCAGTATATTTGGTCCGAGGACGGTGAGGGTCCGAAGATGGTGGCGCAGGCAGGCCGAGGCGTTTAGCTGCAAGGTCTTCACCTGGTGCCTCGAACGTGACTGTGGGCAGACCGAACGTGAGGCCCAGAAGGCTAGTTACTGCTCCGCCCAAAGAATGCCCGACAAGCCAAACATTCGAGTCATGGTAGAGCTCGGTAACGTTAGTGTATAGGTCAATTGCGGCTCGGTAGTATCGATTTTCACTTCGCAGGGCCTTTATCAGACATGTCTGATTGCATGTGTAGGTGCTGTCATAGCAATCACACACTTGACGCCAGAAGTATTGTCCGCCTTGAGCACAGCAACAGCTGAAGAATAAGTTGTCGTTGAGTTTATCTCGAGTTGTCGTTCCGTCCCCATCAAAAACAGCCGGGGACGTTCCTTTCAAACTGATAATGACAGTCTCGTTGCCTTCGTCGGCGAAGATGTGCCCCCGGAGACCGTCACCTTGCCAGCCAAATCCAGTGGATCTGTTGTATCCCTGACCGACGTCTTGCCAGTCTCCTTCGCCTGGTACTTCTGCATAAGCATCTGCTGCCATGATGGCGAGGTTGAGGATGGTTTCTTTGTCCGAAATGTTGGGGCCTTTAACCTCGTCCATCGACCAGTCCGATGCGTCCAAGATAGCAGGTGAGCCTGTATAGCGAGCATACTCTAGATACCGCTCTATGCTATAAGGCTCCCTGTCCACTAGTCTTTCGATCTCCATGGAATCGGATCTCGCAGTAAAGTGTGGCGGTTCTGCGAGAGGCCGTCGTACCCCATCTTCCTCTTCCGCAACAAGTAGAGGCTCTTGAGGCCGGAAATCGTACCGTTTATGTAGTTTTGGATCTTGATATGTGCCTCGATGGAAGATGTGGCGCAGTGTGAAGTCGTGGGTGTTGTGTTGTTTATTAGGCGCAGGCACCGGGTACCAAGGGTCGATGGCGGGGGCCTTCGCTGCGTCGACAATGGCGACCAGGGAGAGAAATGAGAGGAGCATGCCTGCCGTAACCCTCCTCTTAGAATTGCATGTCCGGTTCATTGATTTCCGCGTCTTCATGGTGTATAGGTGTTGTCGATGAAGGATGGAGGAGGTCAAAGGGTTGAAGTTGGCGGTTCCCTCTGAGTCTAAATACGGACACATGAGGCGTTGACGTCGACGACGAACGGGACTGCGGAGCATCGACCAACTCCAATCACATGCTTTGTTGCCCTTAAGGCATCAACAACGAATCCCTCTACAGATGAGTGAGCCGCCTGAATGCTACATTAGGCGCATCACCTCTGCCTCGAGAAGTCTCATCGAGCATGCCACTGGAAGGTCGTCTATCGTTGGGGACCTGCGTTTCACGTTGAATGGTCCGACTTCGACTGCCTGTGCGATCCCAGACACAACCCGACACATCCGCCAGTTGTCTACTCATCTCACTCCGGATGTATTGTATTCATGATGTCTAGAATTGCGTCCACAGGGTCGCTGAAGTCGAGGCCTCCTGCCATATCTACCAAGTCCTTCACACGCTACGAACCGGACCCTCCCTCTCCACCTCTCACCAGAAGTCGAGCAAGCACCCTGCAATCCTTCACATCCTCAAAGTCACCCAAGAGGGACGATGTCTTCGTGAAACCTATTGATGAAGAGAACGAGCCTCCTTCCCCCGATCTGGCACGCTCTCAGACTCTCCCAGACCGGTTCGATGAATTGCCGATAGAACTGGCCAGTCTGGCCGACAGATTCGTGGAATCGTTGGGCGCCAAAGTCTACAATGAACCGCCTTCGATCGACCAGCTCTCAGAGTTGTTCCAAGAGTTCTATGCAAGAGCCAGCGGTGCTATCTCAATTCACATTTCCGCTCTCAGATCCCGGCTCAACAGAGATGCATCGCCTGGCCCAGCAAAAGGGTCAAGTTTGACACCCCCTACCAAGTTGACGGGCTCTCAACAGATGTTGACAGCGTCCGAGGTGACAGAGAAGCGTAAGAAGAGGAGGCTTTTAGAGTACAAGAGGGTGCTTTTGGAGGAGGCAGTAGAAAAAAGAGTGTGCGAGAAAATCTACGACAAGATTTGGAGACATAAGAGCACCCTAGATGAGGTGAGGGACGAGAAGTTGAGATCAAAAACTGCAGCATTGTCGCTGGTAGGGATCGGCTTGAAAGATTTGGGAATTGAATGGAATACAGATTCGGAAAAGACGGTGGAGGACATACAGGCTTCACTGATACCGGCGAGGGAAGGGCTTGCAAAGATGAATGACGAACACTACCCTCTTGGAAAGTTGCAACATTTGACCGCCGCCCATAAGGCCATCGTGGACACCTTGTCTTCCATACACTCTTCTTCTTCATCCGCCGACGAGATCCTGCCGACTTTGATCTATACCTTGATCACTTCACCCGTCGAGGGTATTAACATCATCAGCAACCTCTATTTCATCCAGCGCTTCAGAGCGGCTCCTAAAGTCGACGGTGAAGCCGCCTATTGCTTGACGAACCTAGAAGCTGCGATTAGTTTTCTTGAGAATGTCGACCTCACAAGCCTGAGAGCGGACGAGCTGCCCGAGGGACCGAAGAAGGCGCCTTCGCAGACAGGATTAGATAGTCCTACCAGACTCGAACCATTCCCTCCCCTGGCTGGCACAGCATCTATGCCAGCTACCCCTACGACAGCAACTTCGATGTCCAGTGCCAAGGGCACCAACGTTGAAGTGAGCCCTGCGTCGTCGATCATCAAACCGCTCCCCGAAAGATCAGCTGCGGCACCGGCGACCCGCCATCAACGCACTTTTTCCGATCTCCTACAACCCATAAGCAATGCGAACGAAGCGGTACGCTCTACCGCCGAGGAGGGCTTCAAGAACATTTCCAGCACTCTAGACAATAGTTTCAAGTTCTTGATGGGCAAGCTAAAAGAGAGAAGTTCTGGAGATGCCAATGCGGAAGTCGTTGTCCCTAAAACACTGGATGAAGCAAGGCAACTCGTCAATCGGCCTCTCACCCCCGACGAAGATGATCCTGCTCTGAGTGAATCAAGCTCGCTTTATGACGGTCAGCATGCACATATACCTCCAAATCTCACCAAAACCGAAGACAAAATGCTAAGCCTGTTCGGAGGCCGGAAAGCTACTGCACGCGAGCGCAGCGTGGATAGTACCACAAGCAGCGCAAGCGGCAAAAGAGGAGGCTTTGGCGGGCCGACCAACGCTTCACCACCTGCTGGATTGGCAGGTTCACAAAAACCGGCTGCCCCGGTAACGCAGCCAGCCAGCAGCAATCCTCTTGACTCTATGAAGAGCTTTGGAACAAGCCTAAATCCGATCAACCATATCGGTTCGGCCATTGGAGGAGCATTCGGACGGTTCGGAAGTAGATCCAGTGTGTCTGCGTCTCCGCCTTCTGTTCCTACACCGCCTGCGCCGACTATTGTCCTTAACAAAAGTGCCACGAGTGGCGAACTCGGGTCGAAAGCAGAGAGCAAAGCAGATGGAGTTAGGACTGTCCCACTCCGCGTTCCAGATCAGAAAGAACTACCGAGTATTATGGCGGCTCCACCTATACTGCGCTTCATGTCAATAACGGATGCTAGTGAGCTGAAGATCCGAGATGTACAAGATTTGCTTACGGATTATCAGCGCTTGGCCAAAGTATTAGGCAAGCTCGTCCAGAAGGCGGAGGACGAACCTGAAACGGATCACACTGACGTCGAGATTGAGGAGTCTGCGACCGGCAGCGATCATGAAAAGATTTAGAGTGTGGGCTTGCTTGGGAAGTCGACCTATTTTCTGAAGATGTGAGCCCACGGACAATCAGCGGACCGCGTCTTCCACGCTACTGATTCCATGAACGAGGAAGCTCGTCTCGAAGGCCCCAAGGGGAGGAGTATGGGAGACACATGGTATGCCACGCTTTTGCTGCGCCAAAAGTTGGCAGATATCCCATGTATGTGCTGGGCCTTTGATACCAGCGCCATGTTTCGGAGGGAACTAGTTCTGTGTGTTTGTCCACGATCCGCAGAGCTGTATCATGTGCCTAGCTAAGCAATATCTTCCTAGAGAGAGATTGTGCAAACGGCAAAAGACCGGAGCTGGAGTCCGAGAGGAACTCTACTGTTTTCGCAAAAGGCAACATGCATGGTACACGGGGAACGTCCCAGTGCCATTTGAGAAATAGAGGGGCCTTTGTATCTGGCATGGATCTCTAGCTGTACTAGATAGAAGCAAGCGGCGCATGTCATTTGTTGCCGTGGTTGAGCGACGAGCGACGAAGGCTGAGTCGGATCGTTTTCGTCCTCGAGCAGGTTGGGTGATGGGAGAACGATACCTAGACACCAATGTGGCTTTTTTTGCTCTTCTCAGAACATGAGAACGGCACATTGTATGAATGGAATTCTCATGCACATGCAACACGCGACCCGTCCCATTTGGCATTTGTACCTCATAGGTGTTGACGTTTGCAATAGCTGACTTCGTCTCAAAATGTCAAACGTGACGTGTTTTCCATCGCTGGTCGTATTATCCCTTCCTCGCACATACATACACCCCTACCTGACCTGACCTGAGGCGTACGGGTGGTATTAGTACACTCCCAGAACGTCTCTCCGTAAGTAAGAACCAAGGTAAGTACTCATTCGTCGTTGCGGCGTCGTCAATAATCATTCACAACATTCATATCGTACAATTCCGACGACTCTCTCCGTGTGGCCCCCTCCCAAAAGAAGTCCTTTCTTCTCTCCTGTGCTTGCAGCGAAGCGGGTATCGCAAAAAGAAAAACATGGCACAACAAACTCACTTTCCCACCGCAGCACTCTTGCCGGCAATAAGCTGGCCTCCGCCCTTCCTAAGACTAGCCAGCTCCTCGTCTACGTCCTTTTTCTTTGCCTCGACCTTTGCGTCGCGCTTCTTCACCTCCAACTCGTACTTGAGTGCCGTCTTCCTCCGCTCGAATCGCACGTCCATCAGCCTCTCGACATCGGCGTGGAATTTCTCAAGAAACCACGCGGCCGCTTGCTCGCGTTCAGCATCTGTCAGAGACCGGAAGAGATGCTTCTGGTCTTCCGCGCGCATTTTTGTCAAGTTCGCCAACCTGGCCGCGAGACTCATTGGCGTCCCGTGGGCGTCCAGCGCAGGTTCCGCTGGCGGGGAAGATGGATCAATCGTGAAAGCGATGGCATCCATATCTGCCATTGTTTTCCCTACAATATCGGCGAGACTGAAATCCAAATACTCTGTTCGTGGCCGTTTGGTGTCCGGGAGAGGTAGAGCTGGAGAGGCATCCGCAACGGGCTGCGTTATTTCCTCCTCGGAGGACGATTCATGGTAGGACGAGATCTTGGAGGAGAATGGTGGGGGTTGCTGAGGGTCTTGACGCAGTGGTCCCAGCTCATGCGGAGCGGGTTGTTCGATCGTGGCTGCGCTTTTCGGTACATTGTCTACGACGGTTTGCTTATGAACCTGGAAACGGCTCTTGTGCGGCTGCTGGTCACCACGGCGATGGTGTAAGCCCGGGCTATCAGACCGCTCTCCCGCGTCCTGGTGCTGTTCTGGCTTGATGAATTCATTTTCAGGCGGCATTCGTGCCCGCGAGGGAGTGTCCCAAGTATCCGCCGGGTTATTGTCAGCATACTCGCCGTCGGGCTCATAACCGTCGTCATAAGCTTCACTCGGTGTCACGTTGGCCTCCGCCTCGCGGTCGAAAGTGTGTCCGTACTTTGGTAACCCTCCCCCGAGCCGTAGTCTCTGATGGTCATCCTGCTTTTTCCATTCCGGCGCAAAAGCAAATGGCAAAACTTGCGGCTGTGTAAATCTCTGAGCTTTGAATTGTGACTTGCCCGTCTTGAAAAGATTGAACGAGGGCGGCTCGTGTTCAGGCTCAAGGCCAAATGTGACATTCCGCTGGGTTTCAGAGCCGTCCGCAAGGCTTGTTGAGTCGTCGAAGTGAATGCTACGAGTGTCATCAAAGGCATTGACCTCCTACTTCCAAAGTCAGCTCGGGTACTTCCAATCCAAGCAACTTCACTCACCTCGGTCGGAGCGTGAGACTGAGCCATTGTTGTGACATTATCGTGGTGGACAGACTGCGTTGTCCGTGCTTTTGCTCTTGCGAGGGTATCTGGCACAGGGATCTTCATCCTCTGCGCAAGGTTTGGGTTTTGCCTTCTGGGCTTCGAGGTGTATGTGATATTAGCGTCGCTACTGTTAGACCGTGCTCCGCGTGTTGCGGCGCCATTTGCACGTTGCTTTGATCTCTCTCGCCGAGGTTGCGGTGTCAGAGAACGGGCCTCCGCTGGTACAGCCCCAGGCTCACTGGTGTGCAGATAGCCACTGACGCCTGTCGATCCTCTATTCGGCAATGTAGTCAGAGGCATGGTGAACGCATAAAGAGGGAAAGATCAGAAGCCGAGATGGGAAAGATGAAGATATTCTGCCGCCATGCAGTATGTCCAGGTTCCAGTCAGTGACAGCCGCTGCTCCTCCTACTCCAACAAAAAACGTGCCAAACGCGACAACGACTCCGACTCCGACGAAACGCGAGATCACGTGAGACCATGAAGCGCACACTGGGTACTCCGTACTATAAATACGCTCACGATCAGTGACAAACAAATACTTCATTGGATGGTCAGTATCAATGAAAAAGAAACGCAGCTATGGTTTCCGTCAAAACAATGCTTGAAAAGCCCCTTAGCCTCGTGGATCAGACCGAGCCTGTAGCAGACCCAGCTCCAGAGCCAGTGCCGGTGGCCGAGCCTGAGCCTGAGCCCGAGCCAGTACCAGAACCATCTTGCGACCTGGCATGCCTCTTCCTGCCGCCATCTTCAGTACCGCCGTCTACGCCATCGTGTACATCACCGCCGAAAGCGTCGTGATGTGCTCTCCTCTTCGGTCGGCGCCAGGGTGGTAGTATTGGAGCCCGCTTCCAGACCACCTCATCCTCACTGCTGGTTGAATCCTCCTCTTTTCTGGATACACCGAGACTGCCATGACTTTGGAAAGGCCGGTGAGCACTGGCAAGGAAGCCATTGTATTCTGCGTTGTAGTGTTCGTCAACCTCAGCGTCGGGATCCCAGACGGGGAGACCGTCAGGGGGCAATGCTTCACCGCTTGCATGGCCACGAGCATACTGCGCCAGCGAGCCGTTGATGCCGGTGAGGGACCACGCGAACACGGCCACTTCTTTGATAGCAGTCATGAAGCTTGTGGTGGTTAAATCCTGTGCTCCGACCACGGAGTCCGGCATGACTGGTTCTGGCGCCCAAGGGGACGCAAACACTCCATTGGCAAAATGAGGAGCCTCTGCGAGCTCGAGAGTGTGAGGGGCCAGAGGACTTGCCTTACGGAGAACCACCACGAGTCCGTCGGACGTGCACGAGATCACAGCTTCAATCTCCAAAGGCCCTGTCTGAAGATCCTCAGCAGGTGTCTGTGATGAGCCCCTCCGATCTGAGTTCAAATCGTCAGAGACTACGGGCCCAACGCTTCCAGTGTTCGTGCTATTATTAGATATTGTTCTGTGGACTCCGTTATCAACCACAGGCGCCAGTTGTTGAACTGAGGAGCTGCCGGTGCCTTGGTGGTCTACTGTGGCGGGAGTAGGGCGAGGTGTCGTGGCATCAGCCATCGAGGTAGTTGAGCCGGACCTTTCAGAGCCTACAAGTGGAACACCTCCCTCGTCTTCATCACTTTCGTTGTCCGGCAAGGCTTCCGAATGTGTTCGACTCTCGGGTTGCAACGGGTTGCGGTACCAGAATCTCAAATAGGCGATTGAGTCATTAGCTTTTGCGCTTTCGAGACATTTGACTGCATCTCGAAGACAGTTTTCTTGAACGCAGTAGTAGAAGCTCTTGCCGATGATCTGTTCGGGATCCAGGCCAAGGATGGTTGATACACCGCTGGTAGCATACATTATGGTGGATGTGCGGGTGAAGCGGTTCAAGAATAACGCAGCTCTGGGCTCTGGCAGGGGGGTAGTTGGTTCTTCGCTGAACTTGTTGGACAAGAACGACAACATGTGGTATCGCGGGTCTCGAGGCGAAGAGGAGAATATTCGGCGGACGCCAGCTCCATCGAGAGCCCGTTCTAGACCAAGGTTAAACCCTGAATTCCTAAAACGAAGGCACATTGTGACTTACGTTGCGCCCTCGGGCCCCTTCGATAGATTGCAGTGCTAGCCACAAGAACATCGTGTACAACAGTGAAGACACATTCACACCCAATCCATTCGCCACTCTTATGCTTGATTCTGGCGTAGTTCATAACAGAAGCCTTGTCAAGCTCAATGCCACGGTCATGGATCTCGCGGGCGAACGGGATTTCATCAGGATGGAAGTATTCCCAACATGCCTTGCCAATAACCTCGTTAGGCAAGTAGCCCAGGATATCCTCAATAGAGTCTGAGCAATACTTGATGCGGGCATCGCGAGAGAGGTCTACGTCCGTTAGCCTTCTGCAAACCCCAGGGACTTGGTAGGTACACACCGTGGATGGTAATAAAGACGGTCTCCATGATAACGGCAGATTGATATGAGAGTCATAAAGACAAAAAGGAAACGTGTACCGAGCAGCCCTAAAAGACGCTGGTGTTCTGCCAGATCATCGAAGCCGGAGACCTTCTTAATACTTATTCTACAGTGGCTCCTTCCAAGGGGGGAAGGCGGAGAGCAACCAGGAACCTGTGGTGCTGCTGGGCGAGCGGTGTGTGCTCCAGTTGGTACGCCGTGAGTTCTAGTCTAGTATGCCACAGAGGTCAGAACTAGACAAGGGCCAGGGTATCAGGTAGTGGCGGGAGCCCTCGAAGCTCGAAATGGAGTGGTTGCGAGACTGTTGTGAGCGCTGATCCAAGATAGCAGTACTGTTGACAATCGTACAAGACGAGGCTGGAGGAAACGGAGGCGATTGGACTCACTTCTTTGCGGTTAGAGATGCTGCAGGAACGGTCTTTGCCAGTAACGAAAGTATAGGACCACTTTTGAGATATGTGGGCTCCTAAGTGTAGGACTGTGCAAGAGACGGTACGAGTACGAGTCAAACGCTCGATTGAGCGTCTGTGACGATAGGAGAGCATAAAATTCTGGGCTCATTGTCGTGGTGGAGAAGATGATGCGAGGTCGACGGGGATAAGCCTCCCGGCTCGCCAGATTCATGCCCGGTGGGTTCTGCTCATCTGGAGGGATTCGTTGGAGGACACCTTTAGCGGCTGAAACATGGGTCGACAGGGTCCTCCTCCGGGTCTGCCAAAGCATACCAGTACATCAGCCGATGTTGGCACTGAACGGTGGCGCATCGAGTCATTTGACTGTAGTCCAACGGTCCAAAATTGTCCCATGCTCTTCTCTTGCTGTGGGGAATGAGACTCGGTATTGTCGAAACTTGGACGACTTTACAAGTTCTTTGCGCCGAACGACGCGAAGGCGCGGAAGAAGGAACTGTAGTCACTTTGCAAGGTTTGATCCTTGTCCAAATTTACGTCACAATGACTTTTCACGCCGGAGACCTTGAAATGAGGCTCTCACGCACCATGGGCAAACCATGCGAAGGCAGCTTTTCCCATCCGGTGCTCGCTTGCTGTGCATTAGCGTACATAACGTTCGCCGAGCCGACCACCCAAAATGTATCCCAGGCCGAGCTCCATATGCGCAGCTGTGTACTACTCGGCTGTGACTGCTGGTAACTCGAGTGCATCAGAGAAGCTTTGGCTGTGGGGTCGGTGGAAAAAAAACGCAAGGACGTCTCTTCATGTGGCACAGAATCCCGTTGATGCTCCTTGTGTCACACATTCGAGCGGACGGTGCGCAGGAGAGTACCGAACTTCATCACCGCAGTCTCCCACAGAGTGCTGCACAAGAGGACCGGGGGAGAAGGCAGATCACCATCCTAGCGAGCCATAATGGAAGCCGGTAGGCTGGTCGACCCCTGCGCCTCTAAGCAAGCCGTTAGGCCGTTAGGCCCTATATATCATTTCGAGATGCCAGGGTTTTAGCGTCCTGCCACTGCGAACGCCAGGGAAAGGAATGGGACGAGTCTGCAATAGGGCGTCAATCCGCTACTAACTCGTCCTCGCAACCCCAGCACGGTGACTGTCGAGTTTGCATGCTTTGGGGAACAGCTGACAGGATCTGGGGATCCCACCAGTGCGGCTGGCTCCGGAGGGGTGCCTCCTTCGGCCCGGAGCTCTAGTGAATTCAGCAGTGCAAGAACACAACAAGCCCTAATCGGCGGACGAGGAGCCTTCTTCGTTACTTGAAGGCCACGGAGGACCGCCTAGTAACTGCTGTAGCAGTCAAACCCATTGGAAGCATGATTATTGTACCTCAACCTTACACGGCTCGACAGAATGAGGGAAATCCAGCGAGCAACAGCCATTGACAAAGCACATGGCAATGGGGCGCTACAACTCATTCTGCAACATTGATTGCTCTTTCTCGCAAGGGTTGAGGCAGGGGAAATGGCGGTGATCATGTTGAGCATGTTGCAAACGTGCTTGGAATGGAAACGGCACCACCATTTGCCCAATCCGCGCCAGAAGGATTGGGGCCATTGTGATGTTGATTGCTGCAAACTATCAAAGGTCCAACTTGGCTGCAGGGAGAAGGGCATTGTTTGACAGCATATGCATCCAGCCTCTTCTGGTGTCTTCCTCCGGGTTGAGACAAGACACCTCCTGGCACAACAAAGAGGCCGCCCTGCGTCGGCACATATCCCTAGCCGAGCGTAGTAACGGGATCGCCGATTCCCTACATGTGGGAGCCAAAGTCGGTTTGACTTGCTGTAACCAACTGGCTTTCAGACGTCATCCCCGGTCGACCATCGACCATGAGGCCTTTTACGCAGGGCCTTGCTTTCAGACGTAGCATTCTTACCGAGTAGAGTGAACCAAGCGGTCAGCCTTGCCGCAGGCCCTTTGTATTCTTTTTCTCTAGCATGCAGCACGCTAGCGAAAAAGACTGTCAGCATGATGAAAGAGGGAAATATGCATTTCTCTCGACAAGGTGTCTTCCTCGTGTTCTCTCAAAAGCGATACAGGAGTCCACTCTTACCGTGCCGATGTGCTACAGGATAATATTTCACCTGCATGAGGGCTTTTTTTCGGAAGGAATGCTGGCTTCAGAAGTTGATCACAAGATAGACTTGGCTGACCGGTCTCAACCGGTGTTGTCGGGACTTGCACTCCGCTTAGAGCTTTCTCTGTGAGGGGCAAGGCCGTTAGCACTTGTTCACGTTGAGGCAAAGACAATGAGGGCTTTTGTCCTCGGGCTGAGCTGCAAATTAGGCTCTCCGCAGCAAGGGCCACATACCTTCACGAGGCCTTTGAAAAAGTCGAAACTGTTGGCGTCGCTTTGTAAAGTCCATCTTCTACCGGTCTCTCGGTCTTCCCAGCCCAGCTCTTCAGCAATGAGTAGGCCATAGTCTCTCGTAATCCCTTTGATGCGTGCTCGCTGGCCACCTTCGGCTTCGAGCGTGACAATTTGGTCCATGTGCAACCAATGCTCGTAATAGATCTTTTCCATGGTTTCATCAAATCCTGTGACCAGAAATCGCGCATAGAGGTCGTCGAAAACCGTCAGAATCCTGGCCAGCAGCTTTTCCAGTGTGAATGGCTCAACTTTGCGCGGAAGGAATTGTATGAGCTGGTTCAATGATATGGTTGGAGCAGCGTTGGCAGTGTTCAGACCGATTCCACACACGGCGATATACTCCTTGCTATTGTAGTGACTGTTCACAAGGATGCCGCCAATTTTGGTGTAATTTTCGTTTCTATCGCCACCATTCTCCTCGGCCTTTGCGAGATCCAATGCGAAGATGTCATTTGGCCACTTCAACTTGATTGGCATGTCTTTGTAACGGACGCCATCGTAAGATTTTATTCCTTGTACTATCGCCATCGCTGCCAAGTACTGAACGAACACAACTGGAGCAGCCTGCATTTTTGTCATGGGATGCCGGATGACAGTGCTGAACATGAGGCTCCCAGGAGGCGATACCCACACATTGGATCCCCGGCCTCTTCCAGCGACTTGTACCGTGGCCGTGGCTGTGAAGCCTTGGGGGAGGTTTCGAAGCAATTTGGTGTTCTTTTCGAGTAATGTGTTTGTTGAAGTCACCACTTCGCCATAAAGTAAATGTGCGCCAAACGTTGAAGTGCTGGGGAACTGACTTTGATAATGTTCAAGGTTTGCGTAAAAGGCACGATGATTAAAATATGGCGTTGACTTGGACTCTGGCTGGCTGTTGTCGTGTACGATTATATGTTTGGTGACCGTATTATAGTCGACTATTCGATCGGAGCTGCCATCCAGCTCGTTAGCAGATCTCTTGTTATCAACCTGTAACGGCAATGCTTCTGCTAAATCTTTCGTTTCCCATGCGGACGGTTTGATAATGTGAAATGTGTCATTGTCGTCCCTCAGGAAGTCTTGCTGTTCTTCGTCCTTCTCGATGAGATGCTGCAATGAGGCCAACAGCTGTGTTGTGTCGGACGGCGTGTAAGAGGAAAGGTGCATATAGGAGAGGGATGGTACATTTTGGTCGTCGCTCACTGTAAGACCAAGCTTGGTCAGACATGCCTTGACAAAATCCATTCTGTGTTTCTCATCGGCGGCCAGGGTCTTGATCACGTCTGAAAATCCGGGGACATCTGGCTTGGATTCCAGGTTGGCTGAGGCGAACCTAGGCTTCGTCAGTGACCAGTCATCAGCTGGCTTCCCCAGAAAGACGAACTCTGGATGTGGACCCGTCAGTAATGCTGCACCTTGACCGACCTTGCAATATACAACGGCAGCAGAGCCTTCGCCCGAATCCACAGCGACATGTTCCGTGTAACTCGCAAGGACTTCAACACCCTGACTCTTGAACTTTGGTGCGTCCACAAAAACGCAGCCTCCGTTGTAGTAGGATTTGAAGACCTTGGGCACAGTCCCAGCTGACATGACAGTCTTGTCGACCTTCAGGTCTGCAGCCCGAGCACCCTTCTCGCTATGATAGACAAATCCCGGAAATGCACAACCTCGAGCAATACCAGGAAAGAATTGAAGTTCTCTGTCGCCAATTACTTCCATCAGCTTATCGCCAACCTCGAATTCGCATCGACTGCTTCCATAATAGCCACCAGCACAAAAGCCGATGTAATTTCCACCACGCTCAACAAATTGACGAATCCGCCTATTGCCCTCGCCATTGAGGGTATTGCAATATCCCTGGTCAGCTCCGCCCGGGAATACTAGAGCAGCGCATGTCGCCGTCCAAGGCTCTTTGATGATCATGTCGCCGGTGACCGGAATAACAGCATAGTTGGGCGACAACAGTCTTCGAAGGGTATAGAGACAATGTCGAACTGATTCCACGGTACTTCCGTTTCCTGAGAGCATTAGATTTTCATTGGCTCGCCATGCTTCCTGAGTGAGCGCACCAGAGTAGACAAGAACGTTCATCCGTTTCGTAGCCATGGTTGGTGGCGGAACTCTCGATGTAATGTGATGAGGAAAGGAGCTCGAGATACTCCTCAGGTCAGACAACCACTGTTGATGGTCACCCGACCACAGATTTTCAACCTTTTCTCCTGTTCGGTATTTCTGCCCAAACTCACAACAACGAATTGCGATGACGGGCAAACAGAAGGTTGAAAATATCCAGGCCGATGAGGATGATGAACTTGACGAATGGTATGCTCCTCGATCAGCTGACGGTTGGCAATGCTGATAGTATCATCAATAGGGACCAGAGAATTTTTAGTACAGGTTGTGCTGGTAAGTTGGAAAGCCCATCAACCGACAGTAGCAGTAGAAATTTAACGCAATGCCGCAGAGGAACAGCTCCGAATGAACGACTGCTATTACGACAAGAAAGACTGGCGGTTGTGTCGGAATGAAGTGAGTGTTGACCCCCAACAACAGGGCAGCTTTTACTCCCTCCCCCGGTGGTCCTCGGCACCCCCAGATTCTCAGTTTTACTGACACCCAACCACAGATGGAGGCTTTTCGACAATGTTGGAAGCGCAAAGGAAATGAGGAACGCACTCTGAGCAAAGACGCCGCGCCAGAAAAATAGAGAATCTGTCTACGTCTTGTGTACCAGAAAGCTGCTCTTGCTCGCCCACCAAATCCGAGTCACGGGATTTGGTGTTGCTGGTCGTCGAGCTGCATCATCTCTAATGGCGACGCGATTCTCTAGTTGTTGACCAAATCTTTTCCTCATAGATTACTTTCATTCCTGCGATTGTACTACTAGTGATCATTCACACTCACCTCTAAACCATTCCGGTCATTCCTTTCTCGAGCATTTGAAGTAATCGTCTTTCGTTGTTGTCATTATGTTGCCGTTGCCTCGACTCCCTCTACAGGCGAAAGGTGTACGTACTACGACCCTCCGCTCACTTGGGCCAGATCTTTCAAGTTCTGCCTCTTACCTCTTTGTACGACGTTCTAAACAATTTGGCTTGCCCTCCCGCGCCATCCTCATAAGTTCATTTTCTCGGAGAGCCCAGTCTACGGCAACCCAGCCTCCGAAGATCATTGCGAGTCCCGATGCACCTCCCAACGAGCCATCCTCAGACCGATCAGACGCACAGCCTCTGAAGACACAAGAGGAGGATCCTGCACACGTCGATTGGTCAAAGTCATTCCATGGGCTTTCTGCAGAGCCGTTCTCAAAAGAAGCGGCCGATGTTCTCATGGCGCCACTGAGCCCAGATGATGTGGAGATAAAACCAGACGGCATCATCTATCTGCCAGAGATAAAATACAGACGAATACTGAATAGAGCTTTTGGGCCTGGAGGATGGGGCCTCGCGCCGAGGGGAGACACCATCGTCACCGATAAGGCAGTCACCCGAGAATATGCATTACTTGCACACGGACGGTGAGACAGACAGACCTGCCATTCAGACCGCAGAGCAGCTAACGCAACACCAGACTGGTGTCTATAGCGCGAGGAGAGCAAGACTACTTCAACAAGGATGGCATACCGACTGCTTCTGAAGGGTGTAAATCCAATGCCATGATGCGGTGTTGCAAAGACCTCGGAGTTGCCAGCGAGCTCTGGGACCCGCGATTCATCCGAAAGTGGAAGGCAGAATATGCTAGGGATGTCTTTGTAGAGCACCAAGGGACTAAGAAGCGGACGAAGATATGGTTGCGCAAGGTACGCCGCTCGATTCCCCCGGGTTTGCACAACCCAGTCGATACTAACCGCGATGTATTTCCAGGGCGACCCAGTATCGTATCCATATGCGGAGATCAAGAGATGACCATGGTCACAACACGCCTCGCTGAGAAGTCAGGGACTATTTCTTCTTGCATTCGCGGCGAAGGTGCCAGAGCCTCCAGATGCAAGAGCTATTGGGCCACCTTCATCGGCAAGACCGCCGGCGCCGGAGCCAGTCAATTGACACACGCTATACTGCCCGTACACTTTTCCACAATCCTACAAGGTATCTCCCGGAGTGTGAGGCGACGCATTGTGTACAAGTGCCGGTTGTTTAACGGCGTTGGTACAGAGCGACGAAAATAGGTGCGTGCTACCAGTCAGCCAGTGCTGTGTTTGCATCGAGCATCAAAGTATCTCTCCACTCCGCACCCCCTCCCTTCAAAGGCGCCCTTCCCACGTATACCGGACGTATCTCGTGGGCAGGCTCAACTGCACATTGCATTGCAGAAGATCTGATCCATCTTAGGTTTAGCAAACGAGGCTGAGCTCGTGAACCAAAGTTGGTTGTGTACACATGCTGTATAGTAGATATCCCGCGGACTTTTTCACATGCACTCACTTGGCACTGCCGAATATAAAATAACCGTGATCTTGCACCCGAAGCGTGGAGGCGTCGTAGGCCCTTATGCAGCGAGACTCCCGTGTCCACCCGTGGGGAGCGAAGAAGAATTATGCTCGGATAGGCTGATAACCACATGCAGTGTGAACAGCGCAAAAATCGGTGAAGGATTGGGACTGCCTGTTTGGACCATGTATCAGGGCAACGGCTGGTCTTCAGGCGCCTATCCAAGTTTAAAAAGAGTTCTCGGATTGAGGTTGTATCTTCTGTAAAATGATAGTCTGTAAAATGATATTGCAGGCGGAAGCGGTCGTACCAATGACTCTTCACATCTCTCCTGTCTGAGAATCGCCCTCCCGGTCGTCTCTCCACCACCTTCCGACAGCCTTTCACGCCCCGCTGAACCTCGCCTCAAATCGAACAGGTTGTGTCAGATATAGCTCCAAAGCCAAGCCTCAAGCCTGACCGTCGAGGTGCTCATGACCTCGAAAAAGGCTCCAAACTGCCGACCATGTTCTGTTCTGGCTCTTCCCTAGGTAACTTTCGACTTGATGCAGCTCCACGCCGGCCAAGCGAAGACATTCGGGACATCTTCCACCGCAACGACGCTTCGTCCCCGGGAAGATAGCAGGTACTCGTCGTCCTCGGTGCTGAAAGCCCCAGGGTCTCGAAGGTCTCTCAATGACGAAGCGTGGCAGCGCCACCATCCACACTTGGTGTTTCTCTAGACCCTGCCATTAGGTTATAATCGTCGCTGACCAGCCCCATTTCCTCATTTGCTGGAGTACAGTCAGTCCTACCCCGCGCCGATAAGTCGGTTCTCTTCACTTGTGCGATGGCTGCTCCAAAGGCGCACGAGCCATCGGAGTCATCTAGGGCGAACAGACCTGCGTCGGCAGGAGATGGAAAAGACTTGAAGTTTGGACAGCTCTGGAATAACGCAGGCAAACCTCCGCCTCGACCTCAACCAAGTGATCAGCCCGGAACGGTTCGGCGCCAATCGCTGATACACTTCCACACTGCGGATGCAGAGGACATTATAAGAAGGGAGAGTGTCGCACAAGGCACACCTAGAATGTCCTCCAATGTGTCAAGAAGATTATCATCACCTCCTCCTCCCTTAAACTATCAACGTGGTGTCTCCTTCGACACTTTTGAAAACCGAGATGCGTCGACGGAATCCTTTACCCTGAATTACAAACATCGGGACTATGTACACAACCGTCAGAGCCGAACGTTCCTCTGCGGGACCGATGCAAAGGATTACTCCGAGTATGCGTTAGAATGGATGCTGGACGAGTTGGTAGACGACGGCGACATGATTGTTTGCCTGAGGGTGATTGATAAAGACGCACGACCCGGCGAAACGTCATACGATCATGGCAAATACAGGCTAGAGGCGCAAAAGCTACTGGACAGCGTTGTCAAGAAAAACAGTTCCGAAGAGAAGGCTATCAGTATCATTATGGAGTTGGCCGTTGGGAAGGTTCAAGAGATCTTTCAGCGCATGGTGAGCTTGAACAATGGAACGATTCATGCCCCAAACTGACAGTGACATAGATTGAGTTATACGGCCCACAAGTACTAGTTGTTGGTACTCGAGGAAGAAACCTGGGAGGGATGCAAGGGTTGCTCCCGGGTTCGGTGTCCAAGTATTGCCTCCAGCACTCCCCTGTCCCCGTCATTGTTGTTCGGCCCACTTCGAAGAGGATGAAGAAGAAGCAAAAAAGGCAACTGGAAACGGGTCGAAGTGTCTACAGCAGTATGCTTGAGCATGTCCAGTCGGCTGGAGGTAATAGTTTGTACTCTCAGACCAACAGCACTTCGATATCAACGGAAGCAACTCAAAAAGAGGCCGATGCCGTTGCGAAGGCCATCGGTCCACCTAAACGCGGCATCCTGAAGGGCACATATGGTGGGCCTCTCACGCGAGTCACCTCAGCCAAAAGTGACATAACTTCGGACGAGGACTCTCCCGAGAGAAGTTTTGCGCTGCCCATAGGATATCTGAGCACGGAAAGTGCACCCCGAGCAGACTTGGCCATGAAAAGCCCGAGCATTGCTGCGCTTGCAGAAGACTGGGACGAAGATAAACCGCCCAGATCACCAAGACATGGTGCAAAGAAAGATCACCGAGACAGCGATGCAGCTATCTCTGATGAAGAGGATATTCACCTGTTGGTGCCCAGGATTGTCGAGGAACGACGGCCGTCTGTAAGAGAGACGACGCCGTGGTTGGCGGATATCCTGCGAGATAAACCACAACGAAGGTCACCGAGCCATGGCCGTTCGCCTTCCCGATAATGTCGGTGTTGGAAGGCATTATTTGGCCTCGATGGTTGCTGCTCTGACAGGGTCAACGCCCACCTGAGTTTCGGTGCAAGAAACCTGGGATGGTCTGGGACGAAGGACGTTGCATCCAGCGTGCTGCTACTGTTCAAGCCTTCATCTTTGCAGAAGTGGACGTCGAGTGTCTCTTCCACACAGACATATGTACCACGCGTACGACCGCCTCCTTCTGAGAAGTCGTCTGACCAGCCCTTTCGCGCAGAAGAGACCGCAGAAGTCGCATGCGAACCCTGCTATTACGACTCATGACGGCCGAAGTGACCTGGAATATATAGACATAGTTGCTCCGCGCAAGCTCCCGGTTGTCCGCCGTCGTCTACATCATATTTACATCAAGCAGCACTCCACACTACAGCAAAGACAGTGCCTAGCCCTAGGTACGAAGTACTCCGTATCCAGGCGTAGATTAAACTGGGCACTCCCTACTCCGTACAGGCAAGCCCATAGTAAACTAGGGCTTCTCAACATGACTGCTGCTTCAAGGATAAGCTCCTTGACACTTCCGGTCCTCAGCTGCATCGCAAACCAGCCATGGGGCTATTCCAAGTGTCTAGCACAACCACATGCTTTGGCGATGCAGTTGTTATCGCGTACTCGAGGGGAATCTGCGGGCGCTAAGGATCGATAGTGCGCTCTTATGCCCAGCTCCGGTAGGATAATTTACTAGCGGTCCGGCCACACCTCACGCCTTATCAACTTATCATATCTCGTCGGTTTTTTAAGGTGGTCTCGTCCCTGCGCCTCTTCAACCCTTGCCGCCCTCATATAATGGTCGTACAGTGTGCCTGTACGCGTGTGACAACAACTGTGTACGGCTCTCCAAACCCCCTGATGCCTCTACCTTCGAGCATCGTTCCTCTTCCACGGCCTGAACGACTGAATTATGTTCTGTGAGAATACGGTCTTGTCCCGCCGCGAGCAGACCGCCAACAATGCTGCCACAAAGCGCAGTCGAAGACTGTGACGAATGCACTCCCGACTACCTCAACCCGTCGAGACAATTTGGCACCAAGGCCGCGTTTTCGACTCTTCCCTTTATTACGACGTTCGCTTTACTGACTTTTGTCGCCTATCGCAAAGTCTATCCCCTCCTCTCATCCTCACCTCAAGCCTTCGATGGTCACAAAGGACTTCCCAGGCCGGCGACGTCATCTGTCGAACCTGCCACGCAGCACCTTGCACGCCGTATCGCAGCAAGCACATTTGCCGCTACTATAGGCTTGTCGGCCGTCCTCACAGAACTGCTCCTTTGTGAAATATCCAATTCGTTCAATCCTACTGCGAGGACTGTTGCACTTCAGATTACCGTGGCTAGCCTTCTTGGCCTCCTCGTGGTCGCGATCCCGCTATTAGGGATATCTTCAGTCGTCGCAAAATCTGGGTACAGATTCCGAGGGCAGAAAAGGGCCCAAGTTCGCCTTGCCTGGGTTTTGGAGTTTGCTGGTTATGCCGCATTCCTGTTGGCGTTCTGGGCTATCGGGGCCTTACTACCCTCCTCGGCCAGCATCAGCGAGAGTCTCAGTCGCCATGAAGGTTTGTTCCAGGCATGTCTTGATAGACTAGCAATCACCGGCGTGTCGTTCATGGCACTGTTGTCTGGCTTTGCCTCCGTCAGCGCTATCTGGCAGTGTTTTGGGCCTAGACCAAGACTTGTCACCGAGAACGACATCACTCGTAAACAGGCCGGACTAGATGCCACGCTACACATGGCTGCGCAGAAGAGAGAACAGCTTAGGGCTCTAGAGCAGAGAAGCCTGGAAAGCCCCCCTGCCAACTTCTGGGGATGGACGATTCAGCCCTTCAGAGGGAACCAACATACTCAGGAAAGAAAGATCTTGGAGCTCGAATTATCAGGGCTGGAAACAATGTCGTCAGAACTGGAGACTTCACTCTCTATCATGCGCTCCCGGCATGCTACACAGTCCAAGGCGACTACAATTATGGGTCGATTGTCCCTCACGTTCTCCTATGTCTTTGCCTTGTACTGCGTCTGCCGCATTTGTACAACCACGGTCAACATCATCCAGCGCATGTTCTCGCGGACTTCCCCAACGTCCGACACAGATCCAGTCACATACTCAATTGCCCTGTTCGCACGGCACGTCTATCCCTCGCTCGATCGGGTCTCTTGGGCGCAGCAGATTTCCTTCCTCCTCTCTGGCGCCATGTTACTGGCTTCTTTTACTGCAGTAACACAGACATTCCAACTCTTTGCTCGTTTCATGCCCGGCGTGGTCCATGCGACAAGGACCAATTTTGCCCTGTTGATCAGTCAAATCAGTGGGATGTATGTTATAAGTTCTGCCATCATGCTCAGGGGTATGATGCCCAAGGAAGTAGGCAGCGTGATCAATAGTGCACTCGGAGCCGGATTGTTGGAGCCTGCGTGGGTCCAGAGATGGTTTGATGGCTTCTTCATGTTTGCCGTGTTTGGGACCGCCGGCGGTATTTTTATTGGGAGAAAAATCTCAGGAGGACTGGCCTTTGATGACGATATGGCATGGGATGGTGCTCTGGGATCAGGGAAACAGTCCTGAAATAGCGATGACCCTTGTATTATTTTTCTTTTCTTGGAAAAGACTACACAGTATGGAGTATGCTAGGGCATTTTCGATGATTTGTGCATGACAGTGATAACCACCGCGCAGAGATCTTTCCCACATTCAAGGTGCTTGTTTCAAGATTAGAGTAGTAACAACAAAAGACGAGGAGTAGATACTATAGTCAGTATATGTGTGTACCTTTCCCATGACAAGTTTAAGTGGTGACTTTTATCTTTAAGCACGCGGCGAGGCTGTCACCTAACGATGCTGGGGTGTGCGTTCTGCTTCCGCCCGAGTTGGAGAAGCCACAAAAGTGACGCGACGTGGTTCAACGAAGAGCAGGCCGGCTACAGGTTCTCAATTTCCTCGGTGTGTTTTCTGTCCAAAAGATTCTTTTTTCTCCCAAAGTGTTCTGGTGCCATGACAGATCTCTCTGTGACTTTGTCTTCGATCCTAGTCGAGAAGCACTCGTCTAAGTCTGTCATCGGCCGCGCCAAAGATCTTACGTCTGACCTCGACTCTTTTCTGAGGGAGGCATATCAGATAGTATGCTGCTCAGTGCCCTTTTTGTTCGGCTATGTTTGTAATGCTCACCCTCGCAGAATCAATCCATCTCGTCACTTCTCAGGTATCTACGAGCCATTCGCACCCCGTATCTATCAACAGCTCCACCGCCTCGCCATTCTCGACGGAACGAGCCCGTAACATCTCTATCCTCAACACAAGATTGGGAGGTCCCTGAGCACCTCAACGACTCTCAAAGAGAAGCGATTGACTCAGAAACATCCTCGGTCCTCCGGGAAATCAACGGCAGGATCGCAGCCCTGTCTTCTGCCGTTGACCTCCAGCACGATACCGCAAAGAAAATTCTAGAGAAGCAATATGGGCGACCAAAAGGGGTATTATGGCGCTGGGCAGCTGGAGACGGCGATAACGACGACGCCGGGAAATCGAGTTCGCAGCTAGATGAGGAAGGACGAATCTGGACGACAAAGACGTTTCGAGATGGAGTATTATGGTACCTGGGCAAGAGGCTGAAAGATGCCATTACCATGCAACAAGAGATGGTTGAGAAACGACTGGATCGCGAGCGACAGAAACAGATGAGCGTACTCTATGACCCAAGGAACAAGGGGGTGAATGCAAGTCGAGACACAACGTTCAGCGCATCTAGTACGGAGAAATATGGCAATCAAGATCTGAGAGGACACGACGAGTACAAGCCTTGGAATGACCCAACTCAGCCGCGGGCACAGGACTTGTCGGCGGAGCAACTGCAACTCTTCGAAGAAGAGAATAAGGGTATCTTTGAGCATTTCAACAACCAACTAGCCAAAGTTACTCAAGTGGAAAAGAGTTTGATGGAGATCAGCAGTTTGCAGCAGACATTGGTCGGGCACCTAAGTGTGCAGGGAGAGATGATCGAGGGTCTGGTCACAGATGCCGCGAACACAGACGAAAACGTGCGCAAGGGTAACCGCGAGCTGAAGAAGGCAAGTGAGAGAGGAAGCACAGCGCGGTTGGTGTTTTACGCCACTGCTGGATTCTGCTCGTTCTTGGTGGTCTGGGACTTGATATTCTAAGCACGGTGGTTTGCGCGCCATATTTGGGTACATACTCCCCATGGCACATCTCAACAAGATGTGAATAGACAGCTTCCATGTGCAAGGATGCAGATCCTCCATAAGGCTTTCGAGGTCAACGGGCCGACAGCGAGATCTGGCATCGCTGGTGGCGTGCTGATGTGCTCCGTATACATCCGCTTCACGTTCCCAAAGATAGAATCCCCCGGATGCTCCTTTGCCCCGGTGACGCCCGAGAAGGACAGTGGAGTCATGGAGGGGGTACGGAGTGCAGTGTATCGAGGGGCAAAGAAGAGCTTCTCGTTCCCTGCACCAGAATTAGCTGTACAGAGGATACAAGTACTGTAGAAGTGTGGCTGCCTCGTCAGCCAGCTCCGTTCTTACGAGTACAGGTACCTATGAGGCTACGCCAGAGACCTCCCGGCTGTGGACTGGTAGAGAGCGATGCATAGGGGAGAAGGTGACCTGTAGCCCGAGGCCCCGGTTGCTTGCTCAGACGGTATTTAGGCGTCCCCTATTGGCCTGTTCCCGTGCTCCGTTGTACCTAGGCCCCTTGTTCTCCAAAACATTTGGGGATGTTGGAGGGCGCGTTGGGCTGTGAGCCTGCGAGCCTGTGACTGATGAGAAGTTCTGCCTGAGTCACCGCACGCCTTGTGCCATACTGTCCGCAGGTGATGACATTGACCTCCATCCAGTCCCGAGGGGTGTCTGCAGGCACAGATTGACTACGACTATCTGCGACAAAAAGCATATCCGCGCTCAAACAAGCACCGTTGCCTCGCTACATTTTCACCGGTTTACCGAGGACTTGCCAGCATCACAAGCTAATAATTACCCTCATCCGTCCGTCCACACAGCCCTGGTACGTCCCCGGCATCCGTCCGTCCCTCTCGACGATTTTCTTGACACCGGAGGTGACCACCGTACCCCTTGGTTTCCAAAAGAACATGTCTTCACCGCTCAAATCTTCCTCCTCCTCGTCGTCTCAGCCTAACGTCGTTTCTCGTCTCTCGCAGGTCAATCAGCACACCATGGGTTCTACAGGAGAATCGGCGGCGGTGACTCGCTTCAGCGACAATGTCGTGCCTCAGGCTCCAGAGGACCCGTTGTTCGGTCTGATGGCCGCATATCGCCGAGACACATATGACAAGAAGGTCGACTTGGGCATCGGCGCATACAGAGACAACAACGCGAAGCCATGGGTTCTACCCGTTGTTAAGAAGGTGGGTGTTTATTGCTCTGCAGAGGCCACAGACTTCGATGACTGACCAGACATGATGTGACAGGCAGATGAGATTCTTCGAAACGACCCCAATCTGAATCACGAATACCTCCCCATCGCTGGCCTTCCAGACTTCACCTCGGCGGCGCAGAAGGTGATCCTGGGTTCAGACAGCCCCGCCATCAAAGAAGGACGGGTGCGCAGCCTTTTCCTCACTGCTCATTTACCCGTCCCTTGCAGCTAATCAGTAATATCACAGGTATGCTCACTTCAAACCATCTCAGGCACCGGAGCCGTCCATCTAGGCGGTCTCTTCCTTTCCAAATTCCTACAGTCGCCCACAATCTATGTCTCGAACCCGACGTGGGCCAACCACAATCAAATCTTCACAAACGTCCACCTCCCCATCAAACAGTACCCTTACTTCTCCGCAAAGACAAAGATGCTCGACCTAGACGGTATGCTCAGTACACTGAAGGCTGCAGACAATGGTAGTATTGTGCTCCTGCACGCCTGTGCACACAACCCTACCGGCGTCGATCCGACACAAGAGCAATGGAAACAAATTGCACAAGTGTGCCGTGAGCGCTCGCTTTTCCCCTTCTTCGACTGTGCCTACCAGGGCTTCGCTTCGGGTGACCTAGCGAAGGACAGTTGGGCGATCCGACACTTTGTGGAATTGGGATTCGAACTGGTCATTGCCCAGTCGTTTGCCAAAAACTTTGGTCTCTACGGCGAGCGTGCCGGTGCCTTCCACTTCATCGCCGCCCCGAGTTCCAAGGCTCAAGACATCGCCAAGCGCGTCTCAAGCCAGCTGGCCATCCTACAACGCAGTGAAATCAGTAATCCTCCTGCCTACGGTGCCAGAATCGCCAGCACAGTCCTCAATGATCCCGAACTCTTTGCTCAGTGGGAAGCCGACCTGCGCACTATGTCTGGACGGATCATCGAGATGCGAAAGAGCCTGAAAGCGGAGCTGGACAGACTCGGCACACCCGGCAACTGGGACCACATCACAAGTCAGATCGGCATGTTCACCTTCACAGGTATCAGCGAGGCGCAAGTCCTGGCCATCCGCGAGAAGTGGCATGTGTATATGACCAAGAACGGAAGAATCAGTATGGCGGGCCTCAATACCGGGAACGTCAAGTACTTTGCAGAGGCGCTGGACGATGTCGTCCGGAACGTGAAATGAATGCGACGCACGAAGAGCATGAGGAAGCCGTTTCTTGAAACGTCCACTCCGATCATGTGCCTTGATGCAACATTCAGGCTGGGGAAACTTGAACGACGAGACGAGACGATGAATTAGCTTTCGCGGATTATTCATTCTGTTCGATGCCTGCAGGCCTGGACACTTGGTGGTGCAAAATGGGATCCTTTTCTGCCATGGGTGTTGTAGAAGAAAGTCAACCTTGCTGGGTTCAATAGAATGGTTACTCGGTTGCCAGCTTTTCACCTGAGGTAGACAAAACAAACGGGGAATATTCTTAAACTTTTAACACTCCAAGAAGTGAATTCTACTTTCAAGATCGGAGGAAAGCATGGCATGGAGTCGGAAACTATGGAGTAGGCGAGACAAATGCAGCCTTGCGGCCTCGGATTCAAGGGTCGTTTTCTCAGGAGGACCGCTTGAGTTTCAGGTGCTCCGCCGTAGTCCCGCTTCTACCGTCGGCGGCAATTGAGGATCTCTCCGTGTGTTGCTCCTCCTGATTCGCCACGGCGCGGATGCTCCTGACTCTCTCATTCTGTAACGGCATCACCGGCGGTGGAAACGAGTTTGAACGTCTTTCAGACTTGACTGTCATTCTGAAACCACCTCACCAGGGTTAATCTGTAGTACTACCTAGGTCCTTGGACGTTGAAAAAACGCCCCTTCGGCGCCCAGAGGGGGTCTTTCTCGCACGCAAGACGAAAGCTGTTTGGCTTCCGGGATTGCGAATGTCTTGGTGCGAAGAAGAGAAGAGTGCGGAGTTGATGCGGCGGTGAGGGACCCCCAGACACAAGACACAAGACACAAGACACAAGACACATGTTTACCCGCCCGGCGGTGGTTCTGGCTTGGTGGACTCCCCAGACACACGACACACGACTATCGGTCCGGCCGTGGTTCTGACTTGATGAAGAACCCCCCAGACCCAAAAGGTGGTCCATTCATTCCCAGAGATGCTCTCGTAGCAGGCCGACAATCAGCAAGAACTTCAATCCCTCAAATGCTGATCATACACCATCGCCCACGCCGTCACGCCTTCTCCCTCTTGACCGTCTCCGCTCGGCCAGCCCTCGTGATCAATCTTTCCCTTCCCAATGGTGATCTTCTCGACGATGCGGAACCCGAAGTGTTCGTAGATTCTCGCGGCCTGGGGCGTAGTGGCCTCCAGCCAAGCGGCGACGTTCTCGTCTCTGGCCCGGTTCAAGAAAGGGGTCATGACGGCGTTGATGCTGCCTTCGACCTTGGACACGGACTTGTTCCGAGCCAGGAACGACAGATGGTAGTACGGCCGGAGTAGTTGCTGTTCTTCGGGTGGTGCTGGTGCCGCCTCCTTGTCCCCGTCCGAGTCCGACGTCGAGGTGGAATCCGAGTCTGTCGACGGACTCAACTCGGTAGACGGTGGTAACGCCAGACACCTAGCCTTTGCGGCACTGACTCTTCCCCTCCATTCGGTGAGCAGGGTGCCCGGATCGGCTTTCGAGTCGATGAACGCCTTGCCTTGGAAATGCGGCGGCTCCCACAGCGCGACGGCCGACCAGTTCCCCGCCTGGACCAGCTCGGCACCCGATGCGGCGCTGTCGAGGATCCCTGAGGCGAAGTGGCGCCGCCGACGGTCCTTGTTGACTAGTGGAGAGGGATAGGGCGGCGGAGTCTTGTCGTTGTCCACTATGAACGATGTCGTCAGAGCAGTGGCTGCAAAGGAGTCGCTAATTATGTCGATGAAGTGGTCGAGGTCATCCTGGGAGTCGGACGGTATGACTTTGTAGGGCTGCGATTGTGTAGACGTTGAAGAAGACGACATTGTTGATAAACGATCGACTTGGTGGTTTCGAGGCGTATACAGGCTTGAACGAGAGTGGGACACACAGTCACGGCAGCCGGTGGTTGAAATGGTGGTCAAGGGGAAAATGCTTGAGGAATGCTTCGAAGATTACAGGGAGTCAAAAAGGGGTTAGTTTCGCCATTGAGTAGGGCGCAGAATCTGGAATTGCGGAGCGGAAAAGCAGCGAAAGAATTTCTTTGCTGACCAGTGATTTGATTGTTGGAGGCAGACTCCGACGGTAAGCGACGAACCCGGACTCATGTGATGGCAGGAAAGTCACAATGTCACGTCGCTGAGAAAATATGGGGTAACAGAAACATAGACATTCGTCATGCGCGACTGAAGGTTACGGGAGACAAGAGAAATGGGGGTGCATTCATTGTGACGCCTTCTTTGTGGTCCAGAGACGGATATGACGAGTTGGAATGCAAACGAATGTGTTTGACGGGAGTGACTCAAGTGACTCAAATGACTCAGCTTTTGGTGAGTCGAAACGCAGAAACAAAAGAGAATGGAAGAAAAGGGAGATTGGGAGATAAGGATAAAAGATAACAACAGAATTAGAGATTGAACGTACTCAATCATCGGGTGGACTAAATCACCCGCGATTAGAGATGTTATGCTGGCCCTAAACCACATAGTCACCTTGGCACTCTCCGCGGTCTTTGCGGCTCCTGCATACGCACCAGGAAGACTATTTGATCTACCCATACCTACAGGGAGATACTTACACAGCACATGCTAACCAGCAGCTAGAAGCGCCGTGATAATGGACTTTTTGTCAGAATCCGAGTCCATCTGTGTAAATCTTCAAAAAGAGGCACGTCCATTGGCTCACCACACACGCTCTAAAGGGGAAGAAATCTCCCAAGTGGGAAGGTCAATGGAGACCTTTTTGTTCTATCAAGGTATAACCTACCAAGGTATATATATATATATTTGTACAGGCTCAATGACCAGCCGATGAATTTGTGGTGTATTGATACGTGTATGAACATGGTCCTGAATTACTCCCAATCCTCAAACAAGACGTGAGTATAGACAACCAACCCGGACCAGTTCGAGGAGCGAAACACCATCTCCGCGATCATGTCCAGCACGCGTACTCGAGTCAACGGCGGCACCAATGGGCCCCTCGCCAGGGTACACGAAATCCACGTAGAGCGACTCGCCAAAAAGTCGATATCGACTGATCTCAATGTCTCCGTGCCTGCTGCCTTTTACCAGTCACAATCCATCTATCAGCTGGAAAGGCGAGCGATATTTTCGAGACGATGGTTCCTCGTCTCGCACAAGGCTCGATACCGCAACACCGGCGACTTTGTGCAGTACGAGATGGCCGGGTTCAACTTCGTCGTGGTCAAGAACAAGGAGGGGACCCTGGTTGGCTTCCACAATGTGTGCAGGTATGTGTAAAGAAACATCAAACCCCCCCCAAGGAGCCACCCCCGATCAAACACCTAAATGTGTGTCCGCGTTTGCCAGACATCGAGCGTTCCCCGTCGTACGCGAGACACAAGGCACGGCACGCATCTTTTCGTGCAAGTACCACGGATGGTCGTACGACCTGAACGGCAAACTGACCAAAGCACCCCGCTTCACGCCCGAGTCAGTCCCGGCCTTTGATGCGTCTGCCATCCACCTGTTCCCTGTCCACGTCCACGTCGACCGCAACGGTTTCGTGTACGTCAATCTCGACGCGAGTCCCACACCTGCCGTCTCCTGGGAGACGCAGTACGGGGACCTGGATCGGCAGGATGTCCTCGTCCACTCTGGCATCGACTGGGACAAGGTCGAGTACGACTTTACGTGGACCAAGGACGGCGCCTTCAATTGGAAGGTGATGCAGGACAATTACAACGAGGTACGTGTGTTATAGCATGGTCGATGACGATGGGTACGCTTTGATGTCCCATCGTAGACCAATCACAAATTTCTATGTGTTGACGCGCGCGTCACAGTGCTACCACTGCCTCACGGCGCACCCGGACGTCGCAAAGACGACCGACCTCAACACGTACCACGTCTCCCCGGCGGAAAGCCACAAGACCTACATCGCGCACTTCAGCGAGCCCAAAGCGTCGCTCCTCGCCGAGGCGGCCGGCACGTTCGACTCGACGCGGTTCGACGGCCGGTCCGCCACGCACGTCTTCCCCGGCGGCCATTTCTCGCCGAACCCAGGGACGGGGTTCATGCACCTCATGCGCTCGGTGCCGACGTCGGCGACCACGACCCGCCAGGAGTACGACGTGTACAGGCTCAACACGCCGCGCGCGACCGCCGAATCGTACGAGCGCATGGCAAGGTTCTACCGCAAGGTCGTCGACGAGGACTTCGAGCTGTGCGAGCAGGTGCAGAAGAACCTCGAGCGCGGCGTTTTCGAGGCCGGCATGCTGCATCCGTTCCACGAAGAAGGGGTCCTCGCTTTCCAGGGCATGCTGCTCGGCGTGCTCAACGAACACGTCAAGCTCGAAGGAGACGCCGGGAGAGAACTGTGCGCCGCAAAGCCGGCCCCTACGGCGCCACAACGGGGAACCAACGGCAGCGACGTAGCAGCTTTAGCTAATGGCGCCCACCAGCCCTGTGCGGCTTTGCTAGATTGTCACACTGCGAAGCTGAAGCATGTGGAGTGGTAGATAGGTTTCCTGAGGCAGTGGAGTGAGCATCATCGAGGGGCACTGGCGGAATTTGTATCCACTGGGCCAACTCGACGATGGTCTTGCCATCGCCACGGGGGGTCGAGCCAAGCAGCTACTTCGAGAGATAGTATTAGAGGGTGTGGTAGATAAGCATCTGTCTTATTGCGAGAGTCGATATTCTGCGCACCCGTCGTTTGTGCATTGTGCATTGTGCATTACGCATTCATATGGCGTGTCTTGACGCAAACGTGTGCAAGATAAATGCTTGCCGAACGTGGTCGTACACCGCGAAGAGTATGACGATCAAAGTGCATGGTGGTTCACCAGCTGGTATCCTCCTGGTGGCATCGTCCGGATTCCGGCACAGGTGTGAATGTGATTCTGATGCGGAGCAACGCCTTTAAGCCGCTCAAGACTGTACCGTAGTACAGAACCCGCTTTCAGTACCAGTCGTGTCCTGCTTCACCGCGCTTCTCCTTGCTTGGATTCATCGACACGATATTTTGTCCCGGAATTTGATCCACAGTGAATTGTGATTCAAAAACTCCCGATATTGCCCTCCTTCCCAGTGCTGTAAACGAATCGAACGTGCCATCTCCGTTACAAGCTGCCCATTCAGGACTCTGCGGCGATGATCCATCGCCCAGATCGCTCCAGCGAGTGACAACAATGGCATGCTTGAAGAGTTTGCTGGGGTCGCTTTTGTCTTCCTGCATCCTTAATTCGATGAGGTATTCGGACGGACATTCTGGACATCTGCGTATTGGTCGACATTCAGAGCAAAGCGTGATCAGGGGGTTTTGAGGGTGTAAATGAAGCTTGACCCTCTCGGCAACTCCAACCACGCCTCCGCTATCCGGAGGCTTTGGGATATGGCTAAGGGCACATTTGACGGCCGGCATGAGATTGCCGTCTCTCCAGTGCGCACAAACAGAGAAGTACGGATTGAAATTATCGTTGTGAGAATAGAGGAGCCTGCGTAAGCCTGCTGGGGGGAGTGCAGGTGCAGCGAATGCGGAACTGATAACGCGTACCAATAGATGATTGTTCACAACGGCAAAACGTGTCTGATGCGTCCATTCTCCGTCCCGATCCTTGTATCGGCGTGCCATAGAGTCTATCGCGACGCCGTGGTCTGCCGAGTACCTATGTGCTCTCAGCACAAGCTGGGCGAATGGAAGTGGTAATGAGCGGCCGACGGTCAACCGTGTCCGAGAAATCCGCTTTTCTGGATTGAAAGCATTGGGACAATTGAACAGAGGATTTGCGATATTGGTTGGTCGCAGTATTTCGTTTCCCTTTTGAGTCCTGACATGATAAATGGCACATGGAAAACATAGAAGATGGTCAGGGAGGTCTTTGTCGAGGCGTCTGAGGAAATCGATTTTGGCACTGACGTTTGAGACATCATTCAGGGCTGTCCAGGTGGAAGGACCGAGCAGATGTAGAAAGGCTTTGCAGGAGAGAGCGAGACTTGCAACATCGGCGAGCGGCAAAGATTCCACTACTTGTTTCCAAGCATGCGAAGGGAGCCTTGACAAAACTTCTGACCCGGGAACGTGAGCTTTGTCTCGATGCAGCATTTCAGTCCTCTCGGCAAGGGACTCGTCGGATTCTCGATGAGCTAGGCTATGAAGCAAGTCCGTGTGGTCCTTGCGCTCACCAGTTTGCTCGTCGCGTTCCCATTCATCTGCGATGGAAATCGCCGGGAACGAAGCATGTCGTGGTTGGCGAGACTGTTGGATGCTATTCTTGTTTGCAGTTCTGGTAGGGACGGCCGGGGAAGATTTCTTACGAAGTTTGTTGGATGTAGTTTTTGAATCCACTGGGACTTTGAGCTCTTCAATCGACAGATCCGAGATCGAAGTCGCCTTTGAACTAGAACGACTGGCGCCACCTTTCGACCTGAACGGGTTGAGAAACCCAAAGGACTTCTTTCTGGTGACGACGTCTCCCATCTGGATGTTTCTCCACGACGCACAAGATGGGTGGTGTTGCTCAAGGGTCGATGTTGTAGCTTCAACGGGTCTGTTATAATGAGTACTCGGGCACTCTTAGCAAGACCGGTGCCTCTATGACTGTGGGAGAAGTTGGGCCGTTGGCGATTCGTGGAAGCCGCGGATCGTTCAGCACCAGCATCACATAGGGCACTCGTTACAGATCACTCGATTGGACAGAATGGTCTTCCGGAGAATTACACAACAGGCCGACTGTGGTGATGACTGTATGAGGAGCAGTGAACGCAATGTCAACATCCGCGTCGAGCCGCCTGGGAAACTTGGGAAGTTCGTTCCGGAAATCAGGGATTACATAATCCGACGATGGTTCCCCAAGCAGTTGTTCGAAACATCCACCACGTTGGGACACCACTGGCTTGATACCTAGATACAAGTGAGAGCAATGGGACTACAGACTGGTCTCGTCAGCGCATGGGCGAGCGACAGACTGAAAACATGTCTGTACAGCACTATCGCATCCAGCGTCGTGAACGACTGCTGGTCCGTGTAGGTGGCGGATTTCGCTGCCATGGGGAGCTGTCACCACCATCTAGAATGGCACGTAGTAATGAAGGACGGACCTGGAATAGCAAATAGCCTGTGCCTGTACACATGTAGCTGGGAAGAGTCCTTCTGATAAAGACGCTGCCCGCCATCGCCACCGAGTGCTTAGGAAAGACAAGCCCATGCACGGCGAATTTGTCAACAATCATCATCGACGCTTCTCGAACACTGCGCGTCACACTTGCGCCTGGATTTGATGGTCAAGATGGCAGCACACAACGCCAGACCTTCAATGTTCTGGGTTCTTGCTTCTCTACACAATCAAATGCAATGGCCTCATCGCCCGATACCCTGCAGTGGTCGGCTCAGCTAGAGGTTGCGCCCTCGAACCGGAGGCTGGTCGGAGACAAGATCACATTGCCTCAGTCCGCTCTTGAAGCCCTGCTCGCAGCGGCGCCTGTCGTCTCGGTACAGAGTTCCTCCAGAAATCTGACCTCGACTTTCGACCCTTTCAATCCCTATACCTTCGCCGCCGAGCGCCATGCGCGCGCCGCCGTCGAAGATCGTCAACAGCAGTTACCTCATCCTCTGACTTTCCGCCTGGTAAATCCACTCAATGGACGAGCCGTGTACGCTGGGATCAGAGAGTTCTCGGCCAGCGAAGGCACTGTTGGATTAAGCAGTGGCCTGCGAGAAGCCCTTGGCCTATCCAATGATTCCTCTTCTCAAACCTCGCGAGAAAGCACCCCGGGAGGAGATATTGCCATGTCAAATGGCCTGCACCCTGCCAAAGCAAAAGGAGAGATTGTCACAATACATGCGAAGCAGTTACAAAAGGGAACATATGTCAAACTAAGGCCTCTCGAGGCTGGCTACGACCCTGAAGATTGGAAATCTCTCTTGGAACGGTATCTACGAGACAATTACACCACCCTCACCAGCGGGGAACTTCTTGTTGTTCCAGGTGCACGTCACGAGAGATTTCGGTTCTTGGTTGACAAGTTTGAACCTGAAGGAGATGGTATCTGTATAGTGGACACAGACCTTGAGGTGGACATCGAACCGTTGAACGAAGACCAGGCCAAGGAGACGCTTAGCAAGCAACTCGCAAGGAAGAGGCGTCAACAGGATTTGCCAGAGGGTTCTTCTTCCGGAGGCAGCCTGTTTCTGGACACAGATGTCCACGGCAGAGTGCTGGCTGGGGAGTACGTGGACTATGAGCTGAAGACGTGGGACAGGAGTCAGGATTTGGAGCTCGTTTTGCAGGCATCCGATGAAAACAGCAGCTTGGATCTTTTGGTCAGCCCATTTTCTGCACGACAGAGATCAAAACCACGACAAGATGAGTTCGTTTTCGGTGAGCTCAATGCGAGACCAACAAAGCGAATCAAACTTTCCCACACCAATGTTGATCTTGAAATGGCTGAAGCTCTCAACGTTGCCGTCTACGCCTGGCACGATCCCGTCTCGGGCACAGTAGACGAAATTAAGCCGATCCCCTACACTCTTAAAATTGCACCCGCCACATTGGAGGACGATCGAAGCGACAGTGCCGCTCAAGAGCTTGCAGCCGATGAGGTAATATGCAAGAATTGTCGTCAGGTCGTACCCAAACGAACGCTTCCTCTCCACGAGGCATTCTGTTATCGAAACAACATCCTATGCCCTAAATGCGCGGAGGTATTTCTCAAGAACTCGGACAGCTGGAAAAATCATTGGCACTGTCCTCATGACGATGACCACGGAAACGATCCCGCTTCTCATCGTAAGCACGACTCAATTTTCCATCCCAAGACGCCTCTACAATGTGCCAGCTGTGACTTCGAAGCATTCGACCTACCTATCTTGGCCCATCACCGCACAACAACATGTCCTGGAAAGGAGATCTTGTGCCAATTCTGTCATTTGGTAGTGCCCCAGCAAGGTCCTGATGATCCGGCCTTTACTGATCCAGAAGTCCTGTTGTCTGGGCTAACGCCACATGAGCTTGCTGATGGAGCGCGGACAACGGAATGTCACCTATGTAATAAGATCGTTCGATTGCGGGATATGAAAACACATCTTCGGCTCCACGACCGAGAGCGGTTTTCGCGACCTCGACCTCGGCTTTGTTCCAACCAGATATGTGGTCGGACCATCAAACACGAAGACGAAGCAAGGACCCAGAAAGAACAACTCGGTCTCTGCAACGAATGTTTTGGCCCCCTGTACGTGACGGCATATGATCCCGAAGGCAAAATGCTGAGACGGAGGATCGAACGTCGATTATTGCAACAGCTTATAGGAGGCTGTGGCAAGTCTTGGTGTCGCAATGGCCAGTGGTGTAAGACCGGTTACAAGAATGTTACAGGCGAAGACCGAGTGGTTTCGGCAAAGGATGGACTAGTTATGCTTAAACCGATAGTGGACCAACTCGCCCGGGGTATTACTTCAGGGCTGGTGTTTTGCGTCGACGAGGCTAGTCAGACTCGGCGGAGTTTGGCAACGATGATGGCTGGCGAAGGGGAATACGAGCTTGAATGGTGTGTCAAGGCTCTGGAGGAGGAGCGCAATGATGTGGGAAAGGCTCGAGATTGGCTGAGAGACCGTGCTCCGAAAATAGATGAAGTTGTGTCCTCTTCATGATACCCGACAAGGCGCAATTTGGGAACTTGGGATGATTCTCGACAAGTCTAGTTAGATTAAGAATCGTTAGCTGTAAAGGAAAATCATACTTTGGCTGCGTGTTCCAAAACCATCTTCCCACCAGGGCGAACGTCTTCCCTTCTAGCTCAACTGCAAGGTCGCCCGTTGACTTCTTTTGATACATTTGACTGATTACATGCTGGCTGAGAGTTCTCGGATCGTCGGAGCATCGGCATCGAGTTCTTGAAACCTGCTCTAGGTCGTCAAAGTCGGCGAACTGAAATCCCCAGACGGATGATGATCTGGTCCCGTTTCCAAGACGACTGTACTCGTACTCATATTGGGTAGGATGTTGCGTGTTTCTCGCGGGAGCACCCTCCAGCCCTTCTCCGACGTACGGCAACCAAATCAACCAGCGCTACTATGATACCCACAATCGCCACAGACATGACGGCCACGCCGACCTTGAAGCCGACCCTAACTAGTTAGTCAGTGGCACTCTCCTTACCTTGGGAGGTCGCAGGGGCAGTATCTCCAGCCGTGCCGTCGCCGTTACCCCATTGTCCAAAGTCCGCTTGGCTTATCGAATAATCAGACGCGTTTGGGAGACTTACTTGGCTCACTGTCCGATCACCTGCGAAATAATGTCCACTGGGGCCCTCGCGGAATCGTCCACCATGCTACCCCCAAGACGACTGATAGCGGCACCACACAGGCGTTTAGGAGCTATAGGGTCCGGCCTCTATCAATCCCCCACCGTCCCTATCTACTTCCATCATCAACACCTGTTCGACACAACTTGTACTAGGACTTGACAAGCTCAATTGGCGCAGAGAGCTTGCTTTCGGTCCTCATCGGGATGCTTGTTGTCCGCGATCCGTCCATGAATACAGATGGGGCGTCGACGGAGACCAGATCAACTTCCACCCAAACCACGGACTCGTGCAGGATGTCTGACTTGTCGGGCACGCAAGGTCAAATGCGATGAGACAAGACCCCAATGTCGACGTTGTCAAATTGCCTGTCGGAGTTGCAACTTTGGTGTCGAGATCAAGTGGGAGGCCGACTTCGTCTCACGAGGGTTGGCTTTTGGAAGAGAAGGCATATGGTCTAAATCAAGTACCTCGCCTCGTACACCTTCAGGCCCAGCGGAATGGGCTACGATTCCGGAAATAGAACCCCATTACTTCCTCAACTATTCCTCCAAAATATTCGAGGAGCCGTTGAGACTTGAATCCCCGATGTCGCCTCTCAGGTTGCAATTTTCAGGCTACGAGAATACCGAGTTACAACGGCTCGCTTCACGCCTGAATGAGAGCCTGGAGGACAATGTGAACATTACTCCTTATCGTTTTCAAGGAAACACTCTCATTACTTCTCGCTCCTTTCCTCTCATACCACACATAGTCGACGGCGATCATTCTATGCTTCTCGACTATTACATTCAGAAACTGTGCCCGCTCACCACTCCCAGCAAACTGTCCCAGTCGCCTTTCGCTTCCTTGATTCTCCCTTTCACTCTGATGAACTCCAGCAGTGGCATTCTCTCGATCCTCGCGTTGTCGGCATGCCACCGAGCGAAAAATGAACCGGCTTGGAAAGTGCCGGCAATGAAATTGAAGTCGCAAGTCTTGCGTGTCCTGCAGGATCGTTTCAGCATCGAAGGCGTTGACAAAGTCGCCTCTAGCTCCGACACTCTGGTTACAATGGTCATACTCTGCCTTTACGAAATCATACAAGATTGTGACTCGGGTTGGGTCATCCATCTCAAGGGCGCTCACGACATGGTCCGATTCCGAAAAGAACTGCAGAAAGTCCCCGGCACCGACGTCGAGGTAAACGACTTGACTGCCTTTGCCGAGAGGTTTTTTGCTTTCCACGACGTTATAGGGCGGACCGCGTGTGGACAGGTGCCCCTGTTCGGGCGAGACTACTGGAACTTTGGCGAGACTATCGTCGATGTCTGGATGGGATGTTCTCCTGAATTGGTGGCTCTTCTTTGCACCATAACCGAGCTGAGCAGAGCAGCTTATGCCGATCCCTCCATCTCCATAACCGACTCGTTTGTGAACGCCTGTGCTGTCACGAGATTCAAGCTGGAAAGCCTTGAACAGGTCGTGGAAAATGATGAGGACGATTTTCTGGTCATGTCCGCCGAAATAAAGCGACTGGCTGCTCTCCTGTTTTTGAACTGCGCTCTTTACAATACTCTTCCTACAACGCCACTAGTTGTGAAGCTCGTCGAACAGATAATGCGCCTGATCTCTGATTCTGTGGACCAGGGTTTTGTGACCGGCTTGACGTGGCCTATCTTTGTTGCGGCGGTGGAGCTGAATCCCTACGACGATGAGCTTTGGCTCGACGAGGCGACAGGCACGTCGATACACGGAAGGCGCTTGGTATTGAAAGTCTTGAGGGCCATGGAGGCATCGACCGTTTCGAATATTGACCGGATGCGGACTATAATCAGTCAAGTATGGCAAGCACGAGATCTGGAAGAAGATCCCTTTCCGGAGGCGCCGAATAACCACTGGTCCAGGAATGATTGGGAAAGATACGTGGCGCCGATCAGTGAGAACATCAATCTAGTTTGAAGAAGAGTATAAACGTGCCTCTATGGATCTCTAACAATGAGTCACATAATCTTGACGGTGGCGGGATTATCAACTGTCTATTTAACATGGTCGTATGTTCTCTCAAAGAAAGCGATCTGCTCCTTCGCCCATTCTGCAAACTCTTGCGGCTCGACAACAACCTCTGAATAATCCTTCTTATTCTCGTGCTTCCGGTGAAGCTGTTTTGCCTTCTCGAGGCATCTGGCGGCCAGGACCTGAAGCCGGTAAGTGGTCCATTGATAATACATTTCCGGCTTGTAGGAAACATCTCGGGTGTGAGATATTTTGGAATCATCATACAGCAAGGGATCGGCTGGCCACCAGGAGCACACCATGGTTATACGCTCTTTTGCGCCAATGGCGCGAACGGCCTTGTGCTTGACGACGTTACCGTGCAAAAGGACGCCATATCCCTATTCGAAAACAAGGTTCGTCAGTAATTGTACTCGCCTTACGATCACGCAGCCTGGAACTTACCACGTCGGGCTTTGCAGCCTTAATGATGGACCCGTCGCCGCAGAGGCATGCTGTCTCGCCACCCTTTCCCTGAGGCAGCGAGAGAGATACCACCAGTGACCAGGGGTACATATCATTATGCCATTCAATGACATCCGTATCTTTGTCTTGGGTGATATCCTCCTCCTCCTCTTGGGGTTCCTCCCCGTATACCTTCGGTTCCAATGGTTCAGGAGTGAGATTCTTGAGACCTTCAAGGCCGTCAGGTCCAAGTTGCACGTTTGTGTGGCCGATTTCTTGTTGGATATTTATCTTGACTGGAAGCCCAACAACCTGTGAGACTGCCTTGATCGTCTCAGGATGTGTCCATGCTTCATAGACAAATGGCGCATACTGAGGGGCTGCACCTCGAATTTGGACTGAACCTGGTCTGGTGTATGTCATGCAGTTCTTGATGGTACGCTCGCTCAAAAGCTCCCGGCGCATCTCGACAATGGCTTCTCGAGAGAAGAGTGGAAATGGATCCGTGGCAGCCACCTTACCAACTGCCTGCTTGGTCTCGTACTTGAGATCTTCTAAAGTGTAGGTCTTGTCGGGCATTTGGAACCGCAGGTGTTTTTTGGGGTCGAATCGAACGCGCTCCTCTTGTCCCCCGTCGGCCTTTAGCGATAGACGGGGAGCGCCTTGCTCCTGAACAGGATATTCGAAGTGATTGGAGGTGAAGCTTTGAGATGCCATGTTTAAAGTCTCTCTAGGCAACTTGTGACGACGAAAGAGGTGAAAAGACAGATGAGCTGTTCGTGAGTATGAGTTGCTAAGCTGAAGATACGGGAAAGGCAGTTGTTCCTCTCTCTCTCCTCGTGGAAATAAATATCGGGCAACGTGGTTCTCGCATTTACCTATCTTGTGGCTGTCAGATAGGATGGAAGGTCCTGACGAGCATCGAAGCATATTGCTCCGCGGTCAACACCTTCAGCGTTCCGTGTCCGGTATCCGTTTTCGGGTCCATTGGTTGGGCTTTTGTCCTCACGAGTGTACTGCTCTTGGGGAACCAGGGCCCCCAAGACTTAGGACTATGCACTCTCTGGCACAATGTCCAAACTAGAACGGCCGCATGCCCCACGACAAAGGGGAGAACCTGACGGTAACTAGTGTAGCTCTGCTCTTCTCCCTCGATTTACGAGACGCGTCTCCACCGATAAAGGCCACCAGTGCAGTCGAGCAGCGCCGGGGTTGTCCACTGAAATACAACAACATCAAACTCGCCTGGACCTGTCGTACTATCAAAATAACCCAAGATAAGATATAGGAATATTCTATGCGAATCGTTGTCTGGTCATTGGCTAGACAAAGTGCTGTCACTACTCAATGCGGTCCGGACTTTTTAGCTTTCTCGTGAAAGTGGAGCTGCTCGGCTGGACCATACACACTTCCCCCCTTTTTAATCACTCGACTCTGCTGGCCTTCGGATGCACGCAAGCCAACTACTATGACAGGTGGAGAAGCTCGGCTTTATCGAGCATGGGGAGATATCAGAGCTTTTACTCAGAGGGAGGCGTGAACTACAAGCAGCAGAGACCATGCGTCCGGCGGCAAACAGAATCCGGCGCTGCTTTCCTAAAGACCTTGGGACTAACCTTGTATACCGTGGTCCGTTATATGTTGTCGGGTCGATTCTTTGACGGTCTGGCAAAGTAGCTACACAAGAGCGTCAACTGTTGAGCAAGATCATCCTTCCAGCAAACATGTCCAGTGCACCAGTGGTTGTTGTTACGGGAGCCAGTGCCGGAATTGGTGCTGCCATCGTCGACAAGCTGTTGTTGGAGGAGACCAATGTGGTTCTCGTGGACGTGACTGAAGAACCTCTGGAAAAGCGACAGAAAGAGTACGGCCATGCAAGAGTTCAGTACGTTGTTGGTGACGTCTCGACCGACAAAACCAACCACCTCGCCGTGAAGGCGGCTTTGGATACCTGGGGAAAAGTCGATGCTTTGGCACTGAACGCCGGGGTCATGTCGCCAGTCAGGAGAATCTGCGATGTCGAGTCGACCGAATGGACCAGAATATTCAACATCAACGTCGTCTCTCAAATATCTATGGTGTGTGTTTTCCCCCACGGCTGAGGCAATGTTGTGTCGAGAATGTAATTACCAGCAACAGGCTGACACTTGTGCTATGAGATTAAAAGCTCGCCGAAGCTATCCCTCACCTTCGCAGAACAAAGGGTCGGGTCGTCTTCACCTCGTCTGACGCTGGGGAGAAGCCGAGTTTTGCAGCCTGGGGAGCATACGGCGCCACCAAGGCCGCCGTGAACTATCTCGTCAAGGTGCTGGCTCTGGAAGAGCCCGAGATCACAGCCGTGGGACTGTACCCTGGAGTCGTGAACACGCCACTGGTGCAAGGAATATTCAGAGGAGATTGTAAGTGTCTTTGGTGGATTTTGCGTAATAGAGCTCGGACTGCCTGACTGACTGACTTGTCAACCACTTTCCCAGACACTTCAGGCATGAGTGAACAAGAGCTGCAGACCTATAAGGATTTGGTACAGCCTAGACTTGTCGAGGCTCATCAGCCAGGAACGGTCCTTGCGAATCTGGCATTATCGGCGTCTGCGAACCTCAGTGGTTCGATCCTCTTCTGGGATGACGAGAACATTAAACAATTTCGATAGAAAACCTCCTGGATATAGAGAAATATATGCTTCGGACAAAAACTACCGAGCACATGATTTATCCCCTGTATGACACTTGTCGTGGTCTAAGCAGGAACATCCTCTCAGGATCACTTGGCCTTCCCAACAACACCCTGGCTTCAGCCGTGGTCAGATTCATGCTGATGCTGAATACACTGGCAGCGTCACTCTCGCCTTTCTGAGCCCTGTTTATCGAGCACGGGTAATTGTCTTCGTCACGAAGCAAAGCTTGAATCGACTCTTTGGTAACATCGCCCTGCATCTGGTCCGCCAATTGCCGAATTCTCTCGACACGACTCAGACTGTCTTCGACCCACAGCATCTCTGTCCCTGGATGGGTTTCCAGCATGTGATTACTGTGGAAGAATCGTCCCTTCGAATCTGGCTCGAGCCTGACAATCGTCTGGTGTGTGACTTCCACTCCTATGCTGCCTGATGGGTCGGCAATCAGCATATGGCAGGCGCTCGCGCATCCGGTAGCGTCGATTGCCTCAAGGGCCGAGTCTAATGAGGTACATTCCAGGACGATACGCCACATGATGTGGATAGGAGTACGTGTCGCATCATTACCAGGACATCGTATGGCATTGACGCATAACCCGAGACCTGCTGAATTGAGTCCTGCGATAAGTACATCAGTGAGTTCTCCCGTCCCTTTGCCCTTGGAATGGCAGATTCAACCACGTACCTATTTTGCCAATCATCCCGGCCTCGGTCAGCATCTGGATCGAGGGCTTGCCAACTTGATCAATTTGGAGAAGAACAAGATTCTCCTTCTGTTCCTCCATCCACTGGGTAATCAATATCAGCATCTATTTGCCATGGTAGTCTGCAGCTTCAGCTCACATCCCAGTTCTGCGCCACAAATGATGCCTCGTCAGTCTTCCATGACAGACTTGTACATCCGTCCAGTGCAGCACCAAAGAACAGCTCCGATCTGACATTCAATGCCAGAATTTCATTGTACCCAGTTTCCGCGCCCTTTGCGATCCCCTGCATCTCATTTTCAAGATGGGGATACTGCTCGTGGATATGGGCCGCAAACCTTTCGGCTTCAGTGCACGCCGCCTGCCAGGTCAAGTTGCACTTTCGTTGGAAAAGACCGGTATAGAATGCGATGGTGCTCTGGATCTGAGATTTTGCCTTTGTGCCATGTTCAAGACCAATCTGTATCTTGAGAACACAGTGATCAGAATCACGTCGTCAATCGTAATTCCAGAGTCAACTTGGCACTGACCTCAAATGGGCTTCCAACGCAATGGACTTCTAGCATCGTGAGCAGTACAGCAACTTTGATGGCATTCTAACTGGTGCTTGGAGAACCTGCGAATGTTAAGTCTGGAGCGCCCGTCACTACGAGGCACATACGTGGATCCAGTCTTAACGCAGGATCCTTCAACGGACACACAGGTAAGCCACCCCCTACACCCCATCGCGCCAAAACCAACACTCGCCGCAATACACGTGCCGTCCGAGAAGAAATGTGACAGGTTTTCAGAGGGGTGTCGTGTGGACACAGAACATCCGAAACCTTGCAGCATGCCTCGAGAAACTCCGAAGGTGCCTCTGATAAGAGTGTTGCCAGCTCGGTTGTACCTTCAAACTCTCGTCCCTCGCTTGATATGCCGTCAACCGCCACCCAAATTGGAACTCTCGTGGAGACTAATAAGAGGTGTTGTCCGTGGCCTCTGGGAAAGTGAGTGGGGTTCGGCTGTACCTTCGATACTTCTGCTTTCGTGGGAGCACATACTTGGCCGCGGACTAGTTTATCCACTTCAAAGAAATCCATGATCCGTGCTTGATGCCCCATTTCCACACTTCCCGAATGCAATCTAGACGGCAGACTTCATGTCATTTTCGCTCATCTATGCCCACCGTCTTTCTGGGGAAGCTCTGCGGACCCATGGCCGTGATCAACCCTTGAGCGGGAACATATCAGAGGTCACCTATAGACAAGGTGCAAGCCGAAAGTCGTATACCCGTGAACGCCCTTGAAAGATAGGAGAGGTCGCTTGGACCTGATACAGTACGGCTTCTGGCTTCTAGCGTTCGAGTAGCGGCGGTTGACACGTCTTATCTCTCGAAGCATCCGGGGTACCAAAGGGATGTTCAGATGTCGCCGAGATAAGACTGACAGTCAACGAGAGCTCACAGGCTGTATGAGGTGCGATCTATAAAGGTTTAGATGGTCACTTCTCTCCTCTTACGTCGATGGACACAGGTCGAACTTGACTGATCATTCTGAGAACAATCGTTCGCGCACACTCGGCCCGACTCTATTCAGCATGTCCGAAAAAACCGAGAATGTAGCAGCAAAGGCTGCTGCCACTGATGTTTCAAACACGGCTTCCGACCAAATGAGCACAGAGCAGGTTGCGCCAGAAGGTGTTGACATCGCTCTGGGCTGGTTCGAGGAGATGCGAACTATTCCTATCGACGAGCTTGATGCAGAGAGCACAGCTGTCCGCCGCCGATGTGACTGGATCTTGATGCCCATCATTTGCATTACATATGCTCTTCAGTTCTTGGACAATGCTGTTCTTGGATATGCCTATGCATACGGCGTGCTTGAGGATACCGTATAGAAGTTCCGTTCTGGCGCTCGGGGGCAATAACTGACAGCTAGTTTTAGGGCATGACTCCCGGCGACTATAACTGGTTAGCTAGCATCTATTACTTTGGATATCTGTTTGTGAGTCGGATGGTGGTTCGAGGATAGAGCTGATGCTGACTTTGCTCGATAGTGGGCATATCCTTCGACCCTTCTTCTCCAGAAACTCCCAGTGGCGACCTATACAACTGTTCTAATCTTCCTTTGGGGTGTTCTGACCTTCATGTGTTGCGTTGCCAATTCCTTTGCAGGCTTTGCAGTACTTCGCTTTCTCCTTGGTAAGCTAAATAATGTCGTTGGAGCTGCGAGACGAGAAATTTGCAAACTAAAATGGTCCCAGGTTGTCTGGAAGTCGGAATCACGCCCACCATGATGGTCATCACCTCCTCATTTTACAAGCGTGAAGAGACACCCGTGCGGAACTCTTTCTGGCAGTCGTCGTTTGGCAGCGGCGTGGTAGTGCTTTCAATTGTGTCGTACGGGCTCGGAAATAGCCACAGTAGCATTTCAAACTGGAAGCTCGTCTTCTTGGTAAGTCTTATGTCTAGGTCGACGTCGGAAGCCTTGACTGACTATCAATAGTTCGTTGGAGCCATCACGACAGCCTGGGCTGCTGTATTCTACTATTTCGTCCCCAACACTCCTACCGAGACTCGGTGGCTTACCCATCGTCAAAAACTGGTTGTCATTCACCGGATCTCGACCAACAAGATCGGGATCAAGGACAAAAAGATAAAGCCTTACCAGATCAGAGAGGCACTTCGCGACCCCAAACTGTGGCTCCTTTGCGCATTCCAAATCACGAATGGCATCTGTGAGTGCAACGCTTGCCCACCAGTCGCGCTGGCTAACATCGGCCAGGCAACTCCAGCGTCTCTGCGTTTGCTTCTCCATTGATTGAGGGCTTCGGATTCGACGCGCTCCAGACCGTGCTTCTCCAGATGCCAACTGGTGCTTTCGTCGCTGTGATCGAACCGATTCTAGGCTACATCGCCACAAAGACAACTAACACAATCATCTGGATCTCGATTGCCGCCAACATCCCCAACGTCGCCGGTCTTTTCGGGATCCGCTTCATTTCTCGGACCGAGAACCACAAATGGGCGCTCCTCGGCTGCACCTGGCTGCAGTTCATCTTCGGCGTGACAAACCTGTTCAGCTGGACACTCACGGCTTCCAACTTTGCCGGCCACAGCAAAAGATCATTTGTCAATGCCGCCATATTTGCCTGCTTTGGCGTGGGTAACTTGATAGGTCCCCATATATTTTTTCCGTCGGAGGCGCCGGTGTACGAATCTGCCATTACGGGACTGCTGGTCTGCTTCGGATTGAGTGTAAGTCTCAAAGGCCCGAGTGAGTGCGTCGAACGACTGCTGACGGAGAACTGCAGATCAGCTTCAATCTGGGTCTGCGCACATACATGTGGAATGAGAACCGAAGAAGAGACGGGGCATTCGCGCGTGGCGAGATTCAGAATGTGGATGGAGAGCTGGAAGGTTTCTATGACAAGACCGACATGGAGAACAAAGCTTTCAGATACGTGTTGTAGGGGTGTGAAGCGTACAGCCGTGTGACAATGTTTCCCCGCGGGTGATTGTCCTGACTCCCAAACAATGCTGTCTGAATGCCGTCTGAGGATTCTGAGTGGTGATGGGGATAACGTGAGGGAGTGGACGGACGGGCCACGATCTTCGATTCCGCTGCCCGCCCCTATCTCGCCGTCCGTCAGCAGACTGGTCAGCTTTCCTCGACAAGCTAGCCTCTTGAATGATATAAACCGGCGGATAAAGAATGAATTACTACCTCTGTCATCGTTGTGATATGTCAATCCGTCAGGGTTACACACGTTCAGGATAAATAGTGTGTGCAGATTAGCCGAGCGAATGAAGCGTTAGGTACCAGGTAGAGGGGCCTGGTTATCCCTACTAGAAATAAAGCCTTAATAACCCTGACTAACCTTAGTTTATAAATCTAAAAATCTAAATCTTTATACATAAAACTCATTCTGAACTAGGAGGGTTAGGGCTTAATATATTGTAACTATGTTGGAAGAGAGAATCTCTGGCAGACGGCTGCATCATTTCAGAGAGCAAATTCAGCACACATTGCAGTAAGCCGCTGTTCCGTTTCTCTCGACGATTCGGGTACCGACGAAATCGGACAACGCAGAGCAAAAGATGAATTGTTGGTTTCAAAGTTGCTGCACCCTTTGCACCTTTTTGCGCTGCGAGCCGTTACACTGCCACCATCTGGCCATTATCCGACCACCGCGGTGGGCGACTAACTTTCCAGCCGCGCCCTCGCTGTGGCGTAATGAGGCCGTGCGGAAGTTGGGAACGTCCTGCGCCGCAACGTCGAATCCGCTGCGGGGGTAATCACGACCATCTCAGGCCGACATCGATTTTGTGAGTAGTGGGTCGCGCGGTTTCGCATCGAGCCCAGAGTGGCTCCTTCGATACAGCAATATTAAAGCCGCTGATGATCTTAAGATGCGACGACGTCGGCCTACCTACTCGATTAAAGAAAGGCCTGAGTCGAAAGATCACCGGTATGGCATTGGTGACTCCGAAGGTGTCGAAACTCAGCTCAAATGATCCGACATCCTCCCTCACAGCTGCTCTCACGCACTTCGAGGTCACCCTTAACGAGGACCACAAGACCCTATACCATGCAGCGACGACCAAACCCGACGCGTTATCTGTCATTTCTTTTGTCGGAAAACTTGGCGAGACTGCCCGCGGAAAGAGCCGAAGAGGCGTGTCGGCACGGCTCGTTACCTTTCTCGATACTTTGCAGCAGTTCTCTGGCGTCGTCGACACCTTCGTCAATTCCGATCCTACAATTGCTGCCCTGGTGTGGGGAGGAGTCCGGATGACCATTTTGGCAGTCAGCAATATCAGCTCTTCTTTTGGCAAAGTGACCAACGTAATCATGGAGGTCGGCAAATTTTGTCCTGCATATACTAGCTTCGCTCATTTATATCCTACCTCGGTCGAGCTCCAGAATGCACTATGCAAATACTACGCCTGTGTCATACGATTATGCACCAAGATTATCACCATATTGCAACGCTCTACCGTTCTGCATGCCTTATCTACTGTCATTTCTCCGTTCGAGTCAGAATTCTCTGACGACGTTGCTCAATTGCGACAAGCCGCAGAATTCGTAAAGCTGCAGTGCATACATTCTGCATACAAGGCCGCTGCTCAGGCTGAAGAGCAAGCGGCAGAAGAGAGACGAACAAATAAGACGTTTCGATAGACAATGATCAACGGGCAGGATGTGGCACAGGAGCGGCGGCTTCAACGGTCCCAAGCTGATGTGTCGCATTTGAGGAAAGCAACTCGTGACAGTCTTTCTACCATCAACTCGTTAAAAGCATACAAACATGTGCGCCAGCAACGGGTTCCAAAGACCGCGGTATGGTTTCTGAAGGATGATGCCTTTCGCCAATGACGCGGCGACGACACAACCAGTGCTGTTCTCTGGTGCACGGGCAAAATAGGGGCTGGCAAAACAGTGTTAATGTCGAGTATGGTGGAGCAATTGCATACCTCCCGACAATCTACCGACATCATTGCACACCACTTCTGCTTCTCTGACAACGATGACTCTCTGAAGGCGCGCAATGTCGTCGGGAGTCTCGCCAGACAGATACTGGAAGAGTGGCTACAAAACGCGGAGGCGGACGAACTTCGAGCACTTCACAGAAAGACATCTGACGTGGACAGTGCTGAGATAACCGATATTATCTCGAATCTATTGCTGCCGAATGTATCTTACTACATCTTGTTGGATGGTATCGACAAATGCCCACCAAATGAAGCTCAGGAGGTGGTGGCATGTTTATTGAAACTCTGCCAGAGACATCGGAACCTCAAATTGTCCTGACCAGCCGACCTGATATTAACAAAGCTTTATGACGAGAGCTGAGCGTCAAGTACAAGATGCCGGTATCAGAAGCCAAGACCAGATCAGATGTGCAATGCTATATCTGTGAGACGCTCTATGAGTGCCTGGAAGATGGCAAGCTTTTACTTAATGATCCGGGCATCATCCTTAAAGTTGCCGACAAGTTAGAAAGGGAGGCTGAAGGAATATGAGTGATCCAAAGTTTCTTTAGTTTCCATCATTCATGCGGCCATCTGCCTATAGACTAGGACCTCTTAACCGCTCGGGACAGTGCAATTGGTTAGGAGATTCAGCTCCCTTTCCTGTGTACTGTGATCATAATGGGGGCTTCGCAATTGTGATTAATTAAGCTAATTGAGTGGCAACGTTACAGGTTTCTCTGGGTCCGGTTATTTGCAGCTCGGTTAAAACGTCCACTTTGGAAGTAGTGATTCTATAATATTGCCTTGAGTTATAGTCTCACTCTAGCTTCGCCTTCTTCGTTATATGATTCCTCGGTTGCTCCCAAGTGGATCCCTGCAGTTGGGTACTGACATTCTGTCTGAAGATAGTTCCCATTGTTTGGCGCCCAGAACCATCGTACCATCCTTCTGGCATATCCATTCCGGCCTTCCAGCCATTGTCGAGATTTGCTTCGTGATCTTCGGATTGCCGAATAACATCAAGATGATAAATCGGCTCGTCAGATGGATGTGCGAGACACCGAACACCGTATATGATAGGTAGATTTCCCAGGTGGTGTGCAATATCATGCCCAGACATTATGCATCCATGAGACCCAAGATTTTCCGTGACCGGCTTGAGTAAATGCGCTGTTGCGAGATAGCTGGTGTCTTTGATAATCGCAGCGGACGAGATATATGCAGTAAGGCATAGAAGGAGCCATTGAATCACCGGTATACCTACCAGGATCCCGATGGCCCAATCCCAGTTGATTGTCAATTTTTGCGCTTGTTGCGGACCAATACCAGCCACTGTGATTCTCGGCCCAAGAAGATCGAAAGATCTCAGCGCTGATAGCGTAAATGTACGAATCACACTTGCAACTTTCTCTGGAGGCCATTCATCTGTGACACCAACTAATTCTTCATCATCAAACAATGGCGAGTATTGGCAATACACTTTAGGGTCTTCTTTGGGAGTGACGGTAAATCTCCCAGCTATTGCTCCTGCGAAATTCTGTGCCACTTCATCCGGAATATTGTATACGGCTGGCACCGGGTATAAATCAACGCCGTGTACTCCAGTTGGTTGATTTAATGGCAAAACTTCACTATGACAGTCAAAAAGACTTACCCTGTCTTCGACTCGATGTAACATCATAACCGTAGCAGACCGAGAGCTAGGGTGTGATGTATCGTAATGGGCCGCCCACATAAAGGTGGGGGGTTCAATTGACTGACCTAATACTGGTGATGCATTCCATGGTATAGTTGTGATTTGGCCGCTCGATTCATTGAAAAAGGTTATATTACCTAACACGTAAGATTGCCTCGAGAAGGGATCCCAGATTGGTTCATCTTCCACAGGATAGTGTGTAACGTTGTATTTTTGACATGTGGCCACAGCGCTGATGCTATGATATGAGAAGATGGTTATGTTGGTATATGCGGAGGATATTTCAGGGCCGGAAGCGGAAAGATAAATCTTGCATCCAGGATCTCCAGGTATACAAAATATAGATCGAGAACTACTGTCCTTGTCTCTATAGCCCCATGGTGGCCAGATTAGATTCCCGTAAAAGTTGGGAAAGTAATACGTTGGATATTCGTCGGGGAATGGTAACATCTGACGGATATAGTATGATAAAGAGCGAGTATCATTGTCGGGGAAAAATGCTGGATTGTTAAAGTCTGCGATAGAGAAAGAACCATATTCTAGAATCATGAGAGATTAGTGCTATATTTCACGTTGAGGAGAGAGAGACAGTGGCCTTACGAGAATAATCGATGCCCTCACGACTCGGCGTTAAAGAGGCAATGACACCGAGGACTGATACTGCAACTTGAAGTCCTAGATTGAGGAGAAGGGAAACAGCACAGTACCACTGGATTCGGCTCGGCATGAGGCGACCTTTAACCCTTCCTTTCCATAGCAATTGGGTGCTGGCAATTAAGCTTTCGCATCCTAGTACCAAATCAAACTCTTCGAGTCCGAGATACCTCGTCGAGAGTAGCTGCCATCGATATGACCTTGCGTAGCCTTTAAATGCTGAACTCAAAGACATTGGAAGGATAAGATATAGCGCTAGAGTTAAGTAGTTCCATAGTGCCTGGTCTGCTTGGTTAATAGCTCCCTTACGCAAGTAGACATAGTACACCAGTAAGATGCTAATACATAGTGTAACCGTGAGAAGTAGTTGCGGAAGGCCACTTAAGAGGACTTTCCAACATTGAGGGCCTCGTTGAAATTTGCGTGCAGTATTCCCCACTGTGTCGGCGTTGTGTTCATCAGGTGTATCGTGTTCCCAAGGCTCAGGAACGGACAGTCGTGAGGCGATTGTAGAAAGAGTGATCTCGCTTGCTGAAGGTATAATTCTTATAGATTGCTTGTCCCCTTTGTCTAGGATTGTTAGCTCGATCATAACTCCGTTTAGAGTTCTCATACATCTGCTACTGTTCTTGAAACTGAAGAATGGTTCACTTATTTGGGATCCAGGATGGTCAGAAGCAATCCGAACACCGTCGGGTTCAGATGACGCTTCTGCTAGTCCCATGTGAGAGCTTTTGCTTTCAAAATTAGGTCTTTTGAGACTTGTTACTCCAGGCAAGGGTAGCAGAGGAAGACCATCTTCTGCCTGTAAATTTTCCATGGCCACCTTAATCAGAGAGCTGAATGCGTGTTCGGGAGAGATAGAACAGGAAAATCAAGAAGCGCAGGACTGCATTCACGAAATTAATACCAGAAGCCCCCAGCATTGGTCATCCTTTAGCTTCTAGACTATCTTTCAGAGCGATACGAGGAGCAGCTGAGCTACACTTTATGGCTATGACTAGAGTGGTGAGTAACATCGCTGTGGTGGTCCTACGCCAACCGAAATCGAACAGATACACAGAATCTCAACTAAGCGCACACACCAGCGATAAGCATGACGCCACTCGCTAATAGTGACCTACTACTCGCAGGTCATAAATAGCACGTTGACCGTCCGCTCAGTTTCGTTTAAGTCGACTCTTGGCTGGCCCTCAAGAATGCCCGCAGCTGCCGGCCAAGCCCGAAAGTACAAATGCCAAGTCTAAATCAGCTCAGCCGCAAAAGAGAGCCTTTATCTCATAGGTTTGCAGCTAAACTCAGTTCTACCCTCCTTTCACCTTGACGAACAACATGGCGTCACGAAAACCAGCTGAATGTGGATGAAGCTGGAAAGGCCGGATTCAGATGGTGAAAACCACACCTATACTTTTTTTTAGGCTGTTGTGGCAAGTGCGCCCGCAAATAAGGCGAGACTCGTCAGAACCTGTTGCACACCTGACTAATATATCGCCTCTTGTGGCATCCTTAGGATGCGGGCCTCAGCCCGTCCAAGCTGATTCTATCTAAATCACATACATAATTACGACTGCTCACGGTTTGAACTGAAAGGATATACAGCGAGATATAGAATAGACGTGAAATTAATGAGTATATAGAAGGAGATCCCGGCGGAACATCTACAATAGTATTCTGTTCCTCACCACTAACCGGGTAAGTTCATTCGATCCCGCAATCCTGAGTCGCATACACCTTTCGTTGAAGTACACATCGCTGGGGATAGATACTCACAAGGCCATATAGCACTTTTTCTTGAAGTAAGCCAAGACCAAGAGAGGACGTCACACTTGCCACAAGAACGTGATCAGTGATGTCGCTAAGAGCAACTGAACGGCAGAGAGGTAAGGAAATCCCTCCTATCGAGACAGGATCTGACGCGCTGTAGATACAAAACGACGTTTTGATAGCCCGTGCAATGGCAAAGCATGACAATGCTGTCGTGAATGAGGTTCATTTGAGGGATTCTGTTGCGATGAGAGGTCAATTGTCGTGCAACGCTCACACCATGGGAGTAAAATGGGATGTATTGACGAGTCTGACCTCGATGACTAGGAGGTCGAGGACTATGATATATATAGGCAAAAGGAGCGAGTATTCTCTGTCCGATTGAGGCCTTTTTCGTCGCTGCATCTCGGGCCGCAAGTCGGTCTTTCCTCGTGAATTTCAATGATTGCAACAAGCGCTCCGTCAATCGTCAATAGAATGCCTATATATTGCTGTCAAGGTGATATATTGCAAGGAGTGAATCGATAGTTGTGAAATGACTGAGTTGAGTGCTCTAGGCGGCGGAGTTCCTCGGAGGCGTTCGGCGTGAGTATGGAGGTTGTAATGACATCGTCACAACTCAGCCTGTTCAACACCAATTCCTGGAGGATGTAAGTGGAGCAGGTGCAATAGGTAACCAGAATGCATATCTGTAGAAGGGAATGCATACTTGGTGCATGAAAGATCTATCTCAGAACAATCCTCCTAAATGTGACTCTTTCTGGGTGGTCCTCCTCTCTTTATTTCAGCCAGGCCTTTTTCCCTCACGGACTTGGATGCCGCGAGCGATTCAGATAAATCCTTGTGCCGACATCGATATTTCCCCCCCTTGATGACCACTGTATCCAGTCTTTAGGACTTTATCTATTAACAAACAAATCACCTTAAATCTAAGCGCAAAGACTGCCAAAACTGCGTCGATGTTGGTGGCGCTTGCACCATTGGAGAGGGGAATTGCAAGACATCTCAACATGCATCGTGCACAGACCGCGGGCCCGGGAGTGTCATCTGTGTAGACACTGACGATGGGTCTTGTGATGCTCCAAAGGTTTAGATACAAAATCTAGCAGAATGTTACCAATGTCAAAAGGTTGGGTCGACTGGGGGGGAAACAGACTAGTTATATTATTAGAACAGCTCAGTGGACCAAGGTGCTCTATTATTAGAGCAATAGATCCAATGGAGCACTACTGTTATGCAACGCTCAGTTCTAGGCGATGTCGGAGGCTAAATGGGATGTATTGACGAGTCTGACCTCCAGGACTAGAAGGTCGCTGTTCTATCTATTTGTATGTTAAAGGAGTGAAAGTTTTCTCGTCTTGGTGGAGAGGTTTTTCTCCCGGGCATCGGCGGCGACCGATGAGGTCCTCGTTGGGGGCCGGTGTCCTTGTGTCGGGGAGGTCCTGTTTCTCCATCCTGAGGACTATGATATAGCGAAAATGTGACTAAAGTGAGTGAATTCATGGTGTTGCAAGGTTTGCAAAAGGAGCGTTCTAGGCGGCGAAGTCCCGCGGAGGTGTTCGGCGCAAGTATGGAGGTTGTAATGACCCCGTCACAACTCAGCCTTGTTCAACAACTACACTCATTGAACGATGGAAGTCTATATAGTTACACTCTCTTCTCTATAGTAGATAGAGGCCTTGTCGTCCCTGAATGAAGCCTTAATAACCCTAACCTTAATTTGTGTCTAAATCTTCATCACATAAAATTCATTCTGAACTAGGAGGGTTAGGGCTTAATATAACATCACTGGAGTCACGTTTCTGTTTTCCCACCAAGCTCCCCTTCCGCAGCCGTACAGATACAGCAGGATACCAACTGCCCTTGAAATCAATTCTCTAGGGGGATAACCAAGAACAAAGGCAGAACCGTAAAACGATGGATCGACCGATTTGACGACAGATGAGAATATGGACGCGTATTGTGACGTAAAAATGGTCATTTGGCCGAACCTGAGTGCGAGAAAGTCTTCCGTACCGGACCGAAGATTTTCCAGTCATTTCGAGAAACGACTGTCTACAAGCACCACCTATCGTAATCTCAGCTCCGTCCAAATGTCCGTAGATGCGCCTCTTCACCTTTCTGAATGTCATACCTTTGCGACATTGATCTGGGCTAATCCACTAACGTATCCTAACTTGTCAGGAATGCCCATGCCATGATGGATATGACCGGACTTGGATCGAACTGGACATCAGTTGACCGTGGCATGGTGCCATCATCCGCAATCCGTAAAAGGCCGAGTCTCTCCAAAGAACTCCTCCTACTGAAGCTGAAGCCACCGACGCGATGGTTAGCCATCTTCAATACTATCAACCTGTTGACGGGACATTCAAACGCGGGTCACGGTGAACCACTGTCGGTGGGGATGGCTAACGCAAGAGTCATCAGGCAGAGTGTTTTGCGGTTCAACAGGGAAAGCAGAAGTCCACTTCGGTAAACGTCCAGGCAGGGACTCGGTTGATGGCGGATGTCATCCAATGCAGCTGCTCAATCAAGCTCACAGGCTGCTGGGGGCGCCCCGTCGAGTGCCCGCTCTGGGTGGTTCGTCTAACCTTCTGGATGAAATGAGGGTCAACCACAGAACAGATAGCCGTTAAATACCCTGGCACTAGGTCTATCTCTTCTGCAGTCCCGATTTGGTCGAATTGCATCAGTTTTGGTCTTGATAAACTGAAACAGATGGCAACAATTCTGTTTGGAATGAATGAAGGATGTTGACTCCGGCGGAGCGTCGTGTTTGGCGCGATCCAGTCCCGTCAATCGTGGGCGGAATACGACGACGAGCAATACTGGAGGCGGAAAATGTGGCTTTACTACGCATCCATGATCAGCAGCATGTAGGCGTTCTGTCCGCGTGTCCTCGGATGAAAAGTCTTTGCCGACCGGGTGGGTACGTACCACGGTACTTCCAAAGCGTTGAAGTCGCCGTCTGCAATAGCTTGGATTTGTTGTTGGACTACTAGTGAGGCATTATTAGGTCCCTCGTAGTCTACAGGCGAGGGGAGCAACACGGCCTGAGCCGCTTCGCACAGCATGTTGTCATACCAATCTTTATTCCCGGTGGCGGCCGTATTGCAGGTATTTGGATCGGGCAGCGCGGTAAGGTTGCCGGCCTGGAGCTCCTTAAGTTCTTGGACTTCATTTCCTGAGCTGGTCGCTGCGGTTAAAAGGGCGTTATCAATCCATCCCGAAAGAAATAGCCAGGTATCTATGCGGGATGAATCGGGCTCAGTGACCTCGACGTTGCCGTCCATTTCACAAAATCGGTGGCCGTTGAAAGCCGGGTTTGGGTCGATGAACCAGACGCGCTGTTCAGGGTATGCCTGGTTAACTGAATCGACCACTTGGCTAAGCATAGTGTTAAGGTCGGTAACGAGATTATTTAGCTGAAGCCGTAGAAACTTCACCAAATAGGTCCAGTTACCTAAGTGCTTAAAGCTATGGTGGCCGGGCTCCCAGTGGTAGAAGGTTGTGAGATCGCAGCTATCCGTATCAACATTAAAGAAGGCTGGATATCCGGTTTGGTAGATCTTAAAGTCGGCACGGCCGGACTTATCGATGATCTGGTGGAGTGCCGAAGCAACGTCGTTAAATAGGTCACGACCATTAATTAAGTCGTACGCCTTTTGTACCTGTTCGTCACAATCACCGGCTCGGAACTGGCCGACGCGGAGTACACAGGCTGTTAGGATTTTATAGAACCCGACGTCGTTCCCGCCAATAGGAAGCGTGGCAATATCAGCGTTCTGAGGATTGGTCCAGGCATCGATCTGGCTGTTCTTGCCGCCTTGGAGGACCTCTCCCACAATGGCGCCTGAGCAGAGGAGGTTTTGAAAATCGATATCGTCACCGTCAGCCATCACCTTCAGTGGATTCGGTTCCGATGCCTGCGGCATAAGAGTCGCCAAATGCCACATAACCCTTTTGTATTGGTATCCGCTGGGCTGTGGCCGAAGGCTCGGCTCTCTTGTCCAAGGAGGTCGATGTTTGGACGGGAGCTACTATATTCAGTGAACTGGTAGCTATTCTCTGTCCCCGTTCGCGATGGCTTCTTTCACATGGAAAAGAAAATAACTCATTGGCCGTCTCGGAAGGTGGCTCATCTCCTGGATAATTGTTTAAAGTAATACATGCGGTGTCTCTGTCTTCAAGTTCCGGAGCTTTGGGAGCGGCACTTGAGAGCGTCAGGAGGCCGGCGAGGAAAAGGACTTGCTTAATTGTGACCGTGGTGCACTGGCAAGGTCGGACCGTAGATAATCTCCTTTCGAGTTACCTGAATGCTAATGTAGGTGCTGCTGTTGATGGACTAAGAGTGATTCCTAGAGACCAAATAGGTCAATGTTATTTCAGCGCCATCGCTCAGCCTTGTATACTTTCGAGGAGCGGAATGGTAATACTAATCCCCTCGAGGCGACTCTACAGCGCTGCCGCGGTGCTCGGCCATGAAACAGCAGAGCCAAATTGCCGGTATCACATTTAGATGGTGTGTTTGAAGAATAGTAGGACTCTAGGTACAAGCCATGGCGCCTGGCCTGCAAAGGCCTCATTGCAGCTACCGAAGGCCGCCTGTCCGTGGCCAGTCTAGGTGAAAGAAGGGGGACCTAAGGGTATTAGTCCGACGTCTTCTGAATGATACCTCACCCATCCGCTATATTTCCAGGAGTAGGATGCTCATGAATGATTTGTTTGGTTAACGTGGGCGCGGAAGAAGAGATAGAATCCGTTCTATCTTCGTGGTGTTTACACCTTCGGCTCGATCGCCAACAAAGCCACAAGACCTGTTTCTGGCCAGATCTCAAGAAGCCTAGCATGGATGGCCGCGACAGGTCGCCCGCAGTGGGGGCGGGGGACATGACCCGTTCGAGCTCGACAGAGATCAAGTATGATTGTCTGTTCTGATGGACCTTGTTCGAAAGTAAATACTTGTATGGTAGATAGACCTGGCCGATGGGTCGACTTGTTCCGCGAATCGCTCGGCCTCGGACTTTTGGGCGCTTAGCGTCGACGACAAAGGCGTAGTAGGCGGAGCACATTGTTTGTACAGAAATTGCCCAACTCGACTATAGACGATTGGCTTTCGGCCAGTCTTTTTCTATCCACAGTCCCTGCAAATAGAGGGACCCCTGCGCCTCAGGAGACGCCAAGGAAGCGAGCGCCTATCTTGCTTGGGATTCCGCATCCATCAAGGTCACGTTCAGTGGCCGGCAACGCATGACTTGTACATCACCGTGAAGGCTACTTGCTCCCTTCTTCGCTTCTCCCTTCTCTTCAAGTTACCCAGAAACCGTGTAACAATCTTCCTCTTATTCGCCTCCGATCCGTGCGTATCCCTACGACTCCGTTGACCTTTTCTACAAGTACAATCCACTCACCCGCCACAAACCAAAGCCCCGTACGCCATCATGAGCCTGTGGAATGGAAACCTGCGCAATACTCCCCTCGACATGACGATCGACCTGGAAGTCATCACTCCTCTCTGAAAGTTAAAATTTCACGCCTCTATCACGTCCATCTTTAGTGTTCTCCTTGTTGCCATTCCGGTCGCCCACATCCCCCAATTCGCCCAGCTGGTGAGCCACGGTTCCCCTCGAGGCCTCTCACCCCGACTTCCTCCTGTTTAATGCCATCTGCAGTAATATTCAACTCGCGCACGCCCTGTTAGATGCAGCATATGCATGTCCGACCGACTCGGAGCCAGTTCTGAAGCTCATCGGCGACGGACGCCTCCGGGGTTCTAAAGCTCTTGGTGGGATTTTAGGGTTGCTGCAGGTGTCTGTACAGTGGTTATGCATAATCGCGACGTAAGTCAAGTCCCTTCTGGCTCCTTATTTGCTATGGTACTTATCTAAGTGAAAGTGTGACCCTCTTCACGACCTATTCCTCCAGGAGCAGATTGTTCAGTGTCTACGGTGATCGAAGTAGCGCCGGTATCGCCACCATCGCCCTTCGTTCATGCGGCTATGTTTCTGTTCCCAGCGACGATTATTGCACTCCCGGCCCCATCACCTCATCGGTTTGAAACTGACCTAATCGTCGGCTTCTCCTTTATCGTTAATACATGGGTCGCGTTGTCCTTTGTTCTCCTGCAGTTCTATCCTCAGTTTCTCGAGTGGAGGCGTATGGCCGGGCAACCAGGGTCGCTTAGCCTCCTCTCGCTAGGGCTTCAGGCCGCTGTTTTATTAGCGGCTGCAGTGCGGTGGTTATCAAGGCTATTGTAGGTGTACCCACGTGGGGTAATCAGCCGGCGCCGCTGTCGATGTGGTATCAGAGGGGTGCGCTGCCGTTTAACTAGTATATCCTGCACGGCATCGGATACGCGATTCTGCTGGCGGCGTATCTTGTCGCGGGTAGGGGAAGCGAGGGGGCGCCACGAGGAAGCTCCTCTACTGGCATAGAATACTAAAGGATACAATCATAGAAATGCTTTTACCGCATCTTCTCCCTCTATCACTGTCACTAGATCCCCTCCTCTGTCAAAAGCTCAGCTGTGCTTTGCCCGAGTTCCTCTCGCAACGTTCGATCATCTTCCAGATATGAAAAGCGATTACCCCTCAGATGACGCAGGTAGAAATCCTCGAAGCGCGGCTTTTCCATCGCCGCGTTTAAAGCGCCACGATGAACTTGGCCGAGAGTATCCGGCCGAGAGCACCCTAAAGGGATATAATAGCTGAGGCTTCCTTACAGTAGCTGAGGTCCCCTTGTGGCGAGATCGGAAGCATTCTAAAAGGGCTAAAGGGGTTAGCAAGGGCATGAAGAGCTACCGAAGGTTGTTCTGGCCTAATTATGTCGAGGGCGACATCAATATTGGTTCTGAAACTAGTCAAGCGACATTGAGAAACAAAGTCGATTGAATTGACGGCCACTGCCACCATCAAGTTGGTGTCCGGAAAGGGAGGGCCTCGCTGTGAACTCGAGCTCGACTTCAAAGCGACGTTCGATCAAGAATAACGTTCCATTACCATTGCGAGAGCGTTTGAATCCATTGAGACCATACCAACCAAGATCAAAGTCGAGGACGAGGAGCAGTGTCTAAGATAAAGGGGGGCCACCCGCCGGAGTAGACTCCTCGCGCGTATTGGGAGAAGAACTTCAAAAGAGTGTCAGACCAGGTCATCCGGGAAAGTCTCAGTCACTCAGCAGAGACTACATGGCGAGCAGATTGGTGGAACATTCTTGCTGGGAGGCACGACCAACTTTCACTGTGGTGGAAAAGATTGCAGTTTAAAGCCGATTCCGACGCCTTCCACGACAGAACCCAGATGCGGATGGGTGAACACAACGGACTGCTTTTATTTCGGGAACCAGGGTCTGTCACAGTCGGACGCGCGGAAACTCCTCATGAACATCAGCGACGCCGCCTACCAATCTTCATACGGGTTCGGGGGGAAATACTTGACGGTGAAACTTGGATTGTGGTGGCTCCATATGGAGACGAGGAAGGATCTGTCTGTCCAAACAGACTATCATTCACCAAGAAGCCTACGTGACTCTAAACAGGTATGAACCCTAAAGGGACCCGATGGCTGCTCTCAAGCACTGACATATTTCATTCAGAGTGCAGGACAGGGCAGAAGGAGGCCTAAGGATAAAGATAAGGGTTCGGGGAAGAAGGCGTGGGCAAATAGCGTCCTCCTCCTGACTGGCCTCTAAACCAACCGATGGATAAGCGGTTCGCATAAGTAGCTCTAGTTAGTCGGTGTATGTGTGACCGTATAGTCTCGGCGGTCGTGACAGATTCTGGAGATATTACCGCTCGCTCCCAAAGTTGACAGCCTTGTCCTCGACTGGTAGACCGGCTGGCCTCGCGAGCATGCATTCTTAGCGCTGACTCCCCCAAGTCCAGGGCCCCTTATTGCGTTTTCGGAATAAGCGGCCTCAAGGCATCTATCAAGGTTGTCGTGCCATAACGTACATCTTTGCAGTTCGGGTCGACATCTACGACACCAGGCTGATTCTGTGCGTCGTTGGCTTTGATGAGAAGGTCGGCAAGGGTCGGGCTCATGACGGTTTCGAAGGCGGCTCTCCATTGCGTACGAGGCACAGTCTGCACCCGGATCGACCTTCCCAGCAGCTCACTTAATGATGCCGCGACATCATTTGCGCTGTACCGGTCAGGTCCTTCCGCATGCACGATCTCGACATCCTTCCCGTCCGCATCGAGTTGCAGCCAAAGGTTAGCGGCAATGACGCCCAGGTCTGGAGCCGAAATCGTGGGAAAGCGCATGTCGACTGGATCATGGAACGACGTAAGCACACCGGATGTGACTGCGGCAAGGACGGCAGGTCCCCAGCCTTGCATATGTTCCGCCGAGCGCAGGATGATCTTGCGAGCATTGTCGACTTTGCTAACCCTTTCCTCAAACGACCGACACAGAGTGGGCATGCCGATATCACGGTCGACGTGAGCGCCATAGTCAGAGATGGCCAAGATGTGCTTTGGTCGTACGGTTTCCAGGGCCGTGGCCACGCTTTCGATCGCCTGTCGCATCTGCGCAGCCGTGTCCTTGACCTGCGGCGCAGGTGGGATGATGACCTGGACGGACTCTGCATCACCAATGGCTCTAGCGAGCGCAGCCGAGTCCTGCAGGTCGGCTACAGCAGTCTCACACCCGATCTCGGTTAGGCGCGATGCCTTGGTCTCCTCGCGCAGGATTGCTCTGACTGGCACACCTGCGTTGCGCAATGCTGTGGCTGTTGCGAAGCCGACTTTTCCGGCTGCGCCTACGATTGCGATCATGTCGAGCTCTCTTCGCTTCGAGACGTTGGAAAGTTGTGGACGTGGAGAGAGTTGAGTTAATATGGTTATTGTGACTTTAGTTTGTGCTTCGACAAAGCTGTAGAACTTGAGGTAGATTGAACTGCTGTGCCTAGATGTCTCCGTTCTCAAGAGTCTTACTTGCCTACCTATATAGGTCTCTCAGAAAGTATTGCTCAAGCTCTGTCTAGACAGTATCGTCAACCGCAAGCAGACAGTTGCTATCTCCGACATGTCCACTCGGATCCCTTGGAGATGGCAAGAAAACGTGAGCGAAGCCGGTAACCTCTCAGCTAAAGGAGCATGACGCAAGGTATGCGCGACTGTTCAAAATGTTTCTCCGCGGGTGACTGTCCTGACTCACAAACAATACCGCCTGAGGCTTCAAACCGATGATGGAGATAACGTAAGGATCTTTGGCGCTCGGAGAGTCTGGAGCGCGAGATGTCCATACTGGGAAACGGCTATTTCCACGAATCGGGGGCCGCAGTTCAGTTGATCGAGGGGAACAAAGGCGAGTTGCGATAATATCTCATGGTTAGCTGAAAGTGTGTCATTATCGCAGTAATCTTCTCCAACGACGCCCTGTGGCCATCGAAGAAAGCCATGGCCTTTTCCCCCACCAGACTCTGGTGAGTGATTGTGTGTTCATGTCAGCAGGAAGAAGTCAGCCACGGCTCAGGGGCCCTGCTGTGGAGTGGTGCTCTTGCGAGATGTACTACCTACAGGAGGTAAGGAGGTAAGGAGGTAAGGAGGTAAGGAGGTGGGTGTACAAGGGGGTTACAGGTACAGCAGTAGGTGGTTAGTACCTACCTGAGGCATTGCCAAGAAAGGAGTAAAGGGCCCAACAACAATGAAACAACTCGACCAGAACTGCTCAATGCATTCGTGTCTAACTAACTGGTGTTCTCATTAATAAGCAGGTGTTGCATGGTTTCCAGGCGCCCTCCAGCTTGCGGCCTTCTTTCGACAGTAGTTAGACCCCGAAGCTGGACTTGTTTCGCCCTCCTTATGCGCTTCACCCACCAACCTGTCCACCCGACTCCTACACAGATACCAGACCTACCTAACCAACCATGAGGGCATCGCACATCGTCCACTACCTGTATCTAAACGGCACAACTGTGAAAGAGGAGATTATTGGAGTAGGTGCTGCAAGCATTGTCGTCAACCGAGGAGGATACGCCTTTAAGATCCCTCGCATACCGATGCTGCTCGAGATTGATGAACAGCCTGTTCGTGAGAAGCTATCGAATCCCGATGACGATGAATGGAATGAGGTCGCCGTTGCCATCACGTCTTTGCAGCACGAAAAAGCCATCTATAAACGGTTAGGCGACCATCCCGGGATCATCCGCTGTTACAATGTCGACTCCGAAGAACCCTCAATCCAGATGCCGTTGATGAATGGCAACCTGTGGCAGCATCTACTTGAGGTCCGACCAGAAAGGTCTCGCCAGCTTTCCTGGTTGCTTCAGCTGGCGCATACCATGGCGTTCGTACATAGTCGACGTGTTATCATCTGCGACTTACGGCTGGACAACATCGTGTATGACGACGATATGAATATCAAGCTGGTTGACTTCTCTGACTCTTCCCGGATGGATTCTCAATGGGATCTCAAAGGCTGCGACAAATCTGGATTTTCTATTCTGAGCGACATCGGACGGTTTGGGGTGGTAATGTTTGAGATTGTCACCGGTCAACATTGTTCATTCGACATCTACGAAGACTGGCACGGAGTGGGCCCTCCGACCACTTGGCCCCGACGGGAAAAACTTCCGTCAACGAGCGAGGTGTGGATGGGTTCTATCATCGAGAAATGCTGGACCATGGGGTTTGCGTCGGCCCAGGATCTTGAGGGGGAACTTGAAAAAGAAGTTCCGAACATCTGATAAACAACAGGGGAGCCCGTGGAGGGGGTGATGCGAGTCCGGGAGTGCATCAAACTCTTTCGCGACTGGGGTTGTGTGTGCGAAGGCGCCGCGCCCACCGTCCCTTCAGCGAGGCCTCAGCTGAGTAAGACGGGGACGATGACGTGGCTTGGATTCTTTGAAAATCATCGTCGACGACAAGATTCTTTCTGAGAATACGGCTTCGGCGGTGGCTGCGCCAGTGGTGACGAGATACGACCGCGTTGAAGTCATGAATCGGAGGCCCAGAGAGTGCAAAGGTGCTTGCGTCCAACACCTGGCAGGCCGCCCAGTTTGGCCTTGTGCCTCTGAAGACGCTCCCTTGCCCATCACCAATGAACAGCCTAGGCCGAGTATTGAAGGGATATGATCTAATCTCAGTTACTCCAGTGGGCAGGTACAGTATGGTATAGTACGACACGTTCGAGAACTCCGAAATCCAAGTTTTTGTATACCCTATGGTTCCATTTCCCCCAAACCAAGCCCAGAAAACACACCCGATGGATCATTCCCAATCTCATTCCAAAACGCCCGTCGTAGCCATGATCTTCTCTTCATCGTTCCTTTCCCCGACAAAGACGCCAGTTCAACAATGGTAGTAAACCCCCCATCCATAATCACGGTCATAGGGTATCGTAGGTTCTTATAATGTAGAGTCATCGTCGTGTATCCTTCCATCCCTGAGAATCCAGGTAATAGCAAAATCTTCCCATATTCCCAGACGCCGCGCTGCACCCACCGGACATTCATCGTGTACCCCAAAAAGTTCTGTTGTCGCCTGTAATTCCTAAATCAAAGCTCAAACCTCGTCGTTCTCTTCTTCATCCTCCCCCTCAACATCATCGACAACCGTAACGTCAACCACATCTCGAATAGCATCCTCTGTACTCTCCATGTATGGGATAATAGGCTTGACGGTCGAGGTATACTTCTCCCTCGGAACAAACCATAGTTGCACGACGCCCACGATCGCGACGGCGCCTGCCCCGAAGTACGCCAAACCTGTAAACCCAATCTGGGAACCCCGTTCGTACAACAAACCCGCAACGGGCGGTGCGATTGTTCGACACGCCGCACCAGCCGCAGCTGCCAAGCCGTTGATTCGGCCGAGGGTAGAGAGGGACGGACTTGCCTGCTTGAGCAGGATCAAGAGAACGGGGTAGTCGAGGATGGAAAGGAGGTTTCGAATCGTGAGGCAGAAATAGATGCCCGGATAAAGCAGACTCCGCGGCAAAAGAGCGAGGTAAGGCACGACGAAGAACGCCACGGGATGGAAAATCGTCACCAGGACGAAGACTCGCCAGACCCCAAGACGCTCGGCGGCAAGGGGGAATACGACGGCTTGGATGAACAAGGCGATCAAACCATTCACGGACATAATGACACCCACGTCTTTGGTCGACATACCGAGTCCGCCTGGGACGTGGAAGGCAGTCACACGGGATACAAAAACCTGGTCAACAGGCTTGTCCTCGAAGAAGATGGGCAAGAGGTGGTCGTAACACATGGAATGATACGTGTACAGACTGAGGGCGAGAGTCAACATGGCCACCCGCTTGGTGAGCCACTTCTGAGACTCTTTTTCGGAGATCGAGAAGCTTCGGGAGCTGCCGTGGGCGCCGATCTTCCATCGGAGGTTGTTCTGAATCTCAACTTCGTTGAACGTGCCGAACGAGTCCCGTCTCAGATCAGTACCGGCATCGGCGTTGGCGCCGGCGGTCAGCATCATTGGGGTGTGCTCGGTGACATTGAAACGGGAGTCCTCCTCGGGCCCTCTTTGGCGGAATTCTGGATGGGTTTCTCGGAGCCAAAAGAAGCCGACAATGATGCTGAAGAGCATGATTACGGCACATATCAGATTGGGGAGGAGCCACGGGAAGTGGCCAAACAAGCCAGTACTGGGAAAGACGCCGGGGTACGACTTTGCAGGATTTGCGAGCAACCCACCGATGGCAGGTCCAATAATACACCCAATGGACCACACAAACGGCATGACGGCATACGCTTTGGGCTCGTGTTCTGGCTTGGTGACCAATTCCCCCACCATGGTTTGAATGACGCCTATGGGATTTGTTAGCTATGACTTCCCGTAAGGGGCTCGATACCATGCATAGACATACCGATATTCCCGTTCAGGGCGCCACCGATGATTCTCCCACATAAAGCGACGGTGAAATTTGTTGAGAAGCCGACGACGAGGAGAGACACGACCGTTCCGGCGAGGCCCGTGAGGAGGATGGGTTTTCGTCCGAGGCGATCGGAGAGGGCACCCCAAAACATACTGGTCAAGGCCTCGGCGAGTGAGAAGGAGGCAATGAGGATGCCAGCGTAGAAGGAGGCATCACCGAGCCCAAAACTCTTGACCATGAGCCATGCATATGGAAAGATGGCGGTGATGGCGATCGGCTCGGATAACCGACATATCGCTGGAGAGAGAGATGAGTGAGTTGAGTCGACTCGGTTCTTTCTTTGAGAAACTCACCTAGGATTAGGAACTGAGTGGTTGGGAACGTATCATCGATGCACGGATTGGACTTTTTGCGTGTAAGTTTCATTTTCTCTCGTAGAACTTCGTCTCTTACGACCTGTTGTCCACCCGCAACAGTGCAACAATAGCAGACCGTCCTCGACAGACGACGGTGGTATGTCCTAGATGGCGTGCACTTGAAACGCAGGAATCGGGAGAGCAGCAAGAATAGAACCGTGGGATCAGAAGAACGGACAATGGAGTAAAAGAGAGAAAGAAGAAGAAGAGGGCGAGGGAGGGAATGGAGGACGAGAGTGTAACTTCGAGTAGCGTATGTGGAGGCGAAGAAGGTGACGGTGAATGAAGGGTTGATGAAGTCAAGTTTGTAGAATATATATGTCTGACATGTTCAACCATACACCAGTTGTGAGGGCTCAGGGGGGTGTCTGGTCCGGTCAGACAAAGAGTATTCCCCCCCATTAGGACGGATGCAGAGGCCAAGATGATCCTGGTCACCAGCAGTAGCACCAACGAGGCATCCCTACGAACCCGACTGTTCTCCGAACCCTGTTTCCCCCTGATTCAGATGGCCACACGAAGTGCCAACGTCTCCTCGTTTCTTCCCTGTCATCTTTAATACTACAACGTGATGTACTGCGAGGATTCTCGTGGAAGAAATTCTGAACTCTCTTCCGGAGTAAACATGCGACATTGTGGCGACGTCCTCACCGCCTTGCAACGAGAATTGTCTGATTGGCCACTACGATGGAGATAGTGGCCACTAGTCTCACTAGGCCGAGCTGTGCGTATCTTGATTTGCCCGGAAATCGACGATGAAAAAGGCTTGCGGAATTAGTGAAGCGTAGATTCGGTTGACCTGCCACTCTCGTTGGAGGTGTTATGATACCCTCGCCCAAGATCCATGATATCTCTCCCCTAGGTAATGTATGTACCAACATGGCTACGAGCAGGGGAGGGCTAGTACTCTGAGTACTCACTGACTGCCGATCAAGGCAAAAGCGTCGTGTCGCCTATAGCAAGGCGACGGCCAGACACAGAAGAGAACAAGCTGGCTTCTTACGGAGTGTCCGTCCAGTCACCGCATATCGGCGATTCTGATCGGAACGTTACATCCAACATTGCTGTGTCACTCGAAAATTCTGCCGGCAGAATTGTGTTCCAGCCAGATGAGCCGAGGAGCCTCATTTATGTGCTTCACCAGAAACAAGAATCCACTCCGCTCAAGTTGGGATGCCCACAGGAGCATCTTGTGCTTGATGATTATAATCTGGGGTATCATGGGACCCCAGAAGCTGCGTTACGAGTAGATCGTAACTGACAGAACTTGCTACAAAGTATCTTGGAAGGACTTTTTCAACCTGGGCGAAAAATAATACTATTAACCATGCAGATTGTAGAAAACAAACTTTTTCATCATCTCGCGCTGCCAATTGCATAGTCGGGGAAGACGACGGAGTATTATAGTACTGTAGCAAAATGAAATCCCTAGAAATCCAAACACCATACCACGGACCAACAAACCAGATCACAAGACCATTGAAACCACCTAATGTACAATGTGACATCCCCAGGCGCAATATTCCATATCCATTGCCCTCCGTGAATCACTGTTGGGTCAAGTTGTCCATCCTCATATCCAACAAAGAACCACTGAGAGAAGGAAAAAGACAATCGTCAGAGTCGACTGCTCTCACATTTTATCAACTCGCGAGCCCTTATTTCTTCTTACCACCACCCAGACCGAGGCTCTCAGCAACGCTGCCGAGTCCGAGTCCACTGAGGAGCTTGTCAACTCCCAATCCACCCAGGATACCGTTGACCAAACCGCCCAGACCGAGACCGTTGAGCAATTTGCCCACGAGACCAAGGACACCAGACAAGAGTAAGCCGACAGCGGCAATGATCTGGAACAGTGGCTCGGTGAGCAACCCCCATAAGGGGTTCAACTTCTTCTTTGCGTGAGGCATGTCGGAAATTCTCTTCTTTGCATTGTCAATGGTCTTGACAATGGTCGAAGTGAGTTCCTTCAATCCTTCTGCGACACGATGTTCCTCGGGGCTGGCCTCGCCAGACGCAGCACGAGCCTTGGCTTGGGCAGCAATGTGTCCATCAGGATCGAGGCCTCGAATGGCACCATTGCATTCGCCCAGGATCCGGCTACCTTCTTCAATGAGGGGCTTGACGTCCTGCACAAGTTTCTCTTCGTCGAGCTCTTCACGGGGCGTACGATCAGCCTTTTCAATTTTCTGGAGATCGTCAGTTAGTACACACAAGCTATAACTGGCTTTCGCGCACTCAGCAGAAAACTTACATCGGTAATCTGATCACAGATCGGCTTCATCTGGTCGATGGTCTGGTTGATGATGTTGCCAATCTTCTTGGCTATTTCGCGTTCCTCTTCCTCCTTGAGCTGCTCGGGTGTTGTTTCTTCTTCTTCTTCCTCTTCTTCAGGAATATTCTCGATCAGTGTGCACTCTCCGAGCTTGTTGCCGTCTTGGTCTACCACGTAGCCGTTGTCGTTGACTTCCTTGCCGACGCAAGCGAGGAGGTTGCCCTCTGTCAATCTGCCAATCACTTCGCCATTCTTGTCGCGAACCTCTCCTTCTTTGTTGACGCGGCAGCCAGACATGGGAGAGACCTCGCGCTCTTTCTGCTCGGGCTCCCATCGTTCTGCTTTGCCAATGACATTGCCGTTCTTGTCCACGATGTCGCCCTCGTCGTCGACGTGACGACCGACCAATTTCTTGGGATCGCCTTCGATGACGCGACCGACAATCTCGCCATTTGCATCCTTGACGAGACCATCCTTGGACACGGTCGTGGATTCGAAATTCGAAAAGGGTCCCTCAGCCCGTCCGTCGTCACCACCTTGAATGAGACCTGCGCGCCCGACAACCTTACCGTTGGTGCTCCATATTTGCCCTTTACCATCGACCTTGCAGCCGACAAGGTGTTTGATGTCGCCTTCAATAACCTCGCCGAAGATGGTGCCGTGCTCGTCAACAACCTTTCCCAATTTGTTTACTGTCTTGTTTTCAAGGCTTGACAAGTCTTCCTCAGCGACCTCCTCTTCAGGCTCTTCGTACGGTTCGACATGACCCTTTACATTGCCGTATTTGTCGATGATATCACCATCTTCATCAACAGCACGGCCGACAAGTTTCTTCCAGTCTCCCTCGACGACTTTGCCGACGACGTTTCCTTCGGAGTCGTTGACGAGACCATCCTTGCCCACGATGACGCCTTCAAGGCCAGCAAAGGGCCCTTCGGGCTTGGCCTCTCGTTCTTCCGGTGGGATGAGTTCGCATCGTCCGATGACTTTACCTTGATCGTTCCAAATCTGACCGTTCTCGTCAATCGCTCGCCCAGCGAGCTCTTTGACATTTCCTTCCACAACGCGGCCAATGGGAACGCCTTCGGGTCCGATCACATTTCCTTGCTTGTTCGGCCTGAGACCCTTCAGTTCAGAAAGGTTAACAGCTTCTGGTTCGGGTTCGGCCTCAGCCTCGGGTTCTTCATATCTCTCAGCATGACCGACGACATTGCCTCTCTTGTCAATTATGTCTCCATCCTCATCCACGGCACGGCCAACGAGTTTCTTCGCATCGCCCTCTATGATGCGGCCAACCCGGTTACCATTCTCGTCCTCGACCCAACCGTCGGCAACGACAGTCAAGCCTTCAAGTCCGGCAAATTCTCCCTCTCCATCATTTTCTTCTTGAGGAAGTGTTTTAGCTCGGCCAATGACGTGGCCCTTGCTGTCCCAGAATTGACCTTGGTCGTCACAGCTGGCGCCAGACTTCCAGATCTTTTTAGCGTCGCCTTCGACCAATTCGCCGACGATGTTGCCGTCTCTGTCGACAAGCTTGCCGGCCTTGTTGACCTTGAGACCTTCAAGGATCGAAAGAGGAGGTAGACCATCGTCTACATTTTCTCCTTCTTCTTGCTCCTCCTCACCTTCTTGGGTGATCATTTCGACCTTACCAATGATATTCCCGTCCTTGTCAAGAACTTCTCCTTTGTCGTTCAATTTCTTGCCGGCGCAGTTTTCAAGTTCGCCCTCACTGAGCTGAGCAATCGGGTCGCCTTCTTCATTGAGGACCATACCCTTCTTGTTGACCTTAAGGCCTTCAAGAATAGAAGTTTCCGAAACCTGTGGTGATGGCTCCTCGACTTCCACAAGGCCTTCTTCGACGGCTTCAGGTATGAACTCGACTTTGCCGATCACGTTGCCATCTTTGTCCAAGATTTCGCCCTTCGCACTGATCTTCTTGCCGCGGACATCCTCAATGTCGTATCCTTCGGCGAGGCGAGCAATTGGGTCTCCATCCTCATTGACAACTTGGCCTTTCTTGTTCACCTTCAGGCCTTCGAGCTGGGAAAAGTCAGGCTTCGCAGCCTCTTCAGCGGCGTCCTTGGCTTCGTCGGCAGCACCTTCAGCGGTATCTGCAGCCTCTTCAGCAGTACCCGCAGCCTCTTCAGCCGTGCCAGCCGCATCGCCAGCACCCTCTGCCTGCTCTTCAGCTTGCTTTTCGGCCTCTTCAGCCGCTTGTTGTGCCTCTTCGAGTTGTTCAAGAAGCTCAGGGTGAAGTTCTTTCATAGCCTCCTCGGCAGCTTCGCCCTGCACGACTTCGACACGGCCAATGACATTGCCGTCCTTGTCCAGGATTTCTCCGTTTTCGTTGGGGATTTTGCCAGCGCAAGCTTTCACATCACCATCGACAAGCTTGGCCAACACCTCGCCGTCATCGTCGATAATGTTTCCCTTCTTGTTGAGTTTCCTGCCCTCTACGATCGTTAAATTTGGTTTCAATTGGTCTTGAAGCTCGTCGACCTTGCCCAGGGCTTCCTGGACAAATTCGGGCTTGGCGTCACCAACAGCGTCGGCTGCTTCGGGCACGACTTCGGCGCGGCCAATGACATCCCCATCTTCGTCGAGAACTTCACCTTCTGCGTTAAGTGTAAGGCCGGCAAGATCTGATGGATCTCCTTCAGTAATCTTGCCGAGTGTCTTGCCCGAGGCATCCTTGATTACACCATCCTCTTGAACCTCGAGACCTTTGAGAGCGTCGAGGCCTGGAAGCTCCCCTGTGGCGTCCTCTGCGGCTTGCTTCACTGGCTGGGGTAGTGTCTCTGCCCGGCCGATAGCATCACCATCCTCATCAAGAACTTCGCCATCGGCATTGAGAGTCATACCGACCAGATCTGCTGGGTCGCCCTCGGTGATCCTGCCGAGAACATTCCCTTCTTTATCGAGAATGTCACCATTCTCTTGAACCTCAAGTCCATCAAGGACTTCAAGCTCAGGCAAGTATGTTTCGACGGCATCTTCTGCGGTATTCTTGGCGCCATCAACAGCATCTTCGACGCCTCCTTCTGCGGTATCCTTGGCGCCGTCGATGGCATCTTCCGCGCCATCTGCAACGTCGGCCCCCTGGTCTGGGAGGACTGTGGCCCGACCAACAACATCGCCGTCTTCATCAAGAATCTCACCGTCGTCCCCGATCTCATAGCCCTCAAGGTCGGCGGGATCACCCTCCTCGAGCCTGCCCACGACTTTGCCCGAGCCGTCGAGAATATCACCGCTCTCACTGACCTTAAGACCCTTCAAGATAGACAAGTCTGGTATGGCACCTTCGGCGGTGTCCTTGACCCCATCGGCAGCGTCTTCAGCAGTGTCCTTGACCCCATTGGCAGTGTCTTCTGCGGTCTCCTTCGCTTCATCAGCAGTTTCTTCGACATCGCCGGCCGTCTTCTGGGCAGTGTCTTTGGCACCATCGACTGCTCCCTCGGCGTCAGGAGTATCACCAGACACATCCTCGGCGGTATCTGCGACGGTATCTTTAGCGTCCTCTGCCGTTTCCGTGGTCGCCTCTTTGGCATCACCAGCAGTATCTTCGGCAGCACCCTTCACATCGCCCTTGGAAGCCTTGCCAGCGGCGCTAGTGGCAGTATCCTTTGCTCCACCGACGCGACCTGCGAGCTTCTTGCCGCTGCCGACAGCTCCGGCAGCACCTGACTTGAGGCCGCCGAGTGCTCCAGAGCCCTTGCCTTCGGCCTCATCCTCCGCTTCCTCAGCAGCATCCTCTGTCTCGACGGCGGGTGTTTCTTCCGCAGGGCCTTCGGTCTCCTCGCCCTCATCGGTGCCCTCGTCCTTGGCAACGCCTTTGCTTTCTTTGGCGGTCTCCTGCTCATCTTCGTCGCTATCTGGAACTGGTTCTGGGTCGGCTTCCGAAAGTTCGCTCGTATCGGCGACAGAGGTACTTTCGGCGCCGGTGTCGTTGCCCGGTTGGCTGACCTTACCGCCAGGCTCTTCGGTGTCTTTCAGACTGATCTTCTGCTGGACTTCTGCGCCAGCATCTTCAGCCTTCTCCGTCACATCTTCGGCGGGCTTCTCGACCTCTTTTGGCTTGGGGACGTCTTCGGTCGCTTTCTTTGGGGTCGCTTTGGATGCCCCGAGCTTGGGTGGTTTACGTCCGGGGGTACCCCTCGGCACGTCTTTCCCAGTAAGCTTAGAAGTGGATGATGATTGAGGGCTCTTGCCAGTCTTTGTGGGCGTTTCGGGAGGGTTTCCCGGCCTTGCTGCTTCTGGAGACGGCATTGTGCTTCTGAAACTTCTGACTGTTGCTGGGCTGGACTGTTGGGATGATCGCGACTCGCGGCTGGGTGTTGGAGGGAATGAATAGTATGCGTATGAGGCTGATGAGTTTCGATTACTCGCTGTCATCAGCTGGCTAAAAGTACAGAATCATGAAACATTCACGTTGCTTGTTCACACTCGGGCAACGCTCTCCTTCTCAGTAGGGTATCTTCGTATTTTACACAGTATCGTGTCAACTTGTGGATCAGGATGGACTTGAGAAACAGAAAGGAAACAAGCACTTTTGGGAAGAGGGAACTATACGTCGTCAAGTAGTGGAAGCAAAACATTTGCTACGTCACCGTTCATCATTGCTGCCCTCATGTGAGGAAGCTCGATGCTCCTCTCTTTCTGAGTGAGCTGGTGCCTCATTGTGGCTGCCATGTCCTTGTTCCAAGGAGAGCCATTGCGTCAGAGTAAGAGCCCATGGAGACTCTACGAGGTAAGTATGTGGCACAGAAAGCCCAGGTCTGGGAAAAGACGAGATAAAATCCAACGAATGGCATCCTAGCAAGAGACAAGTGTGCAGGGGATACTGGTCTGTCCGGCTTGACGATCGAGGAGGAAATGCAGAATCGCGAATGAGCATGGGAAAGAGGAGTGCCAGTGACAAGGAATGCCATGCTCCAGAATCCATATTAACAGGGTATATCCCCAGAGATGCCAGGGTCCTACCTTGAGTGATCGGAGGATCTGATGTCAAGCGCGGCGTGTCACCACTCGTCCACTCTCTTTGATTTGTTGCTTGACTGTGTGCAGACGTCCCAGCCTCACTCACGAGGTCGAATGGTGGAAGAGATTGCTACTCAAGATGTGCACTCGAAGATATGTCTTCCGTGTAGAATGAAAACTTCCTTTCTCTCGTGTAGCACTGCACATATCCGTCCCTTTGGTTCGAAATTCGAAGGATTGCAGGTAGAGTTGCGGCAGCGATCCGGGCTTGATATGACGCCAAGTGGAGTAGCGAGACGTGGTCCGAAGTTTATGGGCCGTGGCTGAGGAGCGTCGAGTGTTGAGGCGCCGCCCCAGTTCGATTCCTCAGAACCGGTTTTTGGCGCGCGTGTCTCACGAATAACCCTCACAGCGGGTCTTTGGCTGTATCATTAGATTCACCCCCAGGGATATTGTAGATATTCGTCGTTGTCCTCGTAGACCGTAAGCATTGAGAACTGCTGACTGCTTTTGGCCGCATACCCCTCTGCGAGAGGCAGCTGGACGTCTCAGTCCACCTTTGCCGCCAGGTATACTCATTATACTCGGACCCCGTCGCTTTGAGACTGCCTTTTTCGCATCATCCGGAGGTGGAGAGACCAATGTAGGCGAGGGTGCCGAGAGGGGTTGATTGCATCGATTCAGGTTGCTGTGGGTATTAGGTTTGAGTCAATGACCGCCGGCCGATCACGAAAGGGACGATGAATGACGGTCTGCATCACCAGCCACAGACAGCTCAGGCGACGGCGGCGGCGACGACGCGTGGTATGAGTGGGAAGAGTCAAAAGGAGTGGGCTTGATCGGCAGCGCACGTTTTCTTGGAATGGGCGGACACGGCCCAGTAAGTCCCAGTAACGCGGGAAAGTGTCAGGGATGTTACCAACTTTTTCACACGGCGCCACCATCCACATCTGCACTTTGACATCACCTTGTACTCGTTACTCGTACCTCTGGCGTCACACAACCCGACCCTGCTTTGACTGGCCTCATATTATCCTTCTTTCTCTAGAGACGGACGTCGAGCCGATGACAGCATTGGACTACGGATGACGAGCTTGGTACGGAATACGAGTAGAGGTACCTGGGATGGCAATGTGTCCGGCTACGGGTACGGGGGCCATACAGTCAGCTTAAGGACAACTTACATCGGCCTCGTGGAAATACACAAGATGACTGCCATGAAGCCTAATGAGCCCTCAAGCGAGCGGAGATTCGTCTATCTGGACGGGTACTCATCTCGGACTCCAAGGGCGAACCTGTTCCTCATACAGTACTCGTGCCGAAAGCTGAATGCCGTACCTTGTGGGATACCCTTGGTCAAGGCATTCCTCTCAACCAAACATCCTGATACTCGCACTCACCTTTGTCCTTCCGGGGCAGGGATGCCATCCTCAGGGCCGGTTCCCGGCAATCTCCTAGGACTTCTCTCCTCACTCTCCTTGTAGGGTTTGAGCCTTGACATTGCACGCGACAGTCTCCCACTGATGCTTCGGTCAGCCTTTCGCTCGTTCGCTCTCGCTTCTGCGGCCTCTCGTTGCTGTTCTAGAAGATGCAGCCTCTCCATCTCGGCACTCATTGATTTATCTTGCTGAGCTTCTTCTTCCGCCTTAACTTTCGCCGGGTTGATCAGCTTGTCTTTTTCGTGCACGACCTTTCTTTCTGCCAGCTTGATCTTTTTCCTGGTTTTCGTATAACTTTCTAATCCAATCAAGATGGCGTAACTTCTGGAGATAGAGACATGGGACATGTCAACTCCCATGTCACGCAAGCTATGCACAAAGGTACGAAAATTGTTGGCTGGGGGCCGATAGTGACCGCTGTATGCATGTTCAGATCAGCTCGTTGTGCTTGGGCTGGAAGTCCTCACCTCAACGGAGATAGTCTCCGTAATTGTCCTCTCTTGATCTTTATAAGACCAGCTGCTAGGATACGGGCGCCATGGAGAAAGGAGGAATGTTGGAAAGCGCCTGATTGCTTATAGCCAATGTACAAGCGAAGGGAGGTGTCTGATCATCTTGTGAGTATATCCTTCCGAGGGGAGATTAGCACAAAGCTGGAACGCACCGGCGACCTATATTAGAGTCAGGACGTGGCCCACTCCAGGGCAGAATGCTCAACTTACAAAGATCCATTTGTGGCCCTTCTTCAAGCTGGTCCTGATCATATGGTTGAAAAGCACCGCCGCAGAAACATGCTTGAGCTTTGCCGGTCCCTTTGCTCGATGAAACTTTGATATGCGACTGTCGTTAGATATTCAGAAACCTCTGTGAGGGCTCCACATGGTTACTCACCCCTTCGTTGACGTATCTCTCGCCCTCGTCGCCTGCAGTATGTCCATCGCCATCCTCCGACGACTCATCGGAAGAGTCATCAGAGGAACTGCTATAGGGTCCTTCTGAATTCGTTGGTGGCACATTGTGCTGCCATTTAGGAGCGCTGTCATTTACAGGCACTATTCCATTGATGCTGTCTTTATACAGCTCGTCCTTGGTCCATACCAACTCGCCATTTTTTGCCCAAACAAGGAGACCCTCGCTGTTGACCTTGACAAGATAATTGAGACGTTCTTCACGCGAAAGATATCGGACTTGCTCCTTGTCGAGCCGCTCCCTGCTGCATTCTGGCAGGCTGACGTTTCTCCCATCGCCCTGGTCGAGCCAGTAGAAGAAATTCTGAGTCGTATCTTGTGCCTTCCAGTAATTGTGGTATTTGCGCAAGTTGCTCCCGTATCGGTGTTTCTGGTCCACCATCTCGAGAAAATATTGTAGATCCATCATCTTTGCAGTCTTCTTCCGCAACTCGTTAGATTCCTGTCTCTTTCTCTTTGCCTCTTCAGCCCCGTCGCTTTCGTCCGAAGAGAGATCTGACACCGAAGGCGATTGGTCGTCCGCCGCGGCTCTCCGGGCGATCTCTGTGGCCTTGAACCATTTCTTTCTGGTAGGTGATAGGGGCGCCTCTCCTTCTTCTGACGTTTTCCCGTGGATTCCAGAGACGTTGTAGGGTTGTGCGGAATCTCTCGGTATCGTTAATTGCTGGTATTTTGCAACTTTCACTGCCTACTTCATGAGCGCTCAGCCAATGTGGTTGTGACTGTCCAGCTAAGACCAACCTCATACCACCGTGTGGTTGCATCGAGACCAAAGCCTTTCAGCTGCCGCCGGGCTCGATGACCTCTATAGGATTTCTTAACATCGGTCAGTAAACCTGTCCCTGCCGCAAGCGAGGCGCATTGGAACCTGAATGAGTATAGCTGCTTTGAGGCTGTCCTTTTCACTGAGGCCAGGGATGATAGGCTGAGCGCCACTCTCTCCGTCCTCCGGCGCGTCTACCATAGTGCATTCGTATGGCCATGCAGCCAGAGTCATTCATGCAGAGACTGATACACGGAGAGCAATGCGACTACGTGTTGTTCCCCGCGCCTTATCGATAAGGACGATAATCCCTGTGGAAACCGTCCTCATCGTCTCGCGCCAGGCGGCCTGTGGATGATGAGGCGCGGCATCGTTGTGGAATTTGTGCATTGGTCTAGTTTCCTTCCTACGCGCACTACTATTGATTCTCCAAGGCATGCAGAGTAGGCGTTGGAGCGAACGAACCCCGCGGTTAACGCGGCTCACACGGCCACGTTCCACGGCAACTGAGCGATGTAGCGGTTGCTTTTTGCTATGGCGTTTTCTCTTGGCAGCTTCTTCGTAGCAGATGACTTTGCGAGGGTATCTTCAAGTGAGGCAATTTGCGTGGTGATATGGCCGCGGAACAGTGTGGTCGGTCGGAGGTCCTTGTACAAGGACGACTCACCTTTGATCAACCACATCAATTGCAGGACCGCCCCTGTACATGTACTCATGATACCATGGCCTTGGAGTACGCCTCGGTCTCATCGCCGTGAGATTGGAGGCATGGATTCCGGTGGAATTGTACCCGGTGGAATCGTGTCTGGTCCCGGAGCAAGAGTTGTTGTATGTGGGTATGCCGGGATTGTCCATGATGCCTCGACCACCATGCATGATTCTAGTCCGCCATTTCCACTGAGGCGTCAACCATGGTCGGCGACAGGACCAACATGGTCTTCAAGGCGTGCAGTACCTCCATTGGCCAACATCTGTCTGATCGTTTGCGAAACCGGAGGTTTTCTGGTGGCATAAATGGTGGTGAACCTGTCGATTTGTTCTTTTCTCGCTTACCCTAGCATCCCCCGCTGGGGTTTGGGTTCCTCGCTCTTAACAAATGCAAGCCACGAAGTCTAGAGAAGAAAACCTCTGGGTTCGTGAGCGGGGCCAGCATGGACGAGGCACACCACGAGTCCGCTAGTACCAGGAGAAGAAAGTGAGAGAGTCAGAAGGGGCTGACTCGCGCTCGCATACCCCGCCTTTTCCTCTCCTCCTGCCCCTCAACTCCTGAAATTCTGCTCTTTGTGTCTCCTCCACAGCGGGTTGGGATCCTTGTCAATCGACCTCTCTACTCATCATCTGACTGGTGAAATCGGATTTCGTTTCCCTCCCGGAATACACCATTGTCAATCGCTTCCGTCCGAGACAAACCAGGCGGCTCTATTCCCTCTGCCGAGTAAGTTCTGTCGTCTAGTGTGCCCAGACCTCGTTCTCGGGGACTGACTTCGAGATTGTGACTCGACACGAGGGCTCTCTCGAAAACGCATTCCATCCTTACTCGTACTATTCGACCCACGGGGAAGCGCCGCCACGTCCATATCTCCATCTCCTGCCCGGAGATGTGCCACTGCAAGAGGCGAGCACCCTCCCCGCCCAGGGCATGCTTGGAATTAGGCCAACCAGTAGACCTCGTCCTGCTATTGGACCAAGCTCGAGCTTCAACTGTGTCGGTTGGGTTCGGAGGGAGACTATTTCCACCGGCATCGCTGTCTTCGCCCTTCGCTTTCACAGACATAGCCTACTACTCGTACGTGCTGGGTCAGCTTTCCAACCTAGTTTCATGATTCATGGGTAATCGGCACGGCCGAAAATCGGAACCGAGGCAGTTAACGCATTCTGTCCTAGTCTCCCATCGAAAAATCGAGAGGCGGCACCACCCTCGTGGAGACTGGGGTCCTTGCAGGGGAGGATTTGCCCCCAAATCTCCTTGGTGCCGCTTGTGTGAGAACAAAGTGCGCTCTGATGGGCTTCGCCTGCTTCTCCGCAGGTCAAAGGGCGTAGCAAAAAGAAGGTGACCGCAGTCGTTTTCACTGAGAGTCTCCTCGCTGAGATACAGGGAAGCGTGTCGAAGGGTGAGACCCAAGTGCCAGTGTCCTGGAACTTGTCGGAACGGAAACTCTACTTTCCAGATGTCTGAGCACGAACCATTGCAGCTCCTCGCTCAATCGCTAATCAAAGTTCGATGTTCTCGCCTCGAACAAGCTAGTCCGGGGTATGAAGAAAAGTGCCATCGACGCCAGTCTAACTAGTCTGTTTACACCGCACGAGTAAGCTGGTGGACCCTGTGCGAAGAGGGCACTGGGGATCCCGTTCGTCCTTCCTTCCCCATATCTATCCCCATGGGCCCAACTCTCGACTTTTACCATATCTTGGGAACTTCCCCAACTTCTCTTACAGTCCTGTCTTTGTTCTCATCTATCTGGCATGAGGGCGGAGTCTATCCTTCCCTCTCTAGAAGCTTATTACTCTCGCCAAAGCAGCTTCACTATACTCTCAGTTGTTGTTGAATCACCAGGAGCATCGTGACTGTTGACGCGATGAGCAACTCCACCAAGAGAAAAGCGTCCACGGCTGGACTATCGACGACCGGCCGTACCGTCAAGCGGAGGGCATCCAAAGCTTGCCACTGCTGCAGATCAAGAAAGGTTCGCTGCGATGTTGTCGAGAGCGGCATACCATGCACCAACTGTAGGCTTGACGAAGTCGAGTGTATAGTCACAGAAGGCAAGCGAAGGAGGAAGCCATATCCCGAGGGAGAGATGCTTCATCAATCTCCTTGCCTATCTATAGAGGAGGAGAAGAAACAACAGTCCCAGCTCACAATCTTCGACGACATCGATGGTTTGAGTGATCTGGCTCCCGCATTTCCTAGTAGTACAGAGCCTGCTCAGGATCTCAATGCATTGGACTTCGATCTTTGCCATCATCGCCCTCATATGCTGTGTGAGTCCAGTATTTATTTCGCGACGTTGCTTTTCAACTGACATTGACTGCCAGATCAAACGCAAGGCCATCGCTTGAGCCTTGAGGAGCGTACAAGACGAATGTCGAACATGAGTACCAAGACGCTCCCCGCTTCGCTCGCGTTATGTTCTGGTCCCAGTCACTTCCCACAGTTATCAAATCGGCATGAGGTTGCTCTACCTGCATACATCAAGTCGGTCCCGCAGAGAATGGCAATGGAAGATCTCGAGTATCTGCAAAGAAAGGGGGCATTCATCATCCCCGAACCCGGTCTTCGCAACGAGCTCCTCCGATGCTATGTCCAATACGTTCACCCCTACCTTCCGCTTCTCGACTTGCAAGAATTCCTGGCCACAGTGCAGAAAGACCAACCTACCGACACGGTCAGTTTGTTGCTGTTCCAAGCTGTTATGTTTGCAGCCACAGCATACATTGACATGCGCTATCTGATAGCGCAAGGATACGCTACACGAAAAGCGGCCCGAAAGGCATTTTTCCAGCGAGTTAAACTTCTATACGACTTTGACTATGAGAGTGACAGAGTTTCTTTGGTCCAAAGCGTTCTCCTCATGACCTACTGGTACGAGACTCCGGATGACCCAAAAGATGTCTGGCATTGGCTAGGTGTGGCGATTTCGGTGGCGCGGACTATTGGACTGAATTGCGACACCTCCAACGCACCAATGATGTCTCTACAGCAACGTCGACTCTGGAAGAGAATATGGTGGTGTTGCTACATGAGAGATCGTCTGGTCGCCATCGGCATGCGCCGCCCAATGCGGATAAGCAATGGAGACTCGGATGTGCCCATGCTCGAGCTGGCAGACTTTGAAACCGATCCCCTGCCGGCGCAGCTTACCAGAATGCTCGGAGGCTGTCCTACGGTCAAGGATAGCACCAAGAGGGTGGCTTTGGCGAGAATGTGCATCGCGCTAGCCAAGTTGTGTGTTTGCATCAGCCAAGTCCTTGCCGTTCAATATTCCACACTTGGCCATAAGATCGGAGTAACACAAGAAACGACCATGCGGCTGGTTCCCAAAAAGTGCCCAGCAGATTCGTGTGAGGTGATCCGATGTGATCGCGATTTGGAGTCATGGTTCACAGACATGCCCCAAGATCTCCATTATTTTACTCCAGGCTCCCGGGTTCGGACCAACGCCGTCGATGGCGAGGTTCTTAACGTTCATCGAGCCCTTTTGCAAGGAATTTATCTCACGGCTCTCAGCGCTCTTCACCGTCCTCAGATTCTACCATCTGCGCCAGATGTCGCCGTGGTTCCAGAATTGCGAGACTTGTCGAAGAGAAAGCTCCGCGAGGCTGCCAACGACATTACCGATATGTACCGAGATCTTTTCGTCCACGACATGATACGCTTCCTACCGAACACCGGTGTCACCTGCCTCATGCCAGCCATCATCATTCACCTCCTCGATCTGAAGTCTCCCGATACGGAGACTCGAGAAGCCAGTGTTCGCAAATTCCAATTTTGCATGCAGGCGCTACAGCGGCTACGGGAGATTTACGCATCTGCTGATTGGGCGTTCTCATTCCTCGATGCTGCTGTGCGAAAGACAAATTCCCACGTATCTGCCACAGCCTTGCCTGTGAAGTCCTCTTCCTCCTCAAACAGTCCCCAGCTGGATCAAAAACAAGGTCCTGGTGGACAACTGCTCCTCACTCCTCCACCCGAAGCCATGCAGACTGCCAGCAGGATAGTGTTCAATTCGACCCTGGCTCCAGAGGAGAAGAATCTGTTTTCCGTCTTCACGCCTCCAGGATCGACAGAATCAGATGGTGGCTTACGGTCGTACTCCATGGGTGGTCGTGACGCCTCCTTGACAAATTACGATGATCCCACCCGTTATGAAATGGGTGAGAAGCCTCTCTTTTCGGAACTGGTTGATGCAGATTTCGATTCGGTGGTCGATTTTCAAGATGGCAATGACTTATTTTCCAGCGTCGAAGACGGGCTAGAAATGAACATATCATGGCTGGACGCATTCGATGGGAGCGAGATGAACTCGAACGGAGGCTCGTTTGTGTTGGCGAAACAAGAGCCCCGCGAGGCTGAGAACATGTCAGGCTATGCTGAACAGAACCTCGATATTTGTGGCGAGCTTGAAGTCGACCTAGGCATTACTGCCGCTGCCTGAATTCCCCCGCGCATTCACCGCAAACGCGGGTCAGTACGACCATATACGCAGCCAAATTATGTACTTGAACTGTACTGTATACCGACAACGATAAGGAGATATAGTTTATAGTTATCCCTAACGAAATCTTGGGTGTAAAAGGATGATTTGTATCAGTCTGTAGAGAAGTACGTCGAGACACGATCGGCCAACCAATATGCACGTTATCTTTTGCCTGGCTACAGCGTGCTAGTATATTAGCTCGAGTCATTCGAGGATGCAGGGCGCCGCTACTGTACATACGCCCCTCTCCCCGAAGCATCGGCACGATGGTGAGACCTCAATGATGGCGTGTGACAGGCAGAGCGGGTGATTTGTACTGCCTGTGAGCTTTCGCGAGAAGTGAGCACAGCTCGTCCTTTGCTGGCGCGAATCGGGATCTATATCTTCGTGTCCAGTTTTCTGCCGTGCTGTGTACGATTTTTGATGTCGTGTACTTACCGTAGGTGGTGGATCCGAGTATCGAGACGTCGTCCATGTCCCCGACAGGCTCAGTGTTCTCCGAACGACATGCTTCCACTAGGTCAGCATTGTACAGTAGAAGAGCTACAAGATGGGTGGAGATGGGGATCTCTGGGGAATTCCCGTCTGAACCGGAGCGGAGAGGGCCGTCTATCCCTGCAGCTTGAGGGTTGACGATCGGTCGCTGAGGAAAGACTCAATCCAGTCCACCAGTGTCGCGTCAATTCGTCGCCTGTGGACGTTGTGTAACAGTCGCCCGGCCGCAAGACGCTTATGGACAGCTTGTGACACATCTAGTAACACTAATGTAGCCACCTTTTCATCCTTCTACGCCTGGTGAATCCGCTGGAGGAGCAGGCGTATGGCGTGGTCTGTTGACGCGGGTTTCCGACACCTGTACGCTGTCTCGGAATTAGTTGGTAAAGTTCCTGCAGCTTAAGGCTAGATTATATGTCGTTGGGAGGTAGCAGCGTCGGAGGTCTTGACTAGCTGATCATCGTCCAGCACAATCGGGTTGTCTGAAGAAATACATCGGCATCCACTGCTTATATACGAATCCGAACTCTCCTTCCTCTGTACGGTCCCAACGGCCGCATCCGCGGTATTTAGTCTGACAGGGTGGCTTTTTCCCAGCGACTGGCAGCAGGTGAGTAGAGAAGTAGCAATAAAGCACCGCCAGACAAAAAATGTTTTTCGTTGGTAGGCCTTCCAGCAGATCATCTTATCAGCTGAACATGGAGTGCAAACCCTGTATTTTGACCTCTTCAGCTTTATTATTGTGGCTATCATCATTTCTCCTGTGTGATCGATCTGTACGCGGTGTCGCCGTCACCGCTGAAGTTGGCTCACGATCAGCTGTTCAAAGGCGCTGTCGAGCCTCGGAACAAATCGCCCACCTTCAATCGGCCTGCCTAATGTGGAGTGAGTAAAAGCTACCTGGTCTCCTGCCACCTGTCGATAACCTTTTGCCTCGCCCACGACTGGATTGCGCAACAATACCTGATGATGATCGAAGGAAGCACAGTTTGCAGCGATGTTACCTTCCTCCTGCGACCAGTGGCAAACAACGGCTATCGGCGCTAGAGAACGATTATTGAGGTCCCTCAGTGCGGCCGCTACCGCAGACGACTGGTCCCGGTAGATCGCAGAAAGATAAGCATGACAGTTAGGCCAATGGCCAGCAACACAGAGGAAACGGCCCCGGCACATCCGCAGGAACCCTTGTACAATGGCGCGCCATCGATGCAACGGCTTGTCGAAGCAATGCCACAGAGAAGCTTGGCTTCTGCCACCCTCGCACCATCGATCGAATCGAACAAGTCTTCAGCAGGTACCACAACCGTCCGTCTCCAAGGCCAACTTCTGAAAAAGACCACAATGTTCAAGATGGAAGAAGTAGCGAAGTTCTGAGACTAATTCTGCGGCATAAGCAGGGTACATGATCCCCATCAACCGCACGGAGTACTGAACGTGGAATCTCCCCGGGGGCGGGAGCATCAGGCACCTTTGCCCACAGTTTCCTGGCCTTATCGCAGGCCTGTACTGTACTCATACTTCCGCCTTACTTCTGTATTAGTACAATACATCGTTACGCGCACCGCGAATCTCGAATGCTCTTCCCTGACGGAAAGCTCCAGTGATTTCCTGGCGACCTGCCGTATCTGGATTGGCAACGCCCTGGTAGAGCTTCAACTAAGCCACCACAGTACAAGTCGATACTTCGAGCATAAGCAGTGACCCCACATCGAGCTTGACTGCAGCTAGCTATCCCGGTCGCGATGCTACTCTCTGCGGGAGCCAACGTCATATAGTGTCGACTCTTGAAAGTCAGGTACACCATTTCGGGCGAATCAACATGACCTGATAGGATTCCCTCGGTTCCAGCCCCAGTCAAGAGCTGTAGAAGCTCTAGAGAGCTGCGAAGCTAGTGCAGGCACTAGAAATATTGTCACTCACGAGGATGTTGATCAACGTGGTAACATGCCGATTGATCGTGGGCATTCCTGTCCTACATAAACAGCTCGCGTGATGCCCGGTGCGCTCTCTTTTGCTTCTTCCCTGGGGTTGCAGCATTCATCGGCCGCTAAGCATTCTTCTTTGACTCTGCTAGGAAAAGTGCTCACGGTGTGAGGGAAAGAAGATCGGTCTTTGGCCTTTCGCTTTGTTTTGTCTGCTTCGAGGTTGAAAACAAGCACGCGCCTTGCAACTACCAGATCCACGATGCTTCTGACTCTTGTTGGCGTCCTTGCAGCCGGCGTGGCTGCCGTGCCAGGCCCTGTGGTACACAATGGTCGAGGCATGGGACCCAAAATCCAAGTCTCGCCACGACAACTTCCTGCAGAGCCTACCGATGTCCAGACCATCATCAGTCCCAGTGGTGTTAACATCACTTACAAAGAGCCTGGAAAGGAAGGAGTCTGTGAGACCACTCCGGGCGTGAACTCCTACGCTGGGTTCATCAACCTCGCCGAGAATGTTCACAGCTTCTTCTGGTTCTTCGAATCCAGGAATGATCCTGCAAACGATCCAATCACCCTCTGGCTGAATGGAGGCCCTGGAAGTGATTCTCTCATCGGCTTGTTCCAAGGTATGCAATTGCGTTCATGAGTTTGGTGACCGCTATTCTAACCAACTTGTAGAACACGGACCGTGCAACGTTACCGAAGAGCTCGTGTCGCAGCTGAACCCATACTCCTGGAACGAAGCTTCCAACATGTTATATCTCAGCCAGCCTCTCGGCGTTGGTTTCTCATACGGTTCCAAGGTAGACGACAATCCACCGCAAGAAATAGAAGTGGGGCTGACATGGCACTAGGAACCGGGTTCATTGGACGATTTTGGGGGATTCTTGAATGCATCCCAGGCGAATGTCACCGGCAGATATCCAGTCATCAATATCACTGCTATTGGTAGGTCGAAGGTTAACCTGTGGACTCGATGACACTAACAGGTCATCTAGACACTACACAGCTGGCTGCTGTCGCTGCTTGGGAAGTCTTGCAAGGCTTCTACTCGGCCTTGCCTCAGCTTGATTCCAGAGTCGAATCTACCAAGTTCAACCTGTGGACAGAATCCTACGGAGGTATGTGCCATGTTATCACTTGCACTTGATGTCGCTGACACAGTTTCAGGACACTATGGCCCAGCATTCTTCAACTATTTCCAACAGCAAAACCAGGCCATCAAGAACGGCACCCAGACTGGCAAGTATTTCGAATTCGTGAACCTAGGCATCATCAACGGCATCATCTCCGAATACATCCAGGCTCCATACTATCCCAAATTTGCTGTTGAGAACACCTACGGCATCCAACTCGTTAACCAGACCGTGCACGATTACATGGAGTTTGCCTGCTTTATGTCCGGTGGCTGTCTAGACCAGATTACATGGTGTTCTGAGACCGACACCAGCACGCTCATCGGCCAGGCAGTCTGCAGTGAGGCTCAATCCATGTGTCGTGACAATGTGGAGAGTCCTTACTATTACTATGGCGACCGAGGTGTCTACGATATCCGCCACCCATACGATGATCCAACTCCACCAACATACTTTATCGACTACCTAAACCAGGCTTCCATCCAAAACGCCTTGGGGGTGGACACAAACTACACTTCCGACGCAAATGACGAGGTATACTATGGCTTCCAACAGACTGGAGACTTTGTCTACATCAACCTTTTAGAAGACCTGGAAACAATCATCAACAGTTCCTCTGTCCGCGTGACCCTCGCATACGGCGACGCAGACTATATTTGCAACTGGTTCGGGGGCGAGGCTGTCTCGCTTGCTGCGCAGTGGCCCCATGCTGCTGAGTTCGCCGCTTCAGGGTACACGCCCTTTGTCGTCGATGGAGTAGAGTATGGCGAGACGCGTGAGTACGGGAACTTCTCGTTTACCAGAGTCTATGAGTCTGGTCATGAGGTGCCTTACTACCAACCTGTTGCCGCTCTGGCACTTTTTGAACGTGCGATCAATGGCAAGGATATTGCTACTGGAACCAAGCCTGTTAACGGCGACAATGGTGGCACGACCGGTGACGCTACAGCCACCCATACCGAATCGTTCGTGCCTCTACCCAGCACTACGGCTGCTTCAAGTGCTAGCGCAGCCGTTCTCCCACGGTTCAGGAGATGGGACTCTTGATTGGAAGTGTGGTAGCCGGAGTAAACAAAAGGAAGGGGATATGATAATTTTATTAATGTCGAGAAATCTTAAATAATGCCTCTCTATCTCAAGCCTGGGTGCCTTCTCGCGCGGTGTACGAACTAGGCACAAGACATTTTTGCATCACGATGAGACCGTGCAGGTCGGCAGTGATGCTGACCTCGTACATCTGACCTAGCTAGGTAAGTAGATCTCCGCGTCTCAGCACAACGATTTCTAGGACAAAGGAAAGTCAGCAACCTCGGTAGTTAGCACCCACGTACCGGATACCGCACCAGAAACTCGGCAATCAGGATACTCGGTACCTTGGTAGCTTGTATCATACGAAATGCCCAACTCAGGTCAAAAGGAGATTCGCCCATGTTACTTCCCCGTACCGAGTTTTCACATACCTCTTTTGCTGAACATTGGACGTGAGGTCGGCTTGGTCGGCGACTGGTGACTGTCAAGGACAATTGAATCCACCACAACTCAGACAATCTCTTCGGGATCAACGGTTTTAGTGCTGACAAGGGCTGACTTAGCCGTTGCATCAGGTACAACTTTTGGGCTCACGACATTGAGTACAGGATCCTAATGACATTTGGTTTACTAATCCATCTAATCACTTGAGGCTTCTAGCCTTGTGAGATACAAATTGCGAGTTATTATACCTTGACTATATTTGGCTATCGGTTTAAAGGAACCTCGTTTGAAGCTCGACAATTGACGCTCAAGCTGGGCTTCTTGAAGACTGGATCGGATTGATTTTAGCAATCCACAATGTCAATCTCGACTCCGGTAACCCAACTGCTGGGAATCCAGCATCCCATCTTGTTGGCGGGAATGGGACAAACGTCGGGCGCACCACTTGCAGCGGCGGTGTCTAACGCAGGTGAGTACGGACAGGCCTGGCCATTCCAAGGATTAGGTTCGAACCAAGATCGGTTCAGGTGAAGACATCACGCTACCATATCTGGATTTGGATATTCAAGACATATCTGACTGTTGCAAACACCAGGTGGACTAGGTGTAATCGGCGGTGTAGGATACACACCTCAACAGCTCAAGGAGATGATTGATGAGCTCAAGGTTAGACACACTCACTCACTCACTCACTCACTCTCTGACAAGTACCCGTACAATATTGTCGAGTCATCCATGGATCAAATCATACTGATTGATCTATTCTCGACAGGCCGGTCTAAAAGACCCATCTCTCCCGTTCGGCGTCGATCTGTTGATCCCCAAGGTTGGAGGATCCGCACGCAAGACGAACGTAAGTCAAGCCTTGACTTTGCTATCCTGCAGTCGGCACGGACATGCGAGTACTGTACCTGATGCACTCGTATGGCCGACATGCTTGTGCCACTGCGGGAACTACGCTGGGATCATGGACGAAGGCCGGCACTGGCTAAACTAACGCGGATTGTTGACAGGTCGACTACACCAAAGGCAATCTCGACACGCTAGTCGATATCATCATCGCGGGCGGCGCGAAACTGTTCGTGTCGGCTGTGGGCGTTGCGCCAAAACACGTCGTCGAGAAGCTCCACGCGCACGGCATCTTGTACATGAACATGATCGGGCATCCGAAGCACGTCGCGAAGGCGTGCGCCGTGGGAGCGGACATCATATGTGCTCAGGGTGCCGAGGCGGGTGGACACACGGGTGAGACGCCCACGAGGTACGTTTCCGCCGACACCCAACGTCAGTATCGTCTGACTACACCTATGTATTCATCACCCTTTACCCTTCGCCCCTCACTTCCCATGTACCCAGTGAGTGAGTCGGGTACCATCATGAGGTCCGGCGACTGCGACGATATCTTTAGACTTTAGTGCTAGAGCCTCATGCTGACTTTGTCGTGTATCACGAAACACAGCGTCTTGATCCCCGCTTGTGCAGACCTAGTCAAGAACTACAAATCTCCCTTGACGGGACAGCCTGTCCAACTCGTCGCGGCAGGCGGTATAGCAGACGGCCGTGGCCTTGCAGCTGCGCTCATGCTAGGAGCTTCGGCGGTCTGGGTCGGCACGCGATTCGTCACGGCAAAGGAATCAGGTGCTCCCGAAGTCGCGAAGAGGGCGTGAGTCTTTTGCGCTTTCGTTTCACCCCCTTCTCCTTCTCTTCTTTCTGGACAGAGATGAGAAGTCTTCAGTTTTCCCCCCTTCGTCCTCCTGGAGTGGAATCATGACGCTAACTGGTCCCCTCCTTTCCTTAACCTGAATTAGCATCATCGACGCCGGGTTCGACTCGACTGTCAAATTGACGATTTGGACCGGACGGCCCTTACGAGCGTTCGCGACGCCGTATGTCCGCGACTGGGAAACCAACCGATCCGAGGAAATCAAAAGGCTACTGGCGCAGGGGATCGTTCCACTCGAGCATGAGTTCGACAAGTTGGAGAAACAGGGCGGTGTCCCCGAGGACATTGAAGATCAGGCGACGTTGAGGTATGGCATGGCATGCACGCACAATTTCCACCATTCTTCTTCGTCGAGGTGTTTTTGATTCTTTTGAGAATTCATTCATCCATTGCTTTATTGACCCCACCCATCCCTTCTGCCTACATTGCCCATTCCGAATATCCGTGAGACTTCAATACAATTTGTACTACCCACCGGACTCACGGGTGAAATGAATGGTACCTGAAAACTACTGAATCGAAAACTAACTATCTTTCTCGTCAATCACCAGGCCCATGGGCGTCGTCGCGGGACTGGTGAACACGCCAAACCAGAGTGCCGCCGAGATTGTCAACGAAATCATGGATCAAGCTGTACACGCGCTGGGCGGCGTGTCGAGTTTGTTGAAGAAGCAGCCGTCGCAGTCCAAGCTCTGAGTCACGTTTGGCATTGTTACTCGAATTACTACGGACGCCGGACAGCGGTGTTGGCGAGGCGGCGAAGAGTTTGTGTCTTTGCCAATGAGAATCATCAAGTGTCTGTCGCTGTCATTCCTCTGCAAAGTGTCATTGAAAAACGATGCAATGGAGAAAATAAAAAGATTGTGTGGTTGACGCTTTTATCGATTGGGTCAAAATTAAAATCAATGTTTGCATACTCGATCATTCCCCGGATTCAATCGTCACCCTTCAACCCTAATCTATACATCCGGAACAATCCTCACACTCTAGAAATCATGTGCACTCAGGTCTTTCTTCATGGCGGTCAGCATGGACTCGTGAGTTGGCTTGAAGCCCATTCTTGCTGCACGATCACCCTTGACAAGCATGTTGGCGGCGAGCAGATGCTTCTCCTCTCCTTCGCCCGCCTCGTCAACGGTAACCCGTTTCGGTTCTGGCGATGAAATTTGCCCTTTGGCATACAAAACTGGGGCCAGCGCAGCCGCAAAGTCCCTCCACGCCAGCCTCTCTCCGTGCAGGATATAGTATCTCTCGTACGCGCTGCCCTGCGGCTTCTCGGTACCGGCAACACCGACTATCTTTGTGAGGAAAGGAATCGCATCCTCGACATGAACCTACCAACAATCAGCCAACCGTCCTTACACGACGCAGACAGTCTGACTTACCGTGCTGACCAGGCCGGTTCCTTCGCCGATGTATGGAACGAATCCAAGACCTTTCGCGAGACCCGTGAAGATCGAATAGGCGATTCCCAAATTCGCTTTTGGCCCGAGGACGTTCTGTCCGTACGTCACTGCCAGACAGACAATGTACGTCACAATCTTGCCTCGCTGGCCGGCCTCCAATATAGGAACGTCGGTTGGGCCGTTGAACATGTTCTTGTTGATGAGTTTGATGTCTTGGACATCGTCGTCCTGCCGAGCGTCAACCCTGTGATTTCACTTTTTCGAATGCGGGGAGCGCGTTGAAATACAATACTTACGTTCCAGACTTTGCTCTCGGGGTTGAAGTTGCCTGTCGTTCCGAGATCGATGAAGTTGCCGGTTCCGCTGATGTGAATCAGGGTGCCTTTGTTGGTTTCCGGTCGCTCTTCCATGCCCGAGATGACCAGGTCGACAAAGGATCCGTCGAAAGAGGTCGCAGCATTGATGACGATATCATGCTCTTTGCTCAGCGATCGGACGAGGTCTGTGTCGGAGAATGACCCATGGACGATGCGATCGGCTTTCGCCGTGGTCGTGAAATAGTCATCCACGGCCGTATTGCGGTAGAAGGCAGTCAAGGGCCAGGCTGGATGAGCCTTCTTGATGTCGGCCGCCAGTCGGGCTGTAGCACCTTGTTAGTATTTGTCCTTGAACGCCGTGTCTTTGGTTGCAAACCTCCAATGAGACCGGTTGCGCCAAAGAGGAGGACAGATGGCATGATGGTGGGCTTTGAGAATGGGTTATGTGCTTTGAGCGAGGAACTGTGGTCGGAATGCAGGCTGAGGGAATGCGTTCAGGTACTTCGATGCGCTTGTGAATGGAAAGCCCACGGCATAGTCCAGCACACACCGTGTGTTTTATACTATTCTCCCTTCTTCGGTCGCCACGACGCGACGTGGTCTTGCCCACTTTTCCCGGCATCGTTGGGTCATCCACCATTTATCAGCCGGAGCATAGGGCTGCATTCAAGCCAGAACAAGGCTGCAACAGTCGATCTGAAACGCACGTCAACACCTGTGGACTCGGGATACGTCGGTGGAGGAAGGACAGCCTGACAGGCACGTACTCTATGTCACCGTTTACATAATCGCAGTTGGGCTCGCCAAATACCGCAGCCGTCGAACAATAATAGCGGGGAACTTGTGCTGAATCGAGGTTAGCGTGCGGAAGCAAAGTTGCTCCGAGCCTCCGCAGATGACTACTGTAGGGACCTACCGCGGTGCAGCTTTTCAATCATCGCGGACCTCTCTACGACGCGGCAGGGCCCAAGATCAGTCAGTCATGTCCAACGGTCCGGAGGATAGGCGAATCAATCGCTCCATATGTGGATACCTCACAGGTGTCTTGCAGATGCATCCTTCATGGCCATGATGTCGCAGCGGCGCAAGAGTAAAAGCGCCTTTGTCAGCGAGCGGTACAATTGCGAATCCCAAGCAGCAGCTCCTCGAGGTATATTAAGAGCGATGCCTTCAGCCATTCGAGCAGCTTCCGATCAGATCAATGTCCCTGCCACCAAAGCAACAACAGCAATCACAGTCTCGTAGACTCCTCAAATACCTCCACATCGGCAACTCACATCGCACGAGTCATCCTGTACAGACACCAAAAGTTATATCGCAAGCAATCCAGCCCGACACAATGGCCTCGCAGTCTCTGAAGGGCAAGGTCGCCATCGTCACCGGCGCCGGAAAGCCAAACGGCATTGGTGCAGCAACCGCGATTGCGTTCGCAGAGCAAGGCGCCAACGTAGGTACCCGTCCCTTCAGTACGTAAGTCGCCGAGCTGACTGAGATCCAGGTCGCTATTCAGTACAACAGCTCTGCAGGGCCTGCGGAGGAGACTGTTGCCAAACTCAAAAGCCTTGGGGTGCAAGCTGTTGCCATTCAAGCCGATGCAGGGGCCGCCGACTTCGGTAAAGTGCTTGTCGACGCGACTTTGAAAACCTTCAACACCAAGACCATCGACATCCTTGTCAACAACGCCGGGACGGCCGTAGTCAATGCAGAAGGCATCTCCTCCGTCGGATTGGAAGATTGGGACTCGGTGTTCCATGTCAACGTCCGTGGGCCATTCTTGCTGATTCAAGCTGCTCTGCCATACATGAAGGCCGGTGGACGTATCGTCAATGTCGGGAGTGTTATTGCGAGACTTGGTTCTGGCATGTTGCCGGTTTATGGCGCCTCTAAGGGAGCTTTGACGGCGCTGTCGATTGCCTTGTCCGATGAATTGGGACCAAAGGGCATAACCATCAACACTGTTGCACCAGGCCCCATCAAGACGGACTTGAGTATGGAAGGCTCACCTATTGGAGCAAGACTACGAAACAATCAGCATATCAAGCGGGAGGGCACTGCGAAAGAGGTGGCCGAGTCTATCTTGTTCATTGCAAGCCCTGGTGCATCATACATCACCGGGCAACTGATCGGCGTGGATGGTGGCATCAGCTTCCCTTGAAAGTGGGGTTGGCAGAGGGCATACTAGGAATGCGGAGGCCTCTAGGTTTCATTAACACATAAACCCAGAGAAATTCTTCTTACACTGTTTTAAATGACTTTGGAGATATATTTACAGGACATCGGGGAAAAGGGCTGGAAAGGAATAGCAATGACGTACCTGGGGATCTGGAGATAAGGCCTTCCTGAGGACCCATTTGAGAGCCCCTGACTTGTCATCCATCATCCATACTGGTACTCCAGAAATCACGATTCATTCTACCTGCCTGAGTATCCTGAAATATGCACATTTCATTCTTCACAAAGATCGTCACACAGTCACCATGGTGCTCTCAGTCATTACCTTAGCGGTCACAGCGCCCTTGCTCGCCACATCAACCATGCAACTATCTGACCAAGCACAAAAGAGATCAGACCAAGGCCAACAAGAACTGAAGAGGCAGAAATGTCACCTTGCAGTCCGCGCCTCACCGAGAATGAGCACAAACCGGAGAGAGGAACTGGCAAACAAAGTTGTCGTCGTCAGGGATGGGCGCCTACTTCTCAGCGACCCAAAGCAGGCCACCGATCACCCTTTCACCGGCTACTTTCTCCCTTTCCCCGAGACACAATACGACGGGTTGGTGACGACCATCAACAACGACAACTTCTTGAACTGGGTGTATATCGACACCACCACCTTCCAGCTGAAGCATGGAACCCGGGCCGACGCCCAACCTCAGCTCACGGGGCCGATGGATCTCAAGCTCTGCAAAAATGGAGAGCGGCGTCTGACTTTTCGTGACTGGGAAGGCTTTGTGGCGGTCGAGGAAAGTCCGGATAGATGGGCCCTCTACTTCGACGTGCATGACGACGGCCTTGAGGACAAGAGGCTTGGGAAATACGTGGTTGAGGTCGAGTTGATCCGCAAGGATCTCGATGATGATCATCACCCACACTCTTCTTAATATGGACCAAGCGCTACGACTTTACTGCGGATCACGAACTCCACGCGTTTCTGTATTCGTTACCTGTCACATCTACACCTGCCATTGGGGCAAGGTGGTTCTCGTTGGTCTACCATTGTGGAGCGACTACTCGCGGCGATCTCGGGTGTTCCGGACTTTGAGTCGCCAAATGAGTGTTTGCGGAAGTGCCATTTGCTGGCAGCATCTCCAATATAGTGTACGTCAAAACTCACCAAGGGACCGTCAGCTTCGCCCAATCCGTCCAACGGCATCCTACCGTATGCACTTTTGCACAGCAGTACTCGTACAATGCGTTTGCGTTTAATCAAACCGTAGCCCCATCTGACAGGTGTCGGGACGAATCCCGACAGGCACGATCCGCCAGACAAGGGGGTGATCAGCCTCGTGACGCAACAGACACGTCTGGCAGGAGTAGACGAGGACACAATATGAGGGGAAAATCAATGCCAGACCAGGCGAAGTCGGGGAGCATGCAGGAAACTAGTCTTCTGAAAAGTGGGAAATCCACGCACCAGCTCACGCATCCGTCGGTGCAAAGGGCACTACGAGGTGTTGGGTCATGGCCAGTAGTCGACCGGCAGACATGAGTACTTGTACTGCAGCGACCCGGGGGCGAGAGCAGCCACGGTACCATGCGCTTTAATAACCTAGAAATTCCCTCTTGGTTCAACCGTCAGCAAGCACAGGCATCATATTCCCTCGTCGAGTGTCTTCAGCGCTCTCCAAAGTTTGGCGGATTCTGGCGTGGAGAGCTCTCACACATCCATCAATGATCATGGCGGACAAGTAAGTATTTCTCGTCTCGTGGTGATGTGGGTTGCTGACTCTTCGTTGCTTGCTCAGCAAGTCGGACAGCGGCAACTTCAGCACGGCACCCGGTGGCCGACAGCACCAAGCCGATACAGACTCTGACGACGGCTACGATGATGGCACCGTCAACAACGTGGCAAAGCAGCTTCCCGCGCCAGGCCTCCAACCCATGCAACCTGGTCTTCTCGACAATCGAACCAATCCACGAGCCGTTCGCGGCCTGACGAAGGAAGAGGTCAAAGAAGTGTCGGGAAGCTTGAAGATTCACGTGAAGCTTAACCTTGAGGTGGACTTGAGGGTCCAAGCCTCCTTGAATGGAGACATTGTGATTGGCATACTCTGAATGCTCAAGAAGTCCGAGCTTTGGTGATAGCAGGAAAGGATAGGAACATGTTCGAATATACACCGTTCTGGAGCTCGATATTCTCATGCTAGTACTCCGTACTCACCAATGACACTACAAGTCCTTATTTTCGACCAGCTTGGAATCTGATCAAGTAACGACTTGCAGGCCCGTTCTTTGTACAAATATTTGAGACATGTATCGCAATTCGACACACGGCATCGCTGCTCTTGGTCTTACTGCAAGGGTGTCGAAAATGCGGCTGCTGCAGAGTTCACGACTGCTCTCGTCGCGAGAATTGCCGACTGCTCTCACGTTCTCAGCCCGAGAATAGCCTGGCTCACGGTTATTGGGCTCGAATGATGTCCAAGGGCGTGTCTTCTCATTGTCTTATGTCAGAAAATGAAAACAAAAGCTTCGTCACCCCCGCAGCCGCTTCGGGTCAGATCCGCGAATAAGCGTCAGCCACACATTTGCCTCGGCCGTAAGCCACATAGTGTTTGTGTAACAGTAGAGCCGGCCTTGAATACATCATGTCCAACGTCCCTCCACCGTGGCATTTTCATTTAAAGAGAGTATTGCATCGTCCAGAGCAAAACTGACTCTGTCGCTTGATTGCGATACTCGAAAAGTTTCCGGTTGCAACAATGTCGGCTTCCACAGTCCCTATGGGCCAGTACCTCTTCAGGAGGATCAGGGAACTGGGCACCGAACACATCCTCGGAGTTCCAGGGGATTTCAACTGTAAGTTCACAGACATTACAATAAGCCCAGCATAAGCACCGTCACCTTAACTACCTCCAGTGACACTACTCGACGAGATCTACAATGTCCCCGGTCTCAAATGGATTGGCTGCTGCAACGAACTCAATGGTGCCTACGCGGCTGATGGGTATACACGTATCAAGGGAGTTCCAGGCGTGTTGATCACAACCTACGCTGTGGGAGAGCTATCGGCCATGAACGGTGTTGCTGGTGCTTACGCAGAGCACGCAGGCATGATCCATGTTGTTGGCATGCCGGCTAGAGCAAGTAAGTCTTCCATTCAGTCTCCCCTTCGAAGAGCGCCATGTGTCAAGGGGCCGTGTTGGCATTGAGCTAACGTGGCCGTCAACCGCAAACAGTGCAAAAGGCTCGAGTCATGCTTCACCATACCATGGAGCCCAACATGAACCACGCAATCTACATCAAGATGGCCGACCCCATCCGAAAAGCCCACGCATACCTGATGGAAGACAGTACCATGGCCGACGATATTGATCGGGTCATCGTGGCCTGCGTGCATAGTCGCCTTCCAGTCTACATATATGTTCCTACAGACGTGGTGTCGGTACAGTTGGATGCAAAACGTCTAGAAACGCCGCTAGACTTCAGCCTCCGCAACCCTGACGCAAAGACCGAAGACGAGATTGTGGGGAAAATCCTCTCGTTGGTCGCCGCGGCATCGAAACCCTCTATCCTTGCAGACGTACTTGCAATCAGACATGGGGGGCTGGAGCTGACAAAGAGATTGGCCGACATCACCCGCTTTCCCAGTTTCTCAACGCCTCTGTCAAAGGGTGTCATCGACGAGACAGCTCCGTACTACTACGGACTGTACAATGGTCAAGGTAAGCACGGCTTCATTTCCTGATGCTATAATAAGATGTTAACCCTTCCGAAGCGTCGTTCCCTGGAGTAGCTGATGCGGTCGAAAAGTCCGACTTGGTCATCAACCTTGGCCCACTGTTGTCAGATTCGAATACGGGTGGCTTTACCAGACAAATCAAAGACGAGAACCTGGTACGCCTCGGGCACGACTTGGTGCAGATCAAGGGAGAAAAGTTTGATGGATATCACTTTTTGCCAATTTTGCGGCGCCTGGTTGCCGAGTTTGAAAAACAGCCTCAGAAATACAACCTGCCTCGGCCGCAAAACGGACCGAAGGTTGAGCCGCCGGTGCTGAACACCTCTACATCAGGACAATTGAAGCAATCCTTCGTCTGGCAGAGACTCGGACGCTTCCTCAAGGACAATGACATTGTCTTAGCGGAGTCTGGCACAGCACAATTTGGCATGCCCGACGCCACTTTCCCTCGGAACGCCAGATACATCACACAAATCTTCTGGTCGTCCATCGGATACACCGTTGGTTCGTGTCTAGGAGCTCTTGTGGCTGCCAAAGAACTGAAATATCCCGGACGTGTGGTACTCATCGTAGGCGAAGGCAGTATGCAGATGACGGTCCAGGAGATCGGAACTTACCTTCGCTATGGATTCAAGCCAATCATATTCGTCATCAACAACAATGGGTACTCTATTGAACGGGCCATTCACGGTCCTGAGCAGGGTTACAATGATGTCAGCATGCTGTGGGATCATCAGAAAATGCTCGAGTTTTTCGGTGCGAGAGCAGGAACCGGCATCAAGGCCAAAAGCCGCGCTACGAAGACCGTGGAAGAACTTGAAGCTGTTTTGAATGACGAGGACTTTGGTAGTGGAGAAATGATCCAGGTAAGTTGACCGTCTCTGATGAACTGTCAAGGCCGACCTAACAACATTCTAGCTCTGTGAGATCTTCATGGATGCCTTTGATTACCCCTGGCGACTGTCGAAGCAGTTGGAGATCGCACGAGCACGGATGAAGCAGGCTGCCGCTTAGAAGTTCGAACGCTGTCAGGGTGGGTTGAAGTGACTTGCCTTGAGAGGCGGTCAACGCAATGCTACCCAATGCTACCCAAAGCCTCATCCAACACATTACCATCTTAGATTTAGGGTGCCACCACGTAGAATATCCTGTCTGTGAAGCTCCGTAAACTTCATCCCATTTCCCAGGGGTGGGAGACAAGGCCGAGCGAGGCTGAAGCGGCTCATGCTACGGAGAAGCACACGACGGCTAAGCGCAAAACATGGTTCATGACCTCACAAACTGAGTCACTCCGGCGGCTGCGGAGAGACTCACTCGGCCCAGTCCTGGCATGGGATAGTGCGACAATAACACTGCTTCACCGACCCTGAGCCCAGTGCTGTGCTTGAGTGCCATTCTCCCTCTCCTACTATCTGCGTACCATTATTCCTGTTTTAATTTTCGCCATCTCATATTGCCGACCATGGACGAGATCGCCCCCGAATACGATGTCATTGTCTTGGGCACCGGTACGGATGCTCCCAACCAACAATCATCTATCTGCCCCTCCATACTGACCGTACTGACTATTGATAATGACCAGGTCTGACTGAGTGTGTTCTATCTGGGTAAGGAGATACGACTGACTACGACCGTCAATTGCATGCTGACCTTTGGTAGTGTGTTGTCTGTCAAAGGCAAGAAGGTTCTTCACATCGACCGAAACGATCATTATGGCGGGTACGAAACGCGCACGCGCAGCCTCTTCACGAGATGATAAGACAAGACGATAGGACCTCTACTGACACTTGGCGAATAGTGAAGCCGCTTCAGTAAATATCGAGGCTGTAAGTAGAGAAGGTTGCCAGTGGAAAACCCCAACGGCCTTACTGACGCTGTTTGGAATAGCTGTTCAAGAAATATGGCAACTTCCAAGAAGGTCAGGAACCATGGAAGAAGTACGGCCGAATCAACGACTGGAACATCGATCTCGTACCCAAACTCCTCATGGCCAACGGCGAACTCACCAACATTCTCGTTTCCACCGACGTCACTCGATACCTTGAATTCAAGCAAATCGCAGGCAGCTTTGTGCAGCAAGGATCAGGCCCCAGGGCAACTGTGGCCAAAGTCCCGTCTACCGCTGCCGAGGCACTGAGCTCTCCGTTGATGGGACTCTTTGAAAAGAGAAGGGCGAAGAAGTTCTTGGAGTGGGTTGGCTCTTTTGAAGAGAACAACCCCGCCACACATAATGGTGCGTTAGAGAGGACAATGTACAGACGAGGCGAAGAAATGTGTCTTGTGGTGGATGGAGTGCTGACGCAAGACGTTGTGATGCAGGACTCAATCTCAACAAATGCACCATGAGAGAAGTCTACGACAAATTTGGATTGGAAGCCACGACCCGAGACTTCATCGGTCATTCAATGGCCCTTTACCCGACGGACGACTACATCGACGCCCCGGGGCAGGGTAAGGAGACGGTGGAGAGAATCCGACTGTACGCCAACTCGATGGCCCGATACGGCAAGTCACCCTACATCTACCCTCTGTACGGTCTGGGCGAACTTCCCCAGGGCTTCGCCCGTCTCTCGGCAATCTACGGAGGGACCTACATGCTGAACACTTCCGTCGACGAGATCCAGTACGAAGGCGGCAGGGTCAGCGGAATCAAGGCCACGATGCGCGAGCGGGGCGACGACGGAGAGGGGATGAAGTTCAGCACCAAGACGAAAATGATTCTCGGCGACCCGTCCTACTTCCCCGACAAAGTGCAGGTGGTCGGTCACCTCCTGAAGGCCATCTGCATCCTCAACCACCCGCTCGACAAGACCGCAGATAGCGACTCGTTACAGCTCATCATTCCACAGTCCCAGGTCGGCCGCAAACACGACATCTACATCGCAATGGTGTCTTCGGCGCACAACGTCTGTCCCAAGGGGTACTACATTGCGATCGTGTCGACCATCGCAGAGACATCTGCCAACCACCACCTCGAACTTCAACCCGGTCTGGAGCGGCTGGGTAGGATCGAAGAGAAGTTCATGGGTCCACCGATCCCGCTGTACCAACCCCTGGAGAGTGGCGTGAACGATCAGATCTTCATCTCCAACAGTTTTGATGCTTCGAGTCATTTTGAGACTGTCACCGAGAACGTTCGGGATATTTACCGTAGAGCTATGGGCGAGGAACTGAAGGTGGAAGGATTAAGGGAGGGTCAGACGTTGGCTGAAGAGTGAAAGAGGGATGGATGGATGTGCTTGATATCACGGTCACGGTTGTGGGGGCCAAATCCAACCAATTTTGTCTGGCAGCTGGTGGTGATGCTGGTGGTAGTTCGTGGTGAGTTGGTGGTGATGGTGATGGTGGTGGTGGTGGTGGTGGTGGTAGTAGTGGTGACGGGTGATCATGCCGACCGACTATCACTGCTGCTGCTGCTGCTGCTGCTGCTGCTGCTGCTGCTACTCAAATCCATTTATCCAAATCTCGTGTGCATGGCGTAAGGGGTCGTAAGCAAGTTAGTTAGTACATACACATCTTCTGCAGGGACATCGTACTGCTAGTTGAATAAGGGATCTTGAGGGAGGTCAGGTACAGGAGGAGTTGGACGACAAAGCACGCACGTACGGCATAGCATACACACACATTCTCACACACTTGCACACGTAAATATACAGCCACTCCCCACTCGCAACGACACTCCATACAGAACATACAACAGTGGACTCATTTATGGCGGGTTGGATATTTTTCTCCCTCCCCGTGTCTGAATGATGACTACACGTAGATGGGCAAAGGTCGGTAAAGGTAGGTAAGGTATCTGGCATATGCCTACCTACTCGTAGACACTCGTTCATTCATGCCTTCTTCCCCTTGTCGGCTCCAGCTTGAAGACTCGCACCGGCACCGGCACCGGCACCGTTCAAGATCTGGTTTCTGACTCTGACAAAAGCGTCCACACCAATAAGAACAGCTAGTGAAAATGAATACGCGTCAGTCAGTCAGTCAGTCAGTCAGAGTACCCCTCTCTCAAAAGTCGTCAAGTTGCAATTGGATTGAAAGGGACCTTAAAAAAACAAAAAACCCCCCCAAAAAAAACCACCACAAAGGAAAAACACAGCTTCTTTTCATCGGCACTCACCGAGTCCAATGTACGGGACGTAAAGTCCATAGAGATCGTTCTTCTGCTTCGTCGTGTACCCGGTCCAGGAACCCATGTCGGCGATACACGTGAGTGTCGTTATACCCGTTTCCACGCCGAAGAGAAGAAGATGGAGAGGTAGCATTACGTGATCTGTGAGGAGCCAAAAAGACAAACATCAGCAATAAGTAAAGTGTCAGCCATCGATTCGGTCTGCATGGTAGTGCCAATGCTAATGCCAGTGCGAGTACGAGTGCGAGTACGCGCATGAGGATGAGTGTGAGTATGAGGACCAGGAACGGGTCGGTGGCTGCGGCGTCTCACAAACGCGCGCGAGGTATATCGTGGTGGTCATACCCGCGAGAGAGAGGGAGAGACACACACAAGAAGACAGGAGAGGACGCGAGATACACACACACACACACATTCACTCACTCACCTTTTGGAATTGCCCACATCATCCACATACTGAGAGGTAAATGGTAAAGAGCCTCGATGTACAGGTACCACGTGAACCAGGCCGGCGGGTCCGCGAAGAACTTGTCGTTGTACGTCGCCGCCATGTGGTCGTGAAGCGTGCGGGAGATCTGAGGACGGAGGGTGGACGGCCACAGCGGGCCGAGGTCGACCACTGTATGTTTTTTTTAAATCGCAATGGTATATTAGTCGAAAAGGTACATGTCTCCATTTTGGGTACTCGGTACAGAGAGTGTGCGCGCAGGACGTACTGGTTGGTGTGTTTTGGGTGGGTGGGAGACGAGATGAGACGAGACGAGACAGACAGACTTACGCAGCATGATTGGGATATGAATGGTGAAGAAGACGAGGTACAGCATATCCAGCTTCCTCGAGGACAGTGGTCGACGGACGTGTCGTTGCTGTTGCTGTTGCCGTTGCCGTTGCCGTTGGGGTGCCATGATCACCGTAGGTAAACTTCTTTTATTTATTTGTATTTTTTTTTTTTTGCTTAATCCCTCAAATACGGCGGTACGGATGGGAGAGGGAATGGAAAACGAAAACAAAGAAGACTGTTATGCCGTGAGCCCAAGGTGTGAGCGAGTGAGTGGGTGATCAATTTGGTCTCGTCGGGTGCAGGGGGGACGAGAGGGATGGGTTTCCACGACAGAAGTCAGAATGAGAGAGAGAGCCACGGTCAACTTTTAAGTTTCGTTGGTTGAGCCCCTGAAAGTTCTTTCGGGCATGTAATTGATAACTATCAAACTAACTGAGTTGGGTAGTCGTAACTATTCTGTATGAATAATAATGTCAGTCCAATGGGTCGATACAAACATCAATCCTGGGCCCTCGCCCTATAGAATAATGCCTACCCGACATACACAACACATTATCCCGACACAAGTTGTTCCTACACACAATCAAATTATAAACTCGTCCACGTATTTAAACCAGGCCAGCTTCATGATATTCCTATTGTATGCTAGGGTGCTTAGTCTGACGCCATCAAAAGCTACTTTTTCATCCCAAAAGTTGTCCAACCTGTTCAATTACAGCACGACAGATTTGTACAGTCTCGTCGTCCAAACCCGCAGATTTTCCTTGTTGCAACACAACCTGCAGAGTCTCAGCCACACGGGCGGCACCAGCTTCACTACCGAAGATGATGGTCCCTGCCCTCATAGAGTCATGGAACCATTTCCCGACAACATACACCAAATCGGAGGCAATGTACTTTCGATTCGTGCCCATGAAAGGCGGATCTCCAGTAAAGAACACCGTTTCCAACACTTCAAAAAGTCTTTCGTGTGCGATTTCCAAATCCAGGAAAATGTCAACCACCCAGTGAGGCGGAGCGACATTCCGCTGTTGTTCAAACGAATACTTTTCAAGAATCAACAACAGCGTATCGACCGGGAATGTCGTCTCGGAAACTCGCAGCTTACTGCCGAGACTTCGCACGGTTTCGGCCATCGCTTCAAACGGTTGGATTTCACCCTGTGCCACCGTCTTGTCGTGAACCACCTGGAACAATTGTTGCCATGTCTGTTTGATCTGAGATGCATCACGGTGGTCTGCTGCCTGATAGATCAGCAGGCAAATGTCATAATAGCCTGCATTGTCTGCAAAATCGTTGAACAGGCTTGTAATGTCGAGGATGATACCATTCACACGATCCAGCACGTCCTTCTTGCGATCACCTACTAGCCGGTCATCATCTCGCAATCGCTGCAGTATTTCGTCTTGAATGATGGCGATGTCAAGCAGGTCTGAGATCTCCAAAAGCAATGCCTGTTTGGTTTTGCGATTGCCCCCTGGTGTATACGTCGACGCATTGGCCTTTGCTCTGCTAAGATACTCGATCCGCTTCTCGAGAGAAAGCGGGAAAGGGCTTCTGGCGAGCTGCAGTTGAATCTTTGCAGCCTCCGAAAACTGGTTGGTCTGACCGTAATATTTCCACAGGAGATCAGCATACGTGATGTCCTCGGACGATTTTCGTTGAAGGTAAGTCACGATGAAAGACGACTCTGTGGCTAACAACCTGTCGTACCAGCCTTGCTGGATGTACCAATCATACAGATTCGTCAAAAATGCTTCGTCGTTGGATCGGCTGATCACATCATAGGCTTCGTTCCTCCTTGTGGCAGCAAGTGTAGGCTTGCCATCAACGAAACTCGGGCCTTGTTCGGTGCTACGATCAACCGCAACAACAACCTCGTGGATGAGGTCATAGCATTGTGTCCGTAGGTCAAATTTCGCCTTCCGGCCATCGCCGTCCGGTCGACCATCTGCCATCCACGACAGCGCTTCATTCGCCTTGTCTTTTTCATGAGCCACCCGCAGGGCTAACTGGATGGCGCCCGCGTAGAACTGTAGTTCTGTGTACTGCTTGACAGCTGAGTGCAGATAGTCCATTGGAAGGCTGTGTGCCACCTGCTCAAACAGCTTCAAGCTTTCATTAAGTAGATTGCGCGAAAATTCGGCGTTGCCTCCTGCCTCGTTCGCTCTCTTCAGTTGCTCTTGAGCCTTGAAAATCACAACATCATCTGCGCTACAGAAGCTGCCACATTTTCTCCTCAAAGCTTCAGCTATGGTTTCCACATTGGAACCTTTGGCAATATTGCGATTAACAATGGCCTTGACTAATTCCTTTGCCAGATCGTAGCCGGTCTTTGTCGTAAAGAGTTCTTCAAAAGTTACTTTGAGAATTCCTGCTCGTGAGGATTCTGGGAGGAGTGGAATGAGTTCAGCAACTTTCTCGTCGAAGAGAACCAGGATGAAGGAAAGACCTTCAATTGTGTCGGAGGTGAATTTGACCAAAGAATGCAGGGCGCGGTGCTCGCCCTTGAGCGCAATTTCATCGTCCTTGGTACTGGCGGTGGACAAATCATCTGGGCCGCTAAGACCTTTGATGAAGCTTTTGTTGGTCTTGAAGAACCTCTGCAGTGAAGACAAAGCCTCTTGCACATCTCTTAACTTTTTCAACGGTACGGCGGGATTGATCTGATACCCTACGGGGGTGATGGCTTCAACCGCAATCACATTGCGCCAGGTCGATCGCAGTACTCGGGAGAGGTATAGGGCGGTTGCTGCATGTCGAGGCGAAGGCCGTACAGCATCAATCAGAGGTACTGATTTGTCAGTGATCGAATTCTGATTGATACTAGGCTTGCCCCCATATTCAATAAAGGTCTTCCGCGCCAGTTCCAGTACTTCCGGGTCATTAACCCGTGCAGAGTAAGCGTCCTTGGTTACTTCGACGCCTTGGCCGCAAGCAACAGCAAGAGCTGTTGCCAGGGTCTCGGTTCTACCATAAGCTCTGATCAAGTTGTTTACCTCGTTCTGGAAACCTTCAGAACCTCCTTGCCGGCTGACTGCGGCAAATATGTCGACCAGCCGTCGTCTCTTAATGATGTGAACGCCCGTGTTCGTCAATACAGCCACTTCTGGGGTAGGCTTGTCAAATTGAACCGCCAAGTCGTTACCATAACCGGCAGGGTTAGCAATCGGAGGTGAGTACGGGACCACCAATCCGATGTCTTCCGCACGGCTGCCTAGAGACAACCAGATCGCAGTCTCAGTAGAGCGGCTCGGCTGGCCGGCTTCAGCAGGTCTAATCAACCGACCGGCATCGGGGGCGGAGACGAACAACTGGTCAACCTGGGCATTGGCATCCCTGGCAACAAAGGCGAAAAAATATCCAGGAGAATATCTCGCGGCAAGTCTTGTCATGGTCAAAGTCTTGATGGGTACATGCGCGCTGCTAGACGGATCCGAGCTCACAGAAGCCAGAGATAACCCTGGCGCCGAGGTCACAGGAGGGGTTTTGACATGCTGTGCTTGCATCGTGATATTCCCACTCAACCCGGACGCTGGATAATAACCAGAACTGGTCGCACTAAGGTATATCCGGTAGCCAGTGGCGGTTGTGGCGACAAGGTGATACCTCGATGCTTCGGAGGCCGGAATCGCTGATATTGCCACAATTGGAACGCGAGGATTGAGCGTCTCGTTCTGACTGATGATGTGACCTATGTTGGCATAGATCTGCACAGCCGGTTTGTCAATGACCTTTCGCAACGTACCATCCGACTCCATGTGGAATGCACGGATGTTCGACAAAGATGACAAAGTATAGAGCATGTCGCGCGTGTCGTCTACAACAATCTGTTCCACGTACTCTTTGGAAGCGCCTCGCAGAGAGTCCCAGGTCCAAGTCAACGACTTTGCTACGCCTGCAGTGTGGCATATTTTCGAACAGCGGCTAGAAAACCATCCATCCTCTTGTTGGTATGAGAGCTCATACAGCTCATTTTCTGATCGACCGCCGAAGAATATTCTTCCTGTTTTTGTCGAACCGGCAATGACACTGATATCCAAGCCCTTCGTGGAAGTTGACATCCCCGTCTGGAAAAGCGAAAGGCCTGCAGACGCGCCGGGGCTCGGATCGGTTCCTAAGCCGAGCAGCAATACCTCTGACGTCGTGGCCAAAACGATGGCATGTGTGATATGAGGGAGAAAAACGCCTGCCCTGGGTTTCACCAGCTTGACGGCGAGGATACTGTGCGGTTGTCCCTCGAATCCGAGCAACTCAGGCTTCGGGGCTGTATAATCCCACATGTACAGTGCATTATCGATAGTCGTCCAGGCGTATCTCAATTCCGCAAAAAGTCCCATACTTGTGGACAACTGCGCATTGTTGTACTGCTCAAAGATCTCATCCGGGATCTTGTATGCCCCGGCTTTTTGAAATGGCGCCCATGTTGTCGAGCCCTGAATATCATAATCGGCAGAATAGCCCTGCGCCAAATAGTTCTCAACCTCTGGGAATCGTGATTCGTTTGCAAAGGCTTCGTTGATCGTTCGTGCGGCTCTTTCGAGAGGCTCGAGAGATTCAGGTTGCCGTATTGAACTCTGACTCTGGGCTGGAGTTTCAGCGGATCTTGTGGTTACGAGGCTTGCGGAGGTGTCGCGAGGTGTAATGTTCGGCCGGGAGAGTGGTGTGCCTGGAGATTGGAACGACGGAGCAGGGATCATAGGTCTCGTGGCAGGCGTCTGAGGCCATACACCAGGTACTGGCCTGGCTGGTGTTTGTGGAATTGCCGTGGCCATATTTGTGGAAAGTCGCGTCGACCGCAAAGTTGAAATTATTGGGAATGCATTAATGGTCGCAATCCGCAGGAGGCGGAGATGAAAAACGAAGAGGAGGCTTCCGTCCAAGACTCAGATGTGCAATGGCCTACGGATACAAGGCGCGGTGCCAATTAAGGATTGACTGTGGTTCACCTTCGTCACGAGCAAATGTTTCCCTACGCTCGGTGAAGCAGCTTTGGACGCGCTCATGAAATGTCAGCCTTGCCAAGCCATTATCTCGGCAGACACAATTGGTTCAGCCTCGTCGCGGACATGATGGTGGTACGGGTAAGAGACGGAGTACAAAGTTGCACAGTACGGTCATATTGGAGGAACTAGCGGGACTCCCAATCCGTGCTTTGGGTTGTCGACTGTCCTCAAGGATCCTAGGGCCTATTTCCTCTGGATGTGGTGGTATCCAGCAGTGCGCCCAAGAGAAGTGCGTCCAGCCAAACAGCCACCCTGCGGCTCAGTAGTAAGTAGCTGGACTCTCGTCCATGACGATCTCTGGACATGCAGGGGATCTACTAACTTTGACATATTATGTCTTGGTTTCGACAATAATCAACCGCGACAAAGGGTTCGCAACAATAGAATGAGCGTTACCGGCAAGATTCTGATCCCAATCGAGTCTAGTCCCAGGAACGTCGTTCTCCAACTGAAATCTGGGGAAATGTGATTGTCATACACTCGAAGGGAACTTTTTGGTTTCCAGGTCAAGGTAGAGAGACTAGAGTCCTACAACATATCCTCGACTGCACAAGACACCATAACGGCTGCCCGACATGTCGTCCGTAAGCGCCTCTCGACTCTTGCTGCCTTCTATTGAGCGATCACTCTGCTCAAGATGTATGTATCGTCACACCACCACCACCACCACCTCGAGTCTCCGCTGGAACTCATCCGCTGCGGCACCGAGCTCTCCATTGCTGGCCAAACTCAAACAGGACCTGAAAGCTGCAATGCGCGCTAAAGACCAAGCCAGGTACTTGCTTCTCCAACGTTTGTTTTGCGAGAGGAGCCTGGTATGGCTAACGCTGTTGTTCCAGACTGACCGTGATCCGCGGAACAATCTCAGAGATCAACCAAGCCGCCAGCTCCTCCACGCCGATTACGACGGACATGCAGATCCTTGCTCTGCTCCGGAAGCGACGGTCATCGAGCGAGACGGCCAAACAAGAAGCCATCGACGCCAAACGACCCGAGTTTCTCGAGAAGTTGGACTTGGAAATTGCGGTCGTCGATGAACTGATGGGCACTGTGTCCATGATGGACGTGGCCGAGATGCGCAGCATTGTCCGCGCCACAGTAGAGTCAATAAGAGGAGGTCAGCAGGGAGGAGGTGAAGGAGGAGAGCTGAAACCCGGCCCCGTCATGAAAGAGCTCTTGCGGCCGGGAGGACCGTTGCAAGGAAAACCGTTGGATAACAAAGTGCTCGCTGAGGTGGTCAGGGAAGAGTGCTTTAGCAATCATGGCAATAAGTAAAACCACAAAAGCTCTGAGCTCTGCTTTCTCAGCTCACAACTAGGATACATTCGTACCTTCGAGAGTCTAATGTGACGCTGCTAAAAGACCGCCACTGATACTGTAACAGACGGCGGGAGCTAGTCACCGGGCAGTTGGATGAGGTCGTTAGTCTCGAGGCCTAGAACCACTCTGTATTATATACCTATACTCGATGTACAAGAGACGAGATCCTCTTTCCACTCATCCTCTGGGCAGTCTTCATGAGAAGAGACACAACTCCGGACTTAGTCCCCCGATATCATGCCTTACCCACGCCGACACTCTACCAATGTCGATCTGTCCGATGCCCAAGTCAAGACTGCTTCCGCAGTCACCATCCCACAGACACCTTGCTTCATTATTGCGACCATGTGTGTAGTCACTGCTGCAGATGAGCTGCAGCGATTCTCCTCACAATCCCCCTGGGCTCATTCTGTTTGGAAAATGTCGACCCATCACGACCATCCCGGTCAACCAGCTTCGGTAAGCCTACGAACTTGTTGATCCAGTTAATCACAACCAGGTGCCAGACAAGACTGTTCTCCGGCTTCAGCACCCAGTGGTTCTCGTCAGGGAAACTCAAGAACCGACTTTCTATCCCTCTCATTTGGAGCACATTGAAGGCGCTTAGTCCTTCTGCGATGGTAAGCCGGTAATCGAGCTCGTTATGTATCACGAGCATCGGCGTGCTCCAATTTTTTGTGAATCGGCTTGGATCCCACTTGTCGTATATCTCTTGTCGTTCCCAAATAGGACCGCCCAGGTCGTGGACGGGGAAATACTGTTCTTCACTGGCCAACTGTCCAGTCATGCTGAAGACGCCATCGTGACACACCAGGGCTTTAAACTTCCGACCAAGATCATGCCCCTGGATCCAGTTCATCATGAAGCCGCCGTATGATGCGCCTAGGGCTACAGCACGTGATGTATCCACAAAGTCGAGATTCGCTTCGATGTGTTCGAAGCCTTTGACGAGATCCTCGTACGGTAATCCGCCCCATTCGTTACGAATGGCATCTGTGAAGGCTTGGCCGTAGCCTGTAGATCCAGTAGGATTGGGACACACGACGATGTAACCTTGCTCGGCGAACACAGCTGGGTTCCAACGCGTAGACCACTGGTCATTCCAAGCACCTTGGGGACCACCATGGATAAGGTATGCAAGAGGATATTTGTGATCAGCACGGAAGAAAGATGGGCGCATCATCCATGCATGTACTGGATGAGAATTAGCACCCTCCCACCAAAGCGACGAGACCTGTTCAGGCGACAGGCCGAAGCGTGCGCCACCATTGGAGATAGAGCTTATGATAGTAGTCGCATGCTTCCCTGACGAGTCAACAATGCTGTATGTGCTGCTATCGACGAGGCTGTTGGAGGAAACGAGATAGAGGGCAGAATCTGACGAAAGAGGGGCGAAATCGATAATGTAGCCTGAATGGGTGATCTGGCGAGGTCGCCAGCCGGGGCCTGGTGCTTGGTCCAGATCCAACGCAAACAGGCAACCACGGCCGTTGTCTTCGGCTTCCATAAGTATGGTCTTGCCGTCGGCGGTCCATTTGAGAGATGACGGTGACCGGTCCCAGCCACCTTTGCCATCGGAGGTGTGCATGAGTTCCGCGGCAGTAAGTTCGTGGTCATCAGAAAGGCCATGCACTAGAACAGTGCAGTTTTTGTCACTTTCATACCCGTCAGTGGCCATCTTGAGGAATGCGGCAGATTCCCCAGATGGCGAGAAGACTGGTGATGTGGCTGCGCCGTGTAGCCCAGGAACGCCAATTTTGCGAAACTGGGGCTTGCTCACATCCGTTAGATCTCTCTGGGGGAAGAAATAACACTGGCACTTTGTGTGAGTAGCAGGGTTCAGATCCGGATCCTTTGCTACGATGATGAGACCTGTTGGGCCTATATCGAAGTGATCAGTACCACCAAACGTCGGAATCGGACATTCGAGCTTTGAGCCCTGCAATGCGTTCTTGAACCCAAGAAGACTGTACCGACCCTGACGCGATGTCACGACTGGTTGAGACTTCTGCAGCAAGGCTGTGAAAATGCTGTTGCGTTGTTCGGAAATGTACGTGTCCCAATGTCGGACAAAGAGAGAATCATAAACGCGGGCCGAGCTGCGAGGCTTTTGCACATCTTTGGGATTGTGCAGGCTCCCGTCCGGGTTTGCTTTCCCAGCAACTGCAACAGCCACTTTACCTGGTTCGATGACAAAGACCTTCAGACTAGAAACCAGTCCGGGAACTGTGCCTGCAGTGTAGCACTTTCCGGGGAGTGTCGCGTCAGTGATGACGAAGCTTGTGTTTCCGTTGTCGCATTCCTTCAGCCAGACGAGTTCATGCCCAGTGCCGGTCCATCGAGGTTCGCTGGCTTTGGGATCCTTGCTGATGCAGACAGACTGGGCTGTTGTGAGATCTAGGACACAGATTTCATTTGTTCTTGAGTGGCTGTCAAACGAGTAGGTCGACTGTGTGTACACAGCTAGCTTCCCATCTGGACTTGGGATGGCTGCAGATCTCCGTGGAGCGCTCAAGAGAACCCTGCCAGGTCAGTTGGAAGCCGTTGAGATGATTAATTAGCTTACTCCGGTGTGTACAGCTTCCTGACGGTCATGGCTGTTGGCGGGGGTAGGGCGCTCCCCAGAACACAGTCCACAGCACTTTCGAGTCCCAAGTCACACCTCAATGATTTGTGAATAAGAATCGACCACAACGGACAGGACCGATGGTTCTGAAGAAGGTCGGCGAGGATGCGGTGAAAATTGCCTCAGGTTTCGTTGTCCTCAACAAATGGACGCGGGCGGCAGAGAACGTGAGGACGTGGGCTGAGGAGACTAGACCTGATTCTGTCTGGCCAGACGGCAACCCCGCGCCAACAAGGGCCTGCGTTCGCCCGTTCTGCCATCGAAACGAGGGCCATGTTACGATGACGATTTGAGGCATATTGCCACAGCCTCCAGTTCAGGGGATGTGTATTGAAGATGATATTTCGGGCTATCGAGCAAGGCTGCCATCACGAATTATACACGGAGAGAGACTGAACGACGAGCAGAGGCTGTGGTTGGTTGTGCACGACAATTCCTCGGGAGGAATAGGGACGCTGGCTGATGGCCGCTTTTGGCGCCTCCGCGCGAACGATCTCTAAGGAATCACCGACAGATGAAGATAGGCATAACGGCAACAGAATAAATGATCGCATTTCTAAAGGGTGCTGTTATACATCATACTCGTTCAATCGCGTCCAGGGGAATTCTCAACCGTGTCTAAAAGGTATCTCGAACACAACTGCGCAATATCATCCTAGCCCAGGTTGGGGTGACCAGAAAACGTCGACAACAAATCGGCGTTTGAGACAAACCAAAGCGAAGGCCTTCTTGACGCCTGGATAACGCCCAGCCGAATGCACTTTTTGTAAACGTCCAAAGACCATATCAAGCCACCTGAACTCCAAACTTCCAAACTTGCTGTACGGTCAATTCCCCGTCCGGGGTCTCATCAAGGACGACCAAGTCGGCATCCATGCCGGATTCTAGTTTTCCCTTCGACGCCTCTACGTCCTTCCCAAGCATCTTGGCCGGAGTGCTCGTGACACATTCCAGTGCTTTAGCAGTGCCGCATCCTGTGAAGCGCTTGAAGTTGTTGACGCAGTCTATTAGGTCAACAACACTCCCCGCTATCCGTCCATTGCTCTCAAGCTTGAGTAACTTTCCTTCTTTGACAAAGCGATCTTCTCCTCGCCAGTCGTAGACACCATCCGGACATCCAGCAAACTTCTGCGCGTCAGTGACGAGAATCGCGCCTCGTGGATGAGCAGAATATGCAATCTTTAGCGCTTGCGCAGATAGGTGTATACCGTCGGCGATAAGGCCAAAAAAAGGTTGTCTGTACCGTGCTCCTTCGTCTAGATCGTCCACTGATGTGCTTATGCTGAGACTAGACCGAGGCGTCGATCTTCTGGACGATCTAGGTGATGCCTCGGGGGACGACGACGTACTAGTCGGTCGACTTTGTTTTGGTGATGTGACAGGCGTAGTTGGGGCTGATTGTCCAAGCAGCCCGAAAATACCAGGATCTCGGTGTCCAAAGGGTCGCATGGCGTTGAACAGATGTGTCACCATTGACGCTCCAGCGGCAATAGCATTCTGGGCTGTTTCGAAAGTGGCATCAGAATGACCGACCGAAAATACTATGCCTCGAGAGACAAATTTTGGGATCAGAGACATCATCTGTCCTCGCTCTGGAGCGGCGGTGATATATCGGACGTTCTCTAGGTTGGACGATCCATAACACTCCTCCACGTCGGCCCACGAGTTGGCCTCTCGCAGCACTTCTGGATTGTGAACGCCATTACGGAGCGGTGACAAGAACGGGCCTTCAATGTGAGCACCTAGGCTTTCGCAGCCTTCGTTGAAGTCCCTGGTCTTTCCCGAGGGACCAAGATGCGGCAGGACGGCATGATAGGCTTCCGGCCGTGTACTGATGACGGTCGGCACAAAGGACGTCAGTCCGCTCTTGATCATTTGTTTCCTGGCATGAGCGAAGCCGGAGGCAAATTCCGGGCTGGGGGTGGAGAAGTCGAAATTGTGTGAACCGTTGATTTGAACGTCGATGAAGCCCGGAGCGAGGATCTTGCCTTGGAGATCAACAGTCTTGTCTGCTGTTAGTCGTGATGAGTAGAAGGCTGTTTGTGGGCTCATGATCCGGCCAGTATCTGACGACACCCAGAGGTCACCCGAGACCAGCTGGCCGTCCTTGAGGAGATAGCCGTTCGTGAACTTGACAATGCGCGGAGGCGAGGTCGCCATATTGATATCTATTACCGACACCAGCAACAAAGTCCAGGAGGAGGGTGGGAGAAGGCGGATAAGCAAGGATTGCTTGCAGGAGAACCCTACAAGAATGAGAGAAGGAAGGTCAAGAAAGGCAGATTGCGATGAATAAGAGTGTGTAGAGGAGCGTGTCACGTCACAGCCGGTGAGTTCATAGGTCAAAGTCAACAAATTCTACTGGCCGTTTGGATCTGGAAAACGGCAGACGACGGAATAGAGCGCAGAGACGCGTGAGATGAGTGGTTGATGTCAAAACCACCGCTCCAGGCTTGGTCTCCGGAGATGGCACAGCATTCCCGAAGCCTCTCATGTTGCAGTGCTTGGGCACGTTCAACAGCGACGGCGACATCGACCTGGACCTGGACCTGGACCTGGTAGTGTTACCGTGGCCAAGGAGATTGGTGGTCGACAGGCCACAGGAGTTTCTCGTAGTCATTCATGTAGTCGTCGCCGGTGATGAAGAGGAACTGGACGAGGCAGCGATGCCAGATGCAACAACGGCGGACAGTCAGAGAAGTGATGGATGAAACGTTGTTCTGGAGAGTCACAATCAAAGCCGCACAGAGTGTATGTAACGCTGAGGCGGAGAAGGATGCAACACTCTTATCGAGGGGCGGGTCACGTGCTCCGCGCCGCTCCCAGGGTGTTGTACGGTGTGCTGCGTGCAGGCCTTCGCAGACACTCTCGCTGTGCCCGGTACGTACCAGTCTCAACACCACCCTTGTCGCCGCAGGCCAACCACCCTGCGATCGCATTCTATCTCTCGCACTCCACCGCCAGGCTTACTGCCCAGCGTCTGCGAGCCATATCAATCTCCGAATGGCTTTTACCACAATGATACCCTGTCGCCGTCGGCTAAGCCTGAACCGTGAATGATTGAACGAGCCTCTCTGATCGACCCTTGCAATCAACACCACCTCCACGAGTCTGGAGTACTGTTGCCGTGCAGCCGACGAACCACGCTGCTCGACACCTGCTAGCCTGATAGGGGGCTCCTGGTTGGCCACTACCTGAGCACCTTGTTCTATCAAATGCTCCTGTGTCTGCGTCGGTATGGTACAATGTCACTCTTCTATCTTTCTATCTCAAACAGTCTGCTGATACTCATGGGGAGGGTGGTTTAGCGCAGCAACCTCACTCACTATCACCGTGTCGTTGTCCTGTTGTCACTCTCGACCAGTTGACTACTTCTATATCCATCCTCCTTGACCCTCTTCCGTCCTCGAGACTCCTCCGTTCCCAACGCACGCGACACTCTGAAGGCGAAGACCAGCACCCAGACTCCACCAGCGTTTCTGCCCCAGGTGGTCTCACATCCCGCAACTCTACTCCGCTTGACTGCAGCCTTCTTCTGTCCGAAAGTCTATTTGTCAAGTCACAACGCCTGCGACCTCCTCTACTTCAACCCTCGGCACATTGAGCTTTGCTTTACTTACTTTCCTACCTTGTTGAAGAATGTCTGAACCCATAAACGAAAAGATGGCATCAACGAGTGCTGGCTCTGACACTCCAGCACCAGAGATCATGGGTGCTGAAGCGAGACCGCATGGGAAATCTTGGATGTATAAAACCTTCAAGATTGGCCCCGTCACTATTCCCGCATATGCAACGCCGCAGTTCCAGGTTGTCTTTGTTGCCCTGGTCTGTTTCTTGTGTCCCGGCATGTTCAACGCTGTCAACGGCTTGGGTGCGGCCGGCCAAGTCAGTGCGCATGATATCAACAACGCCAACACGGCTGTCTACGCGACCTTCTCGGTCGTCGGCTTCTTCGCGGGCACGATTGCCAACACCATCGGTCTCCGTCTGACCCTTGGTCTAGGAGGTTTCGGATACTGCCTCTACATTTCCTCGATCCTCTGCTACAACCATACCCAGAACGCGGGTTTCCTTATCTTTGCGGGTGCCCTGCTTGGTGTCTGTGCTGGGCTGCTCTGGACTGCTCAAGGCTCCGTCATGTTGGCGTACCCTCCGGAGAAATCCAAGGGCAGATACATTGCCGTATTCTGGGGCATCTTCAATCTTGGAGCTGTTATTGGCGGCTTGATCCCCCTGGGCCAGAGTATTCACAACAAGAGCAACAAAGTCGCGGATGGGACTTACATTGCCTTCATCGTTCTGATGGTAGCTGGTTTCGTTCTGTCAGGCTTCCTCTGCGACCCAAAGCTTGTCGAACGATCCGACGGATCTCGCGTCATCCTGATGAAGAACCCGACCTGGAAGTCTGAACTGATTGGTCTCTGGCAAACCCTGTTCAGCGACTGGTATATCGTTCTCCTTTTCCCCATGTTCTTCGCCAGCAACTGGTTCTACACCTACCATTTTCAAGATGTCAATCTGCCAAAGTTCAACATCCGGACTCGTGCCCTCAACAGCGTCTTGTACTATTTGTCACAAATCCTCGGATCGGCCATCTTTGGTTTTGCCCTCGACAGTCCCCGTTTCAGCCGCTCGACTCGTGCCAGAGGTGTTATGGTCGTCCTCTTCGTCCTCACATTTGTCATCTGGGGTGGTGGCTACGATTTCCAGAAACAGTACAACCGCGCTGAAACAACGGCTGATGATTATGTTAAGCTTGATTGGACCGACTCAGGCTACATTGGCCCTATGTTCTTGTTCATGTTCTACGGCATGTACGACTCGGTGTGGCAGACCACCACATACTGGTAAGCACGATTGGACATGACCGCCTTCTTCTTGCAACTAACACTTCCTAGGCTCATGGGATCCATTACCAACAACAGTCGTAAGCTTGCCAACTTTACTGGTTTCTACAAAGGCATCCAGTCTGCCGGTGGCGCCATCTCGCCCCAGCTCGATTCAAACAACGTTTCATTCATGACCCAGTTCGCCGTCAATTGGGGTGTGTTGGCCGGCTCGCTCCTGCTTGCCGCTCCTGTCATCTGGACAAAGGTCAAGGACACCACGGACATCGAAGAAGACTTGAAGTTTAGCGACGAGACAATCGCCGATGTGGCGCCAGCAAGTGCCATTGTTGGACCTGAAGGTATGATGGCCGAGAAGCACTAAGGGTAGTTTTCTTTCGGGAATCGCCAAGAGAGTTCGCGTGCGTTGACACCATCTGCAAACTGTCTTTAGTGGGGGGCCTCGGGAAATATTACTGTGCTGCACAGCACAATATTTCGCCAGGATGAGTTGAGTTGAGTGGAGCGCTCCTGATGCTTATCTCTCTCTTTCAGCGGCGATTGTAAGGGTACATGGATTACTGGGGCGTGCAAAGGTCACAGGGCGACTCCTCTTCCATTCCCGGGTAGCAAGACAACAGAATGATACCTCGTAGTAGTACCTGCACGTACTTGTGCTGGCCTTCGTGCTGTTAATGCAAATGTCTAAACGGACTACCGAGTTCTCTCAGGACCACTGAAAATGATATAGTAGTTTTCGACCCTGGGTGGTTATCGCGGTCGGTCTCAGATGGTGCCCTCTACCGTTGAACGTACTGTAGGGTAAACAACGACAAGGCTATGGTCACGTGACGTGGCGCGAGGCTTCGGCGATCAAGGGGTTGCAGGTAGTACGGTACATACATGCGGTCAGTACCAGGCCATACCTTGTACTCGTATCTTGGCTGAGCTAAAAAGCCTATCTACAGTAGTAGATACCTACGCTCACCGGAACAGCAGCGTCTACGGTCTAATCTCGAATGGCTTAGCATGAAGAGAGACGGCCTATTCCAAGTCTGGGTGCACTGTCACTCGGTATGGTGGTTCAAGCAGTGTCAGTCAGCAGCCCCTTTGCAGCAACTCTCTGCTGAGTGGGGTCGGTTCTCCTGCGCCGATTCTTCACGCGATGCGATGCGAGGCCGCAATACGGATGCTAGAAGTAGATGTAGTATTGAGAGCTTTGTCGATGTTTCCATCTACCTATGTGCAACACTCTGATGGTATCTCAGCACTTTCTCTCTGTCTCTCTCTGTCTATCTCTTTGTCTTTATCACAACACAGGTGCCTTGTGTTCTGCTGCCAGGTTTCGCATGTTTTTACTCCTTGATGAAACAAACTTTGTGCAGACGCACCCCTTGAAGCTCCTTCCGTCCAACTTCGCTCACGATATCATTCCGTTCCCCAGATTCACGTCACAATGCAATATCAGCCGTCTCAATGCTGACACCCGAGAGCCTGGGCAGATCGAAAACTGTTCATCCAACGTTCGAGTTCGAATTCGCACCCCTTGCCTTCTTGAATATGATCTGGAATCCTTGAGCGTACAACAAGTGCTGAGTGCCCAAGTAGCGACCGGGTTCGAAAATGACCTTTTTGTCGACGACGAATCCACGAAGGACACTAGAGCGGCGTTCGCCCACTAGTCTATTTGCGAGTTCCTGATGTCGGCCACCAGCATCGATGCGACGAAACTCATGCTCGTGATCATGCTCTTTGCCTGAGGGGTCATTCGTGGCGGAGAACGATTCGGTGTGGTAACCAGTGCTGTTCGAGTAAATGACCTCAGTAAGATTGGGCAACGACGCCTTCATGTGTTTGAGTGCATGAGATAGTCGTACGAGGCCTCTGTCGTCCGCAATCTGTCCTACACCTCCGCCATGCCATCCCAGCCTAGCTTGCGCAATTGTATGCTCCCAATGCAATTTCTTGACAAATTCCAATTTGGGAAGGGAAATGCTCTTGAGGAGCTCATCAGACACATTGACAGCAATCCGCATGGCGTGGAGTTCATTTTCTTCTTGTCGCGTAGCCTTCGATGGAGTTGGGAATCCAGCACGGTCGGTGCGTCCCGCCTTGAACATGATGGTCGTCGTATTGAAAAAGAGCGGTGTCCATTCGGTGTTGACCTGGCGTGAGACCAACAACAGAGATCGTCTTGTGAGCTCGATCTTTTGGCGTTCTTGCTCGTCGTATTCTGTTGGAGCCCCAGTGAAGTACCCGAAGATCTCCAGTCTGATTTCCAGTGGAAGGCCGGTAAGAAGTAATCCTGGGCTCGCCAATCCTTCGGTAGCAGTTTGCGTGTCCTCCGGAACTGCCTGTGCAATTCTCTCAGAGCGGCGTCTGGCTGGGACAGTGGCCTTATATGGCTCAGCTCTTGCCGACTTTGTTCCCTTCTTTTTCTTTGGCATTGCGGTAGAGGAAGTGGCGGACACTAGGAAAGGCGATGACAAGGTTGCGAAGCTCCGCGGGCCTATGCGACGAACACCTTTTGTCAGCTGGTCCTTTGTAAAAAGTGAAACTCAGTCGTGTCGCGACAAAGTCAATCAAATACGCAACAATGACTGCCATACCAATTGAGTGTGCTCTTCTCAGCGTATGATGTTTGATGCTTTGAAGCGTCGCGAAATGAGAGATGACCTGCCCAAGCGATCTTGGACTTTTGTTGAACGGGTGTCAAGGAGACAGGATGGAGAAGTAGAGGTCCGTGAATGAGATGTGGCAGTCCCAGTAACGACTGAGCGGCCAGGCAGTGGTGTATTGGTGGGAGGTCATTGTCGCGACCGGTGACCATGACTCTCAGTGAAGCATTGCACGTGCTGCTGCCTCGAACAAACATCAAGGTACTCGATTGCATCAACACTCCATGTAGGCCCTTTGATACTTTGTACACAGCTTGTAAGAGTTCGTTGAACTGCAGTTGGTTTCTGCGATATTGAGTATTGCGTCTTGCTACCGCATCGACGGTCACGGTTTCCGAAATGTACACGACGCCGACGCAGCCGCATTCCAACCTGCGAAACCTTTGTTCTCTTGAGCTCCTCGCCTCTCGCTTCTCGCGCCGGGTATTTCAAGGTCTGATATGGTTGGAATCTGAGCTTAGAATCTTCCAGGACAATCCAGTTCTACCGCGTCAACTGTGAATTCCATCGCCGTTGATCAGGCGAACGACTTTCGTCCGCGGATGACTGGAGCAACAGGTGTTCCCTGTCCGCCTGGCACTATGGACATCAACTGCTCATCCTGCTGAGCTGTAAGGGACATTTGAGGTCGACTCGTGGATTCAATGTCCGTTTTGATGCCCTGACTACCCGCAGACGATGCGGTCTTAATGATTCTGAGAATTTCCTAGTTCTGTCTTTTCGAGTACCAAGCCCAGCCGGCGAAGACAACAAGTGTGGTGCCTCCAGTGAGCACAAAATACAGCCATATCCACCTGGAAACGACTTGACCTTGCCGTTGCTTCCCCTCGAAGAAGTTGAAAAAGCCTGCGGAGAAAAATGTTGCCATGAAGGTGCCTGGAAGAAATAAAAGGGTCACCACCGCAATGATACGCATGTTGGTGCTGTCCTTCTGTGTCAGTATGGCAACATTTCTGGAATCCTCAGCCATATCTTTCATGGCAGTGTTGTGTCCCAGGCTGACCTCAGCGATTTCCCTCGACGCCGCAGCCGTTTCGATGTTGAGCCTGTTGTCTTTCTGCCCTATCAGGCTGTACACCTATCCTGAGGGGTCAGCATGTACTGCTTGCCATGGGACCTAGTCGGATGCATGACCCTACCGTTTGCACTTGGGCCTTTGTGCGATCTGTTAGGACGGCACCGAGGGCTTGAGAGCCAACTATGAGCTCTCTCAGATACGAGACACGAATTTCGACGTCTCCTCGGGGCTCCCGCTGGGGGTTGATCCGTGACCTGATATTGTCAACTTTGTGCAAAGCTCGCAAGCTCGAACAGAATGTCATATCACAGAAGCTCAAAGTCCCCGTGAGTCCTGTCAACTTCCGTGTGATCTCATCAAAGTCCAACTCCCTAAGAATGCGCTCCCGTTCAACATCCTTGACAATACTCATATTGCGCTTTGGGTCTGAAGAAAAACCGTGCCTCATACCAGTCATGTACTCGATCTTTTCGATGCCCCTCGCACGTTTCTCAAGCAGCACCGCAAAATAATGAACCTTCAGCTCGAGGAGGAAGATGGGAAGCAACATCGAATCGAAATCCCCCCTGCCAGTCTTCTGAAGACAATCGAGAAGAAGTGCAATCTCGTCATTTTGCATGCCATTCAAGATACCATGGAGAACGCCAGTCTTCTCATTGTAAGCAAGACCTAGACAGAAATTCCAATCACGAGATCTTGCACTTCGAATCATTACTCCGGTAACTGGGCGGCCTTTTGCGTCTGTTCCCTTGAAGTCATCAGCGATGGGAAGACTACTGAGCATCATTCGGAGAAGCTCCTTGGGCAGACCCCATGCAATTCTGAGCGCCTCAAAGGTATCCCTTGATATGGGGAGCGGCAAGATTTCTGCATCACTTTGGTGTTGCTCTGGACTCCCTATCAGAAGTCGAAGGTGTGGTCGTTGGGTCTCACAACCTTGTGGGTACTCCATATCAACATGCTCCCGGACAACCCAGTCCTGGATTGCATGCTCCTCAATTTCAGTCTGCTTGAGAGTAGGGGTTGCATCTCTCTAGCAGCTGTCAGAAATGCCTTTGCCCCAGATTCTGAACCCCGCTTACATCAGACAGAAAGACCTCAAGAGATCGATTGCCAGAACGAGGCTGGAATTGGGTGGGGTCATTAAGTAGTCTGCTGTGATAGAAATCGTGCATTCTGAGCTCTTTCCGTTGAGAAGGGCACTATTCTAGATAGACCCAGGCGAGACACCTATGAGAGTGGCTTATATTCGGCGGAAGAATAGTAAGGAAGAATTGCTTGAGGGGCATAGTGTCGACAAGGCAACATCCCAATGTTCGGAAAGGCATCAGGCTGAGGCTGTGTGCTTAGACAACTGATTGGAGCCAGGGCGCCGTACACTTCTTCGTACAGCTCGCAGCCTTCACCCATGTCCAATTAGTATCCCTGCAGGACAGCAAGAAACCATTTTTGACGATATACGTATTAGCCACTGTCAATATGAGTGTGCAGGTCGGAATGGCAACGACTATCGGTTTTATGAAGCGCGTACTCTGTGGTGCGGTTCTGCCCGCTCATGTTTGACGGCAATTAACGGGTATGCTGTAATAGATGTACTGTACGAGGGGAATTATTCGTTTGCTCGAAAAGATCACGGTGTCTGCATCATTTATAAAGAACAAACCGCTGAAGAGGGGTTATCCCGGCTGCAGCCTCAAGGCTTCTTGTGTGAGCTGAGCCTCTGCCCAATTCCGGAGGTAGAGTAGCGTACGTGCCCAGACCGTACGCCACCTCCGCGCCGCCTGCTTCGTGACTGTCTGCTGGCTCAGCTGGATAAAGAAACGGAGTTAATTTTCAGCAGTACTGTACAATGTAGATTTCCGGAGAGAGCTACAGCATGTGGTCAAATCCAAGTAGTCTTCTCTCTTCATCATTTAGACGGACTAGGATACCTAATGAAGAGGCTTCTGGCTGTGCCTTCGTGGCTGGTGGTCGTGGCTGGCGGCTCGGTTTCTGGCTGTGGCTCGGCTGTGGCTTATGCCTCTTTGGAACACTCGAGAAACTATCCAACCATTTGAGTCTGATGAGATCGAACACGCTCAAGAAACTTGATGGTTATGGCAGCTGACGCCAAAACTCGCAGCTTTTCGGCTGCCATGCTTGGCATTTTCTTGGTGGTCTATAGCTGAGACATTCCAGCCAACCAAGACGCACGCCTTTTCAACTATTTGTTCGAAGCTTTTGATGCCAGCCTGGACAAGCGAAGGTGAAAATCTGTTGGTACACGACAGCCCAAAACCCGGACTTTTGACTCGAACAAACAACCGACCGCATCTAGCCCGGAGCCATCACCCCACTGCCACGCGCGTGCCGGCTCTCTATGATCCTGCAAGGCAGTGAGCTGAAGCATCTAGTGTCCTGTGGCTGTCAAACTGAGCTGCGCCGTTCGCGAAATGTCAATGGATAGTTGTGCAACTGGATTAGCCCATGGGCGACCGTGGGCTGACGGGTTGGGTCAATGAAAGGGTCGCAAATCAAAAGAGCTGTGGTAAGCATACAGGAATCTGAAGTTCCAGGCATAGAGTCGTTTTGCTCCGCGGTTCTCTTTTGGTGAATCCATCTTTCAAGAACGATGAGCTCAGTTGCCGCTGTGGTACCAAAATGACCAAATTTTTCGTGGCCACCTTGTTCGTTTTCATCCTCAACTCCGCGTCTGTAGTCAACGCGCAGTCGACCATTGAGGAAATATGCGGCAGCGTTCAGTCGGTGGTTGGTTGCAACGCCATCATAACGCTTCCTACAGGCTTTGATGTCAAATACTGCAAGAATAAGTTCGTAAAGGTCTGGATCTTTCAAGCCGAAATTAATGGCCTGCAATACTGACAAGTACAGACGAACCCTTGCAAGAGTAAAGTCTCGTTCACAACACTCTGCCCGACGCTTCGCAAGCCAGGACGAACATGTACTACCACAAAATGTCTACCAGATGAGTTGGCTTCTTCTCGATAGAACCACCTGAGCTAATTTGAAGCACGGTTCGACGAGTTCACCATTGATATTCCTTGCGGTCTGAATTTGAAGACGGAAAAAGTCAACATCTGCAACAAGATCCGCCAGGCGCTACCCGGTGGACAAGATCTGATCGCAAAATCTATGGCAATGTGTGAATGTCTGCCAGCCGTACTCGCGCTCGGCGGTGAAGCCGCAATCGATGATGTCGAAGTTTCCGATTTTTCCTCGGGAACTTCCAGGCTACTCGCTGCATTTGCCAAGTACTCAAAGGTGAGTTGTCGAATTTGGCAGAAGATGGTACTGGGTTATGACAGTCGGCAGTGCCTCGCAGACAACGGATTTGCCATTCGTGACGACAAATCGAACCTTGAAGCCCCGGGAGGAGATTTGTCCACGTCCGATGGCTGGATTGTCATCAGGGCTCTTGAGGTAAGTTGATGCCTTTCCGGAGAATAAAACTGACGGGAGAGATCGACCTTTCGCTGTATATCCAGCTTGCAGAAGCGATTGTACTCTGCGCATACTCTAGAGAATGTAACGAGATTGGGACAGTCCTCACGAACTATGCCCAAGACTCCGTCAATTTCATGTCCGATTCTTTGAAATCGGCCATCATTGCCCCATGGGAAAACCTTCTGAACGGTATCAACTCGACGGTAACCAATCTAGGGAATAATCTCCCTACACTGGCAACAAATTTCATCGCTATCCAGACCGAGGTCTTGAATGTTCAGAATCAGCTCTGTCAAACCACCGAGCAATGTCTAGAGCCCTCTGTCAGTGACTTCTACAATAAAGGTTAGTAATCAGACCCTCGTGACACACAATGATGCAGCTGAAGTGCAGTGAAGTTACCGAGACTATTTCGAGGGCCGAGCCTTTCTACCAAGTCCAAGCGTCTGTCGCGGAGTTTCTCAGCGCGGTCAAGCGCATGAAAGACATCCTTGATAACAGGGCCGCCGATTTCAGCCTATCGGCCGACCCTCAGAGTATGATCGAATTGGTTACTTCCGGACAGTTCAGGCAAATCCGCCAGGTCGTGGAGATCTTCAAAATAGCGAAAGAGCTGCCCGAATTCGTCAAGAGCCTAGGAGACAATCTCAACCTGGGCACCAACTTCTTGCCCGACCTGTCGCTGCAGACCACCGAGCTGGAGGAATCGCTGCTCGCGACGACGTCTCCAAATTGGCTCAACGGCCCACTGACCACCAACGCGAGCCTCTCAGACGCACGCGACAGCATTCAGAGGGTACAAGCAATGCTGAGAGACCAGGTCAACCTCGTCCGCAGCGTAACCTCCAACATCAACGGGGCGTACGGGAGGCTACAGCAATTGCCGTTCCACGGCGCGGAGATTGTCGTGCATCCGGGCGTGGCCAGCTACAGACGGTGGAGCGAGGTGTCGATGGACTTGGTTTGCTCCAAGATGACGACGCAGCGGTATAATTACCCTGGACTCAAGTCCATCTCGTTTGACTACCCCGAGTTCAAGACCTGTCGTTATGGCCCGAAGCGCGTGAGCTGGCCGAACCACCACATCCCGTACATCAAGCTGAAGTTTAGCGCTTAGGATGGCCAAGGGCGCTGGGAGCTGAAGATTGCTTACGCTCTCTGTCGGATCGGTAGGAAGGCCGGTGGCGTAGAAAGCCCCCTATACATGTAATAAAGACCGATCTACGCTGGAAGCTGATCTAATGTAGTCTAGAAGGGGCAATAGTTGCGCTGCGTTCGGCTCTGGCGGCTGCAACGAGTTAATTGACATCTCATCTCCAGGGCCCTAGTCTTGTTAGAGGAGGACCTTGACAACGTACACTGCGGATGGCTTCACTAGATATGAGCGTCAGGCCTGCTTCCTCACCCTATGCTACAAAATCACTGTTCGGATACGATCGAGCGGGGCTCATGGGCATTGGTACTCTAACTGGAACGACGCATGGCTCGTTCGTCTATGGAGTGTTTAAGTCTCAATTACTGGAACGTGAACGCCGCTCCTGGCGAAAGGCCTCGATTCCGAGCCCTACTCCTCCATGACAACCACCAACCCGTAGATCTCTTCTTTGGCTGTCGCAAAATCGACACCATGCCGAATCAACCCGTCCCGAAGCGGCTTACATTTCTCCTTCTAGGTTGCGAAAGGGGCGCCGAACGGATCACTGAATTCGGCCAGGAGCATCCATCTCTGCGCTTTGCCTCCTTCTCCTCCTCCACTTAGGGGACTCTGGAAGTTTACATTGTCGTATGATTTAGTGGAGCTCCCGGCCGTCGAGGCCGAGTCGTCATGTTCGAGCAGGTGCATGGCCAGCATACTCGGGAAGAAACCGACGAGGAATTTCCACGCATCTCCAGAGAGCCACTCGACCAGCTGGTCTTGTGATTCGGAGGGCGCGGGAGCTTCGAAGACCAGGTGTGCGAGTGTCCCGCTAGTATCGCCGTGCTGACACTAGGCGAATTCCGACCGAGAGACGGAGAATAGCACGCGACAAGCCGACCGGTTCATGCTCGCTAAGACTGGCATGAACTTTTTGGTGCCCGCGGTGGGGTTATTCAGGGCTTGTATGTATGCCTCGGACGTGAGCGTTGACAGCGACGAGATCTCGTAGAGTACGAGATAATGCGAGACCCGCGATCCAGCTGAATTGTTGCCGTCATTGCTTGAGTCCGCGCCGGCATTGTTGGACATGTAAAGTATCGTCGAGTCCGATGAAACCCGGGAATGGCGAGACGTTCAGGCAGGTGCTCATTCGTCCACCAGTCATTCAGCGCGCGTTCGTCGCTGATGGAGATGTTGGACTGGCTGCCCCAGATTATGAGGATTGCCGACCCACGAAGAAGGGAGCGAGACGAGGATGAGTAGGAAGACATACTCAGGCAGAGGGAGAGTTTGATGACTGAGGGAGTAATATCAAGTTGACCTTCAACTGGTTGAGTTCTTGGTGTGCAAAGCACTGAACTAGAGGCACTTCGTTCCGGCGGCTTGCCGATTGCACATAAGATTATGTAGACAGGGACACTGGTGATATTATATACTTACATGAGACCTTGCTCCACCGACATAGGCTGCTTACCAGACTCCGCACCGCGACCTCTGCCTCTCCGAACCATTCTCCACAGAGTAGAATTGGGTTGATAGAATATTCGATGCAGCTGGATACGCAATCGTCACTCCACCTGGGTCGTTGCGGCGGAGAGACTCGGATAAGTAGAGAGCTCTTGTTCTGCATCAGTCTGGAGAATCTTCGGACACTGATGTCTTTCATTCAACCCTGACGTGAAAGTGAGGGGAAGAGATTGTTCTTAATACTCGACCGCACCGAGCCTTATCGGTATAATATTCTTCCAGTCCGAGAGAGCTCCTTGTCCTCCAAACTACCACTTGGCGGCTCATTGAGTGTGACAGCAACGACGCTCTCTCAGCATTTGAAGGAATCCTCGTCCGTCAACATGAGCAAGATTTGGGAAAGTTCCAAAAAAGAGAAGCTGGATCAGGGGCTGGTCATCTCATCAGCAGCACGACCAGTCGGCACGGAGTGATGTCGCACACGCTCTCCGCGAAAGGTGTAGCAGTTTAGATAGCAATACAATGTCATGTTCATACATAAAATCCTCACAGAATACATCGACTCTAACCAGTGTTTGTCAGCCTTTCATCTCTACAGGATCCCATGCGTTCTCATTCATAGTTTCTGAGAGCGTCGTACTACGCTATGTTGAAATTGGCGCTTCGATGGATTTCGAAAAATGTACGGGTAGATTGCGCTGTCTTCCGCCGCTTCACGATTTTTATTTAGCAGGCACGACTTGTAGTAAATCTGGATCTCCAGCTTTCCCCCCTGGTGCACTGGAAGAGCACTTGAATTAGATGCTGCGGCAAGACGCTGCGTGATGTACCTGACGTGGAGCCACCTCATTGGTTCACTACGAAGAGTTTGGCAAAAGCAGAACGCAATTGGCACTCCCGTCTAACGTCAGACATTTATCCGGAAAGGACAATACAGTACCCTCCGTCTCTCTCTATTCTCATTGTGAAGAACTCCCACTCTCAACAACTGACAATTTGCTGTGAATTCCAATTCCCAGTGCATCTCCGTGATGTCTCTCGTGGAGCGACAAAAACTTCTCTTACAGACCGGGGAGTTTTCCGACTTTACCCTGACTGTCGCGTGCAGGGAGGCTGGGCCTACCGCGTCTCAGCACTGCTGTTACCCGAAAGTCAGGTCGCAGGTGTAGGTCAGTTCGCAGGTGTAGGTCAGTTCGCAGGTGTAGGTCAGGTGGCAGGGGCAGGCCCCATTTAGAGCTCCAACACGCGGATCGCAGCCTTGCTTAGCTAATACAGCAAGGCTGAGCACTTCAGCCCAGTACCAGATACGGAGTAGCCTCACGCGCAGTGAGTCCAGTGACCCATTAGGACGCCGGTTGCGGGGAGATGCATTGGACTCCAGCACAATAATGTTATGCGATATCACATCCGACACGTCCGGATCTCTTCAGCCTCATTCTCATTCTCATTTACACGACCGAGTGTTTCTCGGGTCAAGCATGCCTGGACATAATGCTTCTACTTCATCAGACAGGCTCCGTGCGGGTCGGTGAGGTGGTAAGGTTAGAAGAGCGCCTCGTTCACTGAAGAAGCCGCTGTTGACCCATATCTTCCAGGTATACACTGACTTATACACCGAGTCTCGATCGCATCCTTCCCCCTCCGGCCCATCTACATGTCAAAATCAAGAACACTTCTGCAATTCCTTTGCGAGCCGCCTATCTTCATGGACCTTACACCCTGTACGTCTCTTGTTATCCGTCAACGTTCGACCCTTATAAGAAGCATGAGACCATCAAAGATGAAGGGGCACCCGAGTATGAGCCGCAGCTCAAGGCAGGCGGCACGTGGACTGCGAAGCTGAAGGTTCCCGAAGAAGTCAGACAGGATGCCCAGCATGGCGATAGCAAGCGACATGGAGAACGCAAGAGTTTCACTTGGATTCTAGAAGTTGCCTCACAGATTATCTTCTCCAAGACGGCGAGTGTACACTACGAAGTTCTAGTTGGAAGGGATGAAAAATCGGTCGATCTTGGCTTCCATGGAGTCATCGGGTCTGGACAGGGCGCTCCAGGAAGGCTGGAAGATCACCAGCTGAAGCAAGGGAAGAGTTCTGTGCAACCGAAAGGCGTTTTTTCCAAAGCGATCAGATTGGCGGTCGATGACACTGAAAGCCTTTGGAATACACCTCCGTTTCCTGAATGGGAAGATGACGGCAACGTCAAGGTTGCGGAGGGGCCACAACACGGCGACAAGCGAGACCATGCGGCAAAGCATGATAACAAGCAACGGAAACAGAAGAAAATCCATCTTGTGCTCCTGACACACGGCCTACACAGCAATCTCGGTGCAGACATGTTGTTCATGAAAGAAACAATTGATACAGCAGCTAAGCAGGCACGCGAAGATGCGAAGCAGAGGCGAGCCGAGAGAAGGGCACAACGACTGGCCGAATCCAATCTGTTCGGAAGAGAGGCGGTCGATCAGAGGTCAAAGTCTACCCCAGAGGTAGTGCTTGCAGCCGATGAAGATGATACCACTGATGATGAGGAAGAAGTGCTTGTCCGAGGGTTCAATGGGAATGCCGTCCGGACCGAACGTGGTATCCAGTATCTCGGGAAGCGGTTCGCTAAATACGTGCTCTCAATCACGTATCCTGACCAGCCATACCTACCAGTTAAAAGCTCGATAGGGAAGTCGTTGTCCAGGTCGATGCCAGTTTCGAAGCCAACACCAAACTCAGATACTTTGCCAGCCCACAAGAACAGCACCATCATTAAGGACGAGAACCACCGGAGCCACAATCTTCCCTACAAGATCACCAGCATCAGTTTCATTGCCCATTCCCTTGGCGGTCTCATACAGACGTACGCCGTAGCTTATATCCAGAAACATTCACCAGATTTCTTCGAGCTCATCAAGCCGGTAAACTTTGTCGCCATGGCTTCCCCATTTTTGGGTCTTAGCAATGAGAATCCGGTTTACGTCAAGTTTGCACTCGATTTCGGCCTTGTGGGAAGGACTGGGCAAGATCTAGGTCTGACTTGGCGTGCTCCAACGATTGCAAAGAATGGCTGGGGTGCCGTCATAGGCAGCCTGACCCCTGAAGCACAAAAGGCACAAAGGGAACCTGATCCTGGTGCGAAGCCACTACTGCGGATATTGCCCACGGGCCCTGCACACATCGCCCTGAAGAAATTTCGAAACAGAACAGTATACTCAAATGTCGTTAATGATGGGATTGTGCCTCTAAGGACATCATGTCTACTGTTCCTTGACTGGCGAGGCCTGGGTCGGGTTGAGAAAGCTAGGAGAGAGAACGGCCTGGTTGGCACCATGGTTGAATGGGGCTGGGCAGAGATGACGGGTCAGAATGCAAGTTCGCCTCGAAAGACTCGACCTTGGAATGATCTCTTCGGCGACAGTGCTGATGACATGAGCACAAATGAAACGCCTTTACCGGATCCCGAGTCGTCTGTGCCGCAAGCAGAAGCCAGTCAGGGCTTAGACCACGACGAAAGAGCCGAGCCAGAAGCGCAACAATTTGTGGAAAAGCCAGAGACGCCCACATCACCTCCCAATATCTTCACCGGATTCTTGAGTCTTTTTAAGCCGCAAGCTGGCCAACAGAAGCCTGCCCACAAGACGAAAAAGATTTATCACCGTGGCCAAACAATGCATCACCTCGACCAATCTTCCGAAAGAAGTTCACCAACAACCTCGGTAGAAGTTTCCCGCGACCACGACGGATCTTCAGACGAACCTCGAAAGAGTATGGTTCGCGGATCATCGTTATATACCAACAACTCCGACAACAGTGAAGTGGAGGCGCCTCCAAAGACCACATTCTTCGAATCAGCTGGTGATCTCCTTAATCCCCCACTACCTCCGAAAGAGTTCCTCCTTGACCCAGCTGCTCGACCTAGGACAATCTGGCATGATCGCGTATATCACCCAGAGGACATACCACCACCACCAGCTAAGCGTCAACGGACGTTCATGATACGCAACAAGCCAGGTTCACGAAGTGAGTCACAGCTGCATTCAATGCCTTCCGACGGTTCATCATTGGCCACGAACGCGAGCACGAATCCCCCACGTTCAAGCTCGAGCCACTCTTCGACGTCAACCATGTCCCCTACTCGCGGCCAAGATGTAGGTTCGATGAAGATTGAAGAAAAGATTGCTAGAGCGTACCACAAAGACCTCTCTTGGCGGAAGGTCCTGGTACGACTTGAGCCAGATGCACACAATAACATGATCGTGCGACGCATGTTTGCAAATGCATACGGCTGGCCGGTGGTGAAACACATGTGCGACACGCATTTTGCATACACAGCAGCCGCGCAGACGAGGGACGAGGACGAGCCTAATATTGAGCGGGCGAAGGCAAGCGATGCCAAAGCTGTCGGTGATGAGGGTGAGGAGGTGGAAGGGCAGACTGACCAGCCGACACAAGAGGGTGAAGAAGAGAACATTTCGAAAAGTCCGACCCGTGCACACACTACGGATGACTACGTTACAGGTTCCCCTACATCTTCGACAAGTTCGAATGTGCATGGGGAAGATTTGAACAGACTGCATACGAAGCGGAGAGTGAATGACCGCGTTCGGCCTGGACTTCCTCTCAGGACAGATTCCGAAATCCGCGAGTCAAGAGATGACGTGTCGGAATTGGTGTCTCGTGTCAGTGCCACGGGCGAAAGCAGCTACTCGAGCACCAACTCGGGCAAAGCAGCTCTTGCAAGACTAGCGAGACAGGACAGCGCTAGATGGAGTGATCGCTTTTTCGACGGCAGCGACGACGACGAACAAGAGCAGGAAGATGGCGATGATCCGCTGGCTGAAGAGCTGAGAAAGGCAAGACACCGTGGGGACATCGGCACAAGTGCGAGAATCGCGAACTCCTTGACTGCCAGCCCTCGAGCTACCAGACTTGGCCTCCTGGCGACCGATGTGCCGCCTGACAATCCGCCCTTGGACGATAGCAGCAAAGTATCGGAACAACTCTCACCAGAAAATCATTCGACTGGAGGTCCGCGCATGATCATTACAGAGCCTGACACGCCCTTGACAGCGGAACCAGGGGAGTTGGAGTCATCGCCGCGTGCCGCTGACTGAATCGAATAGAAGGAAGTAAACGCGAGTAACGAAGCCAGTTGGCCTTGTGGAATGAATGCATTGCAAAGGTTAAGCATGCATAAGTAATAATGGACATGTCTGTATGGCCTTGATAGGTACATAGGCAAACTATTTCATATTGTCCCGTAACACATTGATCCAGTCTTTTGTTGTTTTGAGACAGGTGACTTGAGTGAGATGCGACAGTCAAGAACGAGACCTCGCCAGAGGAAAAAAGGATAACCAATGAAATCCGCGAAGACAAACAAAAACCCGAAGCTTTGTGGTATTTTCTTATATTTCTTTTTTAGTACTCGCTATCAATCAATCAACAAAGCAGACGTTGGAGGGAACCTATGGTTGAAAAGGTCACCAAGCCCCAAGTCCACCACTCAATCAATCGTTCAGACTGCAGGGGGCAAAAAGAAGATTAGGTGGGTATGAGCCCTTTCTTCGTTGCCATCGTGCCACTCTGCTTCAAGATGAAAGAAGGAGGGACTTTTCTGCGTCGCCATCCTCCCAATCCTCTTCGAGATGATTTTTAAACCCATCTCTTTCCGTCCAATTTTTTCCCTGGCTGTTCAAGTAGACATCAATCATATCGTCGCTTCGTTAAAAAATATATATATCACAAAACACACAATGCGCTTTATTCTGTTCTCGGCGTCGCGATTCTTTACGCTCTCTTGCGCGGGGGTATCATGTTGAAATGAGATTCTGTTTCGCTCCACTCCATATTGTTTTGTTAGGAATCCATCAATCCGAGTAGTCATAAATGCCGCATGCCTCCTCTTCTGATGCATTTTCCACCTCCCTCTCAGTTTTCTTCCGCACTGAAACGCCCTACAAGAAAAAAAATGAAACTTAATACTGTTTTGGTTAACGTGGTTGAAGCACGCCCGTAGTAATAAAAAACTCCTCGAGTGTAGAGCAAAAGGGTTCTCGTAATGTGTCCTCTATCATGTCATTGCATGAGAACACGTACCGTCGCCAGAGCTGGTTGACAGCACCGGTCCTGTAGTTGGTTATTGTTTTATTTCACCGGGGAAACGCCGTTGGTTTGAAAGGGGATTCGATGCTGATCGCCATTCGTAATGTTCCTTTCGATCTCGGAAGCTGACGCCTCGCCGTTCAAGACGTCTCTCGTGTCGTTGTTGTGGGCAGCTTCAGTACCGTCATCGGTGAAGACATGGTCAAGATCCTGAGCTTCAAGGCCTTCGAAGACGGTGAAGATCTCGCGTGTGTCGTGAAAGTCGTTGTTGACAATGTTGACAAGATAGCATTCACTCATCATCGCTTGGATCAATTTGCGTGACGCTGAACCCGCTGGATAACACTTGGCCCAGTCTTCGCCTAGTCGGAAGGCTTCGTCCTTCCAGGCGAGGAAAGATACTGTCTCGACAATCGTAGGCTGGACCACTTCTCGGTTAGGGAAAATGCCCCACGTCACTGCGTTGGGTCCTTCGTCTTTTGCGTTGGTGATGAGTTTGCCTTCCTTGTTGACGGCGTAGTAGGTCAGGTTCTTGTCGGCGTTGAGCCTTTCAATGATTGTGTCGATCATAGAAGGCCATGCCAGAAGCTCCAGATACGCCTTCTGGTAGACCCATCCTCCGGGTGGTCCCCAGCCATGGACGGCATCTGAAGAGGGCGCTCCATCAACCGCTGGTTGTGAGTTGATTGTCAAGAGACCACGCTTGTTCAACTTGATAAGATCCTCTTTGATAATATTTGCCTCTGCCGAAATGGTTCCTTCACTCCAAGGCAGCCTTTCCAATCTACCACTGAGGAATCGGACAAAAAGTTCGGTAATCTCTCGGAGTGTCCTGGGTTTGCTCCAAAGCTTGATGTTCGCCTCGTTCGTGCCTTTCAAGCCGATTCCGTACGCGTCAAGCTCACCGAAAGCAGGACTTCGACTGTCACCCCAACGCCCGTTGGGAAACTCATCCCAATCCGCTGTCCTGGCAATATACGAGGTGTTGCGATTACGCCAGAAGATTGGCCTGACGTTCTCGTCCCTACGGTTCAGACCAAGAGACTGGCGCCATGGCAGTGGTTTCTCTAGCGGTTTGCCTGAGGTTTCTGGAGTCAATGCCAACTCCTCAAGGATCAGTCTGGTAGATTGAGCCAGGTTCATGGTGTAGAAGTGAAGGTGCAAGATGCCGGCGTCCAAAAGCTTACGGCACATCTGGGCAATCAAATCCTTGCCGATGTCCCTTACGGCGGCATCATCGTTTTTCACCGGCTCTAATGCTTCGTACCAGTCCTTGGGAACGTTGCACTTGGTCCACTCGGCTCGCCTCTTGAACGATGCATAAGTCGAAATAGGCATAATTCCGGGGATTATTGGGACGTTGATGCCCCTGTCTCGACATTTTTGGACCCATTTGAGGAAGATGTCAACATCATAAAACATCTGAGTGACGATGAACGTAGCACCGGCGTCAACCTTTTCCTTCAAATGATCAATCAGAACATCCACGTCTCGATTATCATCACATCCTTCTGCATAGCCGGCAACGCCAATATCGAAGACGTTCCCATATTTTGCCCTTATGTGCTTGACCAAGTCTCTTGCATGTCGGAATCCTCCATCTGTTGCTTCCCACTTCTCCTTGTCTCGAGGTGGATCGCCTCGCAGCGCCAGAATGTTCTTGCACCCAGCATCGCGGGCACGTTCCAGGGCCCTGTCGACTTGTGAGCGTTCCATGTCCGTGCAGGTCAGATGCATACAAGTCTCTAAGCCATAGTGACTCTGAGCTGCGTTGACCATTTCACATGTGAGCTGCGAATTTCTCCCACCAGCACCCCAAGTGATGTCTATGAAAAGAGGACCGAGATCGTGCATACGGTCCATTCGATCGTAAAGGTTCTGGACACCTTGGGCAGTTTTGGGAGGGAAAAACTCGAAGGAGAAACTCGGTTTGTTCTCCTTCAAATTCGAAGCGAGCTTCTCTGAGATATGCATGTTGACAACGGTGGCTCTCTGAGGCGAGTAGGGAAAGGAGAAAAGAGAAAGCTAGAGGGTATATGAAGCGACAGTGATAGCGTTTGTTCTTTTTTGTATTTGTTTGGTTTTGTGGTCCTCTTTTCCCCTGGTGTAACGACGCAGACCGCCTGCGTTTACTCCCCCTCCAAATCAACCGAAGTAACGGCTACGAGCCCACCTGTCGGCAAGTTCTCGCTGCATTGGATACAAAAAAGAGGTTTCAACAAAACGGAGGGGTGTTTGCCAGGTAGGAAATGTTGACAGAAAAGAAAAGGCGCTTCTCACAGCCACCGAAGTCAATCTCGCCGAACGTGGTGGAGTTCGAGACTGACAAAAATCGTGCCCGGAGCGGTCTGGCACATGGAAAGAATGAATGGACCGTCTATGTATGACTAGCAGACATGCACAATGAGGGCCGTAAAACTGCGGGAAAATTTATGCCACTTCGGCCCATTGCGACGTTCTCCGAGACCGCGCTATGTCCTGAATGCTGCACCGCACTACAAAGGGTGGAGTATCAATGTACGAGACGCTGTTTGGTACTAGAGTATCCCGTGGTCTCCATGGTGCACCGCGACTCGGCCTCTGGAGCTGTCCAGTCACGGTGTAAAATTGGCTTGTTGATAGAGGCCACCACCGTCCGCCCCTGTTTTTACCTCAAATGTCATTTATTTCGAAGTTCCAACCACTACTCGAATCCGGAACCTCGATGAAGACTCCAGTGCCTGCCGCAGGATTGTGGAGAAGGCGTCAGCATCCATCACTGTTTCTATTGGCTCGCTCGGACTCTACATCAGGCTGTTGCAGTTGAGAGTCACAACAATCGGGGGCTGCCTGCTTCGGAGTCGACATGTCCCCAGAAGATATTTCTGCTGCCATTGAACTGCGTGATATTATGTCAATGGAGTTGATCATTATCGGCGGCTTCGGGCTTTGTTTCTCCTTCCCTGGATTTTGTATGATGAGATGGTTAGAAAGGGGCAACCGAAGGTCAAAACAGGGTGTAACACATGCAAGTATGCGCACGCATTTTCTCCCATGGACCTCAAAAAGTCCGCGCTAACCGCACTCCAGGATTCGAAAAGTAAAATGTGACGAAGCAAAGCCACACTGCGCAAGGTGCACGAGTACAGGCAGGAGATGTGATGGCTATCTCTCAAAACCTCGGGCTGGTCTGTCATTGCACGAATCGTGCCGCCTGACTAAGAACGGTGGCCGTGACGGCGAAGCAAGGGCTTTTGATTTCTTCCGGCACGTAGCTGGCCCGGCCCTTTCGGGCCAGTTCGACGCCTACTTCTGGACAAATATGGTGACACAAGTGAGTCATCGCGAGCCGGCCGTAAGGCATGCAGTGATGGCTCTGAGTTCGCTCTATGAGCAGTTCCAAGACATGAACAAATCGCCACTTCTTGCATCGATAAACCGCTTCGCCGTGCACCATTATAACTCAGCAATCAAGGAGCTGCTCTCGGCTCGGGACGACGCGGTGGTGTTACTTGTGTGTGCGCTCTTCATCTGTGTCGAGTTTTTGCAAGGGAACAAGGAGTCGGCCATCGAGCACTGCCGAAACGGTATCCTGATCCTCAACAAGGCAGCTCCATCGTTGTCGTTACGCCATGACTACCTCCCCCTCATTTTCTGTCGCCTGAGTATCTTTCCTTTGTTCTTTGGATGCTCGGTCTCCTCATTTCCTTATGTGGCAGGCCTGGATGCCAAAGCTCAACACCATTTCTCCAAAATTGCAGATGCGCAATGCTCTCTCGACGTTCTCCTCTCCGAATCGATTCGGTTCATCCGCTCCACCGAAGATTATCGGCTAGGAACATTGCGACACACGGCCGTCCCATCTTCGATAAGGGAGAAGCAAGATTGCCTCGAAAGGTCACTGAGTGCGTGGTTTTACGCGTTCTCTGAGTTTCACGCTGCTCAGCCGCCCTCAGACAGTCGCGCAGTAAGGTATCATCTCCTTCAGATGAGGTATCTGGTGACCCAGATTTGGGTCAACGTGGCTCTAGAACAAAACGAAACGGCATACGATCGGCATCTTGACCAATTTCGGTCAATAGTGCACATAGCATCTCAAGTGGTGCTGCCAGGATCACGGGATCATTCTCTTCGCCCTAAGTTCATATGCGAGATGGGGTTTACGCCTCTCCTGTACTTTGTCGTTATGAAATGCAGATCTCTACCGACTCGCCTCACTGCCTTATCATTGATGAAGGAACTCGGGATCAGTCGTGAAAATCTCTGGGACTTGAACACGATGTATTGTGTGGGCCGGCGTCTGGTTGAGATGGAGCATGACATTACCCTGAGCGAGATCACTGTGCAGAGCTCTCTCCGTAGGTATGCCGAAGTACCTCTTGAAGAGAGGCGTATAAGAGAGGTTATGCTTGACCCAGGGGTGGATATTCGCCAAGATAATGAAGGCCACGAGGTCGTCTGGACGCAAATGCATTCCATGCTCTGGAAACCTGTTGGCGACCTGGTCATGAAAAGTGAATGGATGGTAATCTCCTAATGACGCGATCCCGCTACTAATGCTTCTTACCTAGAGTTCTGACACTGGAGAAGCCGGCCTTTCAAATTTATCTCAGGCGAACCATCATCCATCATATTGCGATTGGCCCAGTCGGACTTTGCGACACGTTTGAGTCGATCGATCGTTATCCACCTCCGAGCCTACGCCAATCATGTTGGTGGCTATTTCAGCCTTGTTTAGCCCTCTCTTAAACACTATACTTCTCGTGTAGAAGTAGCTGCCTTTATATATCCGGGATGGATCATTCATCCTAGAACCAGAGCCGTCTTGTTACTCCCATTGCATTTCTTGCTTGTCTACAGCCTTGTATTGACCACGTTCTTGAGCCATACTCTCACTCCAAACCCCACAATCATCACTGCGTTCGCAATGCTTCAATTCCGAGAAGAGGCGACTCCCACACCTACCACTAGCACGCCGTCCACTCTAGGAATCGTCTACTTTACCTCCACTGAGGTTATCACCATCAACGGTGGTGTTACAAACAACCACGTCACAATCGCTCCGCAGACGATACAAATTGCTATTCCAACCTGCCTTCAGACAATTACACCCGACAAGAATGGATATGTTCCTCCTGGAACTTGCAATGCTCTGTGGGACTACTATCCCAGTTTTGGTGCAGCCCTAGTCTTTGCCATTTTGTTCGGTATCCTGATTTTGGTCCACATCTGGCAAGCAGTGGCATACAAGAAGGTGGGAAAGCCCTGACGTTCACGTGCCTTGTTATTGAGACATTTCTCATCACAGAAGTTTTGCTGGGTGATAATCATGGCTGCCTTCTGGGAGACGATTGCATTCACTTTTCGAGCGTTAAGCACCCGCCGCCAGCAAAATGTCGCCATTTATCTCGTCTTTCAGATTTTCATTCTTCTCGCCCCATTGTGTAAGTCTAATTTATTTCCCTCTCTTAGCCAGCCTACTCATACCATCGAACAGGGGTCAACGCTTTTGACTATATGGTTTTAGGCCGGTTAATCCATTTCTTCGCCCCGGGTCATACACTCTTCTCTATACCTGCATCTACCTTGGCGGCCGGGTTTGTATCGCTGGATTTCGTCTCGTTCGTCATCCAGCTTGTTGGGGGCAGCTGGGCGGGTCCCACGGCTTCTAAAGCGCGACAGATGCAGGGAATTCACGTTTATATGGGGGGTATCGGTCTGCAGCAGTTCTTCATTCTTGTTTTTGTCGGACTGGCCATTAAGTTCCAGCGGGAAGTGACAAAGACTGAAAAGCACCAAATACCGGCTGCGACGTCAGCGAAAGAGTGGAGGCCCCTTTTGTATGCCTTGTATGCCACACTGGGGTTGATCACGGTATGAACACTCCAATCTAACTACCACCTATATCGTTCCCATGTGGTTAGTACTAATATGTGCACCCTAATAGGTCCGCATCATGTTTCGACTGGTCCAATTTTCCTCGGGAAGCACATCATCCAACCCCTTGGTATCCTCCGAAGCCTGTTTCTACCTCCTTGAGGCTGTTCCGATGCTGCTCGCGCTTCTTTGTTTCAACATCAAACATCCTGGGACCGTTCTAGTGGGCCCGGAATCTGAATTGCCTGGATTTATGGCAACTGTCAAAACAACGTGGCTCAAAAAGAAGACAGTCAGGTCCGTTGGACAGACTTTACAGGGGGGCGAGTTCCATGAGTTGCCCACCAGAACACACTACCCATCGACCCTGACCGCCTCGGGACGATATGAGAGATTGAATTAAAATGGATTGAACCCCTGTCAGGGATGTTTTGGTGGAAGCCTGTCAACACCGCTTCGATATTTCAAGTGATGCAAACAAGGGCTGCTAACAGATATGTGATGGCTCTGAAACCCTGTTGAATATGTAAGGCTGAAATTGTATTAGAGGGGCGGACAAGAGGTTGGAACAGAATGTGGTGATATTGGATTGGGAGCAGGAGGGAAACCCTATGCCCCTACATGGCCCCCCTACATGGCACAGTTTTCTTGTCGGCATAACAGCATGCAGAGAGTGCGGTTGAATCTGGGTAAAGTGGCCGAAGGCATGGTCTATGAAGCAATTCACCCAGTCATGCGGTTGGCATTCCTTCAAAGCATCGCTGATACTGTAAACGCCTCGAGCCTAGGCTACAGTACAACGCAACGTGTTGCAGTGAAATTTCCCACCTAATCTGGAGGTCAATGCCGCCGCTTCTGGAAGATCTCTCCCCATGGTGCCAAAAATCCATATCCTAGTCCTTTTCAAAATCGGCCCCGTCACGGGGGTAGATTGAACAGGACGAAGGACCAGTTCTGGATCCGGACACTGGACCATCTTGTCACTCGAATGGAGAGTCTGAACAGTGACACCTGTGGCCTCCCCTTCAACAGGGGCCAAGATATGAGCGGATGGATTATCTAGCTATCGAAAGACTCCGAGTTTCAATGGTACCTAGTAACAGAATCTGAACTCTGGATGATCGTCCCCAAGGTTATCGATCTCATCCTGCGGCAAGCTCAGTCGCCAGTCCCGCTCTCCAGAGTCTCGCTTCCTGTTCTCTCTCCTCAACCCGAGCAGATAGCCTGTGCATAGCAATGCTTCGAGTCCGATGAAGGCAAAGGAGACAGCGTATCCAGTCCGAAATGTCGGCGCTTCTCTACTCAGAAAGATATTGCTGGCGATGATGGAGCCGATACTGCCAAACCCCAGAACGGCCGCTGAACCCACGGATCGTTTGTAATGGCCAGACAGATTTGATAGAATCCAGATAACGGAGATGGGCTGCATCGTGAAGACCCCTGAGCCCATGATGAAGATGGACATGTATTTGACGCCAATTGAAAAGTGCTGCTGGCAGACTAGCAGAATGTATGCCACTGTTGTCACACCGCATCCGAGGTAGATGAAGACTGCACGTTTTCGTAAATGATCGCTCAGCCAACCAACCCCTATGGTGACAACGGCACAAGCAGTCCACACGGGAATGGTAAAGACTTGAGCCATCGACGATGAATAGCCGAACTCCTTGATGATGGTGGGCATGAAGAAACTGAGAGTGGCCCCCGAGAGCGAGATGCTGCAGTACTGTAACGCACTAGGAACACCTGTCAGTAACATGTTCGTTTTTTCGGTAGCCATTGACCGACCCAACATAAATCTTCCAGTCCCTTGCGATGCTCCGCATTGCTGAATGCGTCAACATGTCCATTCTTGCGTGCTCTCCGTCATCCTTCATCTTGGTTTTCAGTATTTCCCTCTCAACGGCAGTGAGACCCTTCGTGTTCGCCGGCCAATCGAGGAGGAGAAAGTAAGCAACACCGCTCACCACAATTGTGACCAGCCCTTCGACGATGAAAATCCTAGGACAAAGTCATTATTGGCCTCGACGGCGAGAAGAGTTGATGCGCACCACCGCCAACCAGCCAGCCCGCCCAAGCCATCCATCTTGGCCAAGGCAAAAGCGAGTAACTACATAAGAATTGACTCAGCCATAACTCTTCTCGGACAAAATTCATGCGAGAAGCCGTACCCCACTCGATGCACCCGCCACAAATCCATTCGTCCAGATAATGGCGAATCTCTTTTGCAGCTCCCATCGCGGGTAGTACATTGTTAATAAGTACACAGACCCTGATCAGAACTGCTTCAGTGATTGTTTTCGGAGAATAAAATCTGCGGGACGATATACCTGGTGATATTCCTGCCTCAAATAGCCCTAGCAGGCAGCGGCACACCACTAGGGAGCCATAACTGTGAACAAACCCCTGACAAACAGTCACAATCCCTTGATTGGCCGGCCCCATCAGCAGCAAGCCCTTTAGAGCCGGTGGGAATATCTGTCTTGCGCTTACCAAAGAGAGCAGTAATGGTACTGAGATATATCGGAGGGGGGATCAGCTTCATAAGGATGTTGCTAGGAATCTGTGCCAGAATGTACGGAATCCAGTAGAGGGAAATGACGACGTTGTATTCATTCGAACCTGGATCTAACACACTCTGTTCCAATCCTTGGATCCGTGCATTCCCAATGGCGATTTTGTCCATGAAAGCCACTAGGCACAGGAGATAGAGAGCTGGAACCAGTCTAAAATCGAGCTTCCGGGTCAGTCGCGTCTCGTCTTCCCTTCGGTGGGATGGGAGCACCACTTCGATGTTAGACGGTTCGATAGTCTTGGACCTCCTTTCGGGTTGATTGGAGACCATATCGACTTTGGTCGAGTCGAGGACAGCAACGATGAGTGAGCAAACTGCTACGAGGGGACCAGAACGTCTTCTGGCTTCGGCTGTCCTGGAGAGGTGGGAAATTGGTCGACCACCGACATGTTGGCTCACTTATGTGAGTGACCACTGGCCCCTCTGATTTTGCTCATTATCGTGCAACAAGTTCCAATTTTTCGGGCCGGATCCTCACGGCCTGGCTACTTGCCGCAGCGTTTTGGCTGTAGCCATGTGGCGTATATCATTGGTCATATCTGATATTAGAGCCACTCAACAGCATTTGCTTTTTACCCAAAAAGGTCCTTGCACTAAGTCCAAAACAGCAATTTTCGGTTACAGGCTCCACTATCAAGACGCGTGAAGCACACCACAGATTCGGTCCACATTACAGTTCAGGAGTACCTTTGCGGAGTATTGCTATGCGAAATCCAGATAGAATGCTTCCAAAAGGAAGAGATGCCTTCAACCACGTAGATCGGCCGAAAGATAGTTCATAAACCTTGTTTCACACTCCTTCGATTGTAAATATTGCCGTCCCACATCACGCTTCCAGAGTCGCTCCCCTCGATGGTGCGATGCTTCGGCGTCGATTCGAAAACCAAACCCGGTGGCCAGTCGCTCAAAGATGCCTTTGGCAGAAGAAGTGACTAAAGGCACTAGCGCCAGCGCCCGAATCCAAGCAAGATACCCACGCTCCGTTGAACTTCGGCCCATCCCACGTCGCCGATCGTCTGCTTTCATTGTGTCCCTCATGACCTCAATATCACAAATCTTTTGGACGTGTTTGGGATCCCGATGGACGTCGATTCGAATGAACTGGTGTTTCTCGTGGATGTTGGGAATCTGAAGGCGTCGTCTCATTACGAACGCAAGTCGACCATCAACAGCCATGTTGCAAAACGAATACACATGAAGCGGAGGCAGTCGCAAGCCCAGCACCCATCGCTTAAAAGAGGTCTGATTTTGGAAAATTTTGTCCAAGGCGCAGAAAGCAGTAACGAAGGATTGACATATTTGACAGTGGAACCCAGCTCTCCCAACTCTTACCCAGCAACAGAATGCCAGGCATCAGCAGATTCTGCGTGTCCATGTCCTCTACCATCGTCGTCGAGACATTTGCCGGTCGCGACGCCTCATGCCCACATCACTGCTGCAGCAAATTTTCTGGTACCGTCTAGTGTCCAGCCAGCCCATCAATCAGTCCGCTCAAATGGGTGTCGCGCCCTGATGGGATTGGATCAACTTAAACACAGAAAGAGGTATCCTCGTTTTGATGTCAAACGACCATATCTGGCTGCTGGAGACCTAGCTACTCGATCAGGCAAAGGTAGCCTCACAAGAGATGGGATTAGTTCAGAAGGACGTCTTGAGACCTGGGAGCGACACAGAGTGTGTCTTCCAGGTTGCTCACATGATCCTGACCTGACAGAGGCTCTGAGAGTGGCAAGAATGCCAGAGATATTCTCACCGGTTGGATCAGGCCAGAACGATCCGTTCGCCGTTTATCCTTTTACCAGCTCAAATGACGACTGCAAGCTTTTTCAATTTTGTGAGCCTTCCGCCAACTTTACCTGAACAGGACTGCTCAACTTATGACTTTCTGGCTTAGTTCACAACGTCGTTGCCGAGGTCATATATGGCTATGGGCCAGCAGCACCACTGTGCTACCTACGATCGGTAACACATCACTTCGTCCACGACGATGCCATTGTACAGCTGATTCTAGCTTTCTCCAGTTTCGCTTGGTCGAGTCTATCCATGGAGAGAAAGCGGTACGAACGAACAGGCGTCATTCATAAGGCCAAGGGGATCCAGGCTCTGAATCGACGACTCGGGGAGCCTCACCATCTCATCTCAGATAGCGATATTCAAGCAGCAATCATAATGTCAGCAATCGAGGTGGGCATATCGAGTGTTTCTTCCCTTTCTGCCGGTATTGGCCGGAACTGATGCGATAGTAATTCTAGGGCCGCGCGGGAAACTTGAAAGCTTTCAAAATTCACGCCTCAGGAGCACGCTCCATGATCAAACTCCGTGGAGGCTTGGACAAACTGGACCCCCTGCTGGTATGGCAGATCTGCTCGTAGGTACATTTCAAGCCACTGCCCACCGATGGTGGAGAACTTCGCTCAGCTACTTACCTCTAATTTCTCAGGAGTGAATCCCGTATTTTTGAAGTAGTCGGGGTTGAGATGTTTCCTTGCACCGACCGCCACTTTGGCCGCTTTCTCTTACGATGTCGACCAGACGTTGCTGTCTGCCATGCCGCATTCAGGAGGAAGTCTGCGGCTTCGAAGCCGCCACTGGAGGAGATTGAGAATTTCGTTGAACCCCTCGACCTCCCACCAGACCTCTTCCTCTCAGCCTGCGTCACCGAGTTCGTGATGGTTACAGCCCAGTTCCAGGAGCTTAGTGAAGAGAGACTCGGGTATCGGAGAAATCCGAGTCCAGGTGGTTGGCGAGGCTTGTCGTTCGCACCTACACAATGGGCGTCAATATCAGATATTTTTTGCTCCACACTCCACCCGATCCTAAGCCCGAGTCGTCAGATACTAGAATCCGTCACGATCAGCCAGAACTCGACAGCGTCCGAATTGTACACCCACGATACCACCAGATTGATCTGTCTACTCCATATTCACACTATGCTGTGGAGATACAGAGACAACCCGACGCAGGCGGAAATATATATGCTACGGATTGAACTTGAGATCAAGCGGAACGGATTAGGTGCAACCAAAAGCCTAGACGCTCTGCACTGGGTTCTTGTTTGGATATGTTTGAATAGCGATGGATTGCATCCAGACCAAGACGAACTGGGGTGGAAGGAGCTCACGAGAATGATTGCCCGCCTCATGCGCGTTGCGCGATGCTTGAGTCGGCGCAGCTGGAAGATTCTGGAATATGCCTTGTTTGAAAGCCTTGGGGCAAGGCGGCGGCTCTACCTGGAAGACCTTGATGCCACACAGGAACCTAGCAAGCATCCTGAAGAGGAGATCGAGTGGTTGGAACCCGAGGTTGTATGGGAGGAATCCATGGCTGAGCCGCCTTCTTGGGAAGGGTAGAATGGGATGAGGGCTCTCCTTGAAGAGTAAATCTTGTTAACCCATCGAGTGATCTGAGTGATACTCGATGCATTGCCTCGTCCAAATGGATAATGAATTGACCCTGGGTTGCGCGAGAGGATGTCACGTAAAACAATGAAAATGCGATCCGACAGCAAGAGCTTTATCAACCATTGAATCACAAGCAATGGAGCAATTTTATTCCGGCTCGTGGTCCGGGTCATCAAATTGTCATTTCCAATCTGAGAGTGGTTTCTATTGCCCACTACCTGGATTCCCTCTCCTTACAGCATCGAATCCGACTCCCACTTTGGTGGCAACCTCCCAAATCTCTTTTTCGGTCTGGGAAGTGGCTGAAATGGCCGTACAGATTGTGGCATCCAGGAGCTTCTGGCACCACACCAGTAGCTCCAGTTTCAATCTTCTAAGGAGGGAAAACCCCAGTTTTGTGGGAATTTTGTCAGTTTTGGGGACCCAATCCGCGAAGTGTATGCTGCCTAGATGCGACTAGCAGCTCAGTGGGAGCGTTGAGCAAGCTGGGAGACTGCGTGTCGATTCCTCTGCTGTTATCAGTCTTTTGTAGCGTTGTTGACGAACCACCAAAGCGCCGGCGCCACGGAGCAGCAAAATGGGCACGTGTCAGGAAGGCCAGGATTTCCCCAGCACTGTCATATCAAGGAAGTGGTGTCTTTGAGTGTCAAGTTAAGCACAGGTTCGCTTAATCAATTTCACGTTGGGCCAAATACGATTCATGGTAAGAAGAGTTGTTGGTGATCCGATTCTTCGGTCGAGTGACCTGAGGCCAAGAGCGATGCGATGCCCAAGTCCCGAAACATTTGCCAATAAGACATGAGCAACAACCCCGTTAAACGTCCATCTGCCGCAATAGGAAGCTGCTGCAGTGAGTCAGCGGGCGTTTGGCACCCTGGTGGCACGGGCATCCAATTAGTAAGAATGTTTGAATGCTAGTATTTGCATTTCTGGGTAATAGGCCTCACAGGCAGAAGTGGATTCGAGCCTTGCCGGCGACACGACGGTTTCAACCGTATCTCGTTGTTGCTCAACCCATGGTCTTCCTGTATCATGACGACCAATGTGCCTCTTTGATGGAGCAGCTTCAGCTATGTTTTGTTGAGGTGCGCCCGGAGAATCGGGTTCAACGAAACCAAGAACTAGTCAGTGCCATGGTACGCGCACATAATGCCAAAGTTGCCCACGCCAAGCGAAGCGTTGCTGCTGAACGATCTGTCAAACGCCAGTCACACACCAGCAAACCGCTGCTTGGTCGTTTTCGAGTGGCAGCATCCGGTAAGCTTCGAGAGAATGGGGCCGCTGGCGATGTTGAGGCCTCGAAGCATCCTCATTCTGTCGACGGTGAAGAAGGAAGAACTCGAGGTCGCGGCCAACAGTCGTCATACATCCTGCTCTACCGACAATGGATGGATGCCATCCGCAGTCCCATTTCACCTCGTACCCCCCGGCACATCGCAATATGTTGGTAACTGTCATTCCAGATGGATGGATCTTGGCATTGATTCTGGCAGATCCGCAAATGATTGTTCCCAATGTACAGCTTGCATTTCAAGTGTTTCATGTTCGCAATACTCATAATTATGAGTTCCTCCAGTGGATGACACGGGCCACGACCTCGGGTTACCATGCTGGAGCAGCCGGATTACAGCTGCTCTACGACCAGCAGATATCGCCTAGCTGTGGACAAACTCGAGTGTGCCTGTCGCACAAAGGGAAAGCGCTGGAGATTCTGAGGCAGACGCTTACTACTGCACCAAAATCCGTGCCTGATGATGAGCTCCTTGTCATTCTGTCTCTGGCGACGGTGCAGGTAGAGTCAATTCGTTCAACATGAGATCATACCGTACCTTCCTCACTTGAGTAGCGAACGGTCGACATGAAGGTCCATCGGTACCATCTCGAGGCCCTCGCCAACATTGTGACTGCTCAGGGCGGCTTGGATTTAGTGGCAGAGCATCCTCGATGTACAATCTTACAGTAAGCCGACGAACGCCTGTTTTCTAGCGTGACCGACGACTTATGTGAACTCCTCCATTTCCCAGGTTCGACTCATGGTGGAGCTTGTCGACAGGTCTTCGATATTTTTCGTCCCGCCAGTCTCTTGCGCAACCAGACTGTTCAAGTGGAACAATGCTCGCGCATTTTCGGCATCAGCTGAAGGACATTCCCGAAGGCTTCCACTGTTTGATCGTTGATGGGAAGCTGTCCACCAACCTCGTCGAGATTCTTTGCCGCCTCGCGTTTGTCTACCGAAGTTCAAAGCTAAAACGAGACGCTTCCGGTGATATCATTGGCATGCCATACACGGACCGACCGGTGTGGAGGACTTTCCAAGAGGCGTGCCCAGCGCTGGATGCCGCAGACGCAAGCAAAGAGAAGTTGCTGGCGATGGCCATTGTCATCTACTGCGGCGTTGGATTCGACTCGGCTCCGGTATCCAGCAACGCCGGCTTGGCCTCGGGGACAGAGCTAAGCAGAATGCTCCTTCAATACGTGTGGGAGCCCGACTCTCGGGATGAGGTCTCCTGGGTCTCCTGCCTCTTTTGGATGTGGATGGTGGCAATTAGTTCGTGGCAGACCAGTTCAGGAAGAGGCCTCCTCCCACGCGGAGTCGAGCTACTCCTGACGCTGCAGCGGAGATTTGAGAGGATCAAAGGATGGAATGCCGTGGAGGATATCCTGGCGGCCTTTCCCTGGAACGAGAGACTTACCACGCTCTGCAAAGCAGAGTTTGAGCGAGTTAGATCCTGAGACTACAGGGCTCTCGATCTCTGGGAGCTGGGGAGCGTCGCTTGAGAAAGGGAACGTAGAGCGCTATGAGAGTGAGCTCGACGAGGACCACCGTCTGTATCGTAAAATCCAAATCGCAGCCTTAGTTCCGCATTCAATCAGCTAGCACATGCGGAGGGAGGAGGAAAACTCTGGGGTAGAAGGGCAAGCAAGGATGGGGCAGTCTATCTGGTCGATGACTTCGAGCATGTCGAGAGTAGCGGCTCCGGAGGCTAATAAACAATTCGCAACGGCGGCTCCTCGGCTTGAATGACGTTGGGCATACATATCCGCTCGTTTAGAGAGGCGGTAAAATGAGATAGCCATCTAGGGGGTCGAGCGAGGGTGGGTGAGAGAAGGTGAGTGAGAGTGAGTGAACGAAAGGTGAGTTGAAGCACTGAGAGGTAAGGGCAGGTGAGTATGTAATGTTTAAAGCGGCGTGAGCTCGCGTCGCCGAACCTCCCCTTGAGCCGCCAAGACACGTACATGCTTGACTTTTGTACTCCGTATGGCCCCTCGATACACGAGGGAAGAGAACCAGCACCACAAGTCTCGGTAAACTCATGCGCAACAGCTATGGCGACCGAATCGTATAAAACTACTCTTTTGCCTCTGCTTCTCGAGGCTTCGGTCTTGTCATTCGGCACATATACCCTCAAATCCGGCAGAGTATCACCTTATTTCTTCACATCCTCACTCTTGCACACATCTACCCTGCTGGGTGCGCTCGCCCGTTCCTACGCCTCAGTATTGACCTCTCCTCCGTTCTCCCTCCCACTCGGAAAAGATGAAGCCGGCTCAGAAGCAGAGGTCCCGTTGTCTCCTCAGTTTGACATTCTATTCGGCCCTGCGTACAAAGGCATTCCTCTGAGTGCCGTCGTGACACGGGAACTCGAATTCAGTGGAAAGCAGTTTGCAGGAGTGTCCTATGCGTTCAACAGAAAAGAAGCCAAAGATCACGGGGAAGGCGGCACAATCGTGGGCGCACCACTCAACGGCAAGCGCGTGGTGATTCTCGACGATGTCATGACAGCGGGAACTGCGATGCGAGAAGCGGTATCAATCATCAAGGCACAGGGCGGGATCGTTGTCGGAGTAGTTCTTCTGTTGACCAGACAAGAGAGGGTGAGTGATAGTGAACCAAGGAGCGCCATGAAAGTCGCAGAGGATGAGCTGGGCATTCCAGTTCGCGCCGTGCTGAAGTTCGAAGACTTGATTGAGGCTATTGAGGCTGGACAGCTACAAGGTGCTGGCCCTGAACAACTTGAGCAGATGAAGATCTACCGCGAGAAATACGGAAGTAAGGATTGAACATTGGTCAAGAATTATCGGGTCTGGGGCCTGAGAGCACAGCTGAAGAAAAGACGAGCTGCCACTCTCCATGGATCGAGCATCGAACATGATGCGTTTTTCAACGAGCACCACAAAGGACAAAGGTGTTTCCGATACAAGCTCGCCCTGCCTGGCTGAGGAACTTCTTGATAAAAGCTGAGAAATCAACGTCAAGTCAGACCCAGTTAAGAGTCGGGACGCCTCAATCAACAACAATGCGCATATCCCGTCCCAAGGCTCTACGGTGGAGCGGATTCTGACAGTGCAGAACATACGGAGGAGATTTCTGACCTTGCAGACCACCAGGAACACGTTCTCATTGGTTCTGACATTTATGTCCTCCTATATTCTGACATTAGACCGGAGTCGAGAGTGGGACGGACGAAACGGCCGAACATCCAAGTTCTGTGCCTGACCTCGCGTTAGTCCTTGATGTCTTGGATGCAATCACTGATATTGCTTGATAATGTATTTGCTCGAGCACCAGACCATAAGTTAGAGTATTTATTGTCCGCTTTGGAAGCGATGTGATAGGCAATTCAAGAATCAAAGTTCTCGTCGAAGACCTACTATTCCATCTTCTCAAACGACGCCCAGGTTCAAGATGGCTACAACCACCAAGACCACATACCTGATCACAGGTGGAAATCGAGGTGAGGATAGTTTCATTATCCCCATCACACATGGTGCTTGAAGGTCTCGGAAGCTCACGTACTGTGCAGGCATCGGCAAAGGACTCGTCGCCGCATATCTCTCGCGCCCAGACACCATCGTGATAGCCGGGGTGCGAAACCCGACGCACCCCACGAGCCTCTCGCTCCAGGAACTGCCCAAAGAGGCCTCGAGTTCTCTCATCGTCGCCAAGATCGACAGCCTCTCCGAGACCGACGCCCAGGACGCCGTGGCGGAACTGGGATCCAAACACGGCGTCACCAGCCTGGACGTGGTCGTCGCCAACGCCGGCATCAGCGCCATCTGGCCGCCCGTCGCCGAGGCCAGACCGTCCGACATGCTCGAACACTACCGCGTGAACGTCGTAGGGGTCACGCTGCTGTTCCAAGCGGTGCTGCCGCTCCTCAAGGCGTCGGCCAAGTCACCCAAGTTCGTCACGGTGGGCTCCATCGCCGGATCCATCGCCGCCCAGGAGAACGCGCCGGTGCCCAATGCGGCGTACGGCCCTTCGAAAGCAGGCCTGAATTGGATCACCAAGAAAATCCACCTGGAACATCCTGACATTATCGCGTTCCCTCTTTCGCCCGGGTGAGTTTTTCTTTCTGGTTATCGTTTCCCCCCATTTATTTGTTCACGTTACTTGGACCTGGCGGTGAAAGTTGAAATCTTCTGACTTGGGATGTTTTGAACCACCACCGACCCCAAAGGCAAGAGTAGCAGTGCGAAGGCATTTGCGCCTACTTATTCACGCAAAGAGAAAGAGATGACTGAGTGGTTGTGCTGATTCTTTTTCATCTCTTGTGTTTCTGCGGTACAGCTTCGTAGACACGGACATGGGCAAAGCCGGAGCAGACTTCTTCGGAATGGGTCGCGACGTCCTGATTACCCTCGAAGAGAGCATCGGTGGGATGACCAAGGTGGTGAGTGGCACTGATCTTCTAACCCCCTCCGTCATGGCAAAGGGGGGCCCATACTGTCTACGTACGGCCCGATGGTGAAGCGAGAATGAGTTTGCTGACGCGTATACGTTTGATGTTTGGGTTCCTTAGATCGACGCCGCAACTCGAGAGACGGCATCGGGCAAGAACCTCACGCACGAGGGTAAAGAGGATCCTTATTAGAGGGCCGACTTTCAGATTTCACCGGGCATAAGAGGGTGGTGGTGGTGGTGGAACAGACTGGTGTACAGTCTGTCTGTAGACAGGAATTTCCAATTCGTTAGCGGGGTGCATTGCATACCATAAGGAGCTCTGTTACATGTCCCTGCTGAAATGTTAGATCGAATACATACCTTACACTTGCAAGATGGCTTGTACAAAGAGGTGTCTACGGGGAGAAAAGGGCAAAAGTAGGTACTCCTCAGACCTCGATACATCAAGACACTCTCATCATACCTAGTTCCCATTTTATTTTCCATCCTGCAGTCCTCATTTCGGTGCTATCTTTCAAGATATAGGTACTTACTAGCCATGGTAATGGTAATGACTTAGTCAACTATACCTAGGTACTTAAGCAACCCCTACCCGCCCCCCCCGACCCCCCCCGCCCCCGGGCGGGAGATATACCTGACTACCTACATGTAAGGTAAGCACTTCATCGAGCATAACACACCCACTACCACCACCACAGCCGTTCACGACACTTCCTTGAACACCTTTCGATACAAGCACACACATGGTCCGTCTTCACACATTTTCCGCGTGTGTCGCGCGTTGTTCCACCTTGACCATCTCTTCCTGTTCGACGATCCCATGACCATCAGCCGTCAGATGAACGATGACTTCGTCGCCGAACAAAGCTCCAATCTCTTCAACCGGGATCTGTTTCGTCTCGGGACAGTAAAAGTACACGACGGCCGTGGATACAAGGCAGAGGCCCATGTACAAGAAGTACATGTTGTATTTGCTAAGCGAAACGCAAAAGACGTCAGCATACATGCGTTATATGACCTTGTTGAAAGAAAACTGCGGGATAGCGTGCGAAGAAGGAAAGCCACAAAAGCAACAGACAGGGAGTGAGAGAGAGGGAGGAGAATCCGCAGGAATCTGACGCCTTACATGTTCTTAAAAGCCAACGGGGCAGGTGTTGTGTATGTAATTGCCCCGACAAAATAGGAGAAGAAGCCCAAGGAGATACCCTTGGCTCGGATCGTCGTGGGGAAGATCTCGCTCATCCAGATAAAACTCGGTCCGTCGACGGTCTGGAAGACGACGATGTACACGTATATGATGGCCACGCAAGCACCGAGACCCGCCTTGTGGTCGCTGCCCAGGTACTGTGATTGCAGGACCGCTTCCAGGAGTAGGCATAGCGCGAGAAGAGGAAATCCGATCACTGCAATGGCCCTTCGTGTCAGTGGAACATTTCACTTTCAGGTTGTATGTCGGAAGCAAGAAGGGAGTGGAGGAAGAGGGGACAAACAATGATCCGAGAACACCTTTTGTCATCATTGGGAGGAAAAGAAAAGAAGTCAGGATAGAGATGTAGCGACTAGAATAGTGAGGGCAAAACACTCACGGAACATGGTTCGTCGACCGACGCGGTCAACGGTGTATATGGCGACAAAGACAAAGAATGTGCCCACGGAGGTGTACAGTGCTAATTGATAGAGGGTGTCAGTCAGGACGCAGCGTCTCACTAGACGGTCACCAATCTCACCATAGATGACAAGAGGCATCACGCCCGTCATGCCTAGACTTCCAAAGATCAAGACAAGATAGTTGGATATACCGAGGATCTGTTAACACATGGTATCAGCTTATGGCTCTCTCGACTTCTCGAACACCAGGCATACACCGGTAGACTGTGCCGCGAACCTATTGTATACCGTCAGCATATGGAACTGGTAGAGGTATCGTGAGCCTCGCGTGGACGCCGACGAGCCAAGGGTCGGACTAACTACACGTACTGTATGAATAACGCGAGAAGACTCCTCTTTCTCCACGAAGGCTTTCGGAACATCTCAATGTATCCTGACTTCATTGACTTGTCAAACTCGACCTGTCGTACAATCTGAGTAAACTCGGCACGGGCAGAAGAGTCGTCTGCGTCGGACGGATCATGATGGATCTTTTTCAAAACCTCCCATGCCTCGTCTGTCTTTCCGACCAGTGTGAGGAAGCGTGGTGATTCTGTTTTTGAGGTTCGAGTCATGCAATGTGTCAGCTGAAGATTCAGTCTTCTTTCGCTCTCGCTCTTTGTTTTCTCATCTTTTCAATCGCCGAGGAGAGATTGGTCCACACGTGGTAACCTACCAGGGATGAATGGCAATCCTATCAAAAGTGCCAAAGGGCCAATACACGCCAGAGCTAACGGCATTCGCCATTGCACCGTACTGTTTGTGGCGAAGTAGCAGCCCACAGAGATCCAGGCGCATCTACATGTAAACGCAGAGTCAGTCATTCAGTCCCGCATAAAGAAGATGTGACAATGGTTGTGAGAGATGTTGTACAAACTCACGTGAAGTATCCCATGCCAAAACTCATCGTTGTCAACCCTGATAGCAAGCCCCGTCGATGCGGAGGCGCGACTTCAGTCAAGTACAACGGGACAAGACAGATCAACATGCCCAGCCCGAACCCATGGAGAAGGCGGACGGTGATGAGCATGGCGAGCTTGACTGACGCCGTCACAAGGATGGCACCGGCCAACGCAGACGCGCCAGCGATGTAAAAGGCCTTCTTCCGTCCAATCACGTCTGCGAGGTACCCCTGTGCGAGCGCGCCGACGGCGAGGCCGAAGTTGAAGAGAGCATTGATGGCACCCAGGATGTTGGCACAGTAATCACTGGTAGGGTCGAGGTCGAAGTATTCATAGAAGCCTGGCTGCCCGATACTCGTGACGAAGATGGCGAAGCCAAAGCCATATGCGTACCCGCCCCAGGAGACGACGAGGGAGATGAGGATGTTGTAGTTTGTCAATTTTGCCATTCTTTCGCTTTGGTCTTGCAGGGCTGCCGACCACAAGAGAAGAAGTAGTCGTATTAGTTTGAATGTGTCGGCAATTGTCTTCGAGTAAGTGGCATAAAACTCAAGTGCGCAGTATATGACTACGACCTGAGACAGAGCAAGGGTAAGAAAAATGAAGGGTAGAGGCAAGGTAGTCAGATTCAAGGGGAACGATGGAAGCCAACAGGCCTTCTTATATACATACATACGCACCTGTACCAGCACCCACTGCTGAGCCGAGCCACACGTACGAGCCTACTTCTTGCGGTCACAAAGCTCGGTATATGCTAGAACTCTATCTCCAACTGTCTTCTGGTCCGGTACGAATAGGAGACCTCCCCAGGTTAGAGCGCAGTGGTTGCCGATGACTCGAGGGTGCCACGGAGCACAGCAGGTAACTGATTTGTACCCTTACGCACCTGTACCATACCAACGATTAGCTCCTTAGAGTCGCCACCCAGGATTCGCCATCGAGGTGATAAGTCAGGTAACAGTACGGTACCTGGGATCTCTAGTGCCTCCACGTAGCGAAACATGGATCGTGGGGAACCTGGGGACGAAGCACGGGGAACTCGCATCTTCCCCTGCTTTTGCGACAATAATAGCGGCAGAAGCATGGCAAATGCAACTCCGTAAAGGAGTCTAGATCGTCTTTGGCTCAATACTAGAGAAGTTGACACAATCAAAACAGTCTTCGGTGGGCTTGTCGTTGGTGGGCATCTGACATTCAGACTGCCTTTAATTCTGACATTGGAAACAGAGAATGTTGGACGAGCCACCCAAGGAGTCGAAATCCCCACGGTAAAGACACGGTTAAATCCTGTACTGACTGTCAGAAGCATTCTTGATTGGATGTCACTGCACCTCGCTCCATGATCAAATCGCCGTGTTTATCAGGTTTAAATCATCTGAATATGGTTTGTTCAATGTTCTTTGCCTTGCAAAAGTCGCAAAGTATACATATGGAGTACATGTCCCCAGTCATCTTCGTAGAAATCTTCAACTTCGTCACAAAATGGGACCCAAGTTCTGGTCTTTGCCAGCGAGTAGCCATCAGGATTCTTCTCTCATAGTCCGGCTGAAACCCTTCCCAAGGTCTGGTAGCAGAGTGTACAATAGCCTGATCCGAAAAATTTTTAGAGCCAAACAATTCATAGCATCATAACATCGACTGAGATCGTCGGAAAAGAATATCGAAAGTCGTGAAAAACAACAAGAAGAGCCTCTAACATGGCTTATCTCAGCTTGAGCTGAGGAACACGATAGCATCGCCAATTTAATAGTCATGGCATCAATAGTCGTAAACCCAAGAGGAAAGAAAATATACTAGTAGCACAGAATGGGGATTGGTGGCCCCTAGGCAAAGGACTCCCTCATGCCCTAAAACATCCCCGGGGGAGTGGTGTTCATCGATGGACTGTAACAGGTAAGAGGTGAGTTGACCTCATTCGAATGCAGGCTCTGAATAGGAGTGCCAACATTAAAACTGCCTCTCGTTCTCCAATCCTCGGCCTGACGAGACATATTGCTGAATTGATGGCTCGAGATTGTTGAGGAATTAAAGAATTCATCACAGAGCGACTCAAAGTTATCCAAGTCAAGCGCAAGATCGATGTCTGCATCTGCAAAGAATGAGTCAGATTGTTCTTGCCAGGAGGAATCAGTACTAGATGCATCCAAACTCCCGAGTCTTAGTTTAGGTGTATTCGGCGTGATAGTCGCCGGAGGAGTTAGAGGTGTCACTGCCACTGAAGGACTGTTCTGGTGGGTTTCGGTGATGGATTCTGAGCTTGAGAAGTCGTAGAATGTAGGCGAGAAGGAAGGTGTGGGATGGGATGATGTACTGAACGAACGATTGTCGAGGATCTTGAGCTCCTTCTCCAAAGAGCCCAGGGTAGTGGAATCGGCTCGCTTCAATCCAGTAGAGATATTCGTGTTGGCGTCGATGGGTTTCGAACGTGCTGGGCTTGCTTTGACCGGTGACAATGTAGTGATACCAGCAACATGCTGGGCCGACGTCTTGCGAGTGTGGACAGAGCTGCCCCTTTTCCTTTGCGGTCTGATGGATGGTGAGAGTCCTGACGTCCTTCGACTAGGGTAATGCGTCGAGGGCGCTTGCCAAGATGTGGTCTTTTTTCGACAGGCCATAGACCTTAGGCCACTTTCAACCGAGGTCGATGAAGCAAGCGATTGGGTTTTCTTTCTGGCTCCAAATTGTGCAGATTGTGCAATGGGTAAATCGGGAAGTCTCCCTAACGGCGGAGGTACTTCAGCCTCAAGGGCCTGTATGTAAGTCATACGCATATCATCGACTATTCTTCGGACGTCATCTCTAATCATCGGAGACTCGCCGACCACGCTGCCCTGGGTGGTGAAAGAAGAAGATCCTCCGCTATTGGAGAGGAAAGAATGTCGATTACGAGACGAGCCTTCGGAATTGTCATCCCCATACCCAAGCTCGAAGTTCGACGTCGACCGGTGACTTCTCAGAGAAGGCCAAGCTCTCCCTAAGTCTTGCTGAGGGAATGGACCCTGCTGCAGTACCACAGCCGATAATGGAGATGCATCGACGCCATCTTCGCCATACATGGAAGTAAGGCGAGTGTGCTCCGCCTTCCACAAGGCCTGCAGAGTGGGATTGCTTTCTTCGTGAGGCTCGAGTAGGGATGTGCTCGAAGCCATGTGATGTGGAAAGATTGGGTGGGTTGGGCTAGATATGCCGAGGCCCACAGCTGTAGAGCCAGACCCAGAAGAGAGATAAGAATCTTCACCCGACCATTGACGCTCGTGCATCGCATTCGAGGGCGTTGTGGACGATCGTGGATAATGGCTTTTTGGGAGTAAATCGTCCGCCAATTGGTGCACTGGACTGAAAGACGACTGCGCTCGTGGTGAGTTGGGAGCAGTTGAGAGCATTGCTAGGTTAGGTCGCGGCATTGACCCTGCCGGCTGAGATAATGCGCGGGCATTCTTTCGCTCTTTGCCGGCGAGGATGATCTCGCCTTGTCGAATGTCCTCTAGTGTTCGGTCGTAATCATTTTGGGTGACGAGAATCTCGCCGGAACTCAGTCGACGGCTTGTCTGGAATTTCACCGGTCCATTACCTCGTTGAGGTCGCTCTCCCAGTTGAGGCGGCTTGCCCGGCAAGGTTGACTGATACGAGAAAGAGCGAAGATCCGTTGGAAGGTAGAGCTGACGTTTTCCGTGGGACGGCCTTCGTAAAGCGTTGTTAATGATGACTGGGAGTCGACTCTGGGACGTCACTGTAGTGTAAGGGATGCTGTTTAAATCTAGTTCGGACCTGTCGACCTGCTGATGAGACTTCGGTCTTCGAGAATGAAATAACTTGCGGATTCGCGACTCCATATCGTGGACAGGACTATAGTATATGAGGTTTTAAGCGTAAGCATTGACCCGATCGCATGAGCACGGGAGGGGCATTGGTGACAGCGGAACTGTCAAGGGAAGTTGACGTGGTTGATAAGTAGATCTAGGGCTGTCGTACGTAAAGGTGCTGTAAGCTCACTCTGCGATACGGTACGAGCCTCAGACCGACCAAGTTCTAGAAGAAAATGAAAGAGGCGAGGAGGAAAATGCAGAGCATTGTAGGCCATGATATGGCTGGTGAGGATAGAGAAGACTGCTGAGTTACGACAGAGGAAGCAAAACTGTCATGACTTCAGCTGGGGGATGCGCAGATTCGGCACGTCAAACCATGCGACAAGGAAGAGACTCCAGAAACGAGCAGGGGACCGTGGCCTGCCGGCCTGGGACGAGAAGAAGCAGACTACCGGTGAGGATGGTGGTTGGTGGTTGTATTCGACCCCACGAGGTCCTTGGACTGTCATACCCAAAACTCAACCAAGGCTCGCTAGGCTGAGGTGGCTCCGACTGGAGCAGCTCGAAAGACTTGCGGCAGCTAGAGAAGCCGTACCTGGGAGAAGGAATTGGTGCGCCCTTGACAACCAACGCAGAAAATCATCCACAACAAACAAACACATGCATAAGCAGACTTGCATGGCTTGATTCATCAGGTCTTTTTCGATATCCTCATAAAATGCGTGACCCGCGGTGTCTCACGTTTTTGGCGCTGAGAATAGCCGTGTCGAAAACGGTCTTCAGCCTATTGTAGCTTCTCAACGTGCACTAGAACAAGTCTGAGACAAACGCACGGTTCGCCGGAAGAAGTCACCATACAGGGTGCCGGGAATCGACTAAGATTTCAGCCGAACCTCATTGTTCGTTACGCTGCAGATGTTTCTGCCCTGATCGAGTATTCCGTGCTGTATGTTCGGCTATGTCAATTGTATTCGCGCGAGCTTAGTGGCCAAACCAGACCAGATCATCAACCGTGTGTTCTTAAGCGAGCAGACGCGAGGTCGGACAGTTTAGTGAAGGACTTGTCAGGCAGCCAGATCCAAGAGCCTTGTTGGGGCGCTCCGGGGCTTGCTTTTAGTTTGTGTTTATTGCAGTAGTTCAACAGTCGTGCAGGGATTCGCCATTTGCCGGAGCCAGCTGCGTAGGCGGGAAAAGCCATCCGGGTTTCCCTAATCTCAGACGCATTTCCGATTAGCCGGGGCGCAGGATTCAACGTCCAATCCTCGATCCATCGGGTATGTTGCGCATGCAGCAGGAGCAGAGAAAATGATCCTGGTGGATCGATTAATTTCCACGCGCGGGTGTGCCTCATGGAAACGTGATGCAATTTTCAGATTATGTCCAGAGCCAGCAACACGGCCGCTGGTTGACTTTTCCGCATTGTTCGTGGCCAGACCGCGGAAGGATTGAAACTGGCGGTCAAGCAGCAGGGTTTGACGGTTTGCAAAGGCGTGAAGTTCCCTGTCGCACCAAAGGCGGCCGCGATTCAAAATCTAGCCGCAGATCGAGAGACAAGATCAGCATTTGAACGATATGCAGTGCTAGATTACAGCCGTCTTCGCATGCCATCCTGGGCAGGGATTCACCGCCAGGACAAGACAACGAATCGACGAGGGAGGAGCCACGGTGGGTGAGGATTTCAATGTTCTCTCCTGGCCCAGTACGAGTATACGGCGACGAACGACCTAGCGGAGTCGGCAGGTCCTCGAAAACTTGCGAAGTTTTGGAACATCATTATGACCCTTGACTCTCTCCCCTGCGAACCAATGTACAACATTGCCGGGGCTTTAGTATTGTATCTGCACATTGATTAGCGTACGGCGTGTTGGGCCAATTGGCTGTAAGAGAGCTCGTTGTCGAAACCAAGACAGGTTTCTATTCTGCACGGTAGACCCGGATATTTCTAGGTGCCAGCTAGCAGCATGGCCGGATTTTGCTTGAGGTTTTCACTTTCAAAGTTGGAGCGGGTGAAGACCACGTATAGTCCTGAAGTCCTCGGGGAGCATTTCCTCTACTCCACCGACCATTGTGGCAATGCGTTGTTTGCTGAGGAAGTTTGCGAAGCCCGAAGAGCATCAATCAATGGTAGGTCGCTGCCTCATGCTTTATCTCCATGAAATCGCCTCACCATCGACAACGGACAAGGATGCTGGCCTCGGCGATGATGATCACGGCGCAGAGTCACCAAGGGGGTCCAGAGCTGTGTCAACGTTGAGGACTTACCAGCAGAGGTAGGGAGACGGATATGGCGAGAAAGAGTAACAACTGATGTTTCGGAAAGCTGAGCAAGGTTTTCGTCCCCCGGTCATGGTCGATTGGGTGCTCTCTACCTGCTACTCGCCAAAGATGGCAGGAGTCGTGTGGCCTGCAGGGAGCAAGCAACGATGCGATGATAGAGTTCGGAGGCGATGGTGTCTGGCTACCATTCTCTGACGGTCTCGCAGTCTGTCTCTATGTCACACAGCCAGGCATCTTGAGAGGAAAATGCCATAAATCGGTGGTCCTCCCTGGACTTCCGTGGAAGTACACAGGCACTGGGGCAAAGGCGAGTCTGCGAAGGCGACAAGAGAATGGGATGGGCCGGGTGCGAGGGCCGCGATGGGACATTGCCAGGGCCCAGGAGACATCCAGAATCGTCAATGATACTCAACAGAGTGTTGGCAAATCTGACGAGTTACATGGACGAGGGACGATCATTGAGTCGATGGCTGAGGCGAGACTGGTTGATGTAACGGTATTTCGCGACTCTACAAAGTGACACTGGCCGCCAGATTCTCCATCGGTGCATGGCGCCGACCTCCGACCCTATACGAGTACGGGCCTGCGCCCAGCGCCTGCGCCCACAACCACCCAGCGGCTCACTCGTACTGCTGACTACCCCTCGGCCTATAGGGGCTGGTCTAGGTGCCTATAGGTGCTACCTCACCTAATACAATAGCATCGCCAGTAGCCTCGTTCCAAGGCATCCAGAGGCTCGAGCTCTAACCAAAGATCACTAGCACCTCGTATTCCGTCCTCCCATCGCGCCTCGTCCCAGCACATCATCTCCTCCACATCTCTTCATCCGCTGTCACCGTAGTCCACTCCATCGCAACATTCCCTGCCTACAGTACGCCGTACAGGATGCTGGCTTCCTTTCTGTTGTAGTTGCACTCGAAATCTACACTATCCAGCTACCTCAGTGGCCCGTCGTTGGTTGTGTGGCATACTGGGAAATATCTGTTTACCCATGCCATGCTACTGCCACTCCATCCTCTACTACTCCTTCTGCCACTCATCACACGCTTGACTGGCATGTCACTGCGGCCCTCACTTACTCTGTGTTGCTCGTGACATCTCATTTCCTTTGTTAGGGGTGCCTTGTTGCTCAAACAATCCCCTTCAACATGGTGCCAGTTCTTTGTGCTCTTGCACCACGATCATTCTGATCCCATCATTGTCCTTGTCCTCACTCAGCCATGACCCTCCTCGACTTCTTCCGCAGCATTCTGCGGCATTTGGCTGCGATGCTCCTCTTTCCCTCCACCCTCAAGACCATGGCAGTGTCACCAAAGTCTTCATCGACCAAAGTCACGGTGGTCGAGACCAGGGCCGAACCATACACCCTCGACTCTTTAAAGGACGAGATCATGCGCCTATTCAGACAACCATGCACGATGCGACGAATGCTGTCCATGTCGTCTGCTCTGCGCATCCAATACAAGGCGAAATTGCAAGACAGCGAAGCCTGCATGCTACCCTCCTTCTGCCACACCTTACCGACCGGTCAAGAGAAGGGGACGTATGTGGCCCTGGATGTGGGTGGTTCTACGTTTCGGGTGGCTATGGTCGAGCTATGTGGAAGAGGCGGGCAGCAGTCTCCCATGACTGTCAAGCATATGAGCGCTTTCAAAATTGACGAACCGATACGAAGGCTGCCTTCCACACAATTCTTTGATTGGATTGCTGGTAGGATTCGAGACATTCTACAAGCACACCCAGGAGATTGGTCGCCCGTTGAACCTGTGTCACTAGGCCTGGCATGGAGCTTCCCCATTGAACAAACAAGTCACCGAAGTGGAAAGATGCAGGGTATGGGCAAGGGGTTCGCCTGTCACGAAGACACCATTGGTATGGATCTGGCGGGATTGATCGAGTCCGCATGCTCCCGCCAGCAAGTCAATGTCCATGTCAATGCAATCATCAACGATTCTTCCGCCACGCTACTTTCTCAGGCTTACATCGAGCCTGCCACTTCGATGGGGTTGATTCTTGGTACCGGCACGAACGCGGCGGCATTCCTTCCTGTGGCGTGTATGGGAAGATCCAAATTCGGAGTACGAGATTCGGCGTGGTTTCAAAAGGCAGACAAGGTCATCACCAACACCGAAATATCCATGTTTGGGAAGTCGATACTTCCCGAGACTCGATGGGATGAAGTATTGAACCAACAACATCAGCACCCTGATTTTCAACCTTTGGAATACATGACCACCGGTCGCTATCTCGGTGAGCTTCTCAGATTAATCATCCTCGAGGCCGTTAAAACAGGTGAACTGTTTGATGGTACCGTACCTCGTACTTTGAATGAGCCGTACTCCCTGGACACCGAGATACTGGCCAGGCTTGAAATGGATAAGTCAGAGGACGCAGAAGATTCTATCCGGGCCATTCAAAAGGCTCTGGAGTTGTTGAGTCCTCCAACTACCAAAGAAGTTGCATTCTTGCGAGCTGCCGCGGAGTCAATCTCATACCGCGCGTCTGCATACATATCTGTGGCAGTTCACGCGTTGTGGGCCTTGCAGAAGGATGCAGATATCAAGCCCAAATCAGCATCAGGCGTTCCGAGAACCTCGATTGCGTGTAATGGGAGTGTTATCCTCAAATACCCAGGGTTTAAGGGTAGGTGTGAAGACTTTCTCCGAGGGATGCTGTCAGAAGAAGGGCGGGGGTCTGTCGCCGAAGAGATTGTACTCCGGGCAACGGATGAAGCAGCAATATTTGGGGCCGCCGTAGCTGTCGCATTAGCCGATGTCCCTTGAGCTTCATCAGCGATTCTGTTGATCCTCCTCGACTATTCGATGTTTGAAACTCTAGAGAGTGATGGCACCGGAGACAAATTCTTCTGGTCAGGACCGACAAATTGAGCACTCCTGATGTCACCGGAGATTGGCACAAGAAAAGCTTGATCTCTGCCAATATCTCAAAGCTGACGGACGACGACTTTCTCGCGAGTTTCGAGAAGATTCTCTATGCGCAGAAACCGACCTTCCGTCTTCGCCTGTCCTGGTGCTCGCCGTTCCTGTTGGGCACACCATATTGCAAGTGGACGCGCAAGACAAACTTCATCCCTGCTGTCAGGAATATCGTCATTGTACAACTGACTGTCAGTTGTTGACGATGCGACCTGAGGCGAGTGCCGAATACCTGTGTGTTTGGTAAGACGTGTTTCTTGGCGTTGGGAGAATTCCCCGTGTGCGCGGGTAATAGAACATGTACGGATGGACAATACGCTTGAAAAGAAAGATGACCGTGAACCGTGCAAAAAAGATAGAGCTGTTGGTGCATGGACGAGAGCATAGATTGATGCTATGCATGGATTTTGACATATAATGAATACATAAGCATATACATACCATGCATAAACCGAGAGTTTCTCCTCTCTGAGGGACTGTGCCCCATGTGTCAATTAATAGTACAAATCTCGAGTCAAGCACCGTCAAGGCTTTCTACCATAAAGGTATGTACGTAAAGTACCAGGTATGGCTTTGACGGAAGTCCGGACAATCTCCTTGTCGTCACCGACTCGACGGGAGTCACGGTGGGAATGTTACGAGTACATGCTCCGTAGTCCGGGAACATGCAGCAGTCCCTGAGTCAGCATTCACCCATCGGTAACTAACTAGTATGTACATATCTTTGACGCACGATGCCATGGCCTCCCCGAACCTCACTCAATTCGCACTATTAGTACGATATCAGTCATCCATAGCTACCTGGTGACAAAGGTATATGTATATATACATTATATTGTTGACGTTGATGACATGTACAGCGGAGAAAAATTGACGATGCCCGGCGATCCTCGAGCCCCCCGGTGGGATACGATGGCCCTACAGGACCGTGTGTGTGAGCGTGGTCATGCATGAGTGTATAGGTGTATGAGCCGTCAACGAGTGTACCAGGAACAAGGTGTGTGTCTATCACTGTATGAGTGCGTGTCCGTGCGTGTATGTGTATGTGTGTACCTAATACTACATCAAACATTCATGAGGGTATCAACGTGAAAACTGTGAAAGCTTCCCCCTCTCCAGTAACTCAGTAACTCCAGTCGCAAACCTCAAAAGATCTACCGTAAATATCAATACAAGTCTCCTTCGACCCCGTCATTCCCCTCTCTTAATCATCAGAATGGACAAGTTCTCAAAAATCCCCTCCAGAACAAAGTAGGGGTCACCACTCTGGTCACCTGTGCATGGTCTCAATAGGGACTTTCATTAGAATGACTGGGTAACGTCGCAGATATACACTGAACTGATATTGGATTTGTGGGGTTGGCCATCAATTACCTTGTCATCAAACCTGTAATGGGGTGTGGGAGACATAAAACCCCCTTTCAGTCGACTGAAACTCTCCTCATTCGATCAAAGGCTCGAGTCCATCGATCTTTGGCATGCCTGTCGCCGTACAACGATGCACGTACCTCGACATGAACTGCGCAAGGTGATCGGTTGTCCTTATACCCAGCCGTTGAGCCATGGGTCTGGCAACCCCAACGAACCACTGGTGGTCTTCCTCTCGTTGTGCCAGTTGTACACCCAGGCAAGCCATCCAGAACCTGAGCTCCTCGTCCTGGACATCCTCCTGCCGAGTTCCTTCGACGTCCTGACCCCAATGGGCCCTGAGCCGACTCACATCTGTGAAGGAGAACCTCGACGGATCCGAGACAGCTGCTGTCGGCCCTGAAGAGGCTGTTCTTGCAGCTCTAGTACTCTCCATGTCCGCTATCACGAGCAAGAAGACCTGGCTGAGACGTTTTGAAACCTCAGCGTAAATATTCGCTCCACCAGGAGATTCTGGGTCGTTCGACGGCAACGAGAGAAGTCGATGGGCAAGAGCATAGGCCCTTCGCGCGGACCATCTCTCTATCGGAGACTGCGAGAAATTGGTCACATGGCAGTACTGCACAACTTGAAACCACTGAACCACGTCGATGACCAATGTCCGGATGTCAGGTCTAAATCTGAACCCGTACTGCACCAGCGCTACTCCACTGGGAACGATACCACCCCTAGCCAGGCTTGGAAGGATAATGTCACGCATCTGCTCCCGCGGTAACAGCCCAGGATCCCAGTCAAGCGCAATGAATGGCGTATCCCCGCTACCGCCAGCACTCTGAAGGTCCCAGAGTCGATACAGCGCTCGGATGGGCGCGTCGAGATTGGCTATGCCGCCCAGCATCTGCACGAGGTTCGCGACCATATTGAGATGCGTCCTTGCACCTTCAAAGCTCGTGGTATATCGCTCGAAGGTGGAAAGAGCAAGCAGATCGAAGACCAACATTTGATCGGCTCGTGGCCCGGGCTGGATCTGGCCCGACAGATAGTGCCGCAGGTGTTGAAGGGCCTTGCTCATGCAGTATTCTGGAGCGTCGTTGCGGTCTAATCGGAGGTGTAGCACAAATTTGAAAAAGCCGCTGCTCGCCGCAAGGAGACAGTACATATGCATTCGATTCGCAAGACAGCCTTGGACAATGTGCGTGATTGTGTCAGTGATCGATTCCGGAGACACACCATCGTCCAGAGCTTGCAGATTCTGGAAGATGGACGGCAGCCACTCATTCACGGCATTATCGAAGGTTGTCTGCGACCACCATGCATCCTCGGGCGTTTCAAGGAATGGGAATGGGTTGTCGGGAGTGGTGCTAACCGTGGTGGTTAGGGGAACAGGAGAAGGTGCTGCCGAAGTCTCTGCAGAGCTGGTCTCTGAGAGATTGCCTGTTCTTCCCCAGCCGACAACGCTTTGTGCATGACTTGCTTGGTTCTGTGCGTTGTAAAGTCTCTGCTGTCGACGCAAAGCGGCCCGCCAGTGTCTGGCATGGCTGGTGATTGTCCGGAGCTCATCTCGTTCTTGTCGTGTCGCTGACAGCGTCTCCGATTCTGGAGTCCTATTAACCCAAAGCAAGTCTGGTGTACTGTTACTGCTAGTCCTTGCTCGTCCACGTCGTGATGACGACGATGACATTGCAGATAATCGCTGGCTAAACTGGATAGGTGAGAAATGTTCTTGCAACACTTCACCGCTGCCCTACGGGCAGAATATAGAGATCCATCGTCCATATCTATTCCGGCCAAGCACAGGTCGCCGACTGAGAGATATTCGGTGTAGGCATGATGCAGACACTTGGTGATAGTGCCATCATCACCGCTGTGAGCCGAGCAGAACCGGCTTCTATCGCTGTCATAGTCGACGGTGCACTGACGGCCAGCTCATGCTATTCCCTTTCAAGATCAGTACTCGCAGCCGCAGGCTGAGTGGCAAAGGGTCCTGAATATTTGTGTAAGCCTTTGCGGAAGCCTTTGCGGATGCACTTGCGGATGCACTTGCACACGCAAGGCAGATGGGCACGGCTAGGGATACTGGCACTTCCTGCTGGGCTTGAGTCAAGTCCACCAAACATTATCAAGAAGTTTGAAAATCGTTCAGCCTAATCGGATCAAAGCGCCCAGAGAAGCGCCACCCACCACGACCCGAAGACTACTTTGTCCTCCTGGACGACGCAAGTTTACCGCGTGGTAGCAGGAAAATCTCGCGAGAGCCTTTGAGGACAGGAAAGCCGTTAGCGAGGTAACGATCAAGCTTTGAGCCATTGCGGTACTGTCGGAAAGTATTTCAGTACGAGTGCAATCGCCATCAAAAGGCCGTTCCGAAGGTTAAATGTAGCCGCTCAGCCGAACCTTGGTGAGTGTCCGATGGGGTCACATCGCGCTCGTCTCCCCGTCTCACCAGAGATCGGTCCAGAAGACACATGGGAACTCTGCTGGAGATTGAAAATGCTCTCTATTATGAGAGCAACCAACTGGGATTTGCATGAGACGAGCTCAGCGATATAAGAAAGCCGCAGAATTGCGCACGATCGATCAAACCAGGGCACATGTCAAGATTCTAATGCACGATCAGGTGCATCTATCATACAGGGAGGAATCCGCCTCTGCCTGTGTCATTGGACCATCAATCGAATGGCGGATTCTCCATGGGTTCCGGTGCCTGGGAAATGATATGTCATCAACGACGACAGCCGTTTGAAAGTTTCGCGTCAAGGCCCCAGCTACCACTACAACTGGCCATAAAAGTGCTCGAAAAAAAAGCGGACGATTTGTGCGGGAAGACGGTTGAACCCTTTCGCGATTAGTGTGTTGTACGAGTAACCACAGTCTATTACTCGTGCTCGTACCTTACATAGTGCGACGGCGAGACTCGCACCAAGACAAGGGAATGATAGAAGTCGCCACCGATACATCCTGCGTGAAGGTCATTTGTGGACGTGAGAGATGGACTGTTCCTGGCGCATCTCGCGGCATCGAGATAGACGTCTCCGCCTGTAAGGTTTCCGGTCTGTTGGGAACGTGTGCATAGGGCTTGGTCTAGGCCCAAAAGGGTCGCGTGCATCTCTCTCTTTGATCGCCAAAGTTGTATCAGTTCAACTCACCCAGTGGTGCTTGACTCTTGAGAGCAAAGGATAGTAACCATCGGGAGAAAGGATCCGATGGACACCTCGCGTTGAGGAAAAGCGCGAAAGCGCGACCGTAGAACAAAAGTGCAAAAAATGACGCACTATGGCCGACGCAAAACCGAGATGACTATATTGAGTATAGGATCTTCGCGCAGTGGAATTTGTAACACACCCCGACGAGAACGCAACGCAATTGCAAATTGTTGATTTGAGTGCATGAATCAAGTCTGCCAGCAACAAGGACCTCGGACGGCTAACCGCGGCGAGAGCAGGACAAGACGGGGCTCAACTTGGTCCTGTGTACCCGTAAAGAACCGAGAACATCGCGACGATGACCCCCGAGAGTGTTAGTACCTAGAAGTAAGTGCGTGCATTTTGCTCACGAGGGTGCAAAGGAAGCATCAACACCTTCTCGCACATACTGTACAGTAATACAGTAGAATGGAAACCGCAGGTCGAACTCATGGTGATTGGTGGGAAAAGGCTTGCAGAGCCCCGGACAAGTATCCGACGTCGAATAAAGCCATATTGTATGGCATGCAACTCTCCACATCTCCACCAATTGCTGGAGGTTCATCGCAGGTTGCAGCGACCGTTGGGACCACGAGTATACGTCCTCACCAGGAAAACAGAACACGGACACAGCGGCTGCAAGATCTGCACGAGCACCGAAGCCTTTCTTTCCACCCGAGCAATAAACTATATCGAGGATGGCGTCCATCAAGGCGAATTGCCGCAAGGTGGTTTGCATTGGCAGAAACTATGCGTATGCATTCCAGCAACCATGGCCGTCGATGGGACTCACCAGGGAACGCTGACATGTTTGCAGCGACCACATCACTGAGCTAAACTCTGCCCGACCAGCACAGCCCTTCTTCTTCCTCAAGCCTCCCTCTTCCATCCTGCTGCCGAACAAAGGTCCAGTCATTCGCCCTCGCGGGGTCAACTTGCATCATGAAGTCGAACTCGGCCTGGTTATCGGAGAGACTCCCTCCCCAGAGGGGCTGAAGAACCTACAAGCTTCGGACTCCAAGATGCTGAGTTATATCAAAAGCTATTTCCTCGGTATCGATCTGACCGCCCGAAACGTACAAGACGAGGCGAAGAAGAAGGGTCTGCCCTGGAGCATCGCAAAAGGCTTCGACACGTTTCTGCCCATAAGCCATGAGATTCCCTTTGACCGGATACCCAATCCGCATGACGTGGTGCTTTGGCTCAGCGTCAACGGCACCATCAAGCAAAAGGACAATTCCAACTTGATGCTGTTCGATATCCCCAGGATGATGAGCGACATCAGCAAGGTCATGACGTTGGAAGAAGGCGACATCATCCTCACAGGCACTCCGAAGGGTGTTGGCCCGCTGGTCGGAGGCGATGTTGTTAAATGTGGCCTAGAGGCAGACGGTAGGGAAGTGGTCGAGGCCAGAATCGAGGTGCAAGTGGTAGACGACACCACCGAGGGAGCATACGAGTTCAAAGAGACGTGATCCTCCCCGTTCAGAACACATTTTAAAGCTGTCGATTGATTTGCGCAAAAGTTTTTGGACATGCTGTGCGCAGCTGTCTGCCCTATCTAGATTGAAACACAGCCAACGTTCTGAAACCCACCCATGGTCTGTTCTGAGGAAGTCCGGCCGGAGCTTTTCATACATGTCTCCCTGATATGCGAGCACGCCTCTTCTTCAGCCCTCGCTTGAGGTTGACAAGATCGGAATCTCTGGAGGTGGTGGCAAGGGAAGACGATGGGCGACACGCCTATGCTTGGTGACAGGCATTTCCTGCGCATTGTTGTGCTTGATGCGCTGTTCGTAGAGGTACCCTTCGTCACCGCTACTTTCGCTCGCAGCCCCTGTGAGTGCCCTTTTCTGCGGTACAAGTCGTGGGACGCAACTGATACCACCTCGAGGCTGCTTCGAATTACCTTTGGTTGGTTCTTGTTGGCATGATCTCTGCCCAACTCTCTCATTCTCCTTACACCCCGCAGGCGACTGTGCTTCCTCCATCCCATCATCTATCCCCTGGGCTCGAGTGACTGCAGGGTTGTGTCCCGCTATCGCCTTCGCATGTCCTGTGTCTTTTCCTCCCGATGCACGACCTGTCTTCGTGGATTCATGACCCCTACCCTGTTTTGGACCCGATGCTTTCTCCTTCAGGGCTTTGCGCTTTTGCGAGCTTGAAATTGACATGTTTTTTCGATAACTGTCACCCAGCACTTGCGACTCGCTCTTCGCTGGCTTCTCGGCGGCCTCCATCGCTGTTCGGTTGCCTTTCTCAATCAACCGCTGGCTCCGTCGCAGTGGCATCATTCGAGTGTCATTGTTTCCAGTTGGAACACGGCCGGGAGCATTTGAAGCCCTCTTTGCCGTCGATCTCTTCTTCTCCAGAAGCGGTCCCATCTTCTTGGAGTACCTGGCCGAGATCTCGGCGCTCGGAGCAAGAGTCGAACTTGGTGCCTCGGGAATCTGTGAGCTGATGTCTCCGAACGAGTCTACATTTTCCCAAGTCCAGCCTTTGAGTTCCAGCCATTGCCGGCATTGTTTTCTTTGCACTGTCTTGAATAGACCATCGGCAAATCTTCGCACGACCATCTCTTCAAAAGTAGCAGGCAAAGCTTGCACCAGGCTGTGGGCTCGGGAGTAGTAGTGCTCCCAGCTTTCGAATTTCTCCTGCGTGAGATTGTTGGCTCTGGTGAGTTCATTTGCGGGTGCTCGACACTCTGACAAGAAACTTAGCGAATCATTGTCGTCGACGCTGAGAATTCGGTGACCGGCATAGCTGACGGTATTGACATTTTCATCCAGATCCAGGTCAGAGGGAATCGAGGATTGGACTGCCGGTTTCGTAGCGGCGTCATGATGGGGATTCAAGGCGGGATTCGCGGATCTCTCTGGGAGGTACGTTCTCTGAGAATCGTGTACCTGAATGCCTGTATGCTCTTGGAGTAACGGGTTAGCCACTGCACCCATCCATGTCATGACAAGCGCTGTGCTTACCCTCAACGCTGTTGTTGACGCGGCTCACAGAATCCAGTGAAGCGTCAGGAGGTTGTATCGGGCCCGTCAAGAGATGGATGTGTTCAACGAGAGCAGCGTCCGCTTTGCTCTGAAGGCCAGTTTCGAGTCCCTCGAGCCGAGCATCGACGGTCTGGAAATGAGATTTCGAGGCTTCTGCGGCATGTTGAAACAGGGTCTCAATCCGGGAGAGTCTTTCCTCTAGCATTCTTCTCTCTGGCACGGTGTCCGCACAGTATCGTGCTACTTCACCCTCGTGTTTCGCCGTTTCTGCCTTGAGCATTTCCAGATCTCCACGTAGGCATCTGATCTGAGCGGCTTGCTCATCGGATCTTGCCTCGTACAGTTTGCGTAGAGATTGTGAACTTGCCCGATCGGCCTGATATCCTCGGACAATGATCTTGAGCTCTTTCACTTCGGCTCTGGTGCAGATGAGTTCGTCGTGGTACGCCTGCGTCTGCCTGTGAAGATGGGCATTCTCACGTCTCAACTGGTGGGCTCGGAGGAGATCGACTGCACAGCCGACTGTAGCTTTTCGATCAGATATCATCATCGGTGAAGCTTGGGAGATAGTACGCTCAATCGGTGGATATCAAGAAGATGTTCTGGACGTGTGGGAGAATAGCCAATGCACGGAACTGAGGTACAATACCACCTTGGAAAGGACACAAGAACGAACGTCGAGAAACACAGGAAATTTTTGACAATTTACTCAATTTGTCTACCAGTCTATCGCAGAAACAATTGTCCTCGTCCTTCGTGTCACATGAGAAATGCTATGAAGTGCATGCACTCTGTTGTGCAAGTCTGAGAGACGATAGCCAACGATTGCCAGCTAGCATATCAAGGAAAAAAGAACCAACGCCGGCGAAATCCACACCAGCAGCGACGAAAAGCCGTCAATTCTGGTATCATCGCGCTCGTATGCACATCGCATATTGATGATCCCATTTAACAAGTCGGAAAAAATTACATGACTTTTTTCGTGCTGCGACAACATTGAGCCAAGCAGTCGGAGGCAAGCTTCATCCCACTTTTCTCAAGCAGTCGCGTACAACCACCAAGCAACAAAACGCCTTCCACATGCTGGGAATGCATTTGGTCGAATTGCTGCGATCCAGAAAACCGTTTAGATGAGGTCAGCAACGTTCATTGGCATCTCTTCGATCTGAGTGCTGTAGAATTGCTCAATTTCTCTCATCATGCGCACATCATCGGCAGTAACGAAGTTGATAGCAACACCCTTTCGGCCGAAACGTCCACCACGACCGATACGGTGGATGTAGTTCTCACGGTTGGCTGGGAGATCGTAGTTGATGACCAGGGAGACTTGCTGGACATCAATACCACGGGCCAGAAGGTCGGTGGCAATGAGAACACGAGAGGAGCCGGAACGGAACTCCTTCATGATGACATCACGCTGAGCTTGCTCCATGTCACCGTGCATGGCTGACACAGTGAAGTCGCGAGCCGTCAGCTTGTCAGTAAGCCAGTCAACCTTTCTTCGGGTGTTGCAGAAGATGACGGCTTGAGTGATGGTGACAGTTTCGTAGAGATCAGAAAGAGTGTCCAGCTTCCATTCCTCCTTCTCAACAGCAATGTAGAATTGTTTGATACCCTCCAGGGTCAATTCGGCCTTCTTGACGAGAATGCGGACAGGGTCGCGCATGAATTTAGTGGTGACTTCGAGAACGTCTTGAGGCATAGTGGCGGAGAGAAGGACGACCTGGGTTGATTGAGGCAAGAGCTGGAAGATGTCGTAGATCTGCTCGGTAAAACCGCGAGAGAGCATTTCATCGGCTTCATCCAAGATGAACATCTTCATGTTGTCGGTCTTCAGCACGCGTCGCTGGATCATGTCCTGGACTCGGCCTGGAGTTCCAACAACGACCTGAGGGCCATCTTGAAGCGCCTTCATGTCTTCCCGAACATTGGTGCCACCAATGCAAGCGTGGCATTCGACGTTCATGAAGTCGCCGATAGCCACAACGACCTTTTGAATCTGCTGAGCAAGCTCACGGGTAGGAGCAAGGATCAGAGCCTGGCAGGCCTTGAGGTTGGTATCGATCTTTTGAAGACAAGAGATGGAGAAGGTAGCGGTCTTGCCAGTACCGGACTGGGCTTGGGCGATAACATCGGAACCCTTGATAACGGGCATGATGGCACGTTGCTGGATGGCGGATGGTCGTTCGAAACCATAGGCGTAGACACCTGAAAAATTTGATTAGCGCCGGTCGTCTCATTTGGTAGCATCATGGGAAATTGACATACCTCGTAGAAGCTCGGGCTTCAGGTTCATCGCATCGAATGAGTCGGTGACTTCATCGTAGTTGGACTCGATTTGGCCTAAATGTCACAAAAGTTAGCCCGTGTTCATCGTCGCAGTCAGATCAGGGGGTAACGGCCAGACATGAACGCCATCAGGTGGCGCTCCCGTCGGCATCACGCTTGGTTGATGGTAACGTACCTTCTGGGACCTCCTCAAGACCTTTGTCCGCCATGATTGCGAGAGAAGTCGTGGGATCACTGGCGACTGCGCCTGTGATCTGAAAGCGCGGGGTGAGAGTGGCGTGAGAAAGACTTAGGCGCTGCTGCGGCGTCTAAGTCGAAAAAACTGCTTTTGTCTTGCTTTCTAGGTCAAAGGATTCTCGATTGTGAGAATCCGGATGATCTAGAGTAAGTTGTGTGAAGTTGTGGTTGTGAAATGTATGTGATAGACGAAGATCAAATTTTTTTTGGATCTTGAGACTTTGCGCAGCCTTAAATACTGCCTTGGCAAAATGCACTAGGGGCGACCACAGCCACCCGAACCCCAAAGTGTTTGGCTGCTTTGCCCGACTCAGTCCAGCCTTGTCCACCATCTTCCACAGTGGCGAATGTCCTAGGGATTTTTGAGCCTCGAATCACAATAACCAGGGACTGTTCTGGCCGATGCTGGATTGCTCTCGCGTAATCTGTGATCAGCTACCTAGGTAGATTCGGGCTCTTCTCGTGTACCACTTCGACTCTAAGTCTGGCCTCGCCTGGACTCAGGACCAACGAATGATCTCTACCATAACTGTACAGCCGGACACAATCCCGGACGCACCAATTCCAGCTGAATACGATGTGTCAAAGGACCAACCGCAGATTCTAGAGGACTCATTGGCTTCGGAAGATGAGGCCGACCAGCATCCTCTTGGAGTGCGACCGGCAGGAAATGCCCTGACCTCGACGGAGAACGCTCAGAGACATATGGGGTTCTTTGGTCAGCTACCAGACAGCCTACTCTTGGTGCTATTGGAATTCCTGGACAACCCATCCCTAGTCTCTTTGGGCAGTACTTGTCGCGGCCTATATGCGTACTCGACGTTCGATCAATTATGGCGAGATCTCGCAATCAACGACCCTAGGGAGGACTTCGAGTGGCGCGGGAGTTGGAGAGCGTCGGTGAGACGACTTCCCACACCGCAGCTTGCGAGTGTGGACTGCCGACACCTGTACTCTGATGCATTGCATCGACCGTTTCTCTGTTCACAGATCTCGCTCAAACCCTATGTCTGCGGCATACCTAGACGCAACGAAATACCGAGGCTGAATGACTTGTCTGCCTTCGAATTCGACAGGGCATGGGTGGACAGGCCCTTCATTTTGACAGAACCCGTAAAGAAGTGGCAGGTCTATAATGAATGGGACCAGGATTTCCTGCTTGCCAGATACGGGAAGACCCCCTTTCGTGCAGAGGCTGTGGATTGGCCCTACGAGAGATATGCGGCATACATGGCCACGACAAAGGACGAAAGCCCGCTATACTTGTTTGACAGGGACTTCGTTGAGAAAATGAACCTGAAAGTGGATGCCGACGGCGCCTACCTCCCACCGGATGCCTTCCAAAGCGATTTATTCACGTTGCTCAGAGAACAAAGACCAGATCACCGATGGCTGATTATTGGACCGGAAAGGAGTGGAAGTACTTTTCACAAGGACCCCAATGCTACCAGTGCCTGGAATGCGATAATTCGTGGTTCGAAGTATTGGATCATGTTTCCTAGCGATGTGCTCCCTCCGGGTGTCTATATGAGCGAAGATCAAAGCGAGGTGACCTCGCCTCTCAGCATTGGAGAGTGGCTGTTAACTTTCCATGCCGAGGCGCGGAGCACCCCTGGCTGTCTAGAAGGCATCTGCCGAGAGGGAGAAGTCTTGCATGTCCCATCTGGATGGTGGCATCTTGTGGTCAATCTCAGTCCCGCCATCGCTATCACTCAAAATTTCGTCCCTCGAGCCCATCTTCGGTCCACAGTCAAATTCCTGCGGCACAAGCCTGATCAGGTCTCTGGTTTCAAGAACAACGTTGTCGACCCACACGCCCTCTTTATGGACCGCTTACGGCAGTCAGACCCTGATCTTGCGGCCTCTGTCGAAGAAACCAAAAAGAGGAAGTGGGAGGAACTGGTGCACGATCCAAGCCAGTCCAACCAAGACTCGGGTGGTTTTAGCTTCGGATTTGCCGACGATGTAGAGGAAGACATTCAATGAGGATGTCATGATGCATGTTTAATGACAGGCTACAGACTTGGTCGATGTTAAGCTGCGGCCGAAAACAATGTATCCAACAAATGCTCCGGCGGCGACAGCTAGCATTACCCAACCATTGTAGGTCATGAAGAGAAGCCTGTGACATCAGCCTCGTCTCTCGCCGACCAAGTTTGGAACTTACATGATGAAAAAGCTGTAAAACACTTGCACAGCATAAAGCAACCCTTTTATGATTGTTCCCTTCCGTTCCGCCGTCGCTTTCGAGTCTCTCCCTACGACGAGCAGTGAGCTTGATTCGTTCAATTGAGGTGATGCGCCTTGACAAGATCAGACACGTATATGGCAAGAATGAGGCTTGAAGGACGTACTGGTGCCACCCGTGCTGTAAGCAGCCATTTGAGCACTATGTTGCTGTTCGTATCGCCTGCTGATTTCGCGGACGCACTCGTAGCCCGCTGTCAAAAGGACGATGGCTAGGAGTGATACGACGAGGGAGAAAGTGCCAGTTACTCTCCACTGGCGAAAAATGATGCACAGGTTTTCCGAGGACCAAGTAAACAACATCTGTTCAAGTCAACATCACGCTGCTTGTCATCCATGGGACACTTGCATTCATAGAGCACTTTCCCCCCATGTCCATGTCTCCGTGATCCATACCGCCATGACCCATGCCAAAATGATTCATGATCGAGAACTCGGGTAGGTCGTCGCGCCTTAATATCTGAGTGAACAAGGAATCCTGGGAATTTAAGTTGTTCAGACGCAAGCCATAGCATGATCGTAAACATGTTGAACGAGGTTCCCGAGACGCGGCGCAGGGGCTTTGCACTTGATGCTCATATGCATCACCGTACGTACTTCACTGGATCTTTTCACTGTCTTGCGCAGTCTCGCTTCCCAGACTTTCGAGCAGCTACGCAGAACGAAATAAACATCCGCGATTGCCAGAAGACATCGCGCCGTGCCATGGCTGAGAATGTACCGCCAACTGGCACGGCAGCGAAGCCTGCCGCCAGTGGCGACAGACCTGGCCTTCCGTACTACGAGAAATTGAGACGTGATTTACGCGACACCTTACAGAAGAAACGTCTTCTAGATCGCAATATGGTAGGGTCGCTTGCGCTGTTCAGGCAAGGAGTGCTGACTCAATCAGACTGCCGTGGAAGACCAAATCTACCGTCAAGAGACTGCCTACCTCGAAGAAACATCGATCGCAGGAAACATTGTGAAGGGGTTCGACAACTACATTAAAGCATCTGCTGTGGCGGGGGCGGCGACATCTGCAGGAGGCACAATATCCGGGAGCGCAGCTGGAGGTGGACTAGGTGCTGGTCGAAGAAAGGCTGTGGTGAACGATTCAGACCGTGTCTTCTCCCGCAGCTCAGTCTCCTACATGCGCGATTCAGACTCCCCCAGTAGTTCTACAAGCACACCGAATCATGCTGGTACTCCAACAGGGAGTTTTACGAACGAGAAAGGCGGCGACAAGAAGAAGAAAAAGAACACGGCCACAAATGATGATGACGCCGACGGTCGGGCAACCAAGCGGCAGAAGATCGGATTTGGGGGTTCCAGAAAGGCTCAGGATGACTGACGACGTTATGGCGCTTTGGTGGTTCTATGGTAGTTTGAGGCGTCCGAGGCGTCAGTATAGGGACCGGAGCACTTGATTGACAGACTCAACGAAACCGCTTTGATTTAGCACGTTAACTACTCGTCCTGCGAAGAAACACTCTCACCCAATGTTGGAGAAACGTGATTCGACAGACGGTAGAAAGACGGCTGGCTGTCTGTACATGTTGGGTTTGCCCTTTTAGATGAATATTACCTCGGCAATGCTTGTGCCATCAACAATACGAGTATATTTAAGGGCGAACTGTCCATAAGTGTTCCATCATCTCTTCGCAAGACTACCGATGTTTCACAGGAACATCCTGACCAAGTCACACAGTCGGATTTGTCTGTCTTTTCTGTCCCGGAGGTGGATTTCGACACAGAGTCGTCGAGACATCATGGCACCCTTATCACCCACATCAGCCGTAAGTCTTATACTCTCACGGCTTGGTAGTATGATAACCTTTGACAGGCGGCTCTTGAACGATTAAGACAGTATAAGCCGCCAGAAACGGTATGGCCTTCAATGCCGTTGTCACGCAAAGCGGCTGTGCTGATCCTTCTGTTTGCCGATGCCTCTGGAGAATTAAGGGTTGTCATCACCATGCGAGCGAGTACCCTGAGTTCATACTCTGGACACGCGGCATTGCCAGGAGGAAAGGCCGAAGAAGGAGAGTCGGCATTCGAAGCTGCCAGACGGGAAACATCCGAAGAGATTGGTCTCCCCAGACGCGAGAGTGCACTGCCTCCTCCCTTCAGAGTTGAACACCTTTGTGAGATGCCTACAAATCTGGCCAAAACAGAACTCTTCGTCCGTCCCTGCGTGGCTTTCCTACACTCTTACGATCCCGAAACGGGACTCGATGCCAACGTCGCAGAGAAGCTCCTCCCCAGGCTAGATGCGAGAGAAGTGGCTGCTGTCTTCACTGCTCCATTTCGGAACTTTTTATACCATCAAGACCTACCTAATCAGGACAATCTCCCTGGTGATCCAGATGATTGGTACGAAGGTGCCTGGACCGACTGGCATCAGAACCAATGGCGTATGCACAATTTCTTTGTGCCGGTGACAAACCAAATTGTCTCGAAGCCGAAAAGAAACGAAGGGCAAAAGATCACTGCCGACCACTTGGAGAAACTATCTAGGTACCGAGTGTTCGGTATGACTGCAAGGATTTTAGTCGATGCAGCTCGCGTCGCTTATAACCAGGAACCAACATTCGAGCACAACAGTCATTTTGGCGATGAGGAGATGATAACCCGCCTTCGCAGAGTCGGACGATTGGGCGACATAAGAAGGCCAACGGATGAGCTCACCAAAGAAGACCTGGTCAAAGCCGCAAAGTTATGAAGGCTGCGTTGTGTTAACTGGAGTTGGCAGAACGCGGAAGTCGGTGGAATGTGGGCTGTTGAGCGCTCCGTCTCAGCCCAAAAATATCTTCCGCCATCATTCCTACGTTTTCAGACGATGAAACATTTGCCCTGGTGCGAATGAAGATGCTGTCTTCACTGCCGTGCGATCGCAAGGGAACAATGGGTGCTCTGGTGCCGCGGCCGAAACCGTACTTCTTTGTTTACGTTTTGCTGTATTGTTTCTGTATCGGCTATAGCCAGGCCAGAATGCGTTCGTCTTTTACATGAAGACCATGTCTCATTAAGAAGCGAACATCTGACTCGACAGCAAGGACTTGATTAGCGAAAGTCAGCATGATGCACGTTATCGGAGCTTCGAAACAATCATGGATTTATCTTCTCGACCTCCATCGGCACACCGCAGACTCGCGACACCTCCACCACCGTCAAAAGCACTCCTAGAGCTGCAGAGACAAGGTTTAGAACTAGCAGCCTCCCGATCTGAGAGCAGTTTGTACCTAGACGTGCGTCAGAATCGATCAGCAAAATCTACGCCTTCCGACCGAGACAAACCTCTACCTCTTGAGCCTTTCGAGAAACGGCGATCATCCAGTGTTTACAGCAATGATACAACAATTAGCAATATCATTCGCATGTATAATGGACAGCAGGAGTTGATCGACACTCCAACCCTGCCACGATTGCATCAACCACAAGCATATCGAGATACTATAGCTCCGCTGCTCATCAAACGGCTCAGTATCAGTAAACCACCATCACCCAACCCGCTAGAAACTCCCGGAGGGGGCGACAGCTCATCTACTGCTTCAGTAAAGCCAATACCTCTGTCACCAAACGATGGCCCGAAGAGCAACAAGACGGCGCCCACGTTTCTCGAGTTTTCGCGATCGCTTCGAGAGCGACGAAAAGAGTTGGACTCTGCCTTGTCTGCATCACCACCGGATCATCACCATCAAGTGGCGTATAACACCTTGGCGCTTCCTTCACCTTATGTGTCCTCGGTCGAGTTGTCCCTGTCTGTCTCCCATACACCACCGCTCCCCGACGCCATGTCCGGCAGCATATCGGATGTCAATGATTCTGATTTGCTTCCCCCTCCAGTGGAGTTTGGAGATTCGAGACTTCCTAGTCCTGTGTCCGACGACTGGGACAATCAGCCCTACACACGAAGTGTAAGCCCTGGAGATACTGGCATAGAGAGGTCACAACACGAGAGTCCTGAAAGCAGGTTGTCGAAGTCTTGGCTGGACGCAGAGTTTGTGCAGAGTCCTGTATCTGCGTCAAACCGGCCGTGGGAGCGGACAAGTCTGGCTCCGAAAATGCACTCGGGCGAGAGCAACTACGGAGACATTATTTCCGATTCTGCTGGCAAGGGCCCTACCATAATCGAGAATACTCAGCCCATGAGGGAGTCAGAACGTAATAGTGCGCGATCGAGCCTGCAGCAAGGTGTTTCGAATCTGTGGAGGGCGCTCTCTCTGTCCAGGCGAGGCGCGGCTTTGGAAGATTATCATGAAGAAGAAGAACCACCACGGCAAAGACAATTGGCGAAACCAGCAACACCTTACCAAGTTTATGGCGCAGAAATATGGTCGAAAAAGATGACAAAAAAGCAGAGGCAACAGCCGAAAATGCAGCGCACCCGCAAAGCAGACGTGTCTACCGACTTGGGCCAGGCCTATCAAAATGGTCAGAGTCAGTTTGTTGGCGTCATTGAGGGCGCAAGACGGAAGCTGACTAGACGGGCATCTCAGAAGCGGCGAAGGAAATTAAAGCAGAGTATTGTGCTGGTTGGACCAACACGCACAGCCAGCACGGTTTCCTTCGTGGGTGACAAAGAAGAATCTTGGATCTAGCACAGACCAGAGCTCCGCGACCCAAGGAAGACTCAAGACTTTTGCTTCAGCAAGGACTCATACAGTACCTCACAGGACGATAGAGAGAGAAATAGAAAAGTGAGGGAAGATTGCTATTTACCTACGAGTAGCTAGACTGCTTGATTAACTCTGCGTACCGTACCTTACAGCTCCATCTGCAGCAGGCTGACGCTAAGTCCAGATACGGAATAGCTTCTAATATGCTCAGCCCCGTCATCGATGCAGGTGCGACGAGTAATAACTTCACCCCGCATTTACGGAACAGCTGCCATGCAACAACAACTGCTCACCTCCAACTCGTACCGGACACCTGTATGTGTATCTCACCGTAGCTTTCAATCCTCCAACTCGACAAGTTGCTTGTTGCATTTGCCCTAAAGCAGGCTGTGTCGAATGATCTGACACGAGGATATTATCCTATCTCATACCATCCCCCAAGTCTCCTTTGAGAACTACCACCCTCTTCGTACCACCTTACAGCCCAGCCCGGTATACCACTCCGTAGCCATGGGAGGCGAGAGAGAACCTCGCCCGGCAGTATCGAAATACCCCATTCGCAGCGAGCGGCCTGTGGGAAAGAAGATTGAGAATATCTACACCGACCGGTGAGTTTCTTCCGAGAAGGATATCGTCTCCAGGAACATACTGACAGACCAAACAGTCTGAGACAATTCACTTCAGGCGGGCAATACCAGGATCAAAGCCTTCTCGCTAAACTCTACCACAATGTGTGCGACGATGACGAGCATGTAAAGCTCTCCGTTTATTCTCCGCCAGACTCTGCGCGGCCGACCTTCAAGGAGGCAACATCCCATGCTTTCAGGCCGACCCACCGAGGTGAATCCTTTGGTCCATCATGGTCCACTCATTGGTTTAAGATTGAACTCAAAGTCCCGAAACATATGTGCGATGGAGAGCATTTGGAATTTCATTGGGATGCGAACAATGAAGGCTTAGTATGGACACATGATGGAAACCCACTGCAAGGGTTAACTGGCGGCGGAGAACGCACAGAATGGATCCTTCCAGAGAGCTGGAGAGACGGCAAAGAGCATACCTTTTATATCGAGATGGCGTGTAATGGCATGTTCGGCAATGCTCCTGGAGGCGACAGCATTCAGCCTCCAGATCCCAATAGGTATTACACGCTATGGAAGGCACAGATTGTTGATGTCAACATTGCTGCTCGCCAGCTGTATGTGGACTTTTGGATTATTGGGGATGCCGCCAGAGAATTCCCAGGCGACAGCTGGGAGAAACACGAAGCACTTCAAGTATGCAACCAAATCATGGACGCTTTCATTGCTGGCAATGGGTCTCCAGAGTCGATCGAAGAAGGGCGGGGGATCGCACAAAAATACATTGGAAAGAATGTTGATTCTTCCAAGGTCTATGATTCGGACGAGAAGAGCATCGTGTATGCTATCGGGCATTGCCACATTGACACGTGCTGGCTTTGGCCCTGGGCGGAGACGAAGCGTAAAGTGGCCAGAAGCTGGTCGAATCAATGTGATCTGATGGACCGATATCCAGAGCACAGGTTTGCTTGCAGTCAGGCCCAGCAGTATAAGTGGCTGAAACAGTACTACCCTTACGTCTTCGACAGAGTCAAATCAAAGGTGAAAGAGGGGAAGTTTCAACCTATTGGTGGCAGCTGGGTCGAACACGACACAAACATGCCCAGTGGCGAGTCACTGGTCAGACAGTTTCTTTACGGTCAGCGGTTTTTTGAGAGCAATTTCGGTGAGAGATGCCAGACGTTCTGGTTACCAGATACTTTTGGTTATTCAAGTCAGTTGCCTCAGCTGTGTCGCCTCGCGGGGATGTCACGTTTCTTTACTCAAAAGTTGAGCTGGAATAACATCAACAATTTCCCGCACACTACCTTCAACTGGGTAAGCTTGGACGGCAGCCAAGTCATCTGTCATATGGCGCCAAGCGAGACCTATACTGCAAATGCCCATTTTGGCGATGTCAGACGCAGTGTGACGCAGCACAAGAGTATGAATGAAGACAATACATCGCTCCTCGTCTTTGGAAAAGGAGATGGCGGTGGCGGCCCGACAAGAGAGATGCTTGAAAAGCTACGAAGATGTCGTGGGCTTAGTGACACTACTGGCCTCTTGCCTCGCGTTCAAATGGGAAAATCTGTTGACGATTTCTTCGCGAATCTCGAGAAAAAGGTTGCGAATGGCACCCAGTTCGTCACTTGGTATGGCGAATTGTACTTTGAACTACATCGTGGGACTTATACGACACAAGCCAACAACAAGCTAAACAACCGCAAGCAAGAAATCATGTTGCACGATATCGAGTACCTTGCAACATTAGCCAGCTTGAAGAGCAAGAGCTACAAATATCCCAAGAAGGAGATTGACGAGATGTGGGAAAATGTTCTCCTCTGCCAGTTCCACGACTGCTTGCCTGGAAGCTCGATAGAGATGTGCTATGATGACTCGGACGCCCTTTATGCACACAATGCAAAGCTGGGTGCAAAGGTGAAAGAAGAGGCGCTCACAGTGCTCGGCTTGTCTCAACACCTGAAACCTAATGTTGAGCTTGCCGCGGTGAACACCGCGCCCTGGAAACGGTCCGAACTAGTGCATATTCCACTGGCGCAGACAAAGTCTCAAGAAAAGAAATACATCTTTGTTTCGGGCGGACAGGGAATCGCCAAGACCCACACGGCCTCGGCCATCCAGTCTACGGCCTCGATAGAAGAGGTCACGAAGGGAGTCTTCGTGATGAAGAACAGCAAATTCCAGGTCAGAGTAGAAGCGGGCGTGATTACATCGTTGATCGACCTCAAAGCGGACCGCGAGGTCATTGCCAAGGGTGGCAAAGCAAACCAGTTGGTGATTTTCGATGACAAGCCGCTCTATTGGCAGGCATGGGATGTTGAGGTTTTCCACCTCGAGTCTAGAAAGGAACTGGAGTCAGAGGCCTCCGAAATCGTTGAAGAAGGGCCTTACCGCGTCAGTGTGGCTACCAAGACACAGGTCAGCAAAGACAGCTGGGTGAAGACAACGATCAGCCTCGATGCGTGTGAGGGCGATGGCGAAACCGGCTATGTCTCTGTCGACGCGGAAGTCGAATGGCGCGAGACCATGAAGTTCCTCAAGGTAGAATTCCCAGTTGATGTGGTCAATACCGAAGCAAGCTACGAGACACAGTATGGCATTATTCGACGCCCAACGCACTACAACACAAGGTAGGTGCCTCTCTCTTTTTTTGTATTGGCATCGCTAACGCAGGTATAGTTGGGACATGGCCAAATTTGAAGTTTGCTGCCACAAGTTTGCCGACTTGTCGGAGGCCGACTATGGTGTCTCAATCTTGAACGACTCAAAGTATGGATTCGCAACATGTGGAAATCTCATGCGATTGTCTTTGATCCGTGCACCCAAAGCCCCGGATGCACATGCTGACATGGGACGCCACCACATCAAGTGGGCCATCATGCCTCACCATGGTGCCCTGAGCGCGAATACTGTGCGTGCAGCGTACAACTTCAATCATCCCCTGAAACTGGTCTCAGTGGTGGACGACAGGACCAAGGAACTCTTCAACGCAATTAACCTGATCGGTGCCAAGTCGCTGGTGCTGGACTGTATCAAGCGTGGCGAGGATGACGAAGATGTGTCTCGCGGAGAGCTCACTCAACGGCCGGGACAGAGTGTTATATTGAGAATATACGAGAGCATGGGTGGCAAGAGCAGGGGGACGATTGAGACCACTCTGCCGGTCAAGAAAGTCTACAAGACCAATGTGCTCGAAGATGACTTGGAGAGCCTGACCGTGTCTGGTAAGAACAAGATCAGTATCAACATCGAGTTGAGACCGTTTGAGGTGGCAACCTTCCGGCTCCAGCTCTAGGGAAGACCGTGAACATGGCGGCAGTCTGCTGGTGGTGGAAACTACGAAAAGAAGCCAAAAGTATGGACTGTAAAGAATGTCTAGAAATCCGCTTTGGACGGGGGTTTTGGGTGTTGTTGGTAGCATATTGGCTATAGAGAAACACAGTTGACATGCAATACCGATTCCTGTAGAACGAAACACTCTCAAGGAAGACGTTCGTGGTGCCAGGTATCGTTGCCGAAATCCCAAGTCGACAATAGCCTGGTTGAGGGTGTGATGGCTCTGGGTGGCCGAGTGCAATTCATGAAAAGCCAAAACGTCGAGACAGCCACAGCCGAAGAGCCGAGTCTCCTTTTCAGTATCTCGTCTCGGTAGCACGATGCGTGTCGTATCGAGCAGGCGATTTCAATCATCGGAAGAGCCCTTGAGAGACGCCACCCGTTTGGCTCGATTTCGTTAAGCGAATCAACAACCAATTTACGCGCCACGATGCGCCCGAAGTATGCGCCAGGGATTTTCCTGAAGGACAAAAAAGTACGGAGGACGGGGTGGCTTCTAGCCAAAAGTACGGGTGACGAGTGAGTGGAAGCAGTGTCGTACTAAGCAGATAATTGCCAGCTGTTTGAAACAGGGAGTTTTGTGACTTCTCCTATACCGAGTGGGCGTCTGCAGACCACTGGCCTGCAGTACTGCTACTGACAGACTGTACTGTACGTACAAAAAGTATCAGTCAATTCTTGCTCTGTTCTCATACCGGCCAGCGAGCCACTAATCACCATCCACCCTTCCTCCGCTCGCCGACCATGTTACGGTCTTTTGTTTACTTGTACACACCCGTGTAACCTCGCAACGACTTCATCGCTTTTGACACCATCTGCCAAACAACAGCTCCTATTCGTCCTCCTCACAACGCCACGCATCTCGTGTGCGCTCTTCCGCTCCGAACACCCCCTCAAAACCGCGGTCAATGCGAAATCGATACCCAACCAATGATCATCCTATCCTGCGCTTGCTCCTCTCGAACGTTGCGGTTCACATGTACACCCCTTTATGAACATCTGATCCCTGGGAAGAGTTAGAGAGACCACATAGCACCAGTGTACTCGAGGAAAAATAACACGTCCGCCATGGCCGGTCTCAGCGTAGGCGACACGGTCCTGGTGCCAGGCGACATGCACGGCACAGTCAAGTTCATCGGGCGCGTGGATGGGAAGAAGGGTATATTTGCAGGCGTGCAGCTTGCGACAGAGTACGCCCCTAGAGGCAAGAATTCAGGCGATGTTGACGGAAGATTTTACTTTAAAACCGCAATCCCAGGGTCAGGCATTTTTCTTCCTGTAGAAAAGGCCGTCAAGAAGACGATGGGCTTGGGTGTCCGTGCAAGCCCAGGCCCTGGGACGCCTACCCGCCTCAGCAGTTTTAATCAAGGTGGTCGCACGCCTGGGACGGGTATTGCGAAACCAAATTTCAGTCAATCAATCGGACCAGGAGTCAGGGCCGGCGCCGCAAGCCCAGCGCTGAAACCACCAGTGCGCAGGGAGAGCCTGCCACGCCCTTCGAGCCCTCTCCGCAAGACCGCAACTCCGACTGGAAAGGCTCTGGCTACACCTAAGACACGGCCCAGTGGCATCGGGATGGGCCTTGGGAAAAGTACGAATGGCGGGACTGGGTATAGACCTGGTACAGGACGGCCAACGACGACTTTTAGCCAAAATTTACGACACAGCACAACGACACCCAGTGTGGAGAGTGGTACAAGCCCGTCCTTGGGCCCTGAATCAAGTTTCGACGAAGGCTCCGGAGAAGGGCAAAACACGCCCACGCCAACACCACATGCAAATCGAGGTGTAGATGTCGAGCAGTATGAGAAGAAGATCCGTGAATTGAATGAGGAGCTTAGTGTCGCGAGACGACAATTGCGTGATCAGGGCGCCAATTTTGCAGAGATGGAGAGCAGTTTTAATGAATTGCAAAAGCTACTGCCTAACCTGGAGGCCAGCAAAAGGAATGGAGAAGAAGATGATGATGACCTGCCTCGCGATGTTGCCGAGCTCAGGGAGATTGTCCGGGAGAAAAACGACAAGATCAAAATGCTCACTGCGGAGTTTGATATCAATCGTGCCGATTTCAGAAGCACTATTGATACACTAGAGATGGCCAGTACAGAGACGGAGCGTGTCTATGAAAAGAGGGTCGACGAACTGCTGGAGGAGGTGAGGAATCTCCAAGATCGAAGCGAGGATGTCGAGTCGGTTGCACAACAGCTTAAGCAGCTCGAAGAACTTGTGCAGGAGCTTGAGGAAGGCCTTGAAGATGCAAGGAGAGGAGAGGCTGAAGCGAGAGGGGAAGTTGAGTTCTTGAGGGGCGAAGTCGAGAGATCGAGGTCAGAGTTACGACGAGAGCGCGAACGCTTAAAGACGGAAGAACAGCTCAATGGATATTCGGCGGGCGACGTTGAGGATCTCAAAGCCCAACTGAGTGCAAAAGATGATGAGATCAGAGGGTTGAAGGCGATCATTCAGAGTCTCAATGAAACCCACGACAAATCTCCCAAGATGAATGGGTCAAAGCCCAACGGCCTGAGCACGAGAAAAGAGAAGCCGTCTGATGATGCAGACGGGGAGGAGAACCGATTAAGCCTACGCCAGCAAATCCGGGATCTTGAGATGTTACTGCAACAGAAGAGTGCGCACGAGGAAGAGCTTGCAAACGAGGTCAAGCATCTGAGAAACAGTGTTGCCTTGTCGAAATTCCCGATGCCAGGCTCCGCATTCGGTCTGCATACCTCTGTCCGGTCACTACCAGGTGGGCATTCGAGAGGAAATAGTGAAGATATGGATCGAAAGCATCTCAGCACTGGTACCACGGGGAGTCAGAGAACCGTTGTGCTAGGGCGCAGTTCCGCTCCACAGGGCAACGTGCACGATTGGCAAGACGTCAACCGACGAAGTGCGTCGCCTCTCAAACACGATCAGATGGACGATGCGGTAACGGACATTTCCAGCTCGAGTGCGCCGCTGTGGTGCGAAATTTGTGAAGAAGGTGGCCACGACATCTTGACTTGCTCGAACATGTTCGGACCAGGGAAGAGCAGTAACAGCCAGGGCAGTCTGGGAAAAAGAAGCGGGAAGGATGTTGTCCGTGAAGGCCTACGACGGAGTGGTGATCAAAGTCAGATCTTGTCGGGCGCGGACTCGGATCGGCCTGCACCTTTGGTCAGTCGAAAAGCCAACAACAATGCTACTACGAGTACGGCTGGTGCTTCGATAGTCACGAGTCCGCCACCGACAGGCACCTTACCTCCGCCACCCTCGCTTCCACTTCCACATGCCCTCGAAGACGACAAACCACCCACACCTCCCGCAAAGGATGACACCCCCGCGTCTTCAGCGCCTGTTCCCGCTTCCGCGATTGAGGGCACGGGCATTCAAGCGGGTATGTTGGCTGGCCGGACGAGTGGAGTCATCGACCCCGAGAAATGGTGCGCCTTGTGTGAGAGAGATGGTCACGATTCAGTCGACTGTCCTCTCGAGGATGCTTTCTAGTGGGGAGCACCGTGACAAGATCCCTCTTTCGCCCATGTCCTCCATCTATTTGCGGTGGCATGGGGCAGCTGGGTGAGTGGTTTTGTTGGAAAAAGATGGATTGTACAATGCACCTTGAAAATTCAAACAAGCGAAGACCCGGTTCGATATCTTGAGAGACCTGGAAAAAGAACATCTTGAGTTCTTCGGTCTGTCTTTGTGCTCGCTTCTCTATAGCACTCGTTTGGCTGAGAAGTAACACGGCGCCATCGACACATGACCGACGACATGGTTCCGATGCAAGGGATTGAGAATGAGCCCGACCTGAATATACTTGGTACATATAGGTGAGCTACGTACCTGAGACTGGGGGGAGCGGTTTGTGGTAGATGGCCAGCCACTTTCATCCTCGGTACTCGTACTGGAGCGAAGGGTGAAAAGATGAAGTCTGGATGGGGAACGAGCATAAGACCAAGATGCAGATCCATTGGATGGATTGTCTTGCTTTTCTTCTTTTTCAACGACATGGTGTGTCGTGTGTCGTGTGTGTTGTACATACTTTTGTACAGTACAGCACGATCTCTTTGTTTAATGTATAATTAATATATTTTGAGGCACTGGTAGTTGTTCTTAATCGTTGGTGTGGGTGTTTGAAGTTTGGTGTGCTTTTAGACCTACGTACTCACTCACCACGAGTAAGCTTCGGCTTTGAACTCGAATGTTGTGCTGGGGGCAGTGGCGATGATGGTTTTATTTCCTTCACAATCGTTCTTCTTCTCCCTCTTCTACTTCAGCGTGTCTAGCAGCTTCACTTCCAATACAACGTCAAACAGCCCCCTTGACCCGAGGCGACGACGCAGGACTTCTTTTAAAGCTCCCGCATGATCCTGCGAGGGCCTCGTCATATGTTCATTTTGGCCAGGCCAGCTTTCACACTCTGGCCGACCAGAGTTCTCCCTGCTTGACGAGCGGCTCGACGTGCTCTTGGGGGGGGGGGATTCCTTACCTCACGCAACTTCAAGTACGGACCATGTCATAAGGCACCTTGGAGGATAGGACATGAAGTGCAAAAGAATTAACGAGTAGGAGGGCGAAGAGCATGGGAGTGCGTTCTCTGTCGTGATGGCGATGGCAGAGTCTAGGGAGTAGATGCGCAGTGCAGTAGCACATGAATGCCAAGAGGGGTATACCGCGCCATTCGTAGCGGTAGCCGGCCGGATCTTCCCACAAACATCTGGGCCAGATCTGCAAAAGACTCGTACTTGGTATCGAAGCAAAAACGAAAAATTGAAAAAAATAAAAAACAAGACAGAAAATCTTGTCTCAATGCCCCCTAATGGATTCGAACCATTGACCTCGACATACCGGTTTACTTGATCGTACTAGTGTCGCGCTCTACCAACTGGGCTAAAGGGGCGTAAGTGGCAGGGAATTTGACATGTTTCGGGTTATGTTCTACCCCTTTTCCTGGGGCGGTGGGGCGACAGTCGTATATACCCCTAGGTAGGTACGTACGTACGAGTGCCTCAAGGCTGTGCTGTAGGGAGGAGATGACTCACTCGTTAGACTTCCTCAGTGGTGAGTACGGGCAGAGGGTATTATGGGCTAAAAGATTCATCGTCAAGCGTACCAAGGAGTTGTTCCTTGCAAACCTTCAATCATCTGCTCGTACTACCCCTTCCCCCTCCCACCGTCCACAGAAACCGAAAGCAAGAAAACCAGCTCCTCATGGTTGACCGAACCCTCACAAATTGACCTAATGTTCCTCACAGTGACAGACAGACACTGCCCTCCACAAGCCATGAATCTGCCTCGCTTCAAAAGCTATCCCTTCGCTCTTTCTTGCTGTCGCGGAACATCGGGGGTAAATGCTGGTCATTTCCATGGAACCACTTTCGTCCTTCCCATACGTCTTCGACAGGAAGCTGTTGCATCCTCGATCGTGCCTTTTGCGCGTACTTTTCGACGTGGGACCAGACTCTGAGGATATTGTCGCCCGCGAGAAGGCGGATCTGGCGGTCCGTCGCCCCGCGCTTCATCAGGAGCTGTATCAGTTCAGGATATTTAGAAGCATCCTGGTGTGGGTAATAATCAGCCTGTGGACTCTCTCTCTCTCTCTCTCACAAAAAAAGATCCGCTGCAAACGCCACCCAACACACTTACCTCGAGCCCTCGAGGAAGATCAACGGTACCGTCGAAATCCGAACCAATGCCAACATGGTCCCAGCCGATCAGACCGGCAATGTACAGGATCTGGTCTGCAACGTCGTGAATGCTCGCGTCCTCGGGGTGGTCTTTGTTGAGGAAATAGCTCACGAAAGGAACCATAATGACACCGCCGTTCGACTTCAGGCTCACGAGGACGTCGTCAGGGGCATTCCTCAGGTGTCTTGTCATGCCGAAAGCTCCCGAATGTGAAAACATGACCGGTGCCCGAGTCACGCGCAACACGTCACGCATCGTTTCTGGCGACACATGGGACAAGTCGACGAGCATGCCTAGTCGGTTCATCTCCTCTATGAGCTTCTGGCCCAGCGGAGTCAGGCCGAGATCGCCGTTGCCTTGGGCTACCGTGGTGGCAGCGGTGGCGAACGGCGTGTCGCAATTGTGGGTGATTGTCATGTACCGAGCGCCTAACTCGAACATTTGCCGCAGAGTAGCAATCGAGTTGCCAATTTGGTGACTTCCCTGCACGTTGAAGAAGGGGTCAGTCTGGGGATCAGAAGTATTGTTGTAGTAGTTAGTGACTAGTCATGCCTCACCTCAATGCCAATCATGCTTGCTATTTTCCCCGCTGAAAAAGCATCGCGGACGCAGGTTGGCGTAGTGCAGAATTGCAAATCATTCGACTGTTGCTCGATGAGCCGCTTGATAACGTCGATCTGTTCAAGAGTATCTCGGACCACCCACTGGAAAAGCCTAGTTAGTAACGCACTTTGACCGCCGCCTCTCGTACGAATGTGTTTCGGGCGCCGTGGTCACTCCAGCACTTTGTACGGGAACTCACCGTGGGCTCTTCAAGTTGCGGTACACCCTCGGCCGCACACTCCATGTACACCGACCAGAATTGCCCGCCGAGTTGGCCAGTCCGGATTTTGCTCAGGTCGGTGTGGCTCAACAGATGTCCTCGAAAGTCAAAGCGGGGGTCATAGATTCTGTTCTTCAACTCCTGCCGGAGGATGTACGGGAGGTCATTATGGCCATCGACCAGCGGCGTTGTCGACAGGACGTGCTTAGTCCTTCCGGCGTGGTCGGTGGCATCGAATCTGGGGCCGAACAGGGACAGCCCTGTGCCCGTCTGGTACAGCGTCGTAAAGATCGCCACAGAACCCACCAGGCACGAGTATAGATACTTCCGCAACCCCTGCGGCCTCGAGTTTCGAAGCACGAGAGCCTGTGAAGTTGTGGCAGGGTTGATGTTCGCAATCCCATCCACGTTGACGCCGGTGGTGGGATGCTCGGATATGCCCGACATGATACTCAGCCTCACAGAAACTATTCCTTCCGACGCAGAACGCAGTCGATATTTCAAAGGTCTCTCGCCGCTGTACTCTGGGCTTGATGCCCTTTTACTTTGCGCCTTGAAGAATTTCGACAGCGCGAAGATTTGTTGGAGAGTGGGAACCCGTTCATCTCAAAGAGCCGGTGTAACGATCCACCTGCTCTGCTAGACTCGTTGATAGTCGCTTATTGTAAAGACACTGCAAATTTTGTCTGCTCAATACGGTTATTTGGGTGAGCAATGGCATTGATCTTTTCCTCCGCTCTTTTCGTATCTTTTGTCCATATCTTGGCAAGTTTGTAGTGGTTACTATAGCCTTGCCTGCTTCGAATTTCCACAACGCAGCCTAGAGTGCCTTTTATTCTAGGTGGTCAACTTTTAAATGGTGTCAATCGAGAGAAAACAGCTCTTTCACATCCTCCCAACCTTCCGTACGCGAGTATCAGTCTCGATATCCATGAAAGATTACGATCAGAAAGAAGCGTTGATTCCCTTCACATTCATTTTAGCCTCTTAATCTCGTCCGCTTGTCCTCCATCATGGCAGAGGTTTACATTAAAGGGCTCTATCACGCGCTAGAGGATTTAGATCGTCTCACTATCGACTCAGCGGGCATCCTTCTCGATCCAAAACGAGGTTCCTGGCCACTCGAGGCTACGATCACCCAGGATGATCTCAGCGCCGTGAAGGATAGGAAGAATAGGAAGACGAACGAGGCTGAAAATGACATAGCCTCGATATTGAAATATGTCGAGAGCTTTTCAGATACGCAAAGCTTCGCTGAATCTACAATGGCCTCGATTCTGGCTGTATCGACATCCATACCATCGTCGGCATCCATGCTATCGTCTAGAATTTGGGACTATAGGGTTGAATTGTTTGCAAAAGCTATGGATAAGATATGTAGGGCAGCCATACCCCAAGACATGAAACCACCTCGAGACATTACGTCTCAGACAATGTCATCCATTTTACAGAGAGTTGAAACTGTTGAAGAATTTGTTGAAAGATACGATGCTTGGTCGGGTCAACCCGAGAGGACAAGAGCTTCAGTTGAGCTACAGATGCACTGTAAGTGTTCCACAGTTCCTTTTATTGCCCTCAGCCTTTTGTAACACCGCATTAGGGAAGCTATCCAGATAGCTGCGGCTAATGTTGGTCGGTATACACCTTCTCCTACGGCTGACCAGATCGATGAAATCAAGGCAGACATTCGTCGACGAAGGGCTGCTGGCCCTCCGCGGTTCATTATCAGCGCTTATCCTTCTACTTCCAGCGTTCAATCTTCCCCTGCTAATGTAAGAAATCTAAATCCCTGCGTTTGTTTATGAATAGTTGGCTTCGTACATAATCGCTTTACTAACGTTGACTATTGAAAGTGGAACCCCACAATTACGGCCTTGATATCCCTCATTACTCTCGTCTCAATGGTTCCAGGTCTCATTGGCTGGCAGTACTCCTCCCACACTCGCGGGACGGTAAAAGATGCGAACTTTTGGTTTCTTGTTCAGTCCTGTCTGGTGCAAATTCTCGGCGTGGTGATCACCGTCTTCGCCTTGTTCTCTAGCCCTCGTCTTCCAAAGCAGCCATGGAACTGGGCGTGGGCGTTCGTTGTGACAAGTATTGGATTGACAGCGGGTTCGGTGCCGGCCTATCTGTACGCACCAACGGAATGGAGTACTCTCATGGCATTCTTAGGTTCGACTGCTCAAATGTGTGTTGTCTTGCAGGCCATGTTTACAATTGATCAAGTGAGGATGGATGAGCAGATCAAGAAACCAAACTAAAGATGGAATTAGAATTGGTATGCTTTGGAAGGTGAGTACTGCACCGATGTCTTCAGTTTCGTGTTCTAGCTATACATCTATGATGAGCGAGTGGTTCGAATCGCTGTCCACCCAAGCCGAATCGAATTGCCCGATGCTCCTACATACGTCCTGTGATGAGCTTTCCAGGGATAATCGTGTACGGAGCTGAGCCGAGCACTTTGTCTTCTTGGGTCATGTAAAATAGCACACCAAAACTCAGCAAGTGACTATAGATTTGTTCCGTTTCCCAGACAGAAAAAAAGAACAACATCTGAAAGAACAAGAAAAAAGACACTAGCCTTACCAGCTAGAAAATCACTTTCGGACATCTCGAAGCCATACTCACCACATTGCAATGCCTCAGGGTGGCGTGAAGTGCAAACAGGGATATGAGTTCCATGCTATTTGCTGTAGGTCGTCAAGAGAGAGACATTGCTAGATAGAACCATCCGGTATTCATGACCATGGAGCTCTGTAAGACGTTTCGGCATGTCGCTGGTGGGTGGCCGCTGTTCCGAGATAACATGGTCCGCCTGCCTCAGGAACAAAGCGTCTCGGTCTTCGGACTGCGGACCATCTCGATGTGCTGGTCGGCCAAAAGGTTTATTCCACGTCGCATGCGTGGATCTGCCCCTCGGGGAAGAGGTCGACGATGGCGCGGATGCTCAAGTAAACCATTCACCAGGTGCCGGAGGCCGTTGCAGATTCTCAGATATAGCCTCCATGCTTCGCGAAATGCATGCCGGCGGCGAAATAGAACAATTTGCCGGCGACCATAAAATTGTCCTTTTGGCTGTACTCGATCAGTCGATCGTACAGCTCGGACAAAGGCACCATGACCCGTTCAATCAGTTCTCCTTCGTCGAGCTTTTGGTCCGGCATCACGTCGTCCTTTTCACCCAGCTGCACCTCTACCATGACGAGCTTGAGGGTGGCGTTGGTCATGCCGGGGTCGCTGGACAGCACCGGCCCCGTGCTGAGTATCTTTCCCTCGTATCCGGTCTCTTCCTTCATTTCCCTGACAGCAGCTTCCTCGGGGGTCTCGTCCTCATCGATCAACCCCGCAGGCCATTCGACCGTGTATTTACCGACCGGAGGACGGTACTGGATGACGAGCATTGTGCTCGGAGGGTTCGACGGGTGCACGAAGATGTTGCCCATGGCCACAGCGTCCACCCCAGACTTGGACGTTGTCTTGCGAACGGCAATCTCCCATGTTCGAGAGGTGCCCTTCTGGTCTATAAAGTCGATCTTCTTGAGCCCAACCCATTTCGCTTGCGCCGAGGGGAGGTCTGTGATGGAGACGATCTGGGGCTCCTGTGTTTTGGGTGTCATGGCTGCGGCCGAATGGGAGAGCCGCGCGCTGGTAATCGTCGTTCGAATGAGTCGTGGCCAGTTGCTACGAATTCGCATATGAAGTATTACAGATGTTCGGTTCTGATACGCACTGTTTGTGTGATGCGGGCGGTGGTTGATGGTTCGGTACCTGAGCCTGAAGATAAATAATTACCTCATTAGCGCGCCGAGAGCAAGTCGTGGGGATGCGTCAAGCGTCAACAGACCCCAGAACACGATGGAGAGCTATGGTAGATATAGTTTGACTCAGCTTTCGACTACATGATATGCGATCCAAAAAGTCGCGTCCTACTAGTATTGGAGCTTCACCTCCTATTTAGTTTGTAAATCAAGCACCAATCTTGGCCACAATCCCCTTCAGATCATCGTCGGTGTACTCGTCATGTCTCTTGTATCCGAGCCCGGGCACTCCATTGATGCCATCCAATCTGCCCAGTGGCGTCATGTCCAACCAGCCCAATGTACCAATGAGGTGCTCACCACCACGAGCGTAGGCCGAGTAGCTATGGTAGGCCTTTCCCGGCTCACCGATGCCGCTCTGGTCACCGCCTAGAACAAAGACTGAATGGCCCGGCTGCTCGCCGCGTGCAAAAAAGGCCTGGCCACGCTGTTCAAGCTGTGCCTTGTCCTTGAAATTGTACTGGACGGGGGCAACGGACTCATCCTGAGTAACGTGAAAGTCATAATTGAAGCTTGTCCCATTGCTCGAAACCCACGGGAATGTCCAACCCATGCGCTTCTTATATCCTTCAATCTTTTCGATCGGCGCACGGGACACTGCTGCAAATGAGGTCGAGTGTGAGTTCAGGTGCTCAAGTGGGGGGATGTGGTCAGCAAAGAGGCTGCAAGAGCTGCAACCTGCATCCCAGTCTGGGTCGAACATGAAGTGATAGACAATGAGTTGAGGGCGACCATTGAAAAGATCAAGCAAAGTGACCTCTTTGTGATCTCCGGCAGCGTCGACGGCGGTGAACTTGTAAGGTGTTGCGACCTCTACCAAGGGCAGCTGACGTCGTTCAGCGCTAAGTCCATCGCGGGCACGTGTGGCTTGCTTCTCCTTCTCGAGGAGAGCAAGGCGTAGAGGGAGGTACTCCTCATAAGTGACAATCTGGGAGGTTCTCAGCTCGTGATCTGTTTTGAGACTTGACAACTTTGTGACATTGTGACATATGCCGGGGTTTAGAGGGATTTGCGTACCTTTGTAGCAGCCATAGCGATTACGGCCTTGGAGCGATGATACCAATGGATTGCGAATTGCAGTTTTGGAGCTCGGGGGATTTCTCTGGGCTTGTATTGCTGGAATATCGACGAGTTCGTCAACAACCTCCCAGCCCGCTGTGCCTACCTTTCTTTTATGCCTTTCCGTGCCTACATATCGCAGCAATAGTTGCTCCATCCCCGACGGAGTGAAGTCATAGAGATCAGTGATTTCGAGGGTATTCTGTGCCTCAAGCACTCGTCGACACGAGACGCGTTGCAGAAACCGGCGACCTCGTATTGCAGCGACCACTCAGACGCGCAGTCATCTGATCTGGCGTGGTGAATCCCTGCACTTCTGCCTGGACACGGCTGAACTGAGGACGAAAACCGGCATCCCAACGCTGGGAGAAGCTCCTGTGCCGCGAATCATACAACGCTTCGACCAGACAGCCTGTGTTCCCCGCTTCAGAGCAAAGCTGCGATGGCGATAATCGATCATACCGCCGGGCTGCGAGCCGGGTGTCAAAGTTTCCGTTGAGCAATTCCCGCGCCCAACCTGTTTCTGGTTTGAAGCGGTCATTTGGATCTTGTTGGTGCCAACTTGCCTTGAGAAACGCAGTATGAGGTTGTCTCTCTCTCTCTCCAGGTGCAGTGGGATCCCCGCTTAGTCATTCATTACATAACCGGCGACGACTTTGCCCGCAGCACGTGCAAGACAGGAATCTGTGAGCTCGGGGTTTGAAGATAAACACACAAAGTGAAGAACCTACTGATGCAACACTATATTAAAAGTCCTTTCCGTTCTGGTCGAAGAGAGTGAGTGGCGGATCGGCTAAGGCCAGCAGTGTCACAGCCTCGCTGTCGGACTTTAATTGGAAAGGCGTTCTTGGGCGGAGCCACGCTGGCTTTCGGACCCCGGGAGGCTTGTCAGCACTAATCTCGATTCTTTGGGCCTCTTGTAAACGAGATTCTCAATTACTCACTCTTTTTGTCATCGGGTCAGACATGTGGCAGTCTACGCCTACCCTCCGCCACGCGCAGAAGGCGACTCCCCTGTTCAACGCAGAGCACTTCTGATAATAAGCCGGCCATCGGACTTTTGCCAAAGATTCTACGATTATTCTGGTACTCATACCAAAGAGGAGGTGGATCAATGACTTCCCTGTTCTCCAGAAAACCCGCAACGTCGGCAGCGGCGAAGGTCAGCAGCGGAACACGAGGCTCTCGGCGGCGAGTCGGACTACGATAGACCGTTCTAACTTGCTTTGTCAATCCTTTGCTGGCCTAAAGTCTTGGTATTTCATTCCTTGCACGGTGTCTCGAGCTGAAATGTCGGGCCCCGGACAGGCGTGCCATGGCTTGATATAGGTGGCAGCTGGCTGTGATTTGCCAAGGTGACGGACTTTTGTTAGGTCTGAGCTCGACGACAGGGTTCGGCCCAGCAAAATATATCGGTGAGTCGTGCCACCTGGAAGGATGGTCTTGGGCTCGAAGAATCCCGGGCTTCTATTCTAGCTTAGCCTGATCTAAGGTGAGCCTCTGGTATACGACAATCTCTCTAGTGGCCCTACGACAAGCGCACCATCTTGAACCGGTGTCGAGCCTAAGCAAATCCCGGACCAGGACTCAGCAGCATTATGCTGAAATGCTACGATATTATAAAGCCACCCCGTCCTGTGACCCCACGTTACTTCATTTCAAAGCTGCTGCAGGGCTGAATCACTACTTACTTTGATATCTTTCCCCATCTCCCTGTTTTCGACTTGGTCAGTTAGGACCGGCTCTACCAGTATAGTGCACTGTCACGAAGGAGTCTGGCCCGTTGAATAACACAAGCATCCATCCGATTGAGGAGGCGACGAAGGTGGAGGCTGTATCTCTCCCAAGAGACTGAGCAGCGTGCAGACAACAGCGTTTTATTGCCATCAAAATGGCTCGATCTCCGTTCTTTCCCTTTTACGTCTTGCTGCCCATCCTCATTGTTGATGGTCTCATTGAGGTGGGCATGATAGGAGAGACGGTCGGCTTCCTTCACGACCGAGCGGGCAAATTCTTTACTGTCAATACCCCGTCAGGTTCTTTCGATATTCACGGAAAACCCAAGAATCTATACGTTAACCAGGGCCATACAAGCAACGGCGCAGCAGGGACAGCCGTGGTCCTGATCGGCCTGGGAGGTCTGTTGACCATCTGGCTCGAGAACCGACGGGCAAGGAAGGTGAGTCGCCTTACAGCCTTTAGTTTGATAGGACACTGATTCACTTGTCATTACATAGACCAATGCGACAAGCCACTCCTTCCTCTTTTTATTCTGGGTGGTTTTCACGTGGCTATCGGCGGCTTTAACGCTCTCTGCCTTGATCTACGTCAACGTGGTAGTCGCGCAGACCGATAACCAAACGATCGACCTGTCAGTTGCCGAACAGAATCCAGAACCGGCAATGTACCCGCTCGACCACTGGACACCGGACAACTGGTTCAAGGCGCTTCTGAAGCTGGACCTCGCGCACTCCAGCGACAGAGGCACACTCAAGTACCATCTCCGCCTGATCAGTGGGTGGCGATGGAATCTGATCCCGTTGTTCATCTTCGGAGCCGCCGTGGCGCTGGTGGCCCTGTGGGAAGTGATTCGGTCCCGACGGTGGACAACAGGAGAGTCTCGAGAGAAGCTGCGTGGCTCAGGAAGTCAACAGCCCAAACCATTCCCCAGTTCGTGAGGTCAGCGAGTTTGAATGGGTTCGCTTTCCCGCAATGTTTTGGACGTGGGAAAGGAGCAGGGAACAGCGAGGTGTACTCGACACAGCAATCGCGTAGGGGAGACCCCGTGGACGCTTTCCTACTACCTTCCCGATGTGCCTCAAGACAGGGACGAGCGTCTTTTTCATCGGCAAAGACGTTTACAACAACCGTCTATCTCTCAACCTCTCAATGTACGCATCACCCTCACCTTCACCACCTGTCACCACCATCAGTCATGATAATTTGACTACCTAAGCTACCACCTGCCTAAAAGTACGACCTACATAATCACTCTGTTCATCAGCATCAGTCAAGTATATTTTATTCTTCATCATACCCAGGAGCATATGGACCGCCAGCCAGCGGAGGAATTGAACAACACAAGTGGAGAAGACACATTCACCAACTACCTTATACGTACATACCTCACCCTCCTCTCGTCACTCGCTTGTGTCATGATTACACATAACAGGACCTTTTGATTATTTGGTTGTTTGTTGGTTGGTTGGTTGGTTGGTTGGTTGGTTGGTTTGGCAGTCAAGGAAGACTAAGTAAGGGGGAAAGCCTGGATCAGCAGCATCTGAAGTGACGAGTTTCTTTTGATATCTTTTTTGTTTGGGAATTTTTTGTTTGGTCCTTTTTTTTTGTTTCATTGGGTTCTGGTCCTCCTGGAGACAGGTCCGTCGAAGGTTTCACGCATGCATATGCTACAGGGTAGCGTTTCCGGATTTTTCTTAGCTCTCAGTTTGAAGTTGTGACAAAAACAAAATGATAATGACTATTGATCAGTACACTACTATCCACCTACATGCCTACAGTACCTATCTTCTCGTCTCAGATACCTCCCTGAGAATAGTTCGTCCTTTTTTGGAAAAGTTCTGTCAACTCATGCCAAGTGCCCAAGGTACCAAGGGACAGGTACCAAGGGACAGGTATAGATATCTCAGGTGCAAAGTCTTACATACTCTTACGGTACATAGCTACTAAGATAGATACGTACTCGAGACGGCTTGTCTCTGTGCTTGTTTCTTTACTATTTATACAGATACAGATACAGATACAGATACATACAAATGTATGTGTGACGGGGTCCTACTCGGCCGAATTTAAATACCTTAAAGTACCTTAAATCCACAGTCCGTGTTCCGTAGTCCGCGGGCCTTAACGATCCTTCGACATCTTACGACAGAGTGATCTTATGGCCTCCGGTGAGTCGGCAAGACGGAACCAGAAAGAAATAGAAAAGGAGACGGACGGTGACCGACACCTTCAGAAAAACCTACACTCACCACCTACGGGCACCCTGATCTTACCGTCAATCCCAACGTTGAACCATCGTCGAAGCAAAAAGAGGAACAAGTGACATGCCCGAAATCTTGTCTTCTGGAGAAATGTTCAATGAATATACTAACTACTCCGTACAACCAAAGTACCTTGTCTTGCATCTTGCTAAAGTATCAAAAACGCCCTGATTCCCGGAATGGCCACCCTACCACGTAATAATAGGTAGGTAAAGTACCCCTTACGCTATGCGATGCGTAAAAATGTATTTACTTCCCAGCAAATCCCTTGTCATACCATTTACTCATGCTATGCTTCGTCATTCCTTGCCGTCTCATCTCATGCACCGTGATACTCCTCGGCGAAAAGGAACCATCAACCATAACTCCGTCTAGGGTCGCGGACACCAGGTCGCTTCTTACGGGATTGGTCGTCTTGCTGAACCAGCCATTGCAATATACTTTCATAACACAAAACGAATTGCCGTAAATTTTGAACCATGCTCAATCGTTGGTGCCGGAAATCATCCACCGTCTTCGCTACCAGATCGACATCATCTCGCGCGATCCAGTCTCCACCATCGACATCCATCCTTTCTCCTCCATTCTCATGAGAGAGCCTCTGTCTCTTCAGCATATCGATGACCGAGTCAATGGTGCAGAATGTCCCTGTTCGTCCACAACCTGCGCTGCAATGGACCACAATGGGACGTGTACCTTCTGGGGTTGCATCATCAGGTCCTATGACCGATGAGGGACTCAACGAGCCACGAACATATTTGTTGACTTGTTCCACAAGACCAAGCAGTTCATTGGGGCTCGCGGGAGCACCAAAATCTGGCCAATCTTCATACTGGATTTGAGTAATCTCCCGCATAGGTTGGAATGGGTGGGCAGAGTGACTCAGGGTGAAGTGCCGTACAACAGCACTGGGAGATTTTGTCGTCGGGGATTTGGCCTCATCCTTCAGAATGATGTTGGATGTCGTCGATCGTCTGGGTCCGAGGGTAGGCCGACTTGACGCGGGCGTCCTTGGTGCTGAGCTTTTTGACTCCAGGCTCACCCGACGCTCCGATAGCTGCTTGAGCTTGAGAGGTCCATATTCCCCGGTCTTCCAGTACATGTGACTCTTGACTTGGCCACCTTCAGCCTCTGCCGTTAGCATGACGATAACGCGAACATCTTGTTCCCAGACAACGCGCCAAAAGTCGTTAAACGTGGCCGGGATAGGGGCTTGCGTGGCGATGTAATGCCGATTTGAATACTCGGCCTTGACGTGACTGGCGTTGACATAATCGCAGCTGTCGTGGGAGACTTCTTGCAAACGCACTCTGCAGTGATCGTACGGGAAGATGTTGTTGTATCGGTTCTTGGAGCCTTTCTCGATTCCGGCCACTTGGATTTTGCTGGGTTTCTCAGATCTCGGGGTGCCGTAAGAAACGTGAACGCTAAGTGCGTCTTGCATCCTCTTTTGTTCCGACTTCTCAATCTTCAAGAACCGATCTGACACCAGCTTGCCGTCATCGGAAATGGATGACGCTCGCTTAAGCCAGGTAGGTAACGAGCGCTCAGCCTCGGGAGACAAGTTTGTGGGCTTTTTGATAGGCATTTGCCCCACGCCGTCAAGAAGATCCATGTTTTGCCGAATATTGCCGAAGAAAGGGTTTGCTGCAGACTTGGTGGTGGGCATCGCACAGCCTCCGGCTACTGCCAGTGTATCCTTCGCCGGAGCAGATATGGATAATGACTGAGCCGAGTTTCCGGCTCCGGACTGGACAGAGCCAGAGTCGACCAGGTCCGGTACCTGTTTGTGGAACGCAAGGAAGCCGCCTTTGACGACCAGACCAACTCCCTTCCATCCCTCGGTGGTAAACTTCTTGAGTACGTTGAGAGGAGTGACAGCCTCCTTACTTGACGTGGAGTTGGCGTCGTAGACGACAATGTGGGAGCATTCTCGCCATCTTGAGAACATCTCTTGATCCCGATCCGAAGCAAAAGTGTCGGCCAACTTTTGCACGTTGTACGCAGGCCGCTTGAGCAGGGTAGTTGGAATGCACAAATTCAGAGCGCCTTGTATCCTTGAGTGGGCGAACTGTTGGTAGACCCTCAAGTCGAGTACGAGCACCAGGTTAGATTCGTCCTTCAAAATCTCGGCAATGTGGACAGGTGAGGCCAAAGGAGCTGCATCTTTCTGACCGGCTGTGGGTAGAGTATCCGACCGTGAAGTCTGGCGCGTAAGATTCATGGGCGGCGTTCGAAGTCCATTGTCGGGAAGGGAGAGTCGGGCATGCTGATGGTCTGCCACGCTGTGCGGTAGGTTCAGAGAAACGGGTGACTGTCGTCTCGGGAAATCGAAAAACGAAGCAGTGCCTGTTGTGGGGTTCTGGGGAGCAGACTCGTCGTTTGTGTTTATTCGACGATCCGAACCTGGAAGTCTGGCCAACGGTGAGGCTGCTTCGGTATGTGGAGTTGAGGAAGAATTTGTTCTGGACTGGCTAGGTCTCCCGAAAGCTGTGTTCAAAGAAAAGCGATGGTTGTGTTCTGACTGCCTGCGAAATGCTTCAAACTCTGGATTTGCCTCTACTGGAACATGCCTCGGGGTGGGCACACCACTCTGGGTGCTCGCATTGCCAAAGGTCCAATTCTGACGAGCATGAGCGCCGGGATTCGAGTCTGGAGGTATTGAATCATCGCCACCGACAACAAAGCCAAAGTAGCTGGGACTTGGACTCTTGGGATCTTTGAGATGGTGAGGAGACCGTGACTTCGGTGAGAGTAGTGGAGGGAGGGGTTGACCAACGGAAGCAACAACAGGTTGAGCCCTCGGCGTGGTGGAAGGACGAGACGATCGCGACTGTGAATGTGAATGTGAATGTGATTTCGAATGCGAAGAATGTGAACGCGAGTGTGAGGGCGACTTTATCGAAGTGGTCGCCACGGCCGACATGCTGACATTAGTCGCCTGGCCGGAGGGGCGAGGAGAGGTGGCCGCGGTGTGGTGAAAGGTCATTAATGAGGCTACAATGGGGTGCAGGCGGTTCGCGTCGCAATGAAGTCCAGATGAGGGCAGTGAGGATGCTTAAGTCTGGCGAGCGAGGAGGCGATTCGGACCAGAGCAGAATGATGATTGCTCGTAGGTGAAGAGATGTTTAGGCGAGGCGCAGGCGCGGGCTGGAAGGCTGCAGCTAAGCACTACGTCATGCTGAGTCTAGACGTGGCATACGCACGACAGCGTGGAGGGAGAAATAAATGGCTGAGGAAAGACTGGCATTCATTGTCTGCGGGAACCAAAAAGAAGAGAACGAACTGGTGGTGGATGGAAAGGTCGCTGTCTGTGTAATGGGCTGAGGGAAAAGAATAATCAAGATGCAGGGCCTTGAGGGGGAATGCACAGGAGTTAAGGGACCAGAGTCTATACTCCGTCAGGGAGAGGCAGATGCTGTACAGTACAGTACGAGACCACGCTTACGATTACTATTCGGGACTGCTTAGGTGGGAAGTAGCCAGTGCGAGGATTTTCCCAGGCGCTGTAGTTAGCGGTGACGGAAGGCCCTCTGCGGGCGTACTAGGGGTGCAATAGCGATGCCCTAGGCACCTAGCAGCAGGTCTTGTAGGGGACCCTCTAACCGCTCCCCGTTAGAGGCCTGTTAGAGCCCGCCCGAAGGCGAGAGAATCATCATTACCACACCCCCTGTAGCCTGTACCACGGCATTCAGGGTTCACTCAGGATCTGCCAAAATCACCGATTGATAATAGTCTTGAGCCAATTTCTTCTCTTAGCGAGCAGAATGACGTCGACGGGCCCTTAATCGAGCGTGAGGCTGCCGGGTGGCTGTTCTGACTTTGCTCGTGCTCCCCGTATGTCATTTCCACTCACGGGACGCAGCAAAAAGCAAAAAAAGAGTCATTCTTTCGGCGGGAGTCAACAGTTGTTGGTGGTCTGCTCCTTATCGCTTGCCTGTGAGCTGAGCGCGAGGCCAGATGACATTCCCACACAGAGGCAAAGCCAGGCGCAGGGTCTTCGGCTAGGGATCTCCCAGAATAACAGATCTGCACTGCAGCATTCCGAATACGAGCGTTATTGCCTGGTATCTACAGCACCGGCGGCTGCATCTGACCAACTTTCGCAGGGTCCAGAGGGGGGACTGGGTCAGCGCTCTCCCCCTCTCTGCTGGCTCCCTGCGCTTCAAGGGTCTCCCCGTCCAAGCCAGAGCTATCGATTCCAGGCTGCAAGGCATCCCTAAGGGGTCAATAACGACCGTCGACCCGCCTAGAGACAGCGGCATCATTCACGTCTCCGAAACCGGCATTGGAGCGTGATTGGGAACCCAACACCTACCCCCTACTTGGACAATCGACGGTGCGAGTGTACAGAATCATAGGATTTTATCTGTTACGAGTACAATTTACAACGACTGTCTCTCCAGTACGGTAACAATGCTGCAGCATAATTTCCACGCCATTATCCTCGCTACTGCACGTCAAACGCGTGGCATTGGACAATCCATCGTAACTTCGTAAGCGAACATCAGAACTCCCTTCGGCTCATGCCACTTTCTCTCTCGGCTAGAATCCATGCGCCATGCGAGGCCAGGAAGAGTGGATTGTCCCTTCGTTGACCGAGTGAGCATTGACTACCTTGTGCACCCGATAACCAGTCGTCAACCCAATCACGGCAGTTTCATAACCCAATGGGGTCAATGCCGTCCGCACCCCAACCTCACGGATCCCACCATTCGCTTTGCTGATCGTTGTACGGTAGACCCGAGACAAGGGGCGGTGGAAAATTCGGTCCAGGGAGGGAGCTCGAGCAACCGGATGATTTACTGTCCCAGTGGTGAGGGACTCCCCGTCCTTCTGGCCATTTGTGCCACCGGCGTTTGCCGTGGTCTCAGGCGGGTGGATGTGCCCCAAACCCTTCTCGTCACCGCAGCACATTCTTATTGCTGATGGTTGCGGCTCAAGTCTAATCCGCCTGCCGCTACTCCTCCATGCACCATCCGGTGGACGCCGTATACCTCGCCAATACCAGCAATGGCGTCATCTTGCACCGTGATTGCTCACAGCATGCATGGGAAAAGGTCTAGACCTCAGTTATCATGCAGCTTGACTCTAGCGCAACTCTCACTCAGCAGCATTTCTCACTCAAGGGCGCTTTTCTGGTAGATCAGCGTCGCTTGGAGCACCTTGTATCGTCTATTGACCTGCTCCGGTATTCTATCAAGTTAGACCCGCGAGCCGTTTTCTTTGATTCTCAATGACGTATCTCTCGGGTTCTGGTGATACTTGAAGATCACGCTGCAGCCCGAGTATTTTAGCTGCCGTTGTCACAGACTCGTGCGACTTTGGAGTAGGAGATGCAATCCTGGGCGCGGGGGTTAACCCTAAGGCTTGCGGCCCCAATTGCCGAGAGGCGAAGGCCCAATAGTCCTAGATTTTCGGCCGCCGTAGGTAGGAGAGGCCAGTTGTTCTAGGCTCTTACTTTCGTCGAGAGCTATAAGCTGTGGTCTTCGCGGACTGAAGCTTCCGTGTGCCTAACAGTCGCGATCTGCACTCGTAGATGTTGCTTCTGGCCACTGATGGCAGCTCCAGTCGAGAATAGCGTGCGGCCTCTGCTTCAGTCCTTTTTTGACGATGGAAAGGACGCAGGCGTCATAGCCTTCCATCTGGCTCGCCCTTCCAACGTTCCACGCGTTTCTGCTCCCAGTTATCGAGGTCCTTCGCCATAAGCCTGTAGTACTCGTCTCTTTCGTTCAGCTCGCCTTTTACCAACTTCCTCCTTCGAGGATTATATGTGAGACCCCCTTTGCCAGACGGTCCTTTGAGCCCTAATTCCATGACCTCTTCATCCGTCATTTGCTTGTGCTTTCGGTCGTAACTCTCATATCGCAGTGCCGTCGCAGGAGTGAGGAGAAAAGAGGCAGAAACCATAAGGGCAATAAAAGGGAGTCCAAAGAAGAGAAATGGATTTCGTGCAACTTTATTTCGATACGATGCGGCAATACGCTCCCCTAGGTCTTGTGCTTGAGTTTGACTCCTGCGGAAAGGTTTTGACGGAAAAACGGGCATTGTCTGGATATATTGTGACGATGATCAAGGGTGAAGGAGAGATACGGGGATCATTGGTACTGTCGTAGAATTACAACTGAAGAGACGAACGGAATTGCATTGCCGCAAACTATGAGCATGCGTTAAGAACTTAAAGCAGCGAGGGCGACCTGGCCTGTCTGACTTCAATAGAGCTTTGATGTACTGCACTAAAGCGGCGCCAACTCGCCAAGCCAACGCGTTCCCCAAAACTTGGGAACGGTACGAAGTATGTACGCGCTGGGATCTCAATTGCGCTTGTTGAAGGACCATGGATTGAGGACTGGTTGAGAGCAGCCTCATTTGATCAGCCAATATGTTTGGCCAACCTGCCTCGAGCCAAGGAGGCTCCAGCAACCTCTTCTCTGGTCTGAACCTAAACACAGGTACCACCGATGCCCAGGGCAAACGAAAATCAATCTTTGATGCCTCCACCTCGCAATCAACATCGCAACCGTTCAGTTTCCCTAGTCTAAACACCAACACTACAACAAACAATACGAGCAATGCGTCCGGCGGCATATTCAGTCTAGGCGCTCCTCCAAAGACGTCTGCTCCCTCGTTTTCCTTCGGTCCCAGCACTACTACTTCCGCTGCGCCATCAACAGGTATGTTCGGCTCTACCACCACTACCGCCGCGCCTTCCACTGGTCTGTTCGGAGCCGCAGCATCTACAACTCAGCAACCTGCCTCTGGGACGTCACTTTTCGGTGCCTCAACGACCGGACAACAGTCTACAGCTGCCGCTCCACCCGCGACTCAACAACAACAATCAGATGCTCCTGCGACACAAACACGAGATGCCGCCTACTTCAGTAGTTTACTGGAAAGACAGAAGAAAAAACCAAAATTAAAAACCGAGGGTAACCCTGGCTTGGGTCAATTATCCGGGCTCGACATGGATTTGGGGGATTTGGCTAGACGTGCGCAGGAATTGAGGCAGCGTGGTTCAAGACCGGCAGACACCCTTACCGACAGTCGGGCACATTACTTGCTTGCGGGCTCTGGAATATCCCCTGGTCAAGCCTACAAAGATTTTCAGTCTTTGGGTCCCGACGAAACCCTGTCAGCACCGCGAAATGTTACACCAAGTTTTGCTGAAGAGTCAAGTGCCTACCTTCGAGATGTTCGGGTTAAGGGACGTGATGTAATGCTGCGGGAAAGCATGGATCGAGTGTATCGTGAAGTGGGCAATTTCATCGAGGAAAGTCTGGGCGTCGACTTCGAAGAGCAAAAGATGAGAATCATGCAGCACTTTGGACTCGCACTCCCAGACTCCGGTGGTGATGCTACGGAATCTCGGGGAGGCGGCTTCGGCAGATCTGCCAAAGGAGGGAGGACAGGGTCGGTGGGAGCCTCAAAGACTGTCAGGAGCGTCTTTGGACGGTCCGCGATCGACAAATCTATTATCGGCACTCCTGGCTCTGGTTTGGGGACAACGTCCTTCTTTAAGAGTGATGGGCCTGTTTCGACCGCTTTTGGCCTGACTAAGGGGCAGAGCTTACGCGATCTACGCGAAAAGGAACGATCATTCATTGAAAAAGTTCAGCAGCTTAACCATGCGCGATTACAGGACCAGAGCTACCCAATCTTACAGAAATTCGCCGAGGCAGAGAATGAAAACCCTGGAGACAGCCCTCGACAACTAATCGATGCTTACCATGCATTACGCGAAATTACCAGAGAAGGGAAAACGCTTCTAAAAGAGCGACAATTCATGGATGCCTATCTCGACGAAAAGGAGGATGTCCTGTACCTGAAGCTGAAGAAACAAACCTTGGAAGGTTCACGTAGTTATTTGGAAAAAGCGTTTTGGCGGGACTTGAGATCGCTCGTCGACAAAAATCCTCGCGAAGCTGCATTAGGGGGCCAACCATCCGTGTTGAACATCGTCCGTGCTTATATTCGGATACGCGCTATTCGAAGAGATCTCGTCCCTGATGGAGCAGAGCTGCAACAGATCGGGGGTGAGAACGGCGACTATTGTTGGGCGCTCATCTTTTACCTGTTGAGAAGTGGGTGTATAAAGGAAGCGGCAGATTATGTGAAAAACGACCCTGCTTTCCAATCCATGGACCGAAGAGTCATCTCATATGTGACGGCCTACGCAGATGGTCCAGACCGACGCTTGCCCAAGGGGGTACAAAACATGATCGACAATGAATACCAGAAGCTGACCAAGCTGGCTCCAAAGAATACTGTTGATCCATACAAGGTAGCTTGTTATAAAGTGATCGGTCGTTGCGACCTGACGACGAGAAACTTGGAAGCCATTGGTCAAGGCGTCGAGGACTGGTTGTGGCTGCAGTTCAGCCTTGCTCGGGAAACAGGTCGAAGTGAAGAGTTGGCTGGAGAGATCTTTGGGTTGGATCAGATTCGGGAGACCGTGGCCGAGATTGGTCAAAAGCACTTCCAGAAGACCCAGGTCGAAGGCTCAAGTGCGTATGGTACGTTCCTGCTCATGCAGGTTCTCGCCGGTATGTTCGAGCAAGCAGTCGAATACCTGCACAGTTTCAATCCTACCAGTGCGGTCCATCTCGCCATCGCCCTTGCATACTATGGCCTACTCAGAGTCTCGGACTTCTCTGTTGCAGGCAACGAGCTTTGTAAGTCTCTCTCCTCCTTTGCTATCACCACAAGCATATTGACGATCTTGCAGTGACATATTCGACCACGCAATTACCGCAAATTAACTTCGTACCACTTGTGGCATACTACACTGGTACCTTCCGGACGGCCTTGCCCGTTGCTGCTGTCGACTACCTTGCTTTGCTCTGTCTTAACTCCGACCTTAAGCCTGCAAGTCTAGGACTGGTCCATACCAATGCTTGCCATGAGTGCTTACGGGAACTGTGCCTGGAGACTCGGGAATTTGCCAAACTGCTTGGCGATATTCGAAGTGATGGAACGAGAATCCCAGGGGCGATTGAGTTGCGTGCCAAATTGATCCATCTCGACTCTCGCGACGAGTTTTTGCGATCGATCACGAGCCAATCTGCAGCAATTGCAGATCAGCGAGGACAAATTTCTGACGCGGTGCTGCTGTATCACTTGTGCGAAGACTATGACAATGTTGTCACGGTGCTCAATCGCGCCCTCGCAGATGCAGTTTCTTTGGATCTCGGGGAGTCGCCTATACAGTTGCAGCCACTCAAACCACGAAGAGCCGATGGACAGAGTGAATCAGCCAGCACTCAAGGCAATGGTCCTCAGTCGTCCCTGTCATTGACCCAATCTACCTCGTCTCCCGTGGATCTAGCTCGCAATATGATCTCCCTCTATAACGACAATGCGCTCTATTACAACAAGATATCAGCCAGCAATCGAGAGGTCTGTGGAGTCCTCCTTCGGTTGTTGTCCGTCCGGGCCAATCTTGAGGCGCAACCACCAAGATTCATGACAGCGCTAGAGGAACTCAATGATCTTAATATTCTGCCACTACGGGCCAACGGCAAGATCGCAGAGATTCGTGCTGCGGCTGATTCTTTCGCTCAACTGCCCCAAGTGCTTGCCCGGTGTGCTGGCATCAGTGTGGTCTGGGCAGTGCGAGCGATAGGAGGGGAGAGGGAGAACATTCTACGAAATGGAAGATGGGAAGCTGGTTATGCAGGTGATACGGACGTGATGAAGGATCAGCTAAGTAACATGGCGAAAGATCTGATGGTGTTTGCCGGGCTGGTCAAATACAAGCTGTCGGGGCGTGTCTATGATATGTTGACCCGAGCTGGAGGAGATGTCGGGGCATATTGAAGAGACGGTGATGGGTCAAGCGCTCCATAGATGACTGACAAGAAGAATCAAGATGGTGCTCGGCTGCGGGAGCCACTTCAGGTATTTCTGTATCAATACCTATGGAGTAGTGTTGCGACCTGATCAACTGATCACAGCGTGTCTTGGGGAAGGGTTCGATGGCGATGTGTTGGGAAAAGGACATGCAGGTGATGAGCTGTTTAGAGATGGCTGCACCCAGAGGTACAGTAAGTTACTGACTGCTTCGTATCCGTCTCTCCTCAAGATCGTCGCCCGTCCGGCGTCGGCTTCCCTCGTTCGTTTGACAGTGTCCACCGCGGTGTTGTGGCTTGCTGTGATAGGCGCTGGGGGCAGCCAAGTGCAAATTTTGATCGCATCTTATCAGATAATTGGTGTCAGAGAGTGGGCTGTATTGGCTCTACATCCCACGGCCCTGCGCCTCGTCCTCGTTTTGTTCCACACCAGCGCCCATGTTTCGTGACGCATCTTGAGCTTCCTAAAATCATGCTATGCTCCCAGGCTTCGCTCCGCAACGTTCACCTGTCTCCCACCGACCCTCTTCCGACCGAGACATTGCCCTCTCCCGCCTCCAACACTCTCACTCTCTCCAAGGCGCAGAGCAAGATGCGCCTGAACCATCATCAAACACGGATCGGCGAAGCACCACACCTCGTATCTTGCATGGTTCTGATCTCCACGAACCCTTCCCACCTTTGTCGGTGACCCCTCCTCTGCAAGACCACGAACCTCGCGGCCTAGCGTCACGCGTCTGGCACGCTATCATGTCGAGAAGCCCTCTCTTGCTCATCCGCTCCTCTCCCGCTCTGGGCACCGGCTCGTATGGCGCCGTACCTCTCTTAGAAGCACGGTCGAGGTCGAATTCGATCTCGGACGACGAAGAGAATGGCCACCTTCAGCCACGGAGCAGTAAGAGTCGTGGGAAACGGGTACAGTCAGAACACGATTCCCAGAGCAACCATGCACATTTTGCGGATGCTCGACGACGGTATCGCAGTACAGAGTGGCCGCGGACACGGCGGAGGCACTCTTCTTCAGCCAGCGATATCGGAATGGGCCTGGATTCAAAGACATCCTTCGGAGTCAGTGGACTCATTGGCGCTGGTAAAGGAGAATCGTCGCCCGACAGTACCCCTGAAAACGCAACCTCGGACGACGATGAAGAGGGCGACGTGGCCGCGGAGGACGATCCTCCTGACAATTCTCCCTATCCTGAAGTACGAGCCTCAGTCCCGGCGACGGACAATGCGTCCTTGTCTATCAATACACCTCGCATGTGGATTTTGTCGTTGTTTTTCGCAATAGCGGGATCGGCGACCAATTTATTCTTTTCCCTGCGTTATCCTAGCGTTGCTATAACTCCAGTCATTGCGCTGGTCCTGGTCCACCCTATGGGCAAACTATGGGATTTGCTTCTGAAACGAAGCTCCGACCCTGACGAGATTTTCGTCAATGGAACACTCCAGGCCAAAGACGGTGTCTTTTCACAGTCGCGCGGCCAGCGAATACGGTCTTGGCTCGCTCAAGGACGCTGGAATGAGAAAGAACATGCTTGTGTGTACATTTGCAGCAACGTGTCGTTTGGTTTCGCATTCGCAACCGATGTCATTGTCGAGCAGCACAAGTTCTACAAGCAGGAGGTTCCCATTCTCTATCAACTTCTGCTCACCATTTCTACCCAAATACTGGGGTATGCATTTGCTGGACTCACGAGGAGATTTCTTGTTAGACCCGCCGCAATGATCTGGCCGGGCACTTTAATGTCGACCGCCATGTTTACAACAATGCACAAGGATGAAAATAAGCCAGCGAACGGATGGGGAATCTCACGATATCGCTTTTTCATTTATGTTTGGGCAGCAGCATTTGCGTGGTATTTCCTACCCGGGCTCTTATTTCCAGCATTGAGTTACTTCAGCGTCGTTACATGGTTTGCACCAAAGAATGTGGTTGTCTCGAATCTAGTAAGCAATTTCGTCGCCGCAAAGCTCTCAACCACTAACCATCTTAGTTCGGTGTCGCTTCTGGACTGGGCCTTTTCCCCATGACCTTTGACTGGGCTCAGATCGCCTATATCGGCTCACCGCTCTTGACCCCGTGGTGGGCAGCCGCCAACGTGGTAGGAGGCTTGGTACTAGTCATGTGGATCGCAGCACCTATCCTATGTATGTTGTGTTCTAGTCGAGGGGTTGAAGGTGCGCTAACGGAATGAAAAAGACTACAAAAATGTTCTTTTCTCAGGATACCTCCCTATACTCTCCTCGGCCGTCTTTGACAATACCGGCAAACCCTACGATGTCAGCAAGATTCTTACCCCGGACTTCCTGTTCGATAAGGAGGCGTATGACAACTACTCCAAAGTCTACCTTCCCATAACCTACGTACTCTCCTACGGAGTACAATTTGCCTCACTTTCCGCACTTCTGACCCATACGACGTGCTGGCACGGTCGTGATATCTGGCGTCAGTCACAACAAGCGTTCAATGAAAAACAAGAAAAGGCGGGCATCGGGTACCAGGCCCTTCCGAATCCAGATCGTGAATACAGCCTACGCAGGGTCAGTAGTCAAACGATCAGAGCCGGAGGTGAGGATGTTCACAATCGACTCATGAGACGATACGAAGATGTCCCAATGGTATGGTATGCACTCACCTTTGTGGTGATGCTAGTCGTGGGTATATTCGTCGTCGAGTATTATCCAGTTCACCTGCCTTGGTACGGTTTGCTGATGGCGCTCGGGATCACCACCGTTTTGTTCATTCCAGTGGGCATTGTCATGGCCATCACAAATCAACACAGCAGCCTATACTTGATCTGCCAGCTCATCTGCGGCATGGTGTTTCCTGGGCGTCCCGTTGCCAACATGGTGTTTGTGACGTACTGCTATATTAGCTCTGCCCAAGGCATCAAGTTTTCCTCCGACCTGAAACTGGGCCATTACATGAAGATCCCCCCGAAACTGTTGTTCAAAGTCCAGATGGTTGCCACGCTGGTCTCGAGTCTGGTACAGATTGGCGTCCTAAACTGGATGTTTACCAACATTCCTGGGATATGCACTCCGCAGGCGATCAACGGATTCAATTGTCCTATTGCCCGGGTACATTTCAACGGCAGCATACTATGGGGAGTAGTCGGTCCTCAGCGGTTCTTTGGACCCGGTGCATTGTACAGGCCTTTGGTGTGGGCGTTCTTGGTTGGCGCCATTGCTCCAGTTATTGTGTGGCTCATGGGCCGCGGCAAGAAGAAGACGATATGGCGCAAGATCAACTTCCCGGTCCTGTTTGGCAGTCTGAGTTGGATCCCACCTGCGACTGGGCTCAACTTCTCAATCTGGGGAGTGGTGTGTTTTGCTTTCAATCACGTCATGAAACGTCGTGCCCCGGCGTGGTGGGGAAAATACACCATGACCATGTCTGCGGCGTTGGATTCGGGATTGGCCTTTTCCCTTGTCGTCGTCTTCTTCGGGTTTGTGTATCCCGGTGTGATGGATGGCTTCAAGTGGTGGGGTACCGAGATTTACAAGCAGGGCTGTGACTGGAAAGCATGTCCATGGTTGAAGTTGGGTCAAGGGGAGAAGTTCGGGCAGTGATATGGATTAGTGCTTGAAGTTGCTAAATCCCGCCGGAACGTGCGTTGGACACTTCTTGGACCATGTGTTCTTCCTTGGTCGATGCACGAATGGCACCGAGGGCACTGCTAGTGTATGATGCACCTGTGAATGGGTGTGTCATGTGAGTCAGATGTCGTAGTCTGAGTAACGACGACACATATACCAGCGATGACGAGGTTGAATGAAGAAGCAGAACCGAGTGACACCAAAGATTCTGATGAGGACGACGACGATGATGATGATGATGATAACGACGACGACAATTGAATCCAATGATGATCTATCAGTAAGTAGATGAGAATTACAATTTACAAAGTCCCAAGTAGACAGAATCTCGACACGACGTGGGTATTTGAATTTGAAAAGGTAAATGATTTGAAGGGTACCTTATAAACAAATACCTGTAGACATGTCTGTCTACATGTATCTGAGACAGTCTGGAGTTCCGAGTACCTACCAGGCGGCAGGTAGACGTGTTTGGTGTATACGGCGTGTCGTCGGACAGAGTGTGGCCACTGTTGCAGTATCAAGTACATATCTTATATTTTAGGATCTCTCGGATCTTCGAATGGGTGTGGTAGCTTACTGCGCCACGGCGATGATATCTACCAGCTACGGTCTGCGGTCTACGGTCTGACCAGCCAAAGAGTAACTCCCTAACTAGTATCTAGTATCCAGTGTCTTGTAGGTACAGGAGGTGGAAAAGGTGGTGGTGGCAAGTGGCCGTACGCCGTGGGGGGAGGGGCCCCCTGGAATTGCACAGCCTTGTTTGGGTATCGTGGTCCCGGCCACAGATGCAACTTTTGGGACCAGACAAAACTTTTTGTACCACCCGCGTGCGTTGGAGTCACCCATCACGACCTCGGTTGAGTTCACGAGTCGTCACCCACCTAACCAACTGACTAGTTAGTGGTGTGGCGGCCGGAAATTAGGGACACTCAGAGCCTTGTTGATGCGACGTGAGATGCTTTCATTCGGCAACTTTGCGGCACCGAGTATGATTCTTCATCTCCTAGTACCAGGAGAACCAACTTAGGGAAGGAGAGATGTCGAGGACTGTAGGACTGTAGGACTCGAGGAGGAACGTCGAGGGTTGTGTACACTTGGAACCGGAGAAGGGGGAACGTCGAGCGAGATACGCGTGTGCAGAATTTCTGAACTGGGTCACTTTCGACCCGTCAAACTCGTTTCTTTGCCGAAGAGAAATTGCACCTCCCGAAGATGCAGAGGGGGCGAGTGATGAAGATCGATCATGGAATGAGCTTGTCGTATCGTGGGAAAGGGGTGTGTCATGATTTGAAGCAAGTTCAATACTTGAGCTATCTCGACGCTGAATGCAGAGTCGTATCTATCTGTTTCTTCAGTACTCTTCAGTCTTCAGTACTCTTCATCCTTCAGTGCTCTTCAGCCTTCAGTACCTAGGTAACCTACTGAACCGTTTCAAGACAGCCGAGTGGTCTGTCTCCTAAGTAATCACAACTTCGTTCACGGCGATGGTGATTCAAATGACCGGCTTATCAAATCCTCCGTGTGTGGCGATGGTGATTAGTATAACAAGCTTAAATCCTCCGTCAAACCCACCGTGTATGTCCCTGGAGGTTTGTACGCTTTTGCTCTTTTGCTTCGGCGGCTCGTAGCAGGTTGCTGTTGAAGTTCGACGGCATCGGCCTTCACGGCTTCTGGCTTCGGGGAGAAGGATCTCTTGGTCTTGCTGGAGGGCGGTTCCTCAGCTTCAGGCTCGTAGTCTTTATCGCCATCGAGATGTGCTTTTCGTTTTTTGCCCTCTTTTGCAGAGGAAGTGGAAGAAGCGAGGAGATTAGGGGGGTTTGGTTGCACTGAGGTCGTATTGTGCGACGGTTGAGGAGCCGATTGGTCTGGGTGATCATTCTTGCCTGGCAAAGATTCTTGGGAGGCGCTTGAGGCGGAAGCACGAGCAGTCTGATTGTGATCATGAACAGTCATGTTTTGACCTGAAGCTCTTTTGTTTGTAACCCTCGTCGACGGTCCTGCTTCTGTAGGTCTTAGACGATCACTAAAGAATTGCCGGTATGTGGTCGGACGTCCGCGTTGGACCTTTTTAGGCTCAGGCAAGGCAGCAACAGTGTGCGTTTGCACCGGACCTGTTACTGGAATTGCACCAATAGACCCCGTGTTAATTGGGGGATGGCCCCGGTCAACCGCTGGATCTGGATCTGCTGACTTTGCGGCTGTCTGCTGTTGCTGCTGCTGGGAGTTGACGTTGTCCCAATCATGAGTCTTCGTGATCGGAGTCGGATCAAGAGGCTTTGGATTGACTGGGACATGCTCTCGCTGGACTGTTGAACCGCAATCTTTTGTTCTTGTTGCTAACTGCTGCTGATTCTTTGCACCAGTAGAGTCATTAGCCGTAGGTGTAGGTGACATCTTGAACTCAGAATTCGTGACTGGAGTTGTATCATCAGACTTGGCTCTGACTGGGACATGTTCGCGTTGGACCGTTGGACCGCGATCTTCAGAGTATTCTGCTGTTTGCTTCTGGTTGTTCACACTAGGAGAAACACGAGTCTTAGGTGTAGAAGGCGCCTTAGAATGAGAACGAGTGACGGCTGGAACTGTATCACCAGACTTGGTGTTGACTGAGATATGCTCTCGCTGGACCGTTGGACCGAGCTCTTCGGAGGCTGTCGATGTCTGCTGCTGAGAAGTGGCATTGATAAAGTTATCGATCGCAGGCGTAGGTGGTGGTGGTGGTCTAGAACGAGGGTTAAAATCCAAAGTTCGTGCTTTCACCCTTATACATTCAGGGAAAATCACGACGTTACTCACCGAGTATTTTTAACTTCCTCTTGCTCAAGTTGGGACAGTTGCTTCTCGATGTTTAGCATCTCGTTCTCGATGTCTAGCTTTCGAATTCTGAAGTCCATCTTTTGTAGCTCCAGATTGACCTTTTCTCGTTTATTCTCAGTTTCTCGAAGACGGAACCGTAAATCTGTAGCCCGGGAGTTGCGGGCGGCCGAACCCCCGTCATTAGGGTTCGGAGTCATGATTGTGCGAGGATCAAAAGGTCTGTCCAGTCTTGTTGGCGATGAGATGGGTCTTGCAGAGTAGACAGATAGATGGGCGCTGATATGGGACTTTCGTTCGATAGAGAAGAAGTGATTGACAGAAAGTGGCTCTTCTCTGTGATTATGGAAGAAGAGATAGGGCGAAGGAAGAGAAGAAGGGGGAACTTGAAAATACGAAGAAATTAGACAACTGACGGTAACCTTTTCTCCCTTGTGGCTTTTCAATACAAAGAGAAAGTGAAGTGAGTAAAATGTAACTGCCAGGGAAGTAAGAGTCTCACAAAATTCAAAACCATAAAGTAAAGAAAGGCACAGAGAGCTCTCTTGTGGAGGGATTCTCACATGTAGATGACTTCTGCAATGCAGTAGTGATTGAAGCACAGTCCCTTCTTTTCACTTCAGGCTCGCACTGTTCTCTCGCTTCCTCACTCTTTCGTCCCACCAGGTTTTCAAGGACGTCGAATCAAAGCCAAGGTCATTCAATATCCTTTCATCGGTGACGAACCAGTCTTTGTCATCGCAGGGTTTTTCCATAATGGTTCCTGGAGGATTTGGATGTGTAGTGTACTTGTTCAAAATGACATCCTCGCCAAACTTCTGCATGACCACGCCCCTGAGCAGGGCAACCGTACCAATAGCTGGCATGAAGTCCTTTGCATCCACAAACACAGCCACGGTGATACCAGCCTGACGATCACTGATGGTTTGATCGTGGATTTTGATATGTCGTTTAGGTGGGAACGGTGTGTTTGGTTTGTAGATGAGCGAAGGCGATACCCAGCTGATAACGGCAAGGACGGAACATGCGTAGCTGCGGCGTGGCAGATTGGACTTCGAGTCCAGAAGAGACGCGAGTGTATGGATAGGAAGTGAGACTGAGCTGTGGAGAGGTCTTTCCATCATGGCAGGGTTATGGTCGGTCACTGTATTGGTCTGCGTCGGCTTTCTGTTTCCGCTTTTGACGTATGGAAATAGGGGTACATACTTTTCAGCAGGTGGCGGAAACGGGCCTTCTTTCGGCTCTTCCTCCTCGTCCTGGTCCTCCTCCTCCTCGTCGTCATGGTCTTCGTTGTCACCGGCTCCTTCGCTGTAGTAGTAGAGACTCGAATGCGCCGGGGTATGGGCAGACTTGTGCTGACTGATTTGTCTGAGTGCTTCTCTCCGATTCTCAATCTGTGATTGTGATACAGCCAATGTATCAAACGAATCTTCTTCATCGTCAGGGGCAGTGTCGGTCTCACGTAGTTTTGATTGCTGGTGCACATGTCTCCTTTGAGGAGGAGCGCGAACTCCTGTAGATTCTCCAGTAGTAACACCTGTCTTTCGATTCCGAGGAGAGTCCATGCTGAATGAAGCTTCCGCCAGTCGTACAGGGGGAGGCTTTCTGTAAATGTTCGCGCCTGCTATGCCATGATATACGGCATGCTGATTCCCTCCGTCGACGTCTTCCCGGATGAATCCACCTTCAGACTCAAGTTCAGCCTCGTCGGTGGCCTCTCTCTTGCTACCAATCCATACAAATTCTTCCACGCTCAAGTAGATCACATGTCCTTGCCCATTGGACCTGGGAGCTTTTCTGACGCTGAATTTCCTGACGACGATGATGCCGCCGTTGTGTAGGCTGATGCTGTTGCGAGCGTTCGATAGTGGAACAAAGATAGCCTGGACCTGAAGCTCGCCATCCGAGACTACTAGGTGGAGATACCTTGCAGTGGAAGACTTTCTGGCCGTAGCAGACACGGACAGTCTGGACTCCTCATTCGGTTTGCTTGATTCACGTCGTTGCGTCTTCCAAGAGACATGCTCGATCCTCAGAACCATACTGGCTGGTTTGACGCATGTGCGAAAGAGTTGGTCGAGGCATGGTGTCAATCTTGTCCCGTTGGCTTCGACAGGACGGTTCATCATCCCTGCAGGACTGCATTGTATACACAGACGCTACGAGTATCGTGCTGTTAACGACTGTCTATTGTCCTACGGAGAGGCGACTGATGGTGTTTGACGTGGCTTGATAATAATCTAGTTAGTTGTTGCCTCACCGCTTCGATCCAACACCCGCGCGACAGCGACGCGTCGTAGTTCAAGAACATGCTTAGTCATCTTGTTCCTTCAGCACATCCGAGTTGATGAGGGAAGCGTAGACGACCATTGATTTCGCGGCCACTTCTAGTCTCACGACAAGGTTTCCGTTCAGTCACAAAGTATGTAGTGTCCTCGATTAAGTTCATCACCATCAAAGAAGCCAAGCTACTATTTTGTCTGAGACTATTCAACCAGAGATAGTCCTGTCATCATCGAATCTTCAACATATACAACATAATCGTCCAACCAGAATGGTGAGCTCTTTCATTCCAAACGCCATGATCATAAATTCGCCCCTTAAGAATTATAGACGATAAGGCCGACCCAAAAATTTCCATTCAGACAACCTCCCTGCTCCTCGGCATAGAAACAACCCTCGAAGAATCCTCCTTTTCGTCGTGCGAGCTAGGCGTCCTCTTCTCTTCCGACTTGCTCTTGGTGAAGCTCCTGGCCATAGTGAAGAAGCCCTGTCTCAAGTTCAATGCCGAGCGCTGGTGCCTTCTGGCCTTCATGCCCTCGGTCTCCTCCTTCTCGAACCATCCCATTGCACGCTTGACGTACTTCCAGGCTTCCATGCCTGAGACAAACACAAACACGCAGACAATGGCCGGGGCCCATTCCCACGAGATGCCCTTGTGCTTGAACACATTCGTGTTCAAACCAGGAATGTACACGGCAGGGAAGACGGAGAAGAAGGCGATCGTGACGGACCAGAACAGGAACTGGTTCTCCCAGATGTCTGCGAAGAAGGGGAACGCGCGTGTGTCGTGCGGGTTGATCCGGAACATGCTTCGTCGCATAGACTTGAATTCCCAGGCCGAGATCAAGATGAGCCAGGTCAGCTCGGCAAAGACGGCTGCTCGTGCTCGGAACACGACATTGCAAGACTCGCTGTACTTGCGGTTGCAGTCCTCGCCTAGTCCGTCTGGACCGGGCCCGTAGACGATAAACACGAACGTCATCAGGCAGCACGTGCCCTGAATGGTGCCATAGACCAACATGTCGGTGATCAGTTCCCAAGTGAAGACGCCCTTTTTGTTGTCGTGCGGTGGGCGCTCCATGACGTCCGCCGACGCTTTCTCGCGACCGAGGCCAAAGGCTGGGAACGACGATGTGAGCATGTTGATCCACAGAATCTGCAACGGTGAGAGGGGGAACACGCTGAGTCCCGTGCTGTCCTTGAACCCCAACCCGCAGATGAGCAGGATGACTTCGCCGACGTTGGACGTCAGCAAGTGCAAGACGAAACGCTGGATGTTGTCGAACATTCTACGTCCTTCCTCGATCGCGTTGACGATACTCGCAAAGTTGTCGTCCGTCAACACAATGTCGGACGCAGATTTCGCGACGTCACTTCCGTTGAGACCCATGGCGATACCCACGTCTGCGAGCTTGAGCGAGGGAGAATCGTTCACGCCGTCGCCCGTCATGGCGGCGAATTTGCGTCGTCGGTGGAGGGCTTCGATCATGCGCACTTTGGTTTCTGGAGCACAACGAGCGACCACGAGCGGCAGGGTGGGCAAGGCGTCGATTTCCTCGTCGGTCATTTTGTCGAACTCGGTTGCTGTCTTGACGATGGCCGCGGCGACATCAGGCGCGAGCTGGCCCATGTTTCTGGGGATTATGCCGACTTCCTTGGCAATGGCGGTGGCAGTGGACGGGTGATCACCTGTGAGCATGGAGACGGTAATACCAGCATTGGTGCATGCCTGAACGGCCCCTTTGGTTTCGAGACGTGGTGGGTCGTATAGTCCGGCCAGACCGAGCAGAGTGAGCTCAGTTTCGACTTCGGCACGATCAATGTCCGAATGCTCTGCGATGTCCAGGGGAGTGAATTTCCGAGCGAGCGCGAGGACACGCAGTCCTTGTTCGGCGAGGAAGGTCATTTGTTCGAGGATGCTTTCTTTGAGCGCAGGCGTGATCTCCTCCTCGTGCTCTCCAATACCGACGGTTGTGCAGAGATCGATGATGCGCTCGACGGCACCTTTAGTGAAAATGGTGGAATGGTCTTCGTTGGGTTTTTGGTAGACAACAGTCATGCGCTTGATGGAGGAATCAAACGGGAATTCCATCTTCTGAGTCCACCCATGTTCTTCCTCGAGCTTCTTCTTGCCATGCTCGAAACGATGGGAGAATACCTGGAGAGCAATCTCGGTGGGGTCGCCGGTGGTCTTCCATTGCTCTGTACCATCTTCGTTAACCTTGCGGACTGTGGCGAGATTGCAGAGAGCAGCGGCCTCGAGGAAAGCTCGGAGTTCGGGCGTCACTTCAGGATTATCCTCCACTGCCACTGGCTCCTCGGGGTGCGCCGTCTTTTGATTGTCCTTTTGCAACTTCTCTTGCGGCACATCGAAGAGAACACCGGCTACACTTCGCTTGCGGTCGAGAGCTTCTTGACGGGCTTGTCGCTCGGCTTCGGCGTCCTTGCGGGAGCCGGGTGCTTTGCCGAGACTGATGGTACCTTCGGTAGGGTCGGATGCATTGCTTGAGTTGTCGACACTGTAGATGCCTACTCCAGGAATCCAAGCTTTGCGTGTCACCATTTTACCTTGGGTCAAAGTACCCGTCTTGTCTGAACAGATGTTTGTGACGCCACCGAGAGCTTCAAGAGCACTGAGCTGTCGAACGACAACCTTCCTCTTCCTCATCTGCGTCATACCGACAACCATTGTGATGGTCAAGACGGCAATCAGTGATTCAGGAATGATGGCGATACCGGTCGAGATGGCGTAGATGGCGACTTCGTTGGTGACGTTGAATTCGTTGACTCCAAAGACAATGATGGCAAGGAGAAGTGCGCAACCGAACAGGACGTAGGCCAGTTTACTGAGCTTGATTTGAAGAGGAGTGCCCTCGGTAAGACCGAGAAACTTGCCAATACCGTCCCAGACACGAAGTGCGCCTCCCTTGACGGGCTGCATAGGGCCGTGCTTCTTTCGTGACATGGATCGGTTTGGCTTGCGTTTTTTTCCCTGCATGGATGCGGCAATCCCTCCAATGGCAGTTGACATACCGGTGTAAACGACGATACCACGACCGCGGCCCTTGGTGACGGTGGACGATGAATAAGCGATGTTCAGTCGGTCGCCGAGTCCAAGATCTTCTTTGGCGGCCCCGTGCTTGGCCTCGAAGTCAACCTCTTTAGCGACTGGGAGAGCCTCTCCTGTCAAGATGGCCTCGTCGCATTCCAAGTTCATGACTTCAAACATGCGGAGGTCGGCGGGCACGGTATCTCCGGTCTTGATGGAGACGATGTCGCCAGGTACGACCTCTCCCGAAGGAATAGTCATTTCGGTGCCATCGCGGACGACAGCTGCAGAGGGCGAAGATAAGGACCGAAGAGCGTCCATTTTCTTCTCGGCTTGAAATTCCTGGTAGAAGCCGATCAGCACGTTGAGAACGATGACGGCTGTAATGACGGCTCCTTCCACCCAATCCTCGACACCGTAAGAGAGGGCCATTGCCAACACCAAAACCTAATTCTCGTTAGCAGTCGAAGAGCGAAAAGGGCTTTGGCAGGGGGTTTGGGGTTGCTTGACATACCAAGATCATGGCATTTGAGATCTGTTTCCCCAGAATCGAGTACCAGGAGACGCCGCCGTCACCCGACAGCTTGTTCGGTCCATACTTATCCTGATACTGTTGAACTTGGGCATTGGCCAAGCCCGACTCGATTCTGGTCTGGAGATGGTCGACGACCTCATCGACCGAGAGCAGGAAGGGCTGTTTGGGGTAGTTCTGCTCGGCACTTTCGCCTTTCCCGCCCATCTTGAGCAAAAAGTTGTGGATGCTGTTACTGTGCTGTTGCTATAGATTGTCGATACGAGACTTTTACGGAGATTGAGAAATGTGTTGTTTAGTCCACGATGGTATACAACATGGGTAGATTTGCGTGTTGGAAATCTACAAAGAGGTAGTGCAGTTCAATATTGATTCCCTGCTTTGGACTGGTCTTTTGGACCGTAGAGTCGAGCGGGGTCATAGCTTGCTTATATAGACTGGCATGTGCGTCCTCGACACTGCAACTCTCGCCTTCGCGGGCCCAGCAGTTTAATTCCGTCATTGCGTCCGCACGGAAGGGCCAAGAGATATCAAGTGATGTCGGGTCCTTGGCATCAAAGGCTGAGACCATGCGGTGGCTCGCCAAGGTCTTTGCTCGTGGAGCGGAAGAGGCCAAGACTGCAGGGTTGTCGCATTGCGCCGGAACCAAGAGGCGAAAAAGAAAGATAACGTGTCGCGACAAGGCGAAAAGGCTGGCTCCGAGCCAGCGGCCCAATCAGGCCCAGAGCCAAGACAGAAGCCAAGACAGGAGCCAAGGCCACGCCCAGACTGCGCCCAGAAACTCCGCGCCCATGATTATCTGGCCTCATACTTTGTACTGGGCATCATATCGTTGTTCCGCCCGGAGAACCTTCCTGCCCAGGATTTGGCCGAGACGCTGCGTGAAACGGGTGAGCACCAGCTGTGCGATTTGCCTCACCTTATCTAGACTGTCTGGGTCTGAGCTTCAATAACTCTTGGTACGAGCAGTCGATCCCGAGTTCCCGGGCTGAAGTTCGCATCGGCTCTTGACGCCCCCGACCTAGCCTTATGACGTCGCACCCTCGTATTCGCCGTATCTGTACGACTCCAAGAAAACTTTCGTATCAGACGTAAAGAAGCAAACACAAGCCTCTGCACCTAATTGGAGAGGGGACAAGCAGGAGCAGGGGAGTCAAGTCATGAGTACCAGGCCAGCAGTATGCAGGCTCGGAACTCAGTTTGCCTGCTGCCACCCTGTCAAGGCCCTTTCCCTTCCTCGACGACCATTTTTCGGAAGGGCGCATCCTGAACGATGGCGCAGCAGAAGAGGCGGAGGAGCAACCACGCCACCGTTTCTTCGAAACCACTCGACGACACACCACTCGCCGCCCACATCATCATCCTCGTCCTCCTCGTCGTCAGTGTCCCCCAACGAAGTCAACCATTTCTCCCGACTGGCCTCGACATGGTGGGATCCCCACGGCCCTTCGCGGCTCCTCCACCTCATGAACCCTCATCGCCATGACTTTATAAAAGCCTGTCTCTCGCCGACGACAACAACCCCTTCCGACCAGCAATACACGTACCTCGACATAGGCTGCGGAGGGGGGATCTTTGCGTCCTCGGCCGCACGACTGCCCTCGACACGCTCCGTCACGGCCATCGATCCCACTCCGCTCGTGATCGAGGTTGCGAAGTCCAATCAGCGATCCGACCCAGCCCTGTCCCCTCCCAAGCTCACATATCTCAACTGCGCAATCGAGGATCTGCCCCGATACACGGAAAGCGAGGATGAGGAGGGGGAGCAACAGCAACAGCAGCAGCAACAACAACAACAACAACAACAACAACAACAACAACAACAACAACAACAACAACAACAACAACAACAACAACAACAACAACAACAACAACAACAATACGATTTCATAACCGTCTTCGAAGTCCTAGAACACATCCCGGACCCCTCGTCCTTTCTCGACATTGCTTCTGCCCACCTCAAGCCCGGAGGCTGGCTGATTGGCAGCACCATCTCGCGCTCCACCACGGCGTGGCTGACGACCAAAGTCATCGCGGAAGCACCGCTGGTAGGCGTCGTGCCCGCCGGCACCCACGATTGGAACCAGTACATCAACCCGGACGAGCTCCGGGGTTACTTCGACTCTCGCGCCGGTGTCTGGACGGACTTTCGCACGCAGGGTGTCGTCTACGTGCCGGCGCTGGGCTGGAAGAACGTCAATGGGAGCGAAGAGTTTGGGAATTATTTCTTCGGCGTAAAGAAAAGGGCGGACTGAATCCCGTGTCCCATGACCCATGACCATGAATAAACGCTGTCTGTCGTGGTGATCCCAGAGATGCTCTATCCCCCGAATCGACGTGCATCTGAAAGCAACGCCTCGGCACCTCGTATATGTACTAAAAACGGGATACTACAGAATAATAAAAATGTGTACGAGTACCGTACAAAGTGTACGTGAGAAAGAATCACTGCTTTATTGACACCATATTCAGGTAATGAATAATTGTTACAGAGGACGCATGCCCTGTCCGCATGGACACGAACATGGAAAGGAATATATCCAACATGTACAAACTCCATCACAACGCCAAATGCTGTGCATCGCTCCGTTTGCAATGCCGGGGGTATCTCGTAGTCGTCAAGTATCGTGCCAGGCCCTTCCTGTCCAGCCCAGATATCACCATATCTCATACCTCATGAACGCCGACTACTCAAAAAAGAGATCTTCATACCAAAGTCAAGAGCCAACGAAGTGGTGTTTCCACAAGCCAGACGAGCCCGAAAAGCTCATTTCTTGGCCTTCTTCTTGCCCTTTCGCTTCTTGTTTGCATTTCCGCTCCTTGGTTTCCCTTCTGCGCTGTCCTCATGCCCAGCCTCACCTTCAACGTCAGAGTCATCGCCATCGCCGTCGGTGGCGGACGGGAGAACCAGTAATCCTTCACCAACTAGTCTGGACTTGCATTCTTCCATAATCTGCTTGGCTTTTGCCTCATCCCAATCCTTGCTTGCCGATATTTCTCCAAAGATGTCGTTGTATGCAGTATGAATCCCGTTAGAAGGTTCCACAGAGGGCGGTGGACCAGACGCCGGATGTGGCGAGTGCGCAGCTGCTGAGGAACTGACATTACGACTTTGACCATTGACAATTCGACGGCCTCGTCGCGGCGGTACCTTCTTTGCTGGTCCAGCTTCGATGATAGCACCGTCGAGATCCTCCTGTTCCAACTCTCCTTTTGCAACCATTTCTTGGAGCTTCTGCTGCGCCGAGATTTGCATCATCGCATCTCGATGCTCCTCCCTTAGACCCTCCATTAATAAATCCTTGGTGGCATTGTCCTCCTCCAGACGTTGTACGGTTTGTTTCAGATGGTCGATCTGTGTCTCTTCGAGATATTTCACCCTCTCCATGAGGTTCGCCGTCAGAGTTTTCTCCTCTTGGTATTTCTGGTTGAACGATCGAGCCATCTCTTCAAACTTGACACATCGTTTTTCGAGGCGGTTCTTCTCTCTCTCAAGCTCAGGAACCACGCCTTTAGCCACGACGTCGTGCTCGTTTTCAAGGGTGCGTAACTTGTCCGTCGCTCTTCGACATTCCTCCAGGGCACGCTCGGCATTTTTATTCGCCTGCGATGCTTTATCGACAGCTCTTTCTACAACTTCCTCGAAGTACACACGCTGACTTTCCAGCTGACTGGTCAACAGATGTGTGTATTCCAAAGCGATATTGTCCATCTTGGCCACCTCGACATCTTCTTGTCCCTCCAGTGCGGTCGGCTCTCGTCTTCTGCCTGGAAGTTCAACGAGCTTCTCGCCTGGCTTGGCTGCATCTTGGATAATTCGATGCACGTAGGCGTCACCTGCATAGTCCCAAACTCTCTTGCTTTCCAGGTCCATGCTGAATGTGTGCCCGCTGTCTTCAAAATGTGCGTAAGCGTGTTTGCCTTCATATCGTCCACACCCAACCTTGCCACAGATGAGACACTGCCAGAGACTGGTGTCCACATGGCAAACTTCGCACTCGAGAGGGCCGTCGTTTGGCTCATATTCGTTTCCCTTGAGACTCTTGAACTTGGACGACCCCACACGCGACGAGAAGTCATCATGCGTATATCTGCAGACTGGACAGCCTCCACCGGACCATTTCTCAAGGCACGTACAGTGGAAAACGTGTTGGCATGGGATCGTGAGCAAGCCCGTCGTCTCGTCCATCCGTTCAAGGCAAACAGGACAAGTAGGCAATTCGACCAGAGATGGTGTCCGCGGGGCTAGAGGCTTAGAGGTGGTCGAAGCTGGGATGAAGGGATCGTTGGACATGCGAGGATAACTTGTAGTTGGCGAGCCCAAATCGTTGCTGCGCTCCATGGATGATGTTTGCAACAGTTCGACAGACTTGAGAAAGACAACGTGGCAGGTCTCTGGCTCCATACTATTGAAAACCTTGCCGTTCCATTCATGCTGCCATTCTCTTGCTTTCTTTCCGTGTTGGAACTTCATCAACACCATGTATCTGTTGGCTCGCGCGGTGCGGACCATTCTGAAATGGCTCACCTCACTTCTGGTATCCTCCCCAACCCATGAAAGGAAATCTGAGGGGGTCATGTACGAAGGCACAGCCAGGATACAAAGACTCGTGCATTCTTCGTCCTTTGGCGGAGGATGAGGCTTTCCGGACGGCGGATTGCGGCGCTGACCATCGCTCCACAAGTCACTCGATCTGTAGGCAGAGTCCGCAAACAGGCCAGACGTCTCTTCGCTGTCTCTGTACAGGTGCACGATCCCCCATCCTTCCGCGTCGTTGGGGTCCTCTAACGGCTGGTATCGTCCTTTGAGATGGTGTCCGGAGATTGCACTTCCAATACCTTTTCCGATGCCATTGTCTTCTGTAAGGACTAGATCCTTTCCTCCCGAACGTGACATATCTTGTCCCTGCAGAAAAATCTTGTCAAGTCTGTGGTCTGTCGGGTGCGAATGTGGAATGTCTGGAGGCTCGGTGCCGGATCCCAGCGATGCTTGAGTCGGCGCGTGAGGCGTGGATGAGTTGTTGTTTACGTGCAAACTCCGATCTTTGGAGCGATGACGCGAGTGGTGTGAAAAGGGCTTCAATGCTTTGGAGAATCGACCGAGGTATGGCGGCCGCGTTTGCCGGTCTTCTTTCGTGGGAGAAATAGAATCTGTGAAAAGCTCAATGGCGATATGAAAGAAGTAGTCAGGCATTTCGCCAGGGCATTATGTTTGCAAATGTCACATTGGCAGGAGTTTGAAGAATGGATTGGACTGTGATTGAGACTAAATTGGAGAAGATTCATAAACATACAAGTACAACAGCCACGGGTGGCGGGGAATCGAATCTTCTTCCGGATCAGTGGCGATATCTCCACGACTGCGGTGCGGATGGGGCAACACAACGTTTTAAGCACGAAACACATCTACAAGGAGGCTCGGAAAATGTCAAGTTGAGAAAGGGTAACGGTATGTTCGCATTCTCTAGATCTACTGCTCATTGCCTGCTCATTTGGCTAGCAAGTTCAATCGTGCATGCAAGTCGCAAAATGTCGTGTCATCACTGCCTCTGCAGTCTCCATATCATACAACTAAAAGAGAGGACGTCCGTAATCATGTCGTAAGGTGAATGTCTACTGACCGCCACGAAGTCTCAGCACCAAGTGTAGAGTGCTTTCCTTCTGGATGTTGTAGTCAGAGAGCGTGCGACCATCCTCCAACTGTTTGCCTGCAAAGATCAATCGCTGTTGGTCAGGTGGGATGCCCTCCTTGTCTTGGATTTTGCTCTTGACGTTGTCGATGGTATCCGATGACTCAACTTCCAGTGTAATCGTCTTTCCAGTTAATGTCTTGACAAAGATCTGCATACCTCCTCTTAATCTCAGGACGAGATGGAGAGTGGATTCCTTCTGGATGTTGTAGTCTGAAAGAGTTCGACCGTCTTCTAATTGCTTCCCTGCGAAGATCAAGCGTTGCTGGTCCGGTGGGATACCCTCCTTGTCTTGAATCTTGCTCTTCACGTTGTCAATGGTGTCAGATGATTCGACTTCGAGTGTGATGGTTTTTCCTGTCAGCGTCTTGACAAAGATTTGCATACCGCCTCGAAGACGGAGGACAAGGTGAAGGGTCGATTCCTTCTGAATGTTGTAGTCTGAGAGGGTACGACCATCTTCAAGTTGCTTGCCTGCAAAGATCAAGCGTTGCTGGTCGGGAGGAATTCCTTCCTTATCCTGAATCTTGCTCTTTACATTGTCGATGGTATCAGACGATTCAACCTCGAGGGTGATGGTCTTGCCGGTGAGGGTCTTGACGAAAATTTGCATACCGCCACGGAGACGGAGGACAAGATGGAGGGTGGACTCTTTCTGGATGTTGTAGTCGCTCAGGGTGCGGCCGTCTTCAAGTTGCTTTCCAGCGAAGATAAGACGCTGCTGGTCAGGAGGAATTCCTTCCTTGTCCTGAATCTTGGACTTGACGTTGTCAATGGTATCGCTGGATTCGACCTCAAGGGTGATGGTCTTTCCGGTGACTGTGAGATGATGTTAGCATGAACCCAGGTGGCGTGAGAGGACAAGGCGGGGTGAGTCACTTACGAGTCTTGACGAAGATCTGCATGATTGCGGTTTAATGAGATGAAGTAGACTAAGTTGAAGATATCAAGAACGAATTGAGAGAGAGACTTGGGACAATCTCAGGAGATGATCTTGCGGGTTATGGGTGATAGGAAGAGAGGATGGAGGGATTGATGGATTGGAAGCCTTAAGTAGGAGGACGAGGAGAGCAGGCGGCAAAGGCGGTGGCTGTGACGCCAAGTGTCAATGGGCAAGTGTCACCTGGAAGGTTGGAGAAGGCAGTAGTTGACTAGTTGGGACTAGTGAGTGGTTACTAGTCGCCCAGGTGAGGCAATAAAAACACGACTTAGAGCCTTAGATAAGCCGGTGCTTTAATAATCAGTAATCCGCTAAACCACTATTAGACTAGCGCATCTTAAATCACGTGCAGGCAGTGACTTCCTGCCCGCAGCGTTATCGCTCCCATTCTGTAATAGTCCGCATCTGTAAGGTCCTCATCTTCCGTACCCATTTACTCACCACCTTGCTCAACACGTCAACATTACGAGTGGCCTTCAGGCACTACCAGGATGACACCAGTCCTCATCAGACAGGCCAGAACTCCGTCTTCACTGACGTGTAAAGACGGGAACTTTCAACCGATAAGATGAGCCATACCTCGTGGCCGTTGCCCTTTGTGGCGTATTGATTCAAACATCTAGCCACTTGACTGACTTATGCATTCTTCCAAACATACAAACAGTAATTTGCCAGCGGTAAATTCATTCTCCGCCTCTCCCTCATTTCCCAGTCTGCTACTGCTACTTCTGATGCTACTTTCCATTTGCTTGAACAATGAATCCTCGAGCCAGGGCCCAGAGAAAGAAATACTCCTCTTCTTGGATTGGGAACCTCTCAAAGGGAGTTTGAAGCAATGCGAACCCTTCAGTACCCCGAAGCCTTTGTCTCGGCCTACTCAGATCACCAACGCCCCGTCATGGTGATCATAGGCTCTTCCACACATTGCCCAGCGTTCTTTGCGTCGGCGCCGGGGCCACAATTCCTGCGCATTCCACCAAGTTACATTCCTGCTTGACCTTGACGACGAGTTTCCTAGGTTCCTTGCAAACCATTGTTTATCTTTGTCATTTATGATACATCGGCCGCCCTTCCGTGGTTGACCCAGGTCGCCTCTATTTCAAGCAGCTGCAAAATATGCAACCCTATCAGCCATGTCTCTTGCAGACTCAGCCGATGGTATCCTTCGTCCAGAAGACAAGACCTTCATGATGCTCTTTGGGACGCCCCAGAACGAGCCCAATTCCTTCGACGAATTCTTCAACGAGGAGATGTACAAGCTGGAGATGAGCGACGGTGAGGACGGGAAGCAACAGCATCTTGGCCACCTTGATGACTTTGTTGCCAATGAAGCCATCGAGGAGCATCAGAACACAATCTTGGCACCAACAATTCCTTCGATAGAACGGGGTTCCTCACCCCAGCCGTGGAGACAAGGAGTGTGGTGTTTGAGGCCCAGGCAGCAACCCTCGGAGCTGGTAGTGGAGAAAATACGTCGGATGGAAACAAAGCGACCGTCTCCCTACCATCAAACAATGAATCTCCCGAACCAATTCGCGCAAAAGGCTCCTGTTCCAACAACCTCCCTGGATAGCACCTTAGAAAGTGGGACAAAGCGATATGCGGCAACACCGCGTTCTGCCACAATAGATACATCCAACTTCACACGCGAAGCCACACTCTCCCCGAGCCCGATGTATGCACACCTACCTGTCGGTTCAAGAGATGGTCATGGGGACACGAGTACCTGGCAGCAAGACTTTCAAAACTTTCATCTTCGTCTCCCTTACGACGCTCCGCTTCATTCAACGTTGTCGAAGCAGTATTCAGCGCTGAAGACTCGCGAGAAGAATTCAGCACGAGTAGCAGAAAATCATAACATGGTTCTCCCTTCACATCTTCCAGAATCGGTTCGGGTTGAAAGCTACTCGACAGCAATTGATCCCTTTCTGCTTGAGCCACATGAACAGCAGCCGAATTCGTATCAATTCCAGGGTGGGTCACCCCGTACCAACGGAATTTTACATGAGCCGTTGTCGATGCATTCGCCCAGCAGTGGGAGTGACCCCCCGTCAAGCAGCTCACAGAACTCCCACGAGGCGAGATCTCATGCATCGAACACCAGTGTCGACATGTATTCGCAGTCAATCGTTTCCCCCGCAACTGCAGCTGACTTTGTCTCACATCCGCCGCTCCCGAGGCTGGAGCCTGAAGAAACCTACCCTGTTCTTGCTGCCCCGACGCCGCAGCGCATTCCACATCCGATTCTGCAGCAACCAGCCCCAGCTCCGCTAATTGGACTGGGAATCCAGTATCCTAGATCTGCACAAACAAGCCAGCTAGCTTCTTACGACTTTCCTACATCGTCGACCATGCAAGAGCCCGTGATCCACTCTCCTCCAGCGAGGACGATGCCAGTAGCTGGGCCGTCCTTGTCATCATATCCGCCGCTTCCGCCTCCAGCGTCCTACCTCTTTTCCCAACAGTCCAATTTCATGACTCCTAGCAAGCAACGACGTTCACTGTCTAGATCACCTTCGCCGCCGATCTCGCCAACTACCGTCAGTCCTCGCAGGACTACGCGACGTTCACCAACCAGGACGGTTACAGATTACACTCACAGTCGCAGGAAATCGATCCACAAATCAGGACCAATGCGAGACCATGCCGTTTCACAAGAGCCACCGCTCCCTTCTCCCCGAGCCAGATCCTCGTCGAGACCTCCGCGAACACCCAAGAGGCCTAAGACGCCGACCAGTGCAGTTCCCACGATTGGGTTTGTCAATTTTACTCCAGCCGATTCGGCGAAGTTGATGAGCGATGTGGCGCCCAGTGGTAGTTCGAAGACTCGGGCTCGTCGAGAGATGGAAGCACGGGAGAAGAGGAAGAAGCTAAGTGAGGCTGCATTGAAAGCGGTGAGGGTTGCAGGCGGGGATGTGGCTGCTTTCGAAAAGGCCATCTTCACATAATCTGCCAACTGTCTGATGCTGCCCCAGACCATGTATTGCTTCGTGGCTGAAGCATGATTTTGTCCTCCTAAGGGTAGCTTTTAGCAGTTGATGGATTTCAGCGCGAACTGCGTGTATTGTATTGCGAGTTATCTGTGTCGCGCGGGAGTCTCTTTATACCAACGATGGTACAGTGCATATGAAGTCTGCCAATTCAAATATCTACTGCCGGATCGTGTTGTTGTTTCTATTCTTTGTGTTACCATCCAGTAGTTCATAGAGAAGATTGAAAATTGACCATGGCTTCACTTAATTCGATTCGACACCGATGATGCTTGGGGTCTTGTGCCACATATGCATGTCTCTGTAGTTCCGTGCTTGAGGAGGACAAATCATCAAACACGGCATGTGCCAGATGTGTAAACAAAAACGAAAGGGCCACGTCGGCACTCGAATGACAGTCTTGAGTGGCTTAGCTCGGACTCGAACTCTGCCGCACTTGTTGACTCGGACCGGACTCCTGAATAGCCTGGTTGGGCAGGCGAACAGCACAATTCACAACCGAATTGACGATCATCGGCATAAACTGGACGACGTGAGCCCTTCAACATGAACTGTTATACCAGGTTCAGGGGTAGGGGCCAGTTGGCAGTGAGGCTCTGGCTCAGTGGATCTGCGCCAAAGTACAAACCCCTGTCCTCGTGCATCGGCTACAGCCAGAACCACTTCACCTTTACCGTTCGTAAACTCCCGGATTCGGCCGCCCCTCGTCCAAGCGGATCGGGTGGCCTCGTCTAAGCGGATCTTGGTGGCGTCGATTCCCCATCCCATTGGGGCTCAAGGGCGATGGTCGGCACTTCCTAGACTGGTGGTCGCTCCTTTACTGGATACTCACTCGCCGCCGCCATGAGAGGTGAAACACTCCTCGCCCGCCAAAAAGCGTCAGCCTCAGCAGCCCGCGATCCCCACGCAGGCTCGAACGTCTCAGACCCCCGAAGCGAAAAGCTTGAGCATTCTCCCCCGGTTTTCACGTCCATGCTCGGCGCTATTGAGTCTTGGTCCCGCACGACCACAGCACCAGGTACCATTTATTATGTTGTGCTGGTCCACCGTTGCGCTCGTCTCTCTCCTCTCCGTCCGACGCGCTCCCCATGGAGAAAATGAGAAACGTGCTCAGATCCTATGGGGAGTACTTCGACCTGTCAACTGAGGCGAAGGCAGAGATCTTGAGAGACACAAAATGGGCTCACGTATGTCACGGTACACCCTCTCCCCGCGACTTCAGCGATTGACGCGTGTGCCAAATAGGGTCTGCGAGGCATTGCTGCTGTGATGGTGGTATGTTCCCATCTCACCTTGTGCTATGCAAGGGGAATAATCCCGCCGTGTTGCGCACCTGGGAGCACCACCTCCTCGCTGTTTCAGCGGCCACTGTTTCGGCTTGTTGCGAGCGGACACTCATGGGTAGCAACATTTTTCATCCTCATGGGCTTTGTCAATGCGCTGGCACCACTACGCCTCGCTCGATCAGGACAGGTTGACAAAACACTCAGCAAGTTGGCCTCCTCATCCTTTAGTCGCATCTTCCGGCTTGTTCTCCCCGCTACGGTGGCCACCATCATCAGCTGGGTCATTTGCAACATGGGGTTGTACACCACTGCAGAAATGAGCGATGCGTTCTGGTTGCATAGCACAGCACCCTCGCCCAGCCCAAACTGGCTTCAAGCTGTACCGGATCTACTTCGTGGTATCTCGGCGACGTGGGCCTTTGGACAACAGAACCCCTATGATCAACCACAATGGGCTTTGATATACCTTTTGCAGGGGAGTTTTATGATCATCAGCGCTCTGTTTCTCACTGCGCATATGACTCCTGCTTGGAGGACTGCTACTTTGTCTGCGCTGATATTCTGGAGCCTGAACTGGAGCCGCCTTATTGGCGATCGTAAGTCTCGCGCTGTATTTGTCCATCAAAACAGAATTGCTGACGACTGTTCAGCCTGGACTGGGCTCTGTTGCTTCGCTGGCATCATGCTTGCTGAAATGAGTCTGGCGGGAGGCGCTGAAGCTCTATCCGACATTTCTCCTATCCTCGCTCCACTGTCCATCCTTGTGGGTCTTTTCGTAATGTCTTACCCCGGAGGCTACCCGGATGCAGCAAGCTGGTCGAGGATGATGCACGCATTCGGGCTACGGTTCCTGCCGACTGAAGCTGTGGATCGAATGTACGGTTCCCTTGGCGGCATTGCCCTCGTTTTTGGCATCATCATCTCTCCGCACGCCCATTGCGTTCTCAGTTCAAAGCCGTTGGAGTGGCTCGGCAAAGTCAGCTTCGCCATCTATCTGCTACACGGCATGCTGTTGCGTACTGTCTTCGCCTGGCTCCTGCACCTCGGCCAGTCATTGACTCCCTTTGTCGAGAATGAAGACGGCATAGATGTCGATGTGAATCGATATCCTGTGCCTGGGTTCTTTCAATGCGCTTTTGCGACCGTAGTTTCGGCAGCTTGTATAGCTGCAGCAAGTCAAGTTTGGACTCTCAAGTTCGACCCGTTGTTTGGAAAGATTACAGCGACACTTGAAGGTGTGACGGCCGGCAAGTCTTTCGTCGGAGTGAAGTCCAGCGAGGATCCGGTCCTTCCAACACGAAAGGATTGAACTTCCCAACATAGCTTGGGAGGGTACCATTTACATTACCAACGAGGCCAACGTCCGAAAAAGGAAAGTCGAACCCGGCTGCTGCCCGAGCATCGACGAGAGAGCTTATCAACTATATAGGATCTAGATCCTCGTGGTGCTCTCGAGCCGGAAGCGAAGCACGACATCTACGTGAAGGCATCCATAAGAATACGCTGTGTGCCGTCGCTGCTTTGAGCCTGAGGCGCTCACGACGAGCCATTACGCGACGAAGAATCACTTCACTTACTCGACCTTGCGAATACCGGCAGACATCTTGATCTCTACGCGATATGGGAATATTGACAGTCGTGGTCTCGATCCGGGATTGGAGAAACTGAATTGTCTGGGGAGTCTTGCACTCTCTCGTTGGATCATTAGACAAGTTCAACTTTGGAGATGTCCTTGGATTCTGGACTTTGCCGTCAGGCACGTACAGTTCAAAGTGGGATGGGTGGCCATCAGCAAGCAGCATTGATCAAGCCAGAGTCAGGACGGTCACAGAACGCCCCGTATATTCTGGTACTTTGATATCAGCACGTATGTGATACTCAGCTTTGCAGGTTGGGCGGATGTGGTTCTAGTCGGACCCAAGCCTTTGGCGCTCTGGTTGGCTCTGTCCGAGGAGCGACGGAGCGTAAATTCACATCGGTCTAACTTGTTTTCTGTGTTTATGGTTATTGTTTGCTTGAGTGATTGCATACCTGGCCAGCATAATTAAAGTAACCTGTACCCCTTGCTGGGTGCATCACCACGGTAAGATATGATCTTTGATGTTAACAGGCTATGTTGTGTGTGTGTGTGTGTGTGTGTGTGTGTGTGTGTATTTGTCCCCACCGATTCTATACCACAGCAATTGTGGGGTTCTCACGGAACGCTAAGATCGGTCGAAATGATGAGGAAGAAGGTCAGACAAGACGATCACAAGTGATTCAAACTATAACGAAGAGAAACCGAGATAGGTCCCTCTGTAAATATATGTTTCCACAGTTCTTCCAAATCGACACAGTCCCTCTGTCCTCTGGGGGACATGGTTTCTCCCTCATCTCTTCTTCACAATCACAAACGACCTCTCATCTTGATCTCCAGAGTCCGAATGGGAATATACGCAAGCAAAGCAACGACGACGGCGAACTCGAAACCCAAGTCACCGGTCTTCTTGGCAATGGGCCCCGTGTACCACGTCTGGTCCATGGACGGGATGATGAAGGCCCAGGAGATGACGACGGCGGCGATGGCGCTGAGGCCCGAGGGCAGGGCGCGGCCGTCGTTCCAGATGGTCGGGTCGAAGCTCGCGGGGTCGGCGTTGCGGAAGTAGAGCCACTCGGTCAGGAAGCAGGTGACGGACGCGCCGGCGTAGTAGCCGATGATGCTGAGGAAGCTGATGACGGAGGCGACGAACGACTTGGAGGCCGGGATGGCGACGCCGATGATGGCGCCCGTGGCCACGACGGCGAGCAGCGCCCGCGGCACCTTGCGCAGCACGGGCACCAGCACCGTGAGGTTGAACGAGACCGTGTACACGTCCCGCGCGCACGTCGCCAGCACCGACGTGCCCAGCAGCACCAGGATGAACTTGCCGAACCCGCCCAGCCGGTCGACCAGGATGGTCCCGATGACGCCGCCGATGCCCGCGTTCGCGTACGCCGTCGACCACGCGGGGACGGATGACGCTGCGCCGCCGATGGCCGCGCCCAGCACCATGAGCAGCGAGAAGGGCGTCGCGATCCCGAAGAGGCAGTACGCGGCGATGCGCAGCCGCGGCGCCTCGGGCGGCATGTAGCATGAGTAGTCGCCGACGACGTTGGACCACGTCACCATGTTGCCGGCCGCGAAGGCAACGATGCCCATGTACTCCTGGGCCTTGTGGGCGCGGGACGGCGCCTGGTGGGAGAGTTGGTCCCCTGCGGCGCCGATGAGGACGATGATGGCAAACAAGCTTGGGATCCACGCCCAGCGCGTGAAGAGGTGCAGAACTCGGTAGCCCATGAAGCCGATAAGCATGCTGATCACCATGATGATGGAGATGGCGCCTCCGACCGACAAAGTGCCTGGCTGCACGGACGCGAGACATTGGCCGCCGTTGATGCTGCCTGTCACGCCAAACCCGCCGACCGTCAGGGTGACGACGAGCGTGGTGAGCATATTGCAGTATTTGCTAAGAAGTAGATGTCAGATTATTATAAGATGTCGACGGATTCGGACTCAAGTCTGCAGCGAGAGAGAGAGGAGCGGCGACGAGAGCGTCTCGGACTTACCCAAAGCAATATCGTGACTGAATCATTTGTCTCATGCCGGTTCGAGGTGCAATGGTCATGATATACGCGGCCGGGAGGGCGAACAAGAATTGAATAAAGACAATCATGCACGCGGCCGCTTTGAGGTTGAGACCGTAGCCAACAGTGACTGCGGAGCCGATACCGATGCTGTAGGCAGCGCAGATGATGTGTTAGTCGATACTTGTCCCGGTATATAGCAGGGGAAGGGGGATAATGGCTAGTCACTCACGGTAACAAGCTGGTCATCGAGGTTGCAAAGATGGTGAAGACGTTGATGTATTGCGTGTCGGTACGCTTCTCGACGGGCACAGGTTCAGCACCTCGCATCTCGAGCCCGGCAAAAGATAACTTCTCCCAAAATGAAGCACCGATCTTGGGAGGCTCCAAGTCATCGCGAATGATCATCTCCTTACTGGGCTCCATGGTGCCTTCCTGCGACGACCCAGTCTCAAGGTCGCGAGCGATAGGGTCTTTGCTCTCCTTCTGAATGGTGAAGTCCTCCATTGTGAGAGCGGAAGGGAGTATTCCGAACTCTTTGGTTTGGGAGTATAGGATTGTTCGTAACGTGTCTGCTGAGAGTTTGCCAAATTATGGCGAAACAATCCAGAAGCTGATGGAAGATGAGGAGGAGAAGGGGTGCTTGCGTGCTCTCATATCAATCAATCAATACTTGCACCTTGGCCAAATGGGGAGGTCCTTATGTATATATCTCGAGCCCGTCTTCACAATCATACTGGCTCTAGGTAGTGCCATGGTTCTTGACAAGAGGCGTAGTCACCTTGGGCCTGGAATGGCAGGATAAGTTGCCGCAGAAAACTGCCTGGCCAAGCTAGCCAATGCCAGAATAGCTATTTGAACAAAGATAAAGATGGGCACTAGTGCCACCCAAGATTGTAGTGCAATGTGCGCCCTTCTGGGGCCATGGTTCGGTTTCCAATATTTTGCTATGGGGAGGAATGTCGGGAACATTGAGATAGGCTGAAGGAGCGGCCGGCAGGCAGGCAAAAGGCCATAGCAAGTCCACCCTGGGCCCGGCACAAACCGGGTAAAAATTTGGCGGATTCGGTTGCCGCTTCTGTGGTATGGCGAGGGGGATCCACTGATAAGACACTTGCCCGTACACAAGGCTGAGGCCCCTCGTGCGACAGCAAGGCAATGCTGGCGGAGGATCAGTGACTGCTCTACACATTCAGTGTTGTATGCTCTAGACACATCAAAAATCGTGTTTGGAGAGTCTAGACAGTATGCTCATGTAGCTATGAAACACGGAGAGTCATCAACCAGGGCCAGAGCGCCAAAGTGATCAATCCCGAATCACAAAGCGCATGTTACCACCAAATGATCGCACCTCCGCGGCTTCGGCAGTCATCACTTCTACCACCCCAATGACAGCCTCTTCACGGCTTCTGCCTCGTCCACAATGTCACCCATATATGATTGTATGTCCAACAGGTTATGTTGCTGGATAAGAGGAGATCGGTCTCCACAGGCAGATCCAACCACCTAGACGCGATGTTATTAAAGATCATAGTCCGGAGAGGAGCTTCGCCAAAAGACTCACCATTGGTCGAAAGCCATGGCACATGGCATCCATAGCAGACGCACGAACACATCCACTGGTACTGACACCGCCGATGACCAAGGTATCCACGTCGAGAAGCCGGAGTTCTGTCGCAAGGGTGGTTCCAAAGAATGCTGATGGGTTTCGCTTGAGGACCACTGTATCTTCAGGCCCTGGCTCTAGTCCGGGGAGCAAGGCGTCTAAGGATCGCGTGTCGCCGTCTTGCCATGCCAGGATCGTTTTTGTCTTCTTGGCCTGGACTCCTCCATCTCTCATTGTTGGATGGTTATACCGCACTTGAGCCCAGACGACGGGAACCCCTCCTTTTCGAGCGGCAGCCACCAGTCGTCTCATGGAATCTGGGCTTGCAGCCCCTTCAGGATTGTGTGAGAGATCCAAAGGTGATCCCGTTTTCCAATATGCCGCGCAAACATCGATCAAAAGTAGAGCCGGTCGTGACCCCCATCCTAGCGTTTTGCCGTAGCCAGGAGGGTTCGACAGTGACACATGGTCTGTAACCCGCTCAGCAACGCCCATTTCCTTGTGAGTCTGGTCGTGATTCCAAGCTGTTCACAAGATGATAGACTACTGGTGTTGTATGTCGTGGCATAGCGCGAGTTGTATCCAACAGGTTCAGAGTGGAGTCCTGCTCTGCCGCGACCGGCCGGCAGTCGATACACTAATGGGATCCAAGGTCATAGACATTGTGTTAGCAACTATAGGTCGCCGCCGACCATCGGCGCTGCCTTTCTCTTATCATATTGTACCGCAATGTTCCCAGACGTGTAATATGCTCTGGCTTTCTTGATATGGTCTGAAGTTAGGCGCACGTGAGCCTTGTGCAAGCGCTGATTTCAGGGACCATTTCCACCGCCATGGCGAAGAAGGAACACGAGATCCACGACCAGACTAATCTCTTGACAGGGAGTCGCTTGATCATCACTTTTTGCGCCCTTGCCTCTGCTTTACTGGTCACATACATCGACCAGAACTCGATCGGTGTGGTATTACCTACTGTCGGGAGAGATCTCAACAGTGCATCTACTATAGTCTGGGCTGGCACCTCTTCACTTATCGCCAACACGTCCTTCCAGGTTCTATATGGCCGACTGTCAGATATCCTTGGCCGAAAGGTCATCCTCCTCACCTGTCTATGCCTTCTTGCACTGGGTGATTTACTATGCGGCTTCGCTCAGACGGGCCCACAGCTGTATGCCTTTCGAGGTATATCTGGTCTTGCCAATGGCGGTATCATGGCCTTGGTAATGATGGTAGTATCAGATGTAACGACCCTGGAGCAGAGGGGCAAGTACGTACCTACCATGGAGTCAACATACCACAGCGGACTGTCGTTGATGCTAACGGGAAGGCCAGATATCAAGGGATTCTGGGATCTTGTGTCGGCCTTGGTAACACCATCGGTCCTTTTGTTGCTGCAGCCTTTACCAGGAATGCTACATGGCGAGCAACATTCTACTTCATCGCTCCACTGGCAGTGTGTATTGCAGCGATGTTGTACTTTGTGCTGCCACCTCAAAGCATTCCACAGGAGCCCTTAAGCGTAAAGCTACGGAAGATCGACTGGATCGGCATTGTCTTGAGTTCTGCAGGAGCAATGCTTCTCCTCATTCCCATATCCGGCATAGGGGTCCAATTCGATAGCAAGAGCCCCATGGTCATATCTATGCTCACGCTGGGGTCTGTCTTCATGACCGCATTTGTTCTAAATGAGTGGAAGCTAGCTCGGCTGCCAATGTTCCCATGTATGCTTACGGCAATGTTTAAAAAATACTGGACTTACGCTGACATGAAGACAGTGAGGCTGTTTAAGAATCCCGCACTTGGAGCTATGCTTACCCAGAACTTCTTGATCGGCATCGTATTCTACAGCTTGCTGTACTACCTTCCAATCTACTATCAAAGTGCACGACAAATGAGCTTAATTACCTCGGCGGCTATGATTATACCCATTGTCATCCCACAGGCCATAGCCTCTGCGTTGTCAGGCCAGTATATCTCTCGACGGAAACGGTACGGAGAGGTGCTGTGGACCGGGTACATCTGCTGGGTGATAGGCACGGCGCTGCATTGCATTTTCAGCCGCACTCTCTCTGTTGTCGCCATCGTCTTCATTCTCATCGTCGAAGGTGTCGGTGTTGGTCTCGTCTTCCAACCTAGTAGGTTCTACCCTTCATTGGCAAACTTGAAATCAGCTGACAGTGATTTTCACGACAGCCTTGGTCGCAGCTCAAGCACATGCGCCAAAACAAGACAGGGCCGTGGTCATCAGTGCTCGCAATTATATCCGTGCACTTGGTGGCTCAGGAGGCCTGGCCATTGCATCTGCCATATTCTCTAACTCCCTGTTGAGCAGTCTTCCCAACGATCTGCCGCAAAACATCACGCGCCAAATTCAAGACTCAATTTTTGACATGCCACTGCTTGATGGCTTGTCTGTGGAACAGCAAAACCAAGTCAAGGACGCATATGTCAATGCAGCTAGATCTGTTTTCTATTTATGGGCAGGAGCCATGGCTTGCTGCCTTTGCTTGATGGTGTTCATCAAGGACAAAGGTCTGACAAGGCAAGAGGAAAAGGCGCCTCCAAGATCAGCTGAAGCTATCAATACAGACGCACCAAGCCGATTTCCAGAGCCGGAGATGACCTCGACTGTACAAGAGACCAAGTCAGCAGTTTAGATTATTCGTTGTCTATATCTGTCCACAAATTATAGGCGGAAACAAAAAGGGATTATAAGATTGTCATAGATGCCTTATTCGAGAAATGGAAAGCTTATGGGATGAAGATTTGCACCGGCAGTAAAATGTAGTAATGTCTTTGGATAATGGGGAAATTCAAGTCCTCATTGACAACCAGAAAGAGCTGTCACACTCTTTCTGCTCAGGAGAGTTTGTAGACTTTGAGATGTTGACAGCACGATGAAAGGTGGAGCCGAGAGCTAAAAGCGGGCCAATATTTGGACAGCCAAACTTCCCGAACTTTGCCAACTTTTCTTCCATTGAAGTTCTTCTTTGCGTATCATTTCGTCTAACATGGGATACGGCCGAATCTCATCTGATTCAAGGACAATCTGTGATTTAAAATAGAACAAGACCATGTCAGAAGCCCAGCCGCGAGTGGCTTATCAACCATTGCACCCTTCTCTTCGGGACAAACTCGATCCTGAATACGTGTCCCTTCACGACGAGGTGTTGCAGTACGTCAAGCCAAACGAATCGCAAGGTTGGAATCCTGAATCTCGCAAGTTCGTCTCGCCACTTGGAGCTGGAGCTCAGAAGGACGTCGAGGTGGGAAAGATCACCAACCACGAGATCGGGGATGGAATTCAGGCGAGAATATTCACTCCTGAAGGGCGACCTGCGTCGTCTGAGGGCTGGCCTTGTCTGTTCTGGCTCCACGGTGGTGGCTGGGTCAATGGAGGCTTGAACAGCGAGAACGGCTTCCTGAGGCACTTTTGCAAATGTAAGCATGGCCCAACCCACGCTTGGTCCTTGATAAATCATGATTCACGATGACCCTTGTGCACGCATGTGCATGTACTGTGACGGACATTGTATGATGCTTGAGCTCAAAATTCAATCAACTTACACCGTTTGTGTCATGATAGACGTCAAATGCGTCGTGTGCACCGTCAACTACCGGCACGCACCCGAATATCTCTACCCTACGGCCGTCGAGGACAGTTTGACAGGCCTGAAATGGCTGGTACAGCCAGAGAACGTACAGAAATTCTCAATAGATACGAAAAAGTTGATATTTGGCGGATTATCAGCGTGAGTACCAGTACCTTGTTATCCGTTTGGGGGTTTTATTTGTTCTTACTGGCCATCGAAAATGATGGCCAAGCAGGCCTCACTTCCTTTTCTTTTATGCTGATCTCGAAACAACAGAGGTGGCAATTTGATGGCGATCCTATCTCTCCAAGCGAGCCAACTCGACACGCCGATCCGTCCAATATTTCAGTTCTTCCTCTGTCCCGTCATCGACAACACTGCAACGGTCGAGACGACATGGTCCACGTCGAGACACTCGCCCTGGCTCACGCCGCAGCGCATGACATGGTACCGAGAACGGTACTTCGGCACGAACGACGCAGAGAGTGTAAAGGAGTGGACCGCGTCGCCGTGCTTCGCCCCGGACGACTTGCTACGACGGTATCCCAAGACTTTCGTCGCCGTGTCCGAGTGTGACCTTCTAGCTCCCGAGGGACTAGCGTTCGCCGAGCGTCTGAGCGACTTAGGTGTGCCTACCGAGGTCAAAGTCTACAAGGGAGCGACGCATTCGATACTAGTGCTCGCCGGAATTCATGGCATTGGGAAGCAGCTCGTGCATGATGTCTGCGAGCGTGCAGCGGCCGAGTTGGGGGGTTCTTATGATCGGGATGCTGCGAAGATTGAGAGACAATAGCATTTGATCTAACCATGATATGTACTGCCGTCATTGGTACACTGCTACCATTGCAGGCTCTTTGTGGCATGCTGTATTAACTGGGTTGTCCTCAACACCCTATAGAGGCAAGAAGCATATGCTAGATGAATAGATCCTTGAGATCTCCCCGCTGGCTATCGTACTCGTGACAAGATGCGTATCCTATAGCGTCCTTGACCGTTGTAGTCGAAGTTCAGATGATCTGTTGGACCCTGGGGCCCTCGAAAAGGTCGGTGCCGGCCCCAGGATCCACCATCATCGCATGTAGCCAGATCTCAGATGGTTGACAGCATTACGTAAACATTTGTCTACTTGAGTTGCCGGTTCCGGCAACCAGATCATAATCTCTCTCTTACTCGCTCTCTCTACTCTCTGGCTGTTTGGCTTGCCGGGCACGCTTTCAAGAGTCTGGTTGAGCTGGCATCCTTACCTAGTGCTTTAGGTATACCCGGCTCTCCCCAACGTGCAGAGGTAGTATTGATAGACTGGCTCGTGCCGCTCCAGGGAATGCTCGATGGGTCGGATTATCTGACCCCAAGACTCGGCCGAGCATGCTAAATTGCAATCTTTGACTCGATTCAATCTATAGGGAAAGTTCCAATCTTTCGCGATCCCTGCATTGCTTCACCCAACTTCATGCGTCGTCAATTCCCCGTCCTACGTTGTGCGGTTCTCGTTTCATCATGGCCGCTGCCGTCGCATTAGATCCTTCTCGTTATCCCGGCTATGCCGCAGAGTGCGGCGACCCTTCGAGAACGAAGAAACTAGGATTTGGTACACGACCAGCGATTCTACTACTGGATATGTGCGACGCCTATTTCAGCCCTTCGTCGCCGTTGGTGCTCGATCAAGATACTCTGGATCGAGTCTCGAAAGCATGCTCGGAAATCTTGGACACCGTGAGAGCAAGACCAACTACCGCCGACGAAGTCCCCGTCATATACGCTCAGACATTCTACACACATCCCAAATGCCGTGACGCAGGTTTGGCAATGCTCAAAAGCGAACATGTTGCACTGTTCCAGGCGCAACATCCTCAGAATCTCACGAGCCTGTCGAAGGGACCGGCTGTGATCCTCCCCAAATCCAACGACTCCATCTTGAAAAAGAAATATCCTTCTGCATTCTTCGGAACGAACTTGAGCACCCAGCTTGCCGCCATGAGCATCGATACTCTCATAATTGGTGGCTTGACCACGAGTCTGAATGTTCGAGCGACCGCGCTGGATGCCATGCAGTCTGGCTTCAGACCTATCATAGTCGCCGAGGCTTGTGGCGACAGAGTTCCTGAGCTGCATTGGGCAAACATGATGGACGTTGGAGCCAAGTATGGCGACGTCGTGGGTGTTGAAGACGCAGTGTCCTTTATTCGAAACGTGTAAATCTCAAGAGTTACACACACATGTCACGCGCGTCGTCAAAACTCACACTTGCCAGTCACCCCAGCCCATGTGCACATAGCCATGCACAAAATCAGCCATGTCATTGTCGAAAGAGTCATGGAGCATCTCAAACGTGCTGAAATCTGGCAGGGTGAACTGCTGTCGGGATCCGGAAGCTTGAGGCTGCTGTGCCGGTTCCTCGGTGACACTGCGTCGAATTGGCTCCACGGCTTGCCTCTGGCTGTAGTATGATGATTCAGCAGGCTGCGGTCGAGGACGATCTGAGCCTAGGGCTGCTGCATCGCTGAGGAGATCGAGGAAATTGGTCGGGGCGGGTGCTTGCGGCCGCGGTGGCGGCTGCTGGTGATCGAATGGCTCAACGGGCCGCATGGGTGATTGTCTGTCCGCAATAGGCACGCTATGGTGGTGTTGCGGGTGATTATCAATCGATGTGCGAGCCGGAGCACCAGAGTTTGTGGTACGGCACTCGTGCATACGTTCAAGGGAGGTTCGAGGGACCGCACGAGGCGTCATACGCGGAGTTTTGCTTGTGGCTGCCGAGTTCAGGAAAGATTCTTGGGAGGTGATATCACGCAGAGCCTCGCTCTCTCGGCTGGCTGGCTGTTCTGAAAGTTTCCGTAGAACCAGCGTCCAATCGTGTACCGTCGGCCATTTCTCCTCCAACGTCGACAAGATCTCCAGGGCTCTGTCGAGTGTTGTGCTCGCAGACACAGATAACTCGCGGCACAGCTGTGGCCATCGGACGAGGTACGAGGCAAGTGAGCCGCAAATGTAGACGCAGAACGCCAGCATGGCAGGGAAACCGTCGTCAGAAGATCTTGTAGTAAAGAAGGCGTCGATGATTTCGTACAGTTGCCAAACGTTTGAAAATAGCTCGAATGACATTTGTTCCCAGAAACCCTGTGGAGCGTTGTCGTTGGCTCTGTGACCAAGAACTTTGGCAACTATGCTTTCCAAATACAGGCGGCGTGGGACAACGTGGTTGAGTTTCATGATGGAGACGATAGACAGATATGCTAGTTCCACATGTTGTGCCTTGAAACCCCGAAGGTTCCACGCCGACCAACGGTGTTCCACCGGCATGTTCTGCTCCCATTGATTCAGACTTTCCGTGACTTTCCTATAACGACTGTCCGGGACCCAAGGCTGCATCTCCACGCTCGTGTTGGCGTTTTCGTCCTGGGAGAAGTCCCGGGCAATCGTTCCCCAGAAGTCGTGTGCTTGAACGAGAGTAGCGAACAAGGATCGCGACGGAATCAATACTAATGACGGATCCTGTTGCGCTGGCTTCGTACCGGCCAGGGCGGCACGGACTTGAGGCACCCGGCCAAAAGCAAAATCGTCCTCACTGCTCGGTAACAATGTTGTGATGTCTGACTTCGCAAAGGACGCTGGTAGGTGTTTTTGAGTGTAGAGATTGTCATGGTTCTGAATGACCCAAAACGTCCGTCTTGCGCGTTCAGCATCGACGACATCAGTCGGCGAAGCATCCGGGGGTAGGCTGTAAGTTTCCTCTCGATGTAGCCGAAGAACTCCAGCCATACGTACCGCGATTCCCATGTTGATGGAACTTCGAGCGCGGTCACCTTTGCCCCAATCTGCCATACCGAGCAGGAAGAATGCCTGTGCGTTCTCCAGACACGTTTCCCACATCTCGTCGGCTATCATGGTATGGGCGATCTCAGCGAAGAACTCGGACGCCTGACTGCTGCCGCCGAATCGTTTGCATAAAGCCGGCGTGAAGCGAGCTGATATTGCGAGCATGCTGACGAGGAGGAACACATTGACGGACCTGCGATCGTTCTCGAGTTGCTCTAGAAACAATGCTCGAGGAGTAAATCCTGTAGACGAGGTTAGGGAGAGGTAATATAGAAGTTGGGTCACTGCTACCAATCTGGATGCATGTAGTGACAAAGATCCGACAGCCCTGGATCAATTCTTCATGAGGTGGAAGGAGACTCCACACATCCGACGTGTACACCTGCATCTTGCGAGCGGTCATGGGAGACAATGTCTCTGGGATTTCGATGATAGGATCACTGATAGTATGCCTCAGCCCCAGTTTACAATGATGTCTTGCCGCGTATGGATTGGGTCTTACCTGGCCGTGCTGGCATTTGGGGCATTGTCTCTGCAGCATATCAATCAGTCCATGGCCTTCGCAGTAATTCCTGTCGCTCTCACCCGCTTTGCGATGTAGAGCTGGAGGCATCGCCTGTTGTTTGCTGGACTCTCTTTATTCGGTACTGGGAGATCTGTCAGACTTCGTGTTGTTCTGGCATAATGATTGATTTACTCTTCGATCCTGATCATCTCCTCGGCTGGCAAAACCACTGGCAGCAACATCGTATCAGTTTCCGCGCCCCATATTGCAGACTAAGTGCTACGGACCATGATTGCGCCTCTGCTAGGCCTGCTTGACGGCAAGGCAGACAAGGAACCCGACCGGCATCTTGAATACATTTGCTGCGAAGACGCCGACATCTACATCCGCAATCGAGTTATTAGCAACTCCATACAGTCGGGCAGAATGAAAATAGCGAGACATAGAAGCACTCGACCATCATAGAGTCTCTGAAGAGCAGCGACCTGGTTGACCGTTATACAAAGCATACCTTCTGCACGCAATCGAGGATCTTTTGAACCTCACTGAATTTGATGGCGCGCTGATGTTTGTTGAGCCTCGTTGCGATTCATGGCCATTGTCAGCCAACATTGGGATTGTTTAACGTAAGTAATGAAAACTATGGAGCATGTGGAGTGATGCTGCTGCATATGTTTGCGACGCGATGAATGCTATGGCATGATGTCCTCTTGAGTGGGTGCATCAAGCAACGGGCATGTTCGAAAGCCTGCCACCGAGGGTAGTTCTCGTGGTGTTCAAAAATCGACCAAGGACAATTCACTCCTTATCGAAGGGTCGGTACAGTATCCGCTCTTTGGTACTCCGAACTTAGCATGGGCGAACCAATTACGTCGGGACTCAGAACACAGGCGGGTCTCCCACGATAAGGACCCTAGCGAACTAATGGTCCAGGCGGACGAAGCCCTGGACAATTACGGTCTCGCCGTGGTGCACTACTCTTCTCTGGTTTTACTCACAGTGCGTGTCTATGAGAATGGCCAAGTGATGGAAGCACGCTCATGTTCATATGAGGGTATCTCTGTTCTGCTCCTAACATCTCATTATAGTGCTAAATGATTGAAATCCTTTATGCTGGCTTTTGACCTAATTGCGGCAGTCCAGCTGCGGCAAGTCTCTCGTTGACCTCGTCCAAGTGATCCATGAAATGTCCCTGGAGATCATCCCAAAAGTCGCCCTCATACCCTTCGATATCTGTAGGATTATTAGTTGTGGAGCGGCCAGGAAGATGTTAAGGAGACTTACGCTTGATGCTTGGGTTTCTGTCCAAGGCAAAACGAGTCAAACCAAAATGGTTGTTCAAGTGGAACATGAAGCCTGTCGCGCGAGCTGTTAGCCCTTGGTCGTGGTCCTTTACAGTAGGCAGACGTCTTACTTAGTGCATTTTCGCCCATAATCTCGGGTTTCAATTCTTTGGTCGTGGCCTCTTTCCAAGCTTTGTATGCATCTCCGTGAGGCATGTAGGAGTTTTCACAGCTCAAGCAGCCTGCTTGAACGTCACGAACAGATCCATGGTACTCGCCGTAGATCATGCCCAGCATTTCTGTGGACACGTTTCGGTGGTAGTATGGTGGACGGTACGTATCTAGAGCTGTGATATGCTTGGCAGTGTAGACTGCAAACTCTGACAGAGACACCTTTGGCGTTTTCGATTTGGCGATAAGGACCGTGTAGATGGTCGGATCGCATTGTTCCTTCATCGCACACGCGAGCGGTACAAACTTCTCCATGGCATACTTGAATGGCACGTAGCTTCCATGCCAGCCGACGACGTCGAAAGGGGTGTGGTTTTGCTTGTATGAGAATAGATCACCAGTGAGTTTGCAGACAACTGAAGCCTCAACGTCAGCCCTGGGTCCAACACCAGACCATATGGACGAACTCACCTTCCCATTTGGAGTCGTCAAGATCGAAAGCTGCAACAGGGTACTCGAAATCTCGGGGATGAGCTAGACCGTTGGAGCCAATGACTCCAAGATCAGGGAGTTCGAAATGCGAGCCAAAGATCTCATGAACGTATCCTCTTGCTGGCCCATCTGGCAATGAAACCTTCCATTTCAACCCCGCTTGAACAACACACAGCTCGCCCGGGCGGACCATGAGTCTGCCCAGTTCGGTCTGGATGTCGAGCCTTCCAACTTGAGGTAGAATCAGGAAATCACCATCGTTGTTACAAAATGCTTGGTTCTTCATCGAAGCGTTGCAAGCATACATGTGCATTGCCAAACCTTCTTTGATCGTAGGGTCGCCCCATCCACCGATGGTTTTGAGCCCTTGGATAAAAGTGACAGATTCATTCTCATCTGGCCACTCCAAGGGACCCCATTCGTAGGTGAGAGGAGTGAACTGTACGTTGGGATTGTGTTTCGAAAAGCATGCCTCGAGCTGTAACATCCATCAGTCAATGCCTTCCCGTTTCACGTCAGAAGGGATATCAATACATCAGGTGTAGGGGCCATTGGCCTCGGCCGGGAATGAGCAACAGATGGCCGAATGCGATACATCCACACATGCTGAAGGGTGTCCCGGTACGATACAAAAGGAGTGCCATTCAACTGCTCAGAGTACAAGTCGAAGGTACATCTCTGAGGAACATTCCTACCGGGCTCGGGGAGGATGTCTGGACTAGGATATCGATCAGCCGTCTCCTTACAACCTGTACAGTGACAGAACTAACACAGCCTCTGTGGAAAAGTAGTTGCCAAATCCCAGCTGATATCTGTAAGGGTCTACCTCTGTCGGTGCAGTGGTTTTCGAGCCTGCTGCAGAGGCTCCGAACTTGTCCATTGAAGAGGCCTTGGTGACCAACACCATTTCTGACGAGTCACCCATTGGTATTGGGAGGGAGTCTGACAGTATATGCAATTTGACTGCTGATGGCTTTGTCTACACAGTTGACACACTTGCGACTAAGAGGCTGAAATGCTGAAATGGACTTTTGTACTTCCGAAGCATTGTAGTGCTACCTGCATTGGGGATCATCTGTCGACATCTCGAACTGAAGCCCACTTTGTTGGCAGTCGCTCGCTGATCTCGAAGACGTGCCACTTGGCCACTGCATCCTTCTGTATCCACCAAGTGGCCGAGTCAATCTTTGGGGACGAGTCCAGATGCTACTTACTGCAATTAAAACGGCGTAAGAAGCGGCCGGCTGGCAGGCCGGCAAGATAAGCGGCAGGGAAGTGAGCGAAGCGACGTAGTGGCGGCAACGAAGTCCTAGCGCCGTGAAAGTTGATAAACCGCATTTGTCCAGGATCCACAATCCGCGCCGCACAACGGCGTTGTGATTTGGAGTTGCATACTTTGCGACTGCTCAAGGTGAAGAGCTCAAAGATTTTCTCCGAGCCAATTGGGGATCGTTTGTTTGATGTTGTGTTGTTTGCGACTAAGAGGGAGAATGGATTGTGATATTTGTTCGGCCTGAACCCTCAGTGTGACAGTTGCCAGTCAATTCCAGGAGCTGCTTCGACAAGAGACATCGGAACATCCAAGATGGAGGCTATTAAGTTGTTTCTGTCGTCTCCGACACGGCTCCTCGTCGTCATCATGGTGATAGTATTCTCCCTCTACAATGTCGTGAAGAGGTCGTTGAAGAAATATCCCTATCCTCTACCGCCATCACCGCCTTCAGAGCCGCTCTTCGGCCACTTCAGAAGTCTGCCTCTTGAAAATGCTCATCTCAAGCACATGGCTTATGCCAAACAATACAGTAAGGCTCTCAGCCGAGCCGAAGCGGTTATGAACCGGATTATTGACCAGACCAACAGATTCCGATGTTGTTTACTTCAATGTTCTTGGAAACCATATGATTGTCTTAAACAGCCAAAAGGCCGCAAATGAGATCCTAGACAAGCGCGGTGCGAACTATCAGGACCGGCCAAGTTTTGTGCTGTTCGATGTCATGGGTTGGGGCCTGACTCTGACTTTCATGCCCTATGGACCCCGGTTCAAGCTTCACCGATCAGCACTGCAGACAGGATTCACGAAGTCTGCAATTGTCAACTACAGACCCATCCAGGAAGATGAGGCCAGGCAGGCGGTTGCGAGAATCCTCAAGAGCCCAGAGAACTGGGATCATTCCCTCAGGAGGTGAGTGCTAGCTATCCGTCTACCCAAGGAGACGTACAATCCTGATGCATGCGTTTCAAGATTCGCATCTGGTATCGTTTTAAGAATCGGATTCGGAGTCACCGTCAAGTCAGACGACGATCCGTACATCAAAATCGCAAAGGATGCCAACTTGGCGACTGCAGAAGGGGGCAACCCTGGAACGGCACTAGTTGATTATCTCCCTTCATGTAAGTCTGGCTTCAAATAAGGGCACTACCACCCGCCAAGTTGACTCACAAACACCCCTTCAGTCCGATACGTTCCCGAGTTCCTCAACTTCTCACAAACTCTCCGACATGCACGACGCTGGAAGTGGGCCATCAAGAATCTCCATGATATCCCTTTTGCGGCGATCAAGAAGGAATTTGTGAGCTCTTACCGCAGTTACATCTGCAAGAGCCGAGAAACTGATGACATCGACACAGGACCAAGGAACCGCAAACCCATCGTTCGCGTATTCTCTATTGTCTAAATACTCCGAGAATGAGAAGCAAGGCGTTCCAAACTCGTTCACCATGAATGATATCCAGGGTGCATCCGGGTCTGTGTTCATTGCTGGATCCAACACTGTAAGTCACCGGATCTCATCCCGGATCCATCCTTCATGTTCGTATGTTAGCTGTGCTGACGTTTATATCAGACCTTTGCAACCACCACAGTTGCCCTTTTGAATCTTATGCTCAACCCACGAGTGTTCCAGAAAGCCCGCGCCGAAATTGATCGCGTAGTCGGCCGAGATCGACTCCCATCGCTAGCCGATAGGCCCAAGCTTCCTTACATCGACTATATTGTCGAGGAGACGACTAGATGGCGGCCTCTCTCACCGATTGGCATCCCGCACAAGTCGCTTCAGGACGACATCTACAATGAAATGTTCATACCGAAGGGGTAAGCAAACATTGATCGACTCTGCGTTGTTCCAAAACCCTTGCTCGAGTGTAAGAACACATTGGCTGACGTGGCACATTTGGCTTTCTTCAGCACATACGTCTACTACAATACATATGCCATGAGCAGAGACCCGTCAGTGTACAAGGACGCAGAGACGTTCATGCCCGAGCGGTTCATTCCCCAGGAGGAGGGCGGTGCAGGAGAGCCATATCTCGTGGGCCCATTCGGGTTCGGTCGAAGGTGAGTTCGTAGCACGTCTTCCTTACCATCGCAGACTTCAAACTCGTACTGATGACGTTTATGATTTTTGCTTTAGAATCTGTGTCGGACGCCACCTTGCCCAAGCATCCGTGTGGATCTTCATTGCCACGTTGATCGCAACAGTCGACGTGTCCAAACCCCTCGACGCAAGTGGAAGGCCAATCGAGCAGCCCATCAAGTTCAGCACTGGTCTCTCAAGCCACCCAGGCAAGTTTGACGTTGTCTTCAAGCCTAGGTCCTCAGATGCAGAGAGCCTACTTTCAGATGCCGTAGGTGACGCGCAGTGAGGCGGAGGCAGTCACACGCCAGAGGGTCTTCACCGGAGGCTGCCATTCTCGAATGCAGGGATCAACGAAAGCCACTATCGCCTATTCTGTATCCCTAACTATACCGAAACCTTTCTGGTGAATGTGAGCAAGAGCTATTGGTCAGGCAGTGCTCTGCAAACAGTTTCGGAAACATCAGCATAGTGTATTTAGAACAATATACGACAACGAGGGGTGGAATTTACGTATGGAGGGAAAACCATCAATGATCCTTCTTGTCTCCTCTTTCAACCTCAGCTCGCTAGTCAACATCCAGCTGTTTCCCAACCTAAAAGTGATATGGCACCTCAACAAAGATATCTACGCCGTCATTCGGAGCCAAGGTGGCGCAGTCAACACACACACACACACACACACACACACACACACACACACAACCCCCTCTGTAGAGGGGGAAATAGCCTGACCCCGTATTCGACCTACCATGAGAACTACTGGCTTTCTACATGTCGACACGACAGATACAAGAATAGAACCAGGGTAACCAGAAGGATGTGGCTGAACCATGTTGGTGTTAAGCCGTGACCCTCGTATTCGGGGCACGGCTCTGGGCTGTGCATTGTTCGTATAATGTGACACAGCATTCGGCCCCTAACTTGGAATAGTTCTTGTAGTCTCGTATATTTTTTCTGACCGATAGTCTCTAAGTGGCCAATGCGTCGCAGATTACTAACTACCACAAAGGTGTTAACTCTGCAGCGCGCCCGTTCAGACTGTACCTTGGACACGGCAATTCCGCATGTAGCCATGGACATGCTATCGCATGGCCTCCCTCCTGCATTGAGGGGTAAAGTTCGGCTCTTTAGCAGGAAGGGGAGGTAGAACACACCCCCGGTTCTAGCTTGTCTCTCGGAGAAGGCATCGAGAAGGGATATGATATTTGGTGCCTTCTGCCCCAGACTGGACTCTTCCTACCAAGGATGAACCCGAAGAACGCCCAGTCCCGTAAGAACGCTCGTTCTGGTGACGGGATAGGCGGAGAATACCATGTATGCGGCAGCTGATGAGATTTGTAGTATACTCCAAAAGGCTCAGTCCCGAAGTCGTGCTGTGACTTGTCTAGGTGACATGCGTGTCGTGTCATCAAATGGTCCCAGGAAGCGGTCAGTGGGTGTGATGTGATTCACTTCATCGATCCTTCGAGTAGGGATTCACCATAGCTAACCTCAAGGGTAGCACCACCAAAAGGCTCGAGATTTCCTGGTCGGTCAATGCGACACTTGGACCGTTCGGGGATATGCCATCACACCTGGGTTGGTGCAGGAACTTACTACTCCTCGAATCTGTCATTCCAATGGCGGTTCCAGACTGCATTGTCCATTCTCCCACATCTGACACTGGCGGTGTGTTTCCCCCGGATTCCTGAGTCTCCTCGGTGGCGTAAGTAGCGAGAGACCAGAGTTTGGGGCGATCGTGACGGTCCTGGAGCGAGACCGATGAAATGAAGCCTGTGATGTCGCTAAGCGACTCAAGTGGCTCTGTTTCGGCTGAAGAGATCATGTAATATGCTCGTGAAGAGTTCTATCAGACGGCAGAACAAGTTCGAGTGGACGGAAATGTTTGGAAGGAAGGCGTACGACGGGGGACGCGTACCAAGAGGGCGTATCAAACACTTTTTGGATGAGCTTCTCCTTCAGTATGCCACACAGTCGACTGGGGACCAGGTGATATATGGTGACTGATGTGGTTCCCAACTGGTATCGTGACCACCGTCGACCGGGTTCCAATGGGTAGTTGCTTCACTGTACCTCTCTGCTAAAACATGGGTCTCGTAGGCGATGTGCCTTTGATGCTTGGGGCGGCGTATGCCACAGTAGCCACCCTTCCAAACTCCAACAGAGCTTTTTCCCTAGACAGAGTCGGACGAAACCACTGCTGGGTAAGGTGTCTGCCTACTTGTGCCACTGACGATGCTAAGTATTGGGTCTTCGGTTACCGGACTTACGGGTTGCATGTTGTCTGTTTGTCTGAAAACCGCGACGACTGCCGGGTATGCGGATACCATGAACAGGATCGGCTTGTCGAAGGGGGTGTTCTTCTTTTTCTATTTCATCGCCTTCTATAGCGATACTATCGACATGCTCAGTTATGATTGTTGCTGTGAGTAGCCGTTCCTTTTCATTGCAAGCTAAGCGGAGTCCGTCGCCGTGTCAATATGGTAGACGACCCGGTGAAGAGGCCACGCTCTTCGTCCGGAAGCTTCTCTGCATGTACTCCCGAAGGCCGTGTTCTCATCTCTGGCTAACGGATCTCACCTGCAGCGGAGATTTTACCAACGAACATCCGCTCGCAAGGCATCGCCTGGTCGCGTGCGGGGACAGTGCTCTCGACTCTGGTGGATGATGAGGCTGCACCGACAGCCTTGGCCGACATAAAGTGGAAATACTACATCATGTTCATGTGTTGGACATTTGCCAATAATGTCATGATATTCTATTTCTGGTGTCCCGAGGCATGTAACATTCCCAAGGAGTCAGACGTCGGACGTCGGACGAGGCTGACAGATTCCGACGACTATGGGTCTGTCTATGGAAGACATCCAACGCCTTCTTTGGCGATGAAAAGGTGGCACACCTTGCCGATGCGACAGAAAAGCAAAAAGTAATGAAATTTGCCGCAAGGGTCCAGGCAGAAGACGAGCAACAGGAACACGATGCGAGGGGTGGCGAAGACGTTGCAACGACGGCGGTTCTGAAGGCTTAGAGGACTCGACTCACACGCACTGAAGCCACGGAACTCGAGACTGTGGAGATGGCCCCCATCCCCAGGTCTCTGAGGGTCATAGACTCATAGCTGGCCGAGGTCTCTCCCGGTGGTGGTCCGTGGTGAACAGGAAGCAATTGGCCAGGTTCCTCGTAGAGTTTGAACCCTCTCTCAGCAACGGATTGTCGATCACAATTTACCAGAGCATTCCGTGTGCTCGACTATGCTTGCATCTACATGCAAGCTCATGGTCCACGGCTCACGGGAAGTACGATGACGTCCAAGAGGTCCGCCAGGGAGGGCGGGAGACAGTGGGAGGGTCCAGGGCCCATGGGAATCTCCAGCAGAGAGTCCGTGGAGGGTCCAGCATGCTGGCAAGGCCGTGGCTGGGAGCATCTGGGACGGGGAGCAGAGATTGGGCAAAGGGCAGCATTGCCCTGTGGCTGCATTAGCTGCCGGATATTAATATCCTCGCTAAAAGCAGGGATCGCCTGCTCTTCACCAATGCGACGCTGGTCCGGACGAGACTATCGGGCCCAGCTGCGTCCTATTCGACAAAAGGCCGTGGTTCCTGGGACCTGCTAAAAGGGGCTAAACTGAGACATGTCGTTCTCAAAGTCAATCAACCTGCAGCGAGACTTTGGCCTTGTCGAGGTGGCTCGTGTCACCAACCACTGAAGGCGTCACTGCGGTCACTGCGGTCAATGTGCTCATGCTCGCGAGTACATGTATTTGGCTCTATCACCAACCTCGCCATTTTTCGGCCAGCGCACTCCTCTCTCGTTGATCTGTTTCTGCCTCTCTTGTCGCCTTCTACCTCTCGAGGGAAGCTCAGAACTTCAAGCGGTTGTCTTTTCTTTCTCCCCCAGATCTTGTGGGCAGGACCCATCCTCCACCACTAAGTCTCTGTGCTCGCCTCTTTTAAAATTGGCACCCACTTCTCAAAAGGGGGCATCAGCCTCCAGATACAACCTAAGCGATCGCTAAGAAACGAACCACTGCTCCAGGAGGGCTTGACCAGAACTGACACACAGACTTTGTGTCTATCTTGAATTTCTTCCAGTCCCTCCTGGTTGCGGCGGTTGGTCGAACCATCGCCATCATTGTACTACAGTATATGCACACAACGTGAAAACACACAGCACTGGAGGCTTTTGCGTTCTGTTCACCATCCACGTCACGGCACTGGGCCTTTTTGAAACGACACCGCCGCAAGCCCATGTCTAGGTCAAATCCAGATTCAGATCGAGACATTCCGTGCAGCTATACATCCGGACACGACATAGAGAGCGCTGCGTGCCCACGATGCAACCAGCGTGGGTGACCAGTTCATCGCCCTCCGCAACTCCATTGCCTTCAACTTCACCCTACAGACAGACAACTCTCCTCAGTCTGCCGCCCGAGGTGAGGAATTTGATCTACCGCTACGCTTTCCAACAAGATGAGCCCTTGCGACTACGATGTCCGTCGCAACGACGGCTACGCCCATCGCGACCGCCCAAGGACGACACCCGGGCATTTCTGGATTCCTGCCACCTCGTCCGCTCTGAAGCCCTGTGCTTGTACTACAGTCTCAACTCGCTTGTTTTCCGCTCAACACAACACTTGCTTTCGTTTATAGCCGATACGGGAATTCACCCATGCATCAAATCGTCTCTCGCGCATGTCGCTGTCGATTTTGGCGATGCGACCGACTCCGACGCGTTTCTCAAAGACCACATTATTCTTGTCGACACATGCGTGGGCAGTCTCCCCCGTCTAAAGGCTTTGGAAACCCGCTTCTACGCGCGCACGATGGACGCATGCTCCTTGCAGCATTTCCAGACTCTCGCCCTCGCCCTGGACGGTCTTGATGCCGAGATGAACGCCCCGCCGTCGCCGAGATCATCTCGCTCGTCGCGCAGGAGCTCCCGGCAAAGTTCCGTGTCAAGTCATCGCGCGTCGTCACCTGTCTCCGAGGCCAGCAGCATCTGTTCCACTCCGATGGAACTGGTTTGTGAGCCTGAGTCGATCGAACCCGAACAAGACCAACCCGAGCCAGAATTCGACATGTCGGCTATCCAAGCCGAGGTTCTGGAACAGTATTGTTTCACCCCTTCGGCAGCGGTGGCGTTTGCCTCGTCCAAGCTCAAATTCTCTGTCGCCGCGTCCTCGCACGAATATCCCGGCGCCAAGCACGACAAACTAATATGCTACAACCTGCGCATCAGCGCCGACGGGGTCCGCAGCGCCCTCGGCGACGCGAAGGAGGCTGTCCAACAGCGCTTGACGCGAGTCGGCATGCTTCCTCGACGGCTGAGTGAAATGTACGACGTCAGTGCCGACGGCGGTTTTCACCAACGCGTACGCGCCACCATCGCCTCTTGTGCCAGAATTGATGTCGGCGTGTCGTGAAGCTTACGACCGCGCATCAATATCCATCAAATTATCTGCCCCCAGCCGCAATTTCTCCCGTGCCGCCACCTTGAAGTTTCAATCGCATCCAAGGGGCCAAATACAACAGCCTTTTTTGGTTCAGACATGACGTTGAAACACCGCCGGGCGTACCCGACATCTGGTGTCCTGGCCCCATGTTCCGGCGAGGCTGAGCGAAGGATACAAAATGTCCAATTGTGAGGTCGGCAAGGGGCAAATGCTCCGTGGTGGGGCTTTTGTGTGTTGTATTTTTGGGGGCTGAGAAGAAAAAAGTCCGAACAAGGATCTAAACAAGGAACCAGATCGACCGCAAGGAACAAGGAAAGAATGGCGGTGCAAGTCCTCGTACTCGCTACTCGTATTTCCTTCACACCTCACTGGTTGGCATCGAGGAAACCTTTCCTAGTCGTTTTTGGTTGGGTGAGGGGGGTACATCTGTTTCTGTCTTCCAGTTTGTTTTTCCAGATACCCTTCTACAAAAAGAAAGCAGCGTCTCTATGTAATCCCTAGTAGTAGTACTTTAGTTTTACGACATGACGAATATGAGACATGATTATGACCTACCTATGCCTTTCGTCGCCGGCTCTTGTTCGTTGGTTCTCCGCCGTTTCTTCACATGCTATTGCTTCTTGTTTCTGGTTTCTCGACCTTTCTTCTCACGATGTGAAAACATCCCCGAGTAGCTGTTGGTCATGGAGAAAACAAAATTTGCAGGTGTCCAGTGCAGTGAGTTTGAAATATACCTTAACACCCTGACTCACATGATGGTACATCCGTCCATCTGCCATCAATCTGTTGTATTTATTGACTTGGAGCCACCTTTCTCATGGCCAGATGACCCAGTGTCTCATCTAGTCTTTTCCACGCAGCCTCAACAGCATCGGGAATGTCGACGTGAGCAATGAAATGTCTCCCTCGCGGGCCATAACCGTGCTCGTCGTCCCTCAAACGTGGGATCTCGCCCATGACCAAGTCGGTGAACCTCGGCCAATTCCAAAGTTCCGATTCTTGAATTCCAGGCACTTGGAAGTGTGGCCGTTGTGTTGTTGTTCCGTCCAGAGCTGTTCGAGGGACGAACGTCGGACACGCCGAGAAACTAGGGGCTGGTGAGACCTCGGCGTAGGCTCTCTTGAAAGACGCCACGGTGCGTAACGACATGGTGGGATCCTGGACGATGATGAAGGTCGCTGGCTCTGAAACGCCATGGGCCTCGAGAACCCTTCGAGTTTCCACTGCATTGGCTCCGCAATTCGTCGAGGCGTCCTCGACGATAATGACCAAGGCCCCTGATCGGACATGGTCGCTGATCCTCGGGTAGAAGCGTTCCATCACCAGTTGCAGCACTCTGGCTTCTGGCATGCCTTGGACAGCGGACGAAAGTGGGTGATATCTCGGACTGGTTCTCACTGCTTCGTAGAGAAATTTAGTCGAGTGACCGATCCCACCGCATATCACTACTGTTCTGGCCAGCTCCGGCCGCGTCTCCAAGGCTGAAAAGACGTGATGGGCAATAGGTAGGATTGAGTTGCCGCAGAGAACCAAGACGTCGACTGGTGGACATGTCAGCAGCGAGGAGATGTCCTCGCAAGAGATGAATTCTGCGATCGTGTTGATGTCCGCTACTGTGGACTCGGAATATGGCAGATCCATCCCACTCAATTGTCGATGGTCTATTCCAGCCTCGGGTAGACAATTACCGTACTCAGCCTCGGATTCACACAATCAAGAAGTAGTCTGTGTTGGTCACAAGCTCTGAATATGGCTTTGGCCTGTTTTACTGGCAGCAGCTGAAACAAGTAACACAGTGCAGCTACTCGCAACGATGATCTGGACTCGGAGACAAGCAATCCATCCCCATATGCTGCATTTCCTAAGAACTGGTGAGACTCGTGGCGGGAGGAACTGTCCGAGAGCAACGGTCTGGCCAAAGGCATTCAACGCATTTATGGTGTCCCCGGTTCACCGTAGACGTGTACTTCTGAATCAGGTGATTTGCCAAGCCTTCGCCCGCACCTTCCCAGCTAAAAGTGTTTTAGTCAGCAGTCTCTCTCACGTGAGTCGGCTTGTTTGATCAACCGGCGCTAGTCCTTTTCTGGGATTCTCGTCATATCTCCCGTGTTCGCCTCAATTGCAGCAACTTTCATGTTGGGCCGGGGTTCAATCCATGAGTCCACCATCTTCGTTTCTCTTGGGTTGAATTGCTACCTGATCGTCTGTGGACTCGGGAGCCTCCGTGATCCTGTTTAGTAACGGACTTGCCAGTATTGAGGGTTGTGGGCGACTCTTCCAACGAGAAGTTGTGCCCGCTTGATCAGTCATCAAGGCATCACCACTTGAGTCTTTCTTGGATTTAGCAGTCTCATTGGAACTTTTGCTTGCGCAATTGCGAAAAATGGCTGTGGAGAAGCCCCTTCCACTTGAAACACTTCTCCCGCTCAACTCCAATCGTTCGCCGGGAGATTTTCGACACGCTCTCTTACCGCAGCGTCAAGAGCTCGGCGTAGATAGTCAATCACCTGCCAGCGCTGAGGAAGACGATGGCACGGAGAATGAGGCTGGGCCACCAAAACGGCCAAAGCGGTCGAGAGCCTGCGTGGCATGCCGAAACATGAAAATTCGATGTCTCCCCGTTGAAGGGCAAGAAGCGTGTCTTGCTTGTTCTAAGGTCAATCGAGACTGTGTCATGCCGGGACCTCCGCGCAAACGGCAAAAGACTGTGCACAAGGTGGCTGAGCTGGAGAAGAAGATTAACGCCCTCACCGAAGCCCTTCTCGCTAAGCAGCAAGCCGAACCGTCACCACCAACAACATCACCAGAGAAAGATCAAACCTCCAGCGCAAGTTCAGTGCCATCCGCGATTGAAGAAAGCGTCAATAGTGCAGGTGATTCTTGGACTCCTAAGCCCGCTGAGAAAATCATCGAACCTCAACCCCATCCGGTGGATTCCACCACTATGTGCCCATTTGCGGTTGTTAGTACTGTCAAGGATGACTATGTCGATGTTGTGGACCGCGGGATAGTGTCCATGGAGTCCGCGACGACCTTGTTCAACCATTGGAAGCATCACATGTCTCAGAATTGCCCCATCGTTCTTTGCCCTGCGGATATCCAGGCACACACAGCACGAAAGCAGCGTCCCATGACATTCCTGGCGATCTTGCTCATCGCCAGTACTACTATGATGCCTTCTGTCCAGCCGACACTTGCTACGGAGGTAGGCCAGCAATATGGCCAAAGAGTCTTGTTTCACGGGGACAGGTCTATGGACTTGGTTCAGGCATTACTTCTCCAATCTCAATACTACGTCCGTCCCCGAACGGCGAGAGATCTTGCGTTCCACCAATATGCACAAGCGGCCTTGACAATGTCTTACGATCTGGGGATTGGAAAACGATCGAGGGTGCGCCGGCCAATGACTGACCAAGAACATCTCGAGCTCGCTCGAACATGGCTTGCGGCATGCTGCACAAACATATCGTATGTTTTGATGACCGACTGCGCTTGCTTAGGTACTCTGACTAACACTAACGTTGCTGCAGGGTCTCGACGGTTCTCCGTCTTCCCACCGCTGCCAGATTCGATGCGCATGCCGAAGATTGCATACAGGTTCTAGAAAGCAGCCCGTATTCGCTGCCGGGTGACAGGTGGATGGTTGCTCAGGCCAGACTATCGCGGATTGCACAAGAAATCTCCGAGACCTTCAGCATGTGTGATCCAACTGCCGACCTGAATTTTACAGATAGCCGGACACAGCATCATCTGAAGTACTTTCGCCGACAATTAGACGAATGGGAGAAATCAGTCGACCCTAGTGTGGACAAGCGTGAGTGGTTCTGTTGTTGCTGAGTACTGTTTATTGACAGTCTTTCAGGAATGGTCTCACTACAACGATGTAGTATAGATCTCTACATCCACGAGGTGGCTCTGCACTGGGAACACAGCATTGACGACTGGCGGCCGGGGAACATCGAGCACGAAAGGAAAGAGCCCGAAACAATCACTTCTGTCCATATCGACGCGTTGGCTACTCTTCTGTCCAGCAGCCACAAGCTTCTCGACAACTACCTCTCGTTTGACCTCTTCCTGGTTCGGAACCTGCCAAACTTGTACATTGTCTGGGTCGCATACGCCATGGTTGTTCTCATTAAAATCCATTGGATTGTCTTTGGCCCAGGGTCCCTGGTGAACTCGATATTTGCCACAGAGATCAAGACCGACTACTATCTCGACTCTATCATCAACAAGATCGCACAAGTTACTGCTGAAGGCCGGTGCCCATGTGCCGACGCGTTTCGGTTCGTGTTTATGAAACTAAAGACCTGGCACCGGCATCTCGGAGGAAGCATGAACTCGGATGACGAGCAAGGACACGACGCCGAGGCTCGACGACAGCGTGGAGCGGCACAATTCTTTAGAAGCGAGCCGCTTACGCTTTTACAGAATATGAGTAAGGACGAAACGTCAAGTTCGAATCCAGAACGGGCCCAGGTACACCCGGTGACATCAACATCGACATCGCTTTCTTATCAGCGGTACATGATGGCTGATGGATACCTTGGGACCAATTTGAATGCGGCTTACGATGCAGCAAGCTACGGAAACACGAATTGGGATGAGTTCAACTTCAGCACCGAGGAAATGGACATGTTTGATGTCTACATGGCCAATTCGGGATGGATGGGGTATCTGCTCTAAAATTGAGCACAGCCAAAAACTGATTTTAACGCCATTACACCCGCAAGTGTACCGAGGTTCAAAGTCTGTTTGTTACAGTATTATAATTATGGCCCAGAGAAGGCGCTTTGCTTTGCTTTGCTGCTATCCATGCAATGAATGCATCCGCAGGAGACCGAATCATGACAATGAAGCTTCAAACTGGAAAAGTCAACACCAACCGATGATGCCTTCGCCGAGAACACGTTTAGTCCTCTGGTCAAACACCGACACCGCCCTGCCTACGATGCCATCGCCGCCGACGCCCAGGTTTAGTCTTATGTTTCCTGTTTTTGAGGTGGCGGCGAGCGTGTCGATGATGAAAGAATGCAAGATGGGATTACTCGAGTAGTCTTCCCCTTCGGAATCTGAGCCGGAGCTCGAAGAAGCCGATGATGGTGATGATGATGATGGCCATGGTTGTGAATATGAGGATAGTAGTTGGCCATATTTGCTGTTTCGTCTCGTCAGTCGTCTGAGACGAAGTGGAGAGGACAGAACTCGATTGGAAGGGAACTCCAAAAAGGAAGAAAACTCACTGGATCCTAACGTCCAATTTACATGCAATTGCCGTCTCGCCACTTTCGTTGCAAGTGTTGTCTTCAAACGTCGACGTGGTCGCTCCGGGTGTCTTGTTCGACAGACGTATACGTCCGCGAAAGGCGGTTTGTGGGTGTAAGTGTGAGTGTGAGTTTGGGTGGATGACAGCCACAAGGTCGCCGGATTCGGGGGCAGGAGGAAGATGAGAGTCTCCGCACATTTTTTTCTGAGAGTCTTCTTGATTTCGGTCCTTCGTGGGTGGTCTCGAGTCGATCGATGGGTCGCCGAGGTTGGTGGTCGGTGGTTTAGCTGAAGATGCGTGTGTTTTGTGGCGAGTGTGAGTGTGACTATTGATGGGGAGTCTTTTACCGTAGGTACTTTGGTTTTATGTCTATGACTGTTATATGCGCATGAGATATCCAGGAACACAGGGCGGATGGATGGTTCAGGTTTGGACCGGGACTTGGGAGTTGTGTGTTTATATAAATATGCAGTGTTTTATTTGATCCCTGCTCAATTCAACTCGTCTCATCAAAAGACCAAAAGATTGGCTGGGGTGGGTGTATGTAGGTACAAGGAGCAGATATTGAAATGGCAAACATGCTCAACTCTATCGGTGCGGGAGGGATACATATAGCATACGAACTACTTAGTGCCTGTGCCTGTGCATCCACGTGTCGTGTTCGTGGTCCTCACATCAAGGTCCTCAATTAGATTGTCGAGTCGCTTAGATCGGGACCAAGGAAGGGGGACACGGTGACTCGTGTTGTAGGCCGAGCCTCCCAAGGCTGAACTAGACTGTACTGAACCGTTATCGAAATGAGATGAAACGTGCTCAAATTCATGCTCACGCATGCCCGCAGCCATAAGGCGCTGGACGCAGGACTCGGTATCCTTGTGATATCTTGCTCAAGTCACCCGCAGTGATAATTTACTGTGGGACGGTGTGGCGTGGGTATATCTCGTTAGTACGAAAGTACCGTAAGCCACAGGCTGGAGGGATGAAGGTGCATATTATTACTGTCTTGTCTGGTCTGGTGGCTGTGCGAGCAAGTTTCCCTTGCTGATGGAGGTGAGTTTATGGAGGGGTCTACTCTGGACCCGAACATTGTGAGCCTCAGATTATTGCTACGTGAGCAGGTTTTCAGTTTTCGGGATTGTGAGATGCGCGTTTGGCTGCGGGGGAAACAGAGAGTTATTGTTTTGAGCAAGTTTTCTGTACAATTCCGTGAAATGAAGTGGCTGTGCTCCCTCGCTCTCCCCCCTGCCACCCTCTCTCCCTCCATCTACTCTCTCATGGATCCTCGGTCGCCGAAATTGACATGTCGCCCTAACCACATCTCAAATGGTCAATCGAGCCATCATTCTAGCATCCTATATCAATCTCTGTACCTTTCCAGTGTCCTCGCACCTCTGCAGAGGTTACTTTCCACTTTACGGTGTCCTCTAGCGACCAATGTCGAAGACAATTCGCAAGAGTACCAGTCTATGCATTCGCCGTACTCTCTGGGTATCCTGTTCTGCACTCTGCACTCTGCACGGGAACGAGGACACACTTGTTGCGGCTCTACCTCAGGTACCCAATCTAACTAATAAGCATCCATCGCCACGGCCATTGCACCGATCACGGTCCCTACCACCAACACAGCGGTCCGGACACTATTGTGCCACATCCACCTGCGCACGAGGTCGACGGTGGTGAAAGTCCTGTCTCTCTCGACGCTTCGTCTCTCGTTGAACGCGTACGTGAGTGCCATGACCGAAGGGACATGGGCACCCGCGAGACGCTCTGCCCGTCGGGAGAGGGCGCCGTTGGTGCGTCGGAGAAACGTGAGTGCGTAAGGGACTCCTGACGCGTTGAGGATCGCGGCGAGGATGTAGAGCTGTCGTACGAGTGAGGACGACGGTGCTGTGGTGACGTGATGAGTGTAAGTATGTATGTAAAGCAGGACGATCTGAAGGGGACGTGCGGAAACTGTGATCGCATCGTGGCACCAAGCGGCAACCGAATCACTCTGTGCGGCAATGAGGCAGGAAATCCAATACTGGCTGGGCTGAACTGACCTTGACGAGCCAAGTAGCCGAAACTCAAAGCATTGATGAAACAAAGAGGTCGAGAAATCTACAGGAGCGCAAAACCATCGTCAGCCATTGTGCGTGCGTTCTCAAGTTGAGTTCATAACACGGTGAGTGGATGTTGGCAGTGGCACTCCAGATCTGTCATGGGCGGCGCAGTACGAGGTCTCTCAAAGCAACTTGAACTTACATAGAACCCATCAAGGTATATCTCGCGCCACTGTTTCGCCATCAACGCTTCATTAGGAGCAAAGAGAATCGCCGGGACCGAAGCATGGGACAGGGCCCACGTATACCCTTTTCATTTCATTAGTTACGATCACTGTCAGCCAAAGGCTGTTGCAAGGTCCCCTGGGTCTGAGGAGAGAGTGGGTGGACTCTGTGATTCAACGAACAAATAACAGGCAACCAAGGACCAGGAGGGAGAACAATACCAGCAAAGATTCCAGATGAAGTCAGTCCAGCAATTTTGGCAAATGCCATCACGTCCATTTTGCGATGCGCTTGATGCCGATGATAACTACCCCCCCTGTAGGTACCTCAGGTACTATCCCGAGGTAGGTAGTACAGTGTGTGTTCTGTCTGTACGCTGTACTTTGTGCGTACTCCGCGTGTACTCCGTGTTCCCGGTACCAAAGATATTCCGAGGGCGACCCACACTGTCTGTCCGTCTATGTACAATCTAGACGAGAACGAAGAGGAAAGGAAAAAGGAATGAGCAGATTATTCATACCATAACCGACGTATGTGTACCACTCAAAAGTAGAGAAAAAGAAAAGAAAACGTCACCCAAATCAACCACGCGAGAGAATACATGCGGCTGAGGTTGAGGCTGACACTTGACGCTGACAATTGAGATGGTGAACTAACCTACTATGGCTGGCTGCCTAACTCTGGGTCCTCAGCTAGGAGGCACTCCGTACGTACCTGAGATTTCACCCGTGTCAGTACGGGGCGCCATGGTGAGCCAGACCATGGCCCCCAAAAGCCTAGAACGCGGGATCTCGAAGCCTCACAGATGAAGCTAACGGCAACGAAACAAGTGGTAGGGCTCGCGGGCAAATTAGTACAGCCACTTGTAAGAAGGGATTACGCAGCAGATGCCCCTAGAAGCCCCTGTCTTTGAAATCCGTTTTCGAGACTATCGTCATCCCCAAGAAACACATATTAATTCTTCTTCCGACTTGCAGATACTGTAAGGTCACAAAGCATGAAACCAGGCCAGGTATCGAGCTTACGTTAGCGGCCATGTGGTACCGCGTGTCTCCTCCGAATTGAGTCTCATGCTTCGTTGTATCCGACGTCGCCCGCCGCCTCTGGTAGAAGAAAATATACAAATATCGTCCTTATCATTTAGTCAAAGCTATATACGATGAGTTTGCAAGTTTGCAAGTTCAGCTTGTTATTATGAGCTGTGTGCTAATACAATAACTGTCATATCACAACAACCAATCTATCTCACGTATCTCGGCCTGGTGACTGTGAGCCTTGTCAGTCTGGTAGCAAGTTCCCTGGAAGCTGAAGCAGATTTAGAGTGGGTTTCTCAGACATTTCCCACCGTTTCGTCATGACCGGAGACCGGGAGCAAGTGCCACGGTTGTTGGTAGGTACCTACCTACTCATCGCTTGATCTCCAAAAGTCGACTCAGGAGGAGACTGAATGTCGTTGGGTCCTGGAACATCCTACAAGATAGTCAGCAAGGTGTTCGTTCGAGGGTCCGACGAACGCTACTTACGCGAAATGACTGACTGAAGGCAAGGTGACGAGCGCTGAACCCCAGATCTGGAACGTTTCATGTAAGCAGAGCATTCATCACCAAAGACCACGAGCTCATGTCAAGAAGACAAGCTCACTCGTTGAGTGGCCTTACCCAGTTATGCAAGTCTAAAGGAGTCGTTCGCGACACCGCTTCCTCCGAATCTCCGGCGACGATCCAGATGATGGGAGCATTGGGGTCGTCGAACAGCGATGGAATTTTCTGAAATGAGTCGGCGGTCCATGCAGGCTCTGTGCTCCACATGGCCATCATTCGGTCCTCAAAATCTTCAAAAGTCCCCGAGCTCGGAGAGAGTCTCTTAAAGTCATCCTGTACCCATCGCATATACAGCGAAAAGGTCTCGGACTCCATGACGGTGGCGTTGAGATTCTCGGGGCTGTAGCTGCCTCCAAAGGCAAACACGCGATCGATGCGCTGGCTGTAGTTCATGGCGAGGTCGAATCCGAGACAGCCCCCGTCCGACCAGCCGACGGTCGAGAAGCGGTCAATGTCCAGGAAATCCATGAGGGCGATGACATCCAGAGCCATGGCATCATAGCTCAAAGGTCGAGACAAGTCGTCCGAAGAACGACCGTGGGCCCGGGAATCGACAGTGATGAGTGTGTACGGCCCGTTCTCTAGATGCTTGATCTGATGGGCAAAGTACTGGCTGTTCCCAAACCCGCCATGGAGGAAGACCACGGGAGAGAGGCCAGCAGACCGACTTTCGGACAAGTCTGCGCCAAACGTCGCGTACCACAGGTTCACGCCGTTGATGGGAGCAGTCCCGTTAAACTTAGGCTCGGGCAGCGGTGGCAGCGAAGGCATCGTCTGCCAGGGAGCTTTGTAGGCGGCTTTCGATAAGGTGTGGTCTTCCGACATTTGAAAGCTCGTTTGCCCATGGTCACGGCATGACACGAGTGGTAGCCATAAGAGCAGGACCCAAAGGATGGATGTCATGTTGTTCGCATGCATGGGCTCTATGCCGATCATCTATGCTTCTGATAGGAGCGGAGAGAGATGAGAAAGGAGAGCTACGATGCATACCTAGCTAGGTAGGTAGGTAGGCCTCGTTGCGATTGCGGACTGATGTCTCCACGGACCTCTCCGTCCACCCAGATAAGGAGACGCCCTAACTAATCCGAGGGAGGCGTCACTCCGACGCGAGGAGCGGAAGACGGTCCGTCGACCACCGTATAATCCTGCAGTCTTCGTTCTACCAGTCCTTATGATGGGACGATTAATCCAGCGCCACCGGACCCTGTTCATGGCAAGGATTCCGAAGAACTGGCTGCAGTTCCAACTACAACGACAACAACAACGACAATGGCTGAAGAAAATCGACCCTCATTGGAGTCCAAGAGCCTGGAAGCACATTTGATATAAACAGTTCGCTATTGCTCCAATGGTTTAAGCTGAACCAGCGCCCATGAGCCTAGCTAGTTAGAGTGCCTCTTTCGGTCAGTTTCGCATAACTTTATTCCTAGGTACTCAAAGGTTATCAACCACCCCGGACATACTACTATCATGATTGTGTGTAGGTGTTTTTTGCTCGGACTCGAAGACTGGCGCAGTCCCGTGGACATGGCGTGATACAGTACAGCATCTCCGAAGCCGTCAACTCGGTCGTATTTAAGTCCTCTACACCATAGCAGTCATCAACTGCTGTTCGGCCGAGACCGAAGATCACCTTCGGGGTTAAATAACTAGAAGCGAGGGGACATCTTGTGGAGTGGAGTAAAAGGGTTTTCCACTCACACGAAATACCTCGCATTGAGATTGATGTGCATCATGCGCACCAGGCAGAATAATTCCTGCCACTGTATTAAAGGTGGCGTGTAGTGGTGTAGAACCACCCCCAACTACACCTATATGATATAACCTGCTCCGAAAGTAGCTTAATCTTACTCTGGTACATTTCCGGCTTTACCATGGACGCCATCATCACTCAGATCTCGTCTCTGGCCAAAGATGCCGACGATGTTGGCCGGCAAGCTATATTGAAGGCTCTTCAACAGCTTCAGGCTCAGCTGGAGAGCCCGGTCGAGGTGTTTCTGAAGCTGTACAATGCGGTATGTTGACCACAAGCCTGTCTAGAATAGGGACTGCGCACACTTGTGTGGAACACTCCGCTGGGACCTGTTATGATCGGTGGCTGAGAAGCATAACTGCCCTTCTAGTCAATCCAAGTCAATGTGGTTTATGTTGCCGTCCAACTGGGACTGTTCAAACACATTGCGGAAGATGCCTCGTCGCCAGTGAGCGTGGCTCAGATCGCTGAAAGGTCGAGTGCATCTCCTGAACTACTTCGTATGTCTCACCCGTTCCAGACTCAGAGGCATTTTTTGTTGTTGAGTCGCTTTCTCATATCTCATTTAGGAAGGCTGCTTCGTTATCTAGCCTCGTTCGGGTTCATCTCCAACCCAGCAGAAGATCAATACCAGGCCACCAAGATAACGCATTTCCTCGCCAGTCCCTTGGCTGATGCGGGTATGATACATTGGTAGGTTATCGCGGATTCACTTATCTATCTCTCCTGTCGTATTGGGGGTTAATCTCAGGTAGTGTCGACACTTGTGGCCCTGCAACTAGTGCCCTGCCGGCGTTCCTTGCGGAAAACTCGTATGCAGACATCTCCTCAAACACCAACACGCCTTTTCAGAAGGGGCACAATACGGAACTTGGCGCTTTCGAATGGCTTGCAAAGCATCCCAAGAATTTCAATGCCCTGCAATTTACCATGACAGCCCTCCAAAATGCAGACTGGCTCAAGGACCTGAGCGTGCTTGACCAAGCGGTACAACAAGCCAGAGATGGTTCTGAAAGACCATTCTTCGTCGACGTCGGTGGCGGCCACGGTCATCAGTGCAAACAGCTTCTGGAGAAGTATCCCAGCCTCCAGGGATCAGTTGTCCTGCAGGACCTTCCTGAGGCTGTGGACAAGTTGGCACCCATACAGGGGGTCAAGGCCATGGCGCAGAATTTCTTCGAAAAACAGTCTGTCCAAGGTATGTGGTTGATTGGTGGACAGATACCCTTGGATGCACAAGACTAACAAACGCCACAGGAGCGCGTTTCTATTACCTTCGTCGGATCATGCACGACTGGCCGGATGATGACTGCGTGACCATCCTCTCCAAATTGGTCGAAGCAATGGACAGCGACTCGCAGATACTGGCGGATGAAGTGTTTCTGACAGACGTAAATGTGCCATGGCCAGCTTCGACGCAGGACATCTCGATGAACATCCTCTTCGGAGGCAAGGAGCGAACACGGAGGGAATGGGCGAGTCTGATGGAGAAGTCGGGCTTAAAGTTGGTGGATGTTCGCACATACAACCCTTCAACTTGTGCTGCCATCCTTGTACTGGAAAAGGTGTGAAGAAAGATCATGCACATGCATTTCTAGGTGTTTCTTTCTGGGAGGATATAACGAGATACTTAGGGGACAAAAGAGCACCCCTGTTTAGCATTGTTCGCAGAGGGTCCCTGTCATATATGCCGCTCTCCGCTTGTTCTAACCTAAGACAATGGACGTGTTCCAAAATGGTTCGTTTGGGTCCCAGAAAAATAGCCCTGTTGTAGACCGTGATTCACACCCCCGGAAAATGTGATGTTGAAGGCCTGACGTTCTCGTCCAGCAGACATTTTTGCCTTATTGATCGCGGCGGAGAGTTCAGGATCCTGCTCCGCTACGATGTCCTTTATGAGTGAAACGTGCTGGTCCAAGGCAAGCTCAGAACCTTCCTCTGCACAGAGCCGCGTCTGCTCGGGCTGTGCTGCAGGGAACAACTCGATCAGCCCGTTCACCAGCTCAGTAATGTCCTGGATCAGGCGATTGAGATACTTTTCCTTGTGCAGTGCCCACTTCGCCTTTTCCAGGACGTTTTTCGGCACGAATCGCTTGATCGAGAGTGCTGCGAGTTTTCTGTGCAACGCCGACGCAGCCTGGTCCAAGTTCAGCTGTACATCCTTTTCGTTGGACTTTAACTTTGAGGAACGTTTTTCGGCATCGTCGAAGAGTTCCAAAATCTGCTCAAGTACGTCTTTGGCCCGTGCGAGATCGTCGGCAGATCCAGCCACCCCTGGCAGAGCTTGCATGCCTTCTTCCACGCGATCCAATCCAACTGAATGTCCCCAGCGAGAGAGTCGAAGCTTTGCAATGTCCAGCTTCAGAACAGCGGTCTGAACGCCTTGATCAAAGTTCCTGGCGACCTGAATATAATTGAAACATTCCACTGTGTTGTTGAATGCGCCCAGCAACGCGAACGCCAGCCCCACAGTTTCGGCCATGTTGATAGTGATGCTTCGACTCCGGCCCTGACGGATTCTAATGAAAGAGTAGATCGAAGATGAAGATGATGATGTGAACGGATGTTTCCTAACAGCTGAAATCCGTAAAGTCGGTCAGGCTGGGATTTCTAGAGAGCAACGTTTATGCAACAACCAATAGCAACCCATTCAATCCGAGTCAAAAGGCCCAAACCTAGACTGTTCCAGCCTCACCGTTCGCCTTGCGCTGTATGTTTTGCCTGTCATCCCACACAAGAGAGACAAGATGCGTACTCTGTGAAGTTGACAGATTGTGCGTCTATCGACTGCGGTCCGTTGCATCAACACTTCGCGCGCTCTCCTATCGTGACTGAGGCGGCGAGCGCCAACGAGAAAGCCATCAATATCATGGCCCTGCCAAGTTTCGCCGTGACCTTTCCCGACTCACTCAACCATGGTTCACAGATTGGTGTCGTCCAGAACTCCACGATCCACAACAACACTAATAATACCATTACCCGACCCGAAACCCCACCGAGCCCTTCATCCTTTGTCCCTTTTCCCCGCGATGCACACTTTGTCGATCGTGGAACATTGCTGGATGAGATTCACGGAAGCTGCTTTGCAAAGACCTCCTGGACGGCGCTTGTTGGGTTCGGTGGTGTCGGGTACGTAAAGCAGATATGCCTCAATGTCGTGTCGAGCTGATAAGAGAATAGAAAATCTCAACTGGCGATCGAGTACACGTACCGACTCAGCGAGGAGACACCAGACATATGGATTTTCTGGATCCATGCAGGTAATGCAACCCGCTTCACACAGGATTTTCAGGAGGTGGCCGATATTGTGAAGATCCCAGAGCGTCACACGCCTGACGCCGACATATGTAGCTTGGTTCATAACTGGCTCCGTAACAAAAAGAACGGCAAATGGTTGCTCGTTCTTGACAGTCTTGACAATGCTGACTTTCTGTTCGAGACCCATCAAGAAAGTGTCAGACGCTCAAAACCTCTTATTGAGTACCTGCCTCGAACGTCGCATGGCTCCATACTCATCACGACTCGTACAAAAGCCGTGGCAGTGCGGTTTGTGGAAGAGCAAGATGCGATCTCTGTCGAACCCATGATCAAGAAACAAGCTCTTGCTCTGTTGCGCTTGAAGCTCGGAAAGCTTGGCTTGCAAGAGAACGATCCCGATGTAGAGTCGTTAGCTCGTGCGCTTGAGTATATGCCTCTGGCTATTGTTCAAGCGGCAGCATATATCTCTCAACGAGCTCCCCGGTGTACAATTGGGCAGTACCTGAAGAAGTTCTGGAAAAGTGACAACGGAAAAGAAATGTTGCTCAGTCACGAAGGCGGCCATCTGCGCCGCGACCGCGACGCCAAAAACTCGATCATTGCTACCTGGCAGATTTCTTTCGATCACATCAAGCACATCCGACCATCATCTGCTGACCTGCTCTCATTGATGAGCTTCTTCGATCCACAGGGGATTCCGGAGAGTTTGCTCCGAAATCGAGCCGAAACGAGCGACGAATGTGAGAGTATGAGAACAGCTGGGGTTGACGAGGAGGTCGAAGAAGGCAGCTCATCTGTATCGATGGACATGGACGAGTTTGAAGAGGACATACTCACTCTGAGAAATTACTCGTTCATCTCCCTGAACATGGACAAAATCACGTTTCAGATGCACAGTCTCGTGCAATTGGCAACGCGGAGGTGGCTCGAACGTCATGGCCAGTTTGAGAAATGGAACATTCAATACATCAAAAATCTCAACAAGTATTTCCCAGATGGAGAATACGAATCTTGGGCCAAGTGTCGGGTTCTCCTCCCACACGTGAAGGCCGCAATGACCCAGAAACCAAAAACCGAAGCCACATTGTTAGAATGGGCCTCACTATTGTGCCGTGCAGCATGGTATTGCCTGGAAGTAGAAAATGACACAGATGCGGCGACCATGTCAACAGCTTCTATGGTGGAAAGGAAGAAAGTACTAGGAGATATGCACCTAGACACGCTTCTCAGTATGGGGATGATGGGGCTCGCATATAAGCGATGTGGTCGATGGCGAGAAGCCGAAGAACTGGCAAGGCAAGTTATGGAAGCCAGAAAGCTAATTCTGGGAGAGGACCACCCCTCCGTGATATCCAGCATACACAATCTGGCGTTGTCATTCATGCACCAAAGTCGATGGCAAGAGGCAGAAACACTACTAAGGCCGCTTCCAGAAAAGTTAAAAGATGTATGGGGGTCGGCACATCATGTTCAACTAAGTATCATGGTGAATCTGGCGAGAGCACAAATGGAACAAGACAAACTGCAGGAGTCAGAAGAGCTATCACTTTTCGTTGTGGAGACAATGAAAGAGTTGCTGGGAACTGAGCATCCACGCACTCTGGATAGTATCCGTCTTCTGGCTGAGGTATACTTCGAGCAAGGCCGGTGGAAAGAGGCAGAGTTTCTATTTACAGAGTGTATGGGAAGTGAAAAGAGGTTATACGGGGCCAATAATCGCACGACGCTGAAAAGCATGAGTGGGCTAGCATCAACATATCGACTCCAAGGTCGATTAACGCAGGCAGAAGAGCTAAGCGTTCAAGTGATGAACACAAGCCTAACGGTACTAGGGGAGAATCATCCTGATACGCTAAGCTTCATGGAGGAACTGGCGCGCACCTATAAAGATCAAGGCCAATTGAACAAAGCGGAAGAGCTACAGCTACAAGTGGTGAACGCGAGAAAGAAGGTGCTCGGCACTGAGCATGTAGGTAGTCTGGCGAGCATAAACAATTTGGCGGTGATTTATTCAAATCAGGAGAAGCACGTGGAGGCGGAAGAGTTACAAGTGCAAGTGTTTGAGAAATACAAGAAGCTACTAGGTAGCGAACATCCAACTACGCTGACCAGCATGGGGAGTCTGGCAGTGACGTACTGCAATCAAGGCCGACTGAAAGAGGCGGAACCGCTACAGTTGCAAGCACTGGAGACTGGGAAGAAGGTGCTGGGCGTCGAGCATCCTAGTACGTTGGATCGCATGGCTAATCTTGCAATCATATACTCGAAGCAAGGGCGACTGAAGGAGGCGGAACAGTTGGGTCTGCAAGCAATGGAGACTGAGAAGAAGGTGCTAGGCGTCGAGCATCCTACTACGTTGAAGACAATGAGTAAGCTGGCAGCGATATACAGTCATCAAGGTCAACTGGAGGAGGCAGAGAAGCTGGATGTGGAGGTGATGGAGACAAGCAGGAGGGTGCTGGGACTGGAACATACATTCACCTGGCTCAGCGACATCAGTCTCGCGCACACATGGATACGTCTTGGCCGGCTACAAGAAGCAGCAGAGCTAGAGGAGCAGGTGTTGGAGACAACGAGACGCCTCCGTCGACTGGACCATCCACATGCACTCGCTTGCATGAACAACCTTGCTTTCACAAGAAAGACACAGGGCCGGCGAGACGAAGCAATCAAGCTGATGGAGGAGTGCGTGCAGCTGAGGTCACAGGTATTAGGTCCTGGGCATCCTCACACTCTATCCTCTTCAGCAGCGTTGACTAAGTGGCGGATGGAGGATGTGAGCCCGGCCGACTCAACGCTGCCAGACGTAGTAGAACCGGCGCCTACTGGTGCAAGTGGATAGGGCATGTTCGGCTGTATTGTATATAAGACCAAGAATAACCAGACCTTTGTTGATTTGGGAAATAAGAAACTGCGCAGCCCGCTTCCAAATTCCGGTCACATACATGTCATTTTTCATGTTACGCCTGGCAAGGGTCACGACGCTTGATTGAAACATCAGGTAGGGTCAATTTTCGAGCGGCTGTACTGTAACCTCATCGTCTTGGATGTTCTGCCTCCACGGTCTCTGCTGCTACTGCCATTTCGTTGGAGGCAGCGTGCCTAAGAGCCCACTTCAGTTTCTGATAACCCCAGCTTCGTACCCTTATCTTGTCGCAGACGAGAGTAACCGAGACGTGTTGTAGGTCGATCTGTAGCTGTCGGCCATAAAATCGAGAATCGCTCACAGTCCTGAGAGATGCGCCTAACATATTCGCACCATAAGCGAATGACAGAACGATTGGAAATCCTCTCATTGAGGCAGATCGGAACTCATGGACTATCGTTGATGTTGATAGAAGATCTTCTGATGAATGGAAGGCGCGACATTCGCGAGGCTCGTGGCAGAATCTTTGCATTCCAGAATCATCCCCGAACTTGCACCTCAATCGACCTCCTTCTCTGCGGCTTCGACGTGCTCATCGAGCACGGTATAGACAAAATATGACCGTGCGATCGGAGCGGACGCCACTTTGAACTGTCTCTAGTTCGCTACGACCACAAGGAAAGAATACTCGTCTCCTCGTATATACCTTGCTGAAACAGCTGCTCAGCCCGCGAAACGCCCAAGTGGCAAAAACATGGCACGATCCGTGGTCAAGCAGGGAACGTCGCACCTTCCTCGCTCGAGATTTGACATGATCATGTTGGAAATGTTTGACATCCTTGTCCTCTCCATAGTATACGGCTGCAGATCTTGCCGCGCGGATAGGCCGCGGCAGGTTGCAGCAGCCCCAACAAGTCGACGCAGTCAAACCGATGACTGACTGTTGCAGTATTCCTTTCATATCGATGTGGCGACGGGTTAGGACGTGGCTGAATACCAATACGAAGGAGAGACTGCCGGCATGCTTGTGATAGGTGTGTCGAAGACGGTCACCCTAGGCTAGACAAAATGAATCATCCCAACTTCAGGCCCAACTTCATCAGCCGTCTTTGGAACACTTCAATCATAAAGCCCTTGCATATCATTACGACCCCAAAGCTTGACAGTTCGGTCATGGCCACTGCTGGCGATCCATTTGGCATCACGTGTGATGTCGACGCTGAGAACGTTGGCAGAATGTCCACTCAGTTGTTTCGCTAGTGACCAGTCATCGACCGAGTAGATATTGACGTTTTTATCGAAACCACCAGAGACGAAGAATGTGCCAGATTTTCGAGGATTATGTTCTTGTCTGACGCCAGTCGATGGAACCACAGAGGATATTTCGGTATCAAGACCCTTGAACCATCGAAGGTCGGACACATTCCCGTTGTGAGCACCGATTCCTCCAGAACTTTTGACCTGTCGAATGTCCCAGCATTTGACCCAACCATCACCAGAGCCCGAGAGAACCCTGTAACCGTCAATGCCCCAGTCGAGACTAAATATTTCGCGGACATGGCCGTCCAGAATCATGATGGTGCGGCCTGTTCTGAGATCCCAGATTCGTCCAATACTGTCAAATCCTCCACTCGCCAGAAGCGAGCCATCTGTGTTGAAGCTGACAGTGAATACCTGTCTCGAGTGGCCTTCTTGCAGAAGTAGTTCCGTTGTAGTTTCAACATCCCATAGCCGCCATGTCGTGTCGAATGATGCCGAGGCGAGATATTTTCCAGAAGGATGGAATTCCACACGACAAACACGATCGGTGTGGCCTTGTAGAGTCGAGAGTGGTGTGTCTTTGCTTAAAGACCATAGATGGATATCGCTGGCTCCTCCCTGTCCTCCACCACCACTGGCGATATTGACTGCCTCGGACGAGACATTTGATGTCGGTAGAGTCGCTCCAGGATACCAAGCCAGACCCCCTACGATTCCTGTGTGGCCTCTCAAAGTGGCCTTTTCCTCAAGGTTTGGCACATCGAGCAATTTGATACCTCCGCCCCAATTTCCCGCTGCAACCATCTCGCCATTTGGCGAGAAACGAGTGATGCTGACGGGCCTCTCTCCTGCAATCTGCGACCCAAAGAGCTCAAATCCCTGTAATTTCTCTTTGATCTCCTTGCGGTGTTTGACGTGCGTCCGTAAAGGGATTGTCGAATCTTCCTTTTGTCTCATGATTCTGGCCTTTGCTCTCGGGAGAGAAAATCTCGCAATATCCCTTCTTGCTTCGAGGAGTTCTCGTATGCCTTCAGTATAGAATTCTTCTTCTTGGTCTGCTTCATCTTGCGGCGCTTCTTGCATTTGTACATCAGCCGGGGTTCCATCTTCGGCGGCAGCCTCCTCCTGGTCAAGGACGATCACCTTCAGACGATCTCTGCGCTCTGCCGGCCCTTCTCCGAAGAGAGTAATTGGGTGACCAAGTTCTCGCAAACGTGCTCTTACTCGCCCATCGTCCGTCGGCACCGCTAGTTGTGCGAGCCTTCTCTTTCGGTCAAATTGTGAGAGGATGGCAGAGGCTTTTTCAGGAGCAACACCTCCTGCGCCAGAGTGTATGTCATAGTTTCGATCAATGGCTAGGTATGTTTGTTAATGGAGAGGCCTTTGTCAACGGTAGGTGGCTATACTCACGAATGCTCGCCAAATCTACGCCCATGTCGACATCCTGTTGCGTACACCATATCCGTCAGTGTTCCATCCCAACTCATGAAACTCTACATCCGGGAGTATTCGAGCCTTGTAGGCGAGCGTGAATAACCAGGCGCAAAAAGGGAGCAGGCGGGAATGAACGTACCTGAGACTCCTCCTCTATGTAGGCCTGTCTCGCTCGGTGCATCATCTTGACGGTGTGCACCGGGCCGATCTCGTTTGGTAATGCGAAGTAAGAACTGGGGTCAAGCTAGGGTCATGACAGTGAGCCACAAATAGAGCCTTGAATAAAACCTGGTATCGCAGGGCCAGCCTAAGGCGAAGGAACAACAAGGCTCCGGATGACTAAGCGAGGCTGGCGAGGCTGGTGACTTATAGGCGACTCTAGGCGCTTTCAAGGCCCAATAGCTCACAGGTCACCACCTATTATTGTTCCCTGCACAAGAACTTCCAGTACCACAATAGACTGCGCGTCGATTCTATCGTCATTTGCTTGCAAGGGCCGCTCAAACAACATCACCTTCGGTTGATTCAACATTTCTCCATTAATTCCTCTATTTTTCGATTCCTTGCCGTGTATACTACCTTCTTATTGTTCCTTTTCAATCGACTATTGGTGAGGCCTCTTTATAGTCGACAGGTTTTGCTTCCTCACCAAATGCCAGCCAACCCGACATTCGACATTCCACCTCTCCTACAATCGTCAATTTTGTCTGTAGATTCGTGACCTTGCTGTGTCCGCATCTGCTGAATTGTCACTGCGCTCTGGCCATGGCGACGGCAGCTACCCCAGCTGAGATGATCCCTCAGCTTGAGGCTGCTCGTAAACTCGCTCTCGCGGATCCTCAGGTGTACAACCAAGTCCTGCCCGGCATCTTACCTATCATCGGTTCAACGCCCCATGTCGAAGTTCGAAGATGGGGCGCAGACTTCCTCGCCGAAGCTTTCTCAAGCCCTTCCCTTCCAAATGCTCAAAAGGAACAGTTGTCGTCGGAAGTGGTACCAGTTCTAAGAGCAATGTTGGAGATTCAGGCGCAGGACGTGGAGGTGGTCAAGGGCGTGGTTCAGACGGCCGCGAGTCTATATCCTTTGGTTTTCAGACGAGTGTACGTGGTTTTGATGATTGAGATACATAAAAGACCGTTGAATAATCGTCTGGAACATACTCTGACTGCTGTATAGAATTTCGCGTCCCGCTGAGGCTGCACTGTGGCAGGATATGAGCGCGATGAAGTTGAACATTCTCCAGCGCATGGACTCTGCCCCGGTCCCTATCAGGATATGCTGCATCAAGTTCGTTCAGAAAGTGGTGCATGTAGAGACTCCCGGAGTCATTTCAGATCCTCGAGTGAGTTGCTCACAACTGCCTCTGACCTTCTGCTGATCACTCCATTGCAGCGGCCCGACCAAAACGAAGTATCTATAGCACTTGTCCCGAGAACCCATCCATTTTTACAGTTACCCAACCTCGAAGCTGAAGCATCAGGATTGCTGGACAGACTATTAGGCGTCTTCCTCGAAAACTCGATGTAGGTGGCATGAAATTTCGACTGTTAAACGACGAAGCTGATTCTGAAGTAGGGACCCCATCGTGATTGATGCCACTCTCAACTGTCTAGCCGTTCTTATTCGAAGCAGACCTGCCATCTCAACCAAGATTGTGTCTGCCATCCTGAGCTTCAACCCTATAAAGCAGGTCAATTCTCCCATGACGCCTCGAATCATGGTCATTGTTCGGTCGATGGAGAGAACAACGCGAGCGCTATTGAAATGGGTGCTGCGGACGTGTACCAACCATCCGCTGGAACAAAAGATACAAGCATATCTTATGCGTTTGCAACAATCGAGAGCAGCCTTGTATGCCGACCCGACAGCTCAGAAACGCCCAGCAGAACCTACAGATGGCCTAGACGACGCGAAACGACAAAAGCTTACCGCAGGTCCACGCAAATTCCCTCCTATGCCGCCACCGCCAAACTCCTACGCTCAATTGTATACACTTACAGAGGATCCCAGTCTCCAACAATTCGATGTAACATTACTTCCACATGACATTGTCAGCACCGTCACCGGCGTCTTCTTGCAACACGTTGACTCCAACGTGCTGGATGAAGCGATCAACGCGGTCAGAGCAAGATACACCCATCTCCAAAAGGTCACCCTTCCGACTCCGGTACCTGCGGTGCCACTGGCGGGCCCAACAGGCATTGATGACGAAGACGATTATGACCCAGAGTTCATCTCAAGTCCAGAACATGCCATGGAACCAACGACAGAGAAAGCTCTTGAGCAGCTGGCGCAGCCAGCAATTGAACTAGGCCCATTCGAACTTCCCAAGCCTCCGCCTTTGACTGGGGCAGAGGTGGCCACATTGTCTGACCAGACTGTCGGACATGTATTTCAACTAGTGACCACCTTGGACACAGCTGGTCAGTCTCATTCTAAGCCGAAAGTTGGCTTCAATCGATTGGCTGCAAGCACAAACGACCGCGATTCTTGGATTACGATCCTTGTACGTCTGGCAACCAGAGCTCCATCGGGTCTTGATGATCTCGCACATTCCTTGAGCGACGATGACGCTGCTGGTGCGGTAGTGAAACTAGAAGACATCGAAACACCGAACGTTGCCAATCGCATCAGGCAAACGTTGTTTATGTATATTCTAGATGACTTCCGATCTCGTCTGAATATAGCCATCTCATGGCTCTCAGAGGAGTGGTACGCGGACAAGTTGACCGCCAAAACACATCCCGAGCTCGGACATCTACCAAACTACAACCGATGGGTCGTTCGCATTCTGGATCGCCTGCTGCCCTACCTCGATGCAAGAGACAAAAATCTCTTGATTCGATTTCTGTCTGAAATCCCTTCGGTCAATCACGAGCTCTTGGACAGAGTCCAATCTTTGGCGAGAGACCCCGAACGTCTTAGCATGTGCATTCTTTCCATGCAGTATCTCTTGATGATGCGTCCACCTGTCCGGGATCTTGTCTTGGACACAATCCAGTCAATCTGGTACGAAGGGGACTCGCAGGCGAAAAATGCAACCGCAAAAGTACTGTCGAAATGGAGGCCCGGTTTCTTGCAGGAAGCAGCGCAGGCAAAGAAGGAAGAGTCAGAGGCAGATACAGAGGTGAAATCCAATGGCTTCAACAGCCCTCCGGCGATGAAGGCCGAGCCTCTTGACCCGAGAAGAAAGAGTGTCAAGTCCGCAATAACTGCAGGGGAGGGCTGATATCTATGAATCACAATTGTACTTTAGGTAGCCACAAATACGACATGAAACGGATCAGACCCAGTACTTGACAATCATCAATGAGTGACTATATACCCTCTTTTCTAGGAGGTTTTGTCGCTATGTTTGTTTTGGCTTTGCATGTAACAGTTCTAATCTACTACTCCTGGGGCTTTTGTTACATTTCTATATATCTAACGTTTCCCAACCGTGCCGAACTCGTCAATGACACTTCTAGGCTTTTGGTATTCTCCGATCGCCTTGAACTCGGTGCCGAGACCGAAGTATTCGGGTCCTCCCACCTTGAGACCTTCCGGCGTCGACGTCCACAGCGGGTGGGCAGGGAGACCAATGACTCTGACCTTCAACCCGTACCGTAGTTCCGGCGATCCCAGAGCCTCGCCGTCCTGGCCGAGAATGCTGATGAGGTCGGGCACAGTGCAGATGACCTCCTCCTTGCCCTCGCCTTTCTCGCTGTCCACGTAGGCCGCGGACAGGTATTCGTTCTGGAAAGGGATGACGAGGTGCCGCTTCTCAGACGCGGTCGACGACGGTGATGTCCCTTCCTCCTCGTCCGCCGCAAGTGGTGCTACGACGACCTTTCCGACCGTGTATCCCCGGGACACGTCGCGTGTCACGTCTACGATCTTGCCGGTGTATAGGGACTTGACTGGCGTGATGCTTGCCTGTTGCGTGTTGCAGCATGTTAGTTGTCTGTCTCACAACACGGGCGGAATTGTAGAATGATGCAGCGTTAGGGGCCAAGGGAGTCTTACAATGGCTTCAATGAAGTCCAGCTTCGTCTGTCTCGCGAGATGGACCGCACGACCGAGGTACCAGGCTTGCGAGATCGTGTTCGTCACGGTGTATTTCTTGATCACTTTCCCCTCGAGAGGCCGGCCCGCGGTGCCCGTCGAGTTGCCCAGCTCGACACAGGTGGTGCGGATCAAGCTTTCGACCTTCCTGTTCGATTCTGCGGTCAAGGTGACCGAGCAGTTCCCCTTGCAATCCGCCGTGGCAACGGGGAGGACGGGAAACCCGTACACGTAGGGCGTTCCGTGTTCGAGCGACGGATACGCTCGGCCCATCAGGTCGCAGTCGACGATGGGTCGGTCGTATTTGGCACTCGTGGGCATCGTGACGAGGCCGTTTCCGCCACCAATCTCGTCGGTGACGATCGCGTCGAACGACTTGATGCCCATGATGGTGTTGACTGCGTCGATGGCCGTGAAGACGTCGGTCCCAGACGAGATGCGCTCGTCGCTCACGCTCGGCGCACCGTAGCCAGCGCCGAATACGCAGATGTCGGAATCCTTCAAGTCCTCGGGACGCATGACTCGGATCTTGCCTTCTGCGCCGTCGCGGAGGAGGTTCTGGGTGTACAGCGCCATCAGGTACGCTGAGCCGCCGCCGCCAGTGCCGAGGACGCCTGCTCCGGAGGCGATCATCTCGACGTCGACGGGGGAGATGTACCATATCCCATTCTCGACTCGGGGTCGGTACTGCGTAAGATCAACCTCCATCGCAGGTTTGGCCAGACTTCCCTTCTCGACTTTGGTGACTTCGGCCTTCTTCACTTCCTCGATGGCTTCGAAGTCCTCCCCGATATCAGCGCTGGAGACACCGTTGGAGTGGGCACAGCCTGGTCCATCTCGTACTCGAAGATTTCCCACCGCTTTCATTACGAATCGAGTGGCTTTGTTCGTTACATACTGCAGGGGGATCTTCTTGATCTCGACAATCTGCACGGTGCTCTCGTCAGCTCCATTCGCAATGGCAGCTTTGATGGCAGCCTGTTTCGCCGCTTCGACTGCAGCATCTTCGTCTCGTCCTGCGAGAACCTCAATGACATCGATCTCACCCGCAACCTTGGCGATGGCGGCACCAACGGCGTTCGCGGAGTCGTGATGAGGTGGCCGTAGGCATTCTTCCACGCCATCCAGTGCCAGATCGTCCGTGAGAATGATGGAGCCGCCTCCCACAAGCAGCACAGACACCGGGGCCGAAGAGACTTTCATGTTGTCGATGGCTCTCTCGAGTTGCCTCTTCATATCCGCCTTGACAGCACTGATCAGCTCGGGAGAGATGTGTTTCACCTTGTCGGCCTGGCCTATGCTCGCGGCGCCAGAGGCAACAACAACATCCGTGGATGTCATCACGTCTCCCCCGAACACCAGCGCGTCCGTCGTCAGGCGCAGCGCCACGGAATCAGGGCCAACAGTTACTTTGCCGCCATCCGCGCTCTGTCGTACTCGACTGCCGCCGCCGAGACCGATGCTGTAAACCTCCGGCATACTGAATGCTGTACGTACGCCACCGACCTCGACGAAGTTTGGTGCTTGTCGAGGAAAGCCGTTCGGTAGTAAGGCGCAAATGTCGGTCGTCTGTAAGCTAGTCAGCAACCGTATATGAGTCCACCGCGGGAGATGGGGTGGCCCAGGCATCAAGACAACGCGATTGCTAAGAAGGCAAAACTTACCGTGCCTCCAATGTCTACCACGACAAACTGCTTATCTGCCGTCTTCTTGTCCCCATGGTCTAGTCCCTGGAGGAAGGCGGCTCCCATCAGGCTGTTGGTCGGACCGCTGGCAAAAGTCTTGATAGGCAGCTCAGCAGCCACCGCGGCGTCCGTGAGCGTGCCGTCGTTCTGTGTGAGGTATAGCGGACACGCGAGATCCAACTTCGCCATGGCAAGTCTGAAACCCTTGATGGTTTTGCGGGCAAACGCCAGAATCGACGCATTGAGAATCGTGGCATTCTCTCGCGGCAACAGTCCCGGTCCGCCGATGGAATGGGAACACACCACCGACAGCGAAGGATAGTACTCCTGAAGGAGGGCCTTGCACTTCTCCTCGTGGATGCCCTGGTGATCCAACGCCGAGAAGACGCCGACAACGGCGACGTATTGGATTCCTTGGGCTACAATCTCATCGGCTGTGCGCTTGATCTGGGCCGGGTCGAGCGTCGAGATCTCTCGCCCATCAATCTCGAGACCACCGTCAAGGTAGTAATGGGGCCCTTCGATGATGTTGCGCAACGCATACGGAAAGTCGCAGAATGGAGGAATCTAGAGGTTTCGGTTTTTCAGTAACGCAGACCAATAACATCCTAACTGAGAGACAAACAATGCAGTTCATGACAAAGCTGGACATACCTTTTTCGTATATGGACCACACAGCCGGATCACGGCCACCTTGCTCAGTCTCCTGGCGTCGTTCTCGACCACGGCGTTGACGAAATGCGTGGTTCCAATCGCGACGTTCAGGACCTTGCTCCTATCGACCTTGGATTCCAAGAGGACTTTTTCAACGGCTTCCTTGATGCCCAGCGTCACATGTGCCGTCGTCGGCGTTTTGCATGTCGCGAGAACTCCGCGAGACGGCGTGTCGATTTCATTTATATCAATGATGGCTGCGTCCGAGTTCGTCCCGCCCACGTCGATTCCTATGCGATACATCTTTGGACTTAGGCTGAAGAGATCCCCTAGCCAGTACTGTCCTTGGCCTTCTCGAGTCACGGTGGCGCACCACCGGCTTTAATGCACGTCAAGATGCTGTGTTGCTTTATCGGTTCGGGGACGTTGAAGAAGATTGGAAAAGACTCTATGCTGTACAAAGATCGAAAGGTTGAATGCTTGAACTATGTGCTCATCTCAAAGGACCCATCACGGTTTCCTGTCATGCCGGCATATACGGTTAGATTCCAAGTATTCTTCTTGGCCTTGCATTTTTGACGGAGACTGTCGAATCGCAAAATGCATTGTGCAGTACGTGGGCCGTTTGTGTCTCCCGAAGTCGCAGGAGATGCCCACCCCGGAGGAGCAAGTTTGTTTCCCACCCTGAGTAAGCTGCCTAAGGCTCCACTGGGGCGTCGTGCACCAAACTCTGTTGAGCCCTCCTCCACTGGGAACATGGTACGGGTACCTGGGTGGTCTGAAGGACATCAGATGAGGTTACCCTCGGCACCACCCAGCGGCCAGCGTGCTTTCGACTTAAGGGTCATCAAACCCTTCCTCGGCGTCGATCGTCTCCCATTCGTGGGAGATCTCGGGGTGGATGGTCTTCTCGGGCTCTTTGTAAGATGGTTGGCCTCTGCTCCAGAACTTCTTCCTCCGAGCTCCCCTACCTTGCAAGCACCAAGCCATGACTGTACCAATTCTTGCTGATCGCATGGGTGGCTGGCACTTCAGAAGTAAACCCACTTTTTGCCTCTCCAATCCACCGTCGCCAATACCGAATCCCAGCAGTCTTTGTTGAAGAAATGAAAGATAAGGCGAATGCTGATAGCTTGATTAATCTACCGTTCTCGACCAAAGCGGTCTAAACCTTACTTTAAGGCGAGTGCGAAGCGCGAAGATAGCCAAAAAGATGTGTACCTTTGTATCCCTCATCGCTTGCACACTCTCCGAGCCCAATCGAAAGTTATTAATATCGGTGCGTTGTCGTCCATTTTGAGGACTGGGATCTGGCTGTTTCCTCCCAGGATCTCTGCACCTCTTGTAGAAATTTTTTTCTTTTGCTACCACCCAGCGGCAGTATTCGCAGCACCTTGATGTTGAATCCGTGAAGTCAACTCTGACCTGCTCGAATCGACGACCATGGCGAAGCTTAAAACAATCATCAAGAAGTTGGAGGTCCCAGACGAGGGCACCGTCTCCGATAGGGTAAGCTCGACATTGCTTCCACGACTTTTCTCTCTCACACCGGAGCCCTTTGTGTATTATGGTCTAACGCCGTCGGTGGGATCAGTGGATTAACAACGACATCAAACCTATCGAGGAGGGAAGAAGGACATGGACGTTCTGGACGTTTCATAATCTATGTAAGTCACCTTCGCGGAGGAGGATCTACGAGGTCGACGCTGCGTTGTACTAACCCTCATCGCTTCACAGGGGTTTTGTAAGTTTTCACAAGCTTCTTGAACGCGCACACTGCATATACTGCATATACTCATTAGCCATCTCAACATCACAGAACCAACACAAACATCTCAACATACATGACTGGAAGTTCCTTGATCGCACTGGGCCTGACATGGTGGCAAGCAATCATTGCAATCATCGTCGGCGCCATCCTCTCCACCGTCTTCATCGTCCTGAACTCGATGCCAGGAGCCTACTACCACCTCGGTTTTCCTATTGCCAATCGCTACGTAAGAAAATCTCTTGTCCTGAAACCTCGTCGGCCTCATATCTCAAGAGTCCGTCACCCGTGGAACTACGTATCTGACAAGTCTGCAGGTCTGGGGCATGTACGGCTCAAGCTTCGTCATCTACAACCGCATCCTGCTCTCTCTGGTGTGGTATGCCGTTCAAGCCTGGATCGGCGGACAATGTGTCTACGTTTGTCTGGAAGCCATCTGGCCAAACCTCGAAGAACGCATTCCCAACCACATCCATGCGACAGGATTGACGTCTGCCACCTTCCTGTGCTACGTCATCTTCTGCCTGATCTCGTTGCCCCTGATCTGGATCAGGCCTCATAAGCTCAAAGCGTTCCTATACGTCGGTGTGGCATGCATTCTCGTCTTCGAAGTCGTCTTGCTCATCTGGGCTCTGGCCACCATGGACGGGTTCGGCGACACAATTTCCTCCAAGCCGGCAATCCAGGATACATCAGTGGGCTGGATGATCTTATACGGCATCATCAGCGCCATTGGAGGCATCGCAGCAGGTATCTTGAATCAGTCGGACTATGCGAGGTTCGCGAAACGGCCTAAAGATGCCATCTGGGGCCAAATTGCAAGTGCCGCGACATATTCCATCATCAGTTCCGTCATCGGCATTCTAGTCACCGCAGCCACACAGCAACGATACGGCGAGCCTTTGTGGTCGTTGCCAAGTCTCTTGGTTGCCATGATGAGAGCCGGACACGGCCGTAGTCGTGCTGCGGGATTCTTTGCCGGCGCGGCTCTGGTAATTTCGCAATGGGGGATCAATATTCCAGGCAACGCTCTCAGTGGTGGTTTCGATCTGGCTGCCACATTTCCGACCTTCATCAATATTCGAAGGGGAGCTTACATTACGGCGTTACTGAGCATGGTAGTGAACCCGTGGCAATTACTTGCTAGTGCGTCGACTTTCTTGGCTGTATTGAGCAGTTATGGTGTCTTTCTTGGACCAATGGTGAGTGCTGGTGCTCCCTGTCGCCCCAACTATTCAAACCCTCAGATCAACCAACGACCAGCAAGCTGGAGCTCCTCATATCGTGGCTGGGGGTTTTTGTTGCTGCTGGACTCTGACATCACGAACAGGTCGGTCTCATGATCTCAAGTTATTATATTGTAAACAAGAGAAAAATAAAGGTCGACGATCTATTCCGCGGGAACCGAGAGAGCATATATTGGTACACCTGGGGCATCAACTGGCGTGCACCCATTGCTGTGAGTTACACCCATGAGACTCGACAGGCTGCGTCGCTGTCACACATCCCTCCCGGTGATGCTCGACTCATGCTGACATTGCTCGCTTGACAGTGGGTACTAGGTGTCTTCCCCAGCATGCCTGGCTTCGTCAGCAACGTCAACAACTCAATCACCGTGTCCGTCGGATGGACCAGAGTCTATTATATTTCGTTCTTGGTGGGCTTTTCCATCGCAGCCGTCACCTTTGTTGCGCTGCATCATTTCTTCCCGGCTCAGGGAGTCAAGGACTTCGTGGCCAGACCCGACACCGCGAAGGAGACAATGCTAGATGCCCAAACGAGGTGGGACAACGAAGGGGTCGCGACCCAGAGTGTGTTGCCGAAGGACGTGCAGGACATAGAGACGTTGCCGAAGGATATCTGATATGATAGATGGAGAATCAAAGAGAATCAAGATGACAATGCGAAGAGAAAGAGAGGTATTGAATTCCTCGCCGATAGCCTCGGAGTGATAACCAGTTGAAGATACGGCTTAGGGCGTGACAGAATTATCACACTCAGCTTTCTTTGAATGATTCCGCCTAGAAGGCAACGTGGAGCTGGTAGCACATCGCCGTTGTCTTTGTGAAGAATACCCAAAAAAGGTCACTGCTTCAAGCTCGTAGTCGCTCGCTCCGCATCCTCCCTCACCTTCTCCAGCACTTCGACGGCCTCGCGTGCCTTCTCGACCGGGACGAACAAGTGGTCGTGAAAATACCCACTCACGGGATTCACGCTTAGGCCCTTCCCCGCGAGCTTGGTGGCGAGGTGAGCCATGAACCCGACTGCCTCGAGACTCGAATGGACATTGCACGTGATCATCCGGCACGGGTACTGGTACGCCAGTGCATGTTGTTCGGCGAGAGACTGTGTCACCACGAGCGTGACGCCCTCGGCTTCGCGAAACGAGAGCAGGATGTCGGCAAATGGGATCATGAACGGACTGCGGAATTGCTCGTGCGGGATGGTAAGGAAGACGTATGTTGGCTCGTGAAGGACGAGCGTGAGGCTGGAGAGGAGTGTCTGGAGAGACGTCTCGCCTACCGCTGCCATGGAGGATGGGAACGGGAAAGGACTTGAAATGCTGGTGGATGGGAGTATAACTGTTCGCGCTCTTTCAAGGTCAAATACTTGACGGCGTAAGCTGGCTGGCTGTTCGATTGTGAGGCAGCAGAGAACAATGAATTACGCGGTGCAACGAGGTGAGATTGATGTAGAGTTTCGGGAAACGTCCAAGCGGAGAACCTCCTCGTCTGACGTCTTGAATTTCTTCCATTTTTCACGGCTTACTATGCGGATACATTTGTCAGACCGCACACAGTTGTGGTCACTTACAACAGGGCAATTCAACGTCAGGAAAAGCCCATGGACGAAGATGTGGTTCCTCAACTTGAAGAATCCAGATTCTGTTCTATAGAAATTTCTCTAGCCGACGTCTGATGCCACCCTTTTCAGAGTCGATCTGGTCAACTTGAACGGCACCGTGTTCCTCCTCTACGATCTCACCCTGCTGTGCAAACACCTCGTCAGGACGCAGAGCACGCTCAATGAAGGTCTCTCTGGCCGGGAACACAAGCGACAGTATCGTGTACACGATGGCCGTGCCGACGAACCCAAGCAGCCAACCGAACTGGTATGGATGAACACCACTCCCAACGTCGATGTTGTTGTTGATGCCGTTGACAAAGCCCGGAAGTGAAGGTGCAACGCCGACCAGGAATGCTACAATGGCACGCCAGTTGACACCATACGTATACCGATAGATCCCATGTGGATTGTACAGCGCGATCGTGTCGTACTTGCGCTTGTGAATGACCCAGAAATCGAAGAGCATGATGGCCGCGATCGGTCCAAGAAATATGGCGTACGCTGACATGAAATTCAGGAAACTGCCCGCCGACTCTAGGATCTTCCAGGGAACGAGCGCCCAGCAGATGAAAGCAGTAATGAGTTGACCTCGGCGCATGTTGATGTATCTTGGAGCAAGAGCCATGAGGTCTAAACGAGTCAGCACAGTCATTTGGTCTCGAGAGGTGAAAGTCAGGAGACTTACCATTGGCAGCGGACAAACTATTCGCTGAGATATTGACACCCAGCGCGGCTAACGCAAAGGAGAAGGCAGCAAAGAATCGAGCTGCTCGATTGTCCCAGTGCCCTACCAGTGCCATTGGGTCCCATTCGACAATGCCATAATGGTAGCCACCCGCGCTGCTGGAGGCGATACCGATGAATGCGATGAAGGTGAAAAAGGCCGGTAGCATCGGCACATACATGCACTGCCACTTCACCGACACACGTGAGTATCTGGAAAAGTCGGCCTGGTTGACTGACAATGTCGCATAGTTTCCGATGGTGGAGGTCATTGAGGAGAGAAAGGCCCAACTATAAGCCGACCCAGACACGGTTGCTCGCTGCTTGAAGATATCACCCCCGTCTGTCGACGCAAACGCCCATATCAGGATCGCCACCCAAGCCGCAGGGACAATGATTGTCTTGGCCATGAACAGGAAGCGCAGTTGATTGGGGTGCATGACTACGAACGGGATCTGAATGAGCCAGAAGATGAAGAAGGATATCATCGTCGCAGTATCGATACCTTGGGATTCCGGAATGTGATTCTTCAGTCGCAAGAACGACGGCCATATCGCTCCAATCATGACACGGACTGTGTTGGCACCGTTCATGGTTTGTATGGCGAACCAGAAGATGGCGAGAATGGCTCTGGAGATGATCGCAACGTATGAGCCCCAGAAACCCCAGCTTGCTCGAGCTATGACCGGGAACGGAACATGGTGTAGCACTCCAATGGCACCGTTAAATGCGATCTAGGTTCATGTTCGTCAGGCATAGCCTTTATCATCGAGACATAATATCAACTTACAACCCAAGATATGATGAAGAAACTCAATGCCACAATACCCAAGGACTCACGCCACGATAGGCCCACAGCGAGCATTGCTGAAGCAAATTGCCATGTCGCGGCGTTGAAAGCATCCGAGATCCAGTAGGCAATAAAGGAGACCACCCCCCACTTACGACGTGCCGGTGGGACAGGGTCGAGATCCTTGTTTGTCCTAGAGATAAAGTCAACAATGCGTCAAAACGCCAGAGCACAACATTTCGCGATGCCCAGCTCGGAAGGATGGTCTTTGTCATCCTCAAATCTTGCAATGAGTACAGAGTGTACGGAGACAGCTGTTGGAAACGACAATGAGACGGGGAATTCTCAAACTACTTACCATCGTGAATTGCCTTCGGCAAACGAGGACTTGGGCTGTTCAACCTTGAGATGAGGTCTCTCGAACTTGGGGGTTGTGAACTTCATGACCGGCAAGATGGACGCGCAGGTCGATCAAGCATGGAAGCCATGTGTCTACGTAGGAGCCGAGACCCTTTTAAACGTGGTCGTACGGTGTTGGATTCCACAAGTGATCGACGGCATGTCTGACTCCTTATCAGCACAGCCAAGGGCGTCCTTGCCTTCCTGAATTCTTGGTCCATGCTTACGGGAGAAGCCCGCATACCTCTGACGTTGGGTTCCTGCGCAGTCGGGGCAAGTGAAATTGAAATCGTGTTGTCATATCCATATTCAATTGCTGCGTGTCGATCATTCGCGACGCCTCCCGCAACGATCGGTCAAGAAGATAACGGCAGCTCCACCACCCTAAGCCGTCCTGGGAAGGTAGCTCCTGTAGCTCTCCTCCATCAAGATTTGTGGCTCACGGGGGGTATGCGGAGATACGAGACGAGTCTGGGCAACGGACTTTTCCATAACTGTTTGGAATATGGTGATGCTCCGGGGATACTGGATAGTGAGTTTTGTTACGGACTGGGTACAGAGCAGACAAGGCTGATAAGGAATGAGGAACTCCGTTTGCGCGTCAGCGTCTGAGTGGGGATTTGCCGTCGCAGCCTCGCCTAGTAAGGCTGTGCCTATACTGGTACATAAGGTATGGATTTCTCAAGCGTGACGCTGACATGGTTAGGACAGAACTCTCGAAAGCCTGCGCCAGGAAGGTGAGTATCAACGGCTCAATTACCAGACTTGGGAACCGTGCACCAGTAAGTTTCTTCGGCAGATATTTCTCTTGCAGAATCAAGGGAGTGACGGTAGTCCTTGGAGATTGAGATCAAATCATAACTCAGTCAGGTATATCTCAGGAGCTCTCATACAGTCTCCTTATGTCGATGACATAGGAAAAGTACCAGCAGGACTTTACGAACAACATCCGAGAGTATGAGAGGACACCACGACGCTCTGACGCTCTTCTGTTCCCCGGCAATATTCGGCTAGCATCAGGCTAAGTCGCGAATAACATCGAGCACTCACCTAGAAGTAATTTGGTTCGGATTGTCCAACCTTTTGAGCCTCGTGATAGTCAGAGATTGTCCATCACCACTGCTATCTCGTCCCACCTATTGCAACCACGCAATTCAGGATAACGAGATGCGCCTTGGTCGAGATCATGCCGCCGCTACAAAAAAGTGCCTGGCTCAACTACCAATCATATATTATCTCCAAGGGCATTATCAGAATGCAGAGGCGCTGTATGTTTACGCAATCGACGCTCTTTTCGGACTGCAGATTCTCATCACCCCGACGTCCGCTGGTAAAGCACAACTACGCCCTCAATCCGAAGAAATTGGGCAGGACCGGCAAGAGAGAGCAGTTGCAGCGATGCATTCACTATTCTTGGCTCCGATCTAGTCCTCTCGTTTGGCCTTTGGCAATCAGCAGCCGCTTGTGAGAGCCCCGCGCAGCCCACAGTCTCATGACAACCGCAATTGGCGCCTTCTGGAAATGTCCGGTCTGCCTCGCCTGTTCACTTTTTCCACTCTGGCGACCTGTCAGAGTGAGGTGAGGAGAGATTGGTGACAGACTGTTTTCTGATTGTCTACCGGGTTTCAGCCACTCACTTAACCTTGTCCGCGGGTTACCGCTCTGAGATGAGGTTCATGCAACGACAATACAAGTAAGGTCAAGAGACAGGAACCTCTCGACTTTGTCAGCTTTTCTGATCACGGGCCTTCTCTCCGGAGTATTGCGGTTCAATACTCCACAGCCTTGTGGTGCTCCACAGCATTAGCCCACTTAAGAAACCGAGAAAGTCCGACTGCCCGCTTGTCAACATCTTCCCGTCCCGCTGATAAGACAAGTTGCCGTCTTTTCTATGTTCTCAGACCGCCTTACTCTACGTTATTGTCAATAATTTGCACTGTCTAAGAGCAATTAGCTTGGTAGCCTCTTGGCCTGCGATGACTAGCTACCATACAGCTGGTACCTTTGTCCCGTGTCTGCTATTGGAGGTCACCAGTCGCGCGGTTGGAATACGCCAAAGCTACTTTTGACGATGACTATCGAAATGCCCACGGTTCTATTTTTCTTGGAAGGCCCGCAACATCTACAATAGGTGAACGGTCACGAATCGGGAGCTTTCGAATGGCTTATAAAGACACCGTCTGGCCGCCGTGGTTTTTGGCTTGTCCGTGCTTTGCAACCTGTAAATCCGGCAAGCGCAAAGGTGAAGCAGGATGTGGACAATGAGGCCCTTCGTTCTCTCGACTGTCGCGGGGCTCCTGTGCACGGTAACTTCTCTGTCCACCGTGCAGGGAACAGCATCTCTCTTGGAACTTGATGCGCCCTACCTGTCCAACAACAGTCTCTACTTTCCACAAAATGCAGGGGCCTGGCAGAACCCCAACAGTACAGCTCCGGCAAGGATCTCGGAGCATGAGAACCCATTTCCAATGGCAGAGTGCTACGGCGTAGCTTTGGAGGAGGCGACCATTGATCAAATGCAGGGATGGATGGCGGGTGGTAAATTGACCTCTAGACAGCTAGTCCAATGCTATCTCGGTCGCATTCTGCAGTTGAATGAATATGTCAAGTGAGCGATGCCAACCTTGTAGTCCTTGTAATGTCAGTCGCTAACAGTCACCCACAGTGCAATCCAAGAAATCAACCCCGATGTGTTCATGATCGCAGACCAACTCGATGCTGAACGTGCCAATGGTACTGTCCGTGGACCTCTGCATGGTATTCCGGTCGTCGTCAAGGTACGTACATCTGACCCTAACCCGGAAGTTCCTTTCCTGGCACACGCCAACCTATGATCTAGGACAACATGGCGACCAAGGACAAAATGGAAACCACTGCTGGGTCGTACGCCCTCCTGGGATCCATTGTGCCTCGTGATGCACACATTGTCAAGCTGCTCCGCGAGAAAGGTGCCGTGTTGCTAGGCAAAGCCACGCTGGACGAGTGGGCCAGCATGCGAACCAATTCAAAGTCTTCGGGATACTCAGCACGAGGAGGCCAGTCTCGCAACGCTTACAACCTGTCCACCGCACCCGGCGGCTCTTCGTCTGGTTCATGCCAGGCGGTGGCCTCCAACATGATACCCATCAGCTTTGGCACCGAGACCGACGGTTCAGTGATTGGTCCAGCCCGTCGCGCATCTCTGGTCGGCTTCAAGCCCACAGTTGGCCTGACGTCTAGGGCCGGCGTGATTCCCGAGTCCGTCCACCAAGACACTGTGGGCAGCTTCGGCCGGACGTTCAAAGATGCCATCTATGCCCTCGAAGGTATCGTCGGCGTCGACCCTCGCGACAACTACACTTCAGCCCAACAGGGACCCAAGGACGGCAACTACACACAATTTCTCGCGACCAAGGATGCCCTCAAGGGGGCCAAGTTCGGTCTCCCCTGGCTGTCTTTGTGGAACCAGACAGGGAACAAGGCGGACGTGCCCCAGCTCCTGAAAGTGGTCGACCAACTGAAGGCTGCGGGTGCCACGATCATCAACGGAACCGAGTTCCCTCATTACAAGGACGTCATCAGTCCGCGGGGGTGGGACTGGACTGTCGGACCCTCGCCGCTGCTCACCGCCGGGTACCGCGTCAACGTAGACTTCTACAACAACATCCGCGACTACCTGTCTGAACTTAACAACACGAACCTCCGCGGCGTCGAGGACCTCATCGCTTACAACATCGAATACACCGGCATCGAGGGCGGCATTCCCGGCACCGTGGCCGGGTTCAGGTCTGGCCAGGACGGATTCATGGAGAGTCTCGAGACCAAGGGGGAGATGAACAGCTCGTACTACGAGTGCCTGGCGTACCTGGACAGAGTGTCGAGGACGGAAGGCATCGACGCTGCCCTGTCCTACACGTATCCCAACGGCACCGAGATCAAGCTTGACGCACTCCTTGTTCCGTCGGGGTCCGGGTCGACCAATCTACCTGCTACAGCTGGGGTGAGTTTCCTTGGCTACGGTTATGACATTTGACTGTTTCCCCCTCTTTGTTGTTGTTGTTGTTGTTGTTGTTGTTGTTGTTGTTGTTGTTGTTGTTGTTGTTGTTGTTGTTGTTGTTGTTGTTGTTGTTGTTGTTGTTGTTTTTAGTCTTCTTGTGAGGTTCAGTTTGACTTGTTGGACTCTTGCTGACTTTGAGACCTTTTTCAGTATCCAATGGTGACAATGCCAATCGGGGTCAACGCGCACAGTGTCCCCGTCGGCATCGCACTGATTGGAACGGCGTGGAGCGAGGCCACTCTGATCCGGTACGGTAGTGCCATCGACGACTTGGTCCAGGGCCGAAAGAAGCCACAGTTCATAGAGTGGTGGAGCAAGTTGGTTCCCGTAGATTACTCGGTGTAGATAGACTCCCTGATGTACGTTGGCTGAGCACGTTTGACTCACACCTCGTCACATGGTACAAAAAGTAATAACAATGAATGCGCTTCTCTCACGTTCAGGTTTGACGACTACACACCAAGTGACTGACTACCAAGTAGGAGGTGGTAATATGTAGAGACCCTCAGAATCAGTTTAGTAAGTAGTAAGTGGTAAGTAGTAAGTAGCGATATGCAGAGACTCTCTAGGACTTGAAATGTTCTCTGAATGTTAAGGGACAACACCACCACAAAAGCTCTCTAAGAGTTACAATCAACCTAGACTTCTTCTTTTCTTGCTGTCGAGGAGCCCATCTCCTCGCGACACGAATCAACGCCCACATCGTCAAATATCTTATGGATACAAATACTATTAACTTGCTCATGAATCAAAACTTCTTTCCCGGCATCGTAATCTTCAAATGTGGAACAAGCTCTCTTCCCTCTGGACTCATAAATCGGTACTTCTCTTTTACAATCTCTCGTAACGTCTCCAAATAGTCATCATTCATCGCATCGTGTATATCCACAGATTGCATCCTCGTAGTCATTGTGCCAGAATCCGCGTATCTGTCGACAGTGGCAACACAGTGCACGAGCCGCTTAAAGCCGCCAATATCGTCAAAAGCACGGGTTGCTACCGAGAGGTTCAAGGTCATACTGTGTGGCGGGATTGTTTCAAAGGGCAGTCTGGAAGACCTGGCGCGGTAGAGCTTGGACGTGCCTTGCTGGCGTTGTTTATGTCTGATCATATACGCTCTTGGGTCGCCGTCAGGTATTTGTAGTTGTTCAGGAGCGGGCATTTGGGAGGTCGTCTCGACGAAACCACCTTCGCGTTCGTCTCGCACGGGACCGATTCCCTCGTCTCGTTCCGGATGGGAATGAGAAAGACCTCTTTTGGCAGCCAGATAGCGATTGCGATGTGGATTGTTGGGCTTTGCCATTGAGGTTTGAGACGCGTCGTTATATGGACGACCACCTTCAAAGTCGCTTGGGGAAGCACCAGCTTCGTCGGGTTCGGAACCTGCGTCGTGAACAATCTGGACATTCTTATTTTGACTCAAGATACCTCGAACTGACGCCATGGGATGATGCCATGCTGCTCCTGCTGTTGCTGCGAGTCGCTTCTGATGAGCGATTGCCGTCTTTTTCCTGTGTTCGAAATCCATAATTTCAGACAGTTCAGATCCAGGCACAGAAGAATGACTAGATTCGGGTATTTCCATCCTATCCTCGTCTGAACTCAGAGACCGCCCCCTCTGTTCCGAATCAAAGTCTCGACGATGTCCGAACCTTTGGGGTGAGACAAAAACACCTCGCTCTACATGTCTTTCAGACCCCGTGAGAGATGATCGGTAACCACTGGAAGTTGTAAGTGACGCTAGCGATGACTGTGAAGATGCCTCCATAGTTCGCTTCAAAGGGGCCTTGAATGGTCTCTGTCCGGATCCCGTTCGAAGCCCTGCAGCAATAACTGGGACACGTGGGAAGGCTCCGGTGCTGTCTTCACTTTGATTGGGAGCTGGAACGTTTTCATCCTGGTTAGGTGAAGCTCGACCTTGAGCTAGCCGATGGGCAGCTCGGGAAATTTGCGGTCGTAACTGGCTCTGCGGCGTCAGCCATGTCTCCAAACCCATCTGCTGGGACGTTGAAGTGTTATCTATCCCATGACTGGTTCGAGGATCGGAAATGGTATGCAAACTCTGTTTATCCTTCTGAGGCCAAGGTCGCTTCGGAGGACCCGGGTTCTGATACGGTAACAAATCAGATCCATCTGAAGAAGTGGGAGATGGAAGCTGGTCCTGTTGTCCAAATTCTTGTCTGTAGTCACTACGCAGCAGACCTGGAATGGGCTCTTCAGGTTCAAGCGTTACGAAACTTGACCCAGAGGATGAGGATGCTCTTGCCCTAGTAAATGTGCCCATCTTTCTCGGCAAGACAATCTTGTTCATGGCGGCAATGGTAAAGGGGTTTCTTATAGCCCCGAAACTCTCTTCTGCCTCCGAAGAGGGTTGAGAACGTACGTTTCGGTCCGTCGCAGAGGGTTCTTGCACATCTTGCAAGTCTGCGGTATTTATAGCCGGAGCAGACACAATAGTGACACTTGGGTGCCCCATTTCCGGATGTTCTTTGGGGGGTGCATCGACACCACCATAGGCTTTTTCGAACAGTTGTTCCACCAATGACAAGAGTTGGTCCGGTCGAAAGAAGAGCACTTCATCCTTTGCAGGCTCGACATTAACATCGTAGCTTTCGGGCGGACACCGTATCTGCATGCAGATGAAAGGCCGAGATATGGAGGTAGACTTCGGTAGGACACGGTTTAGATAGCGTTTGTAGCTCTTGACAATTTCTTTCATTATACCTCGTTCTGTGTTGACAGGCCGGCCGTCCACTGATAGAAATTGAGGACCACCCCGTATCTTCTCAACGTCTAGCGACATTAGTAGAACCAAGAGTTGTATGGTATGAAAAACGCACCTGCATCTGAAGAGACAAGAAGCGCATCGAGGGACCACCCATCTTCGACGCCTTGCTCGCCCTCAGTGGGGGGCCACCGGTATGGAACAGATTCCGATACGATCTCTTTTCCTACAATCTTGGTAGCGACTTCACTCAAAGAGGCGTTTCGACTGGCAGCGTAGACCCAGTCTGATTTTTCGTTTTTAGATTTGAGAACCTTCAAAGAAAATCGAACGTCACGCCGAGCAAAGGCATAAGCGAAAAGAAGACTTTTGACGGATTGCAGTGTTTTGGCAGCACTTTTCAGGGCGGCCTGCTTTCGCACGGGTATCTTGGTGAGAAAGTCTTGCACTCGAAAGGTTGTGCCCACCGGATGAGAAGCGGAGGAAGAACTGAAAACGTCATGAAACAGCGAGAGCAGCGAAAGTCAATCGAACCTACCTCTGCATGCCCGAAGCCGTATACTTGAGAGTTGTCCCGACGATCTCGCCCTCCACTCGTGTTGTCACGCTCACAGCTGAGCTCAGTTCGGCGATGCTGGCAAGGGCCTCGCCACGGAACCCCAGAAAGGTACCCCCGAGGCGATTGAGGTCATCCAGAGACCTGATCTTGGAAGTGCAGCCTCTCTTGCATAGGAGTTGTCTGTCTTGTACGTCGACACCGATTCCATTGTCCTTGACTTGGATGGCGTCTATAGTGTTGGTGGAGATTTCGATGCCGATGGCTGTGGCTCGCGCATCGAGGGCGTTGTCGACGAGTTCCTTGACCACCGATTTTGCGTCACTGAGAACAAGTGTCGATCCAAGAGCCCGTGTGGTGGTCTCCGGGAGTGCCTCAATTGGCATCTTCGGTCCATCTGCACAGATGTTGGGCACTCCGGGCAGAGAGATCTTGAATGCCTGGACTACCTGAGCGTAAAAATGGAAAATGGAAAATGGAAAATGCAGGCAACTTTACGCGCCTCACGCGTTGTCTTGGCAGCCTCCCGAAACAGCTCCACGTGTCTGCGCTCTCAGATACGGAGTATTAGGGACAAGGTTCCTACACACTCAATCCCTCGTCTCAACGCAGTACTCGAAATCGTCACAGTATCCCATGTTCGATCGGGTACGTGACGAAATCTTCCGAGGATACATTCCTGTTCCTTCTTCTCTCTCACCCTCTAGCTATGCATATCGAGACTGCCGACGGAGTGTGATTCGCCTGGTATGAGAGTCTTCGCTTTGGATTGTGCCAGAAATACTGTGAGATGCTTTCGGCTAGGTTCTGTGATTGCTGACGCTACATAGATATTATGATATCTAATGCACTCGCGAGTGCTCCTGTTAGTGCAGGAGGAAATCGATCAACCCGGGTTACTCGAGTCTTCCAACTCATTCCGCTTTTGGGCTTCTTCTCAAGCTATAAGACAGAGTTGGATCCAACAAGCCATGGAGCCTGACGCCAAGCGCAGCGAACAGCGGCCCATAGTAGTAAGTGTGTCGGTGATCCCAGATTGCGATTGGGAGAGAAACCGCCAACCTCGTTCGAACGTGCATGCGGCCGACGCCATTACAGATTCAGAAATCTGTCCTGTTTTGGCAATCTCTCCTATTTTGGCAATATGTACAAATGCATATCGAGGAATCGCTACGGGTCAGCGTTGGAATGAAATGCGGGCGCTGGAGACCTTATTCCTGCCTCCGTAGGTCCAGATACTTGAGTCCGGGTTGAGGGACAGGCAGAACCATTTTTCCTATCGTCATTGGCCTTTGACACGCCTCAGCATCAGACAGTGGTACCAATATTTGAACCCTTGGTCTCAGTGACCGGGTCATTTGCAAGCAAAATGACCCCATACAATGCTCGCGTCGCCTCGCACGCTTCTGAAAGGCGGAAGAACTGACCTCCGTAGAGATTTCAATCAAAGCCTGAACAGGGCCAATCCAGCTATAAAAGATGGTGTTGGAAACTCACTGAGCTTGACCCTGCAGCCGAACGACACAGAGCAGAGTAGCCAGCACTACTCCGAAATCACAATGCCTGCAGCACTCGATCTCGCCAACCCTGATCGCACCATTCATGTCGGTGTCGTCTTGATGGGAGGGTACGAACAATGCCCCTCCGGCCTTCGTCTATGCCACTGACTGGGTATTGCAGTGAAACCGAGATTTTGGATGTTGCCCCCGTCGATTTCTTTCACGGTCTCACGAAAGATTCCATCCAAGACTGGCCTGAAGATTGGCTGGACCCGAAGCTCCGAGAACAAGCCATCGATTTCAAGTTTCACTGGGTCAATGAAACAGGAAACCCAGCAAAGTTAACTGGGGCATTACCCTCCAGCCGACGGTAGAGAGACATGCCCATCCTTTCGCATCCGGGTTGGAGGACCTCCAGACTGACGTCGTCACATGTAGGACACATTCGCCAATGCTCCAGTGTTGGACATTGTCCTCATGGGAGCCCATAATGTCGGGTACCAGCCTAACGAGGTCGAACTCGCATATGTGCGCAAAGCCTACGAAAACAGCTCCGCCTTCATCACCGTCTGCGGTGGAATACAGGCAGCGCTGGACGCCGGAGTGCTCAAGGGTAAGTCGGCAACGTGTCCGCGGTTCTTGCTGCCCTATGCCCGGAAGACTGCCCCGGACACCAAATGGGAGGAGAAACGTTGGCAGCGCGATGGCAAGCTTTGGACGAGCGGAGCGTTGCTCAACGGACTGGACCTTATACGTGCTTTTGGCAAGGAGATGTGGGGAGGCGAAGGGTCACTGGTGAACTATTGGTTGGAAATGGGCCATTTCCCTGAAAGGGATGTCAATTATGGTGACGCCCCTTCAAAGGTGTAGATGCATTTTTCTGGGAAGCTTCAAGGCTTCCAGGTTGTGTGCGCGGTGAACTCAAGTTGGCAATGCCGAAGGAGCAGGCAGTGCTTCTTGAAGGACTCCAGTTCGGCTAACGCACGCTCCGCGGTCACCGACAATCTACCACTCCGTCAATGCTAGGGGCACTCTTTGAACTTCTCGATGAGCAGCAGGATTTACATTGTATCACGGAAGGTGGTCCATACTGCTTCGATATTGAGCATACCGTAATCTAGAAGTTGGGTCATAAGCAGGAAATCTGCCTAGCCAGTGTCGATGCCAGAGAAGAGTGCTGGTTAGAGCTGCAACATGTCTTGAAAGAAGCGCCTTCCGATGTGGAAGACTTGGGAGACACAGGCTCAGGAGTGGTGGCCTCGCTTTCAACAGTCTCGAGACAGTCGTAGTAGATGTGTTCTCATCGTCTTTCCATGCTTCTGCTGGGGTCACAGGGCTTTTTCAACGGGAGCCTTGCATGTATTTGCTGGTTTAGTTCCCTTTTGCTCACAGTCTCTTCCACCCTTCCCGATCTAGGTATAAAGAGCTCCACAATTACTGTTCTAGATCTTCCTCGACGCGGACAGTCACAATATCAAGGCCACACCAGCATCTGAAAGGAGTGATATCTTGTCCATTTGACCTGCAGGCGTTGCTCGACAATATGAGTGGGAGACCTCGACACGTAGACATACTTTTCGTGCTACGGTGGCCGCCACACTACATCACTTCACCATTCTGCGCGTCCGTACGCGTCTCAACCACCACCAAAAGCTGCAAAAAAGATAAGGCAGGCGAGTGTAGATGGCCCGAATTGAACCACCTACACTACCACTCCATTTGCTCCTGCGCGTAGGGGCGTCCACTGATCTTGGGTTCCGCATACTCCGCAAGTCGAGACAGAACGACCGCTAGATCCGTCCTGGAATGGCCCAACCTACCAAACCACGGGCGCAGCCCCTCCCAATGTAGCGCGGTCATGCTACGCCATCCCGACCTCTTCGGGGCTGCTATGTGACAAAAGTTCACGTCTCAAACATATATGGACTGGAAATAGGAGGGTGTGGCCGTGATAGGCTCAGAGGAGGCTTGACCGCCCTCGGAGTGGAACCCCTTATTCACTGCCTCCTGTTTTGCACCTGATCATTTCACTGCCTTTGGATCTCGACGTGTGCTGCCTGCAGTATGCCCATGATTCACATGTTGTGAGCACTTATCCTGCGTAGGGATGTCGAGAGTGACGGTCTGATAGTAGTCCCCTTGTTTGGGAGTCACAGGGACAGGAATTCATCGGCTCGATAAGAGATCAAAAACATGAACAGAGAGAGATAGAGAGAGAGAGGAAGCAATGAATATTTCAAGTGTTCGGCGGGAACACTCGGACGCAAGACGACAAAACCATGATATGGAAACGCGGTGATATAATCCCCGAGGACAAATGCCATCAATGTAACCTCCATGAAATCAACTCTGTCGACACATTCTTATAATCTCGAGCAACCAAGGTGTTTCTCACAATGAGTTCTCAAGCTCGACTACCTCCTTCAGAGCAGCCTCGAACGCGGACACGTCCTCCTTGCTTGGCTTGGGCAGTGGCCGTCGGGGATAACCACCGTAGCCATAGTAGGTCTGCAAAGCACTCTTGGTACCTGTAATGCCGCCTGCAATGACCCCCCAGTCACCGCGGGCGACGATCGCTTGGATCTTCTGTGCTTCCTCGACCTTGCCCTGGGCATACAGGTCAAAGACCTTGACGCAAGCCTTGGGCACCACGTTACCCAGGCCGGTAATGACCCCAGACCCGCCGGCGATCATGGTCTGCAAGGTGAAGTCGGCTGAACCACCCAGGCACAACCAGCCCGATCCGGCATCCGTGGCGGTGGCGGCGTTGACGGCGTTGGCAATCCTGTTCAGTTTGCCGGTGTTTCCGCAGGTCAGCTTGCACCCGACAATCTTGGGGTGTTTGGCCAGCTTGATGATGGTGTCGGAGCTGAGGTCCACGCCCGCGGCGGCGCCGGGGTAGTTGTAGATGAGGATGGGGATCGGCGACTCCGTCGCGACGTCCTGGAAGAACTCGACGAAGCTCTCTTGCTTGTACGACGCCTTGTAGTAGGACGGCGGGAGGACCAAGGCGTAGTCGCCGCCGGCTTCGTCGGCGTCTCGGCAGAACAGGACCGTCTCGCGGACCGACTGCGCTCCACATCCTACCACGATCGGCATGTCCGAGAAGCCTGCGTCGTCGAGTGCCTTTCTCGTCGTGCTCGTCACGAGCTTTCTCTCCTCCCGGGTGAGGTGGACCGCTTCGCCATTTGACCCTTGGCAGGTGACGGCCTTGAGACCGGCCTTTGCGAGTCTGACGGCGTGTTTGGCCACGGTGGCTACATCGACGTCTTCGGTTTCTGGGTCGAAGAATGCCACCATGGGCACGTTGATGCCTGGTTGCAGCTGTCGCGTTGGTCGGTGTCCGTTCATCTTGAGATATGATGATGCTCCTCGGCGAAAAACGATCAATGGGTATGAATAATATATGTTGACCAAGATACTCTTTGGTGTAAAAAAAATCCCCGCCCTTGTCTCGTTCTGTAGATGGAAGAGGAAATCTATCAAACAGCAAATGTATGACTAGAGGGGAGAGGGAGAGCTTGAAATCAAACAAAAGAGCAATGACTTCACGACCGACTTGGGATATTCAGTGGCACGCGGGACGGCTGTCACGGCATATATGGCGTATGGTATTGACTTTCAACACGGCGACACGCCGGCTCTCGTTTCACAGGCTTATTCTATTCGTTTTCGGGTCTGGACGTGAGAAGACCGAGCGAGGAGAACAGAACGTGGTCGCACTCGTATCGCCCTCGACGAACGGTGGAGTGTGGAGAACGTGGGGTGACGGAGTAACTGGCACCCTCGTTACGCGGGCATGATTCACTCCCTTGGTAGCTACAAGTACCCTGCCGATCGGGGATGTTGCTGTAGAAGGAGAGTTGTCCGTACGGAGAGAGTTCGACGACATGAATGTGGAAGGGCGCGTGCTGCGATGCATCGTATCTAATTGTCCCTGCTCTGTTAGACGCCCGGGCCGGGTGCTGTATTTTGTATAGCACTCATTCAGCGTCATACGCAGCACTCTATGTGTCCTGTAGTTGTTCCTTTCTTTCTCAAGGCTACAATATACACGCAAAGACTCCTCTCAACGGCGTGTGACCTCTGAGTCTTTCGCGGACGGACATTGGGCGTCAACGTGGGGGTTTTTCAATCCCCCACGCAACCCACGGCCAACTCCAAAGATTCCTCGTTGCACGGGCAGTTGAACATGGGGAAACAAGAGGAACTGCCATTCCTACCCGTACTTCTTCTCGGGTCAAAAGCCTCCGCGGGAACCGACATCGGGCCATCACCGGTGATTATTACTTCCCCTGTCCACGCCGCCGACGAAGTAATTCTGCAATGGGAATATTGTCCTCGTCGTAGAACTCAACCTCCTCATCGACACCGTAGTCTTTGAGCCTGTTTCCTCCTGAATCCTGCCACCCTTCCTCGCCACTGCTGACACTCCCGTCACCGTCATCGTCGCCGTTGTCAGAATAGTAGTCATTCTCGATTGGTGTGCCATTCTCTTCTTCGAAGCGTTCATGGAACGGCTTCCGTCTCTTGACGGGCCCACCATAATGCTCTGCACGACGCTCAAAGTCGGCCCGTTGACGCTCCTTGAAGGCCACCAGCTCGTCGTCAGGTGAGAGACCGGCATGCTGATGGACAAATGCGTCCTCGGGGTCGAGTGGCCGAGCAAGTCGTGGCATTCGATCAGGGTCAGGGGGAGGCCAGCTCGTCCCCGGGTCTTCAAATCCGTTCGTCTCAAACACGATCCCGCTTGTTTTGGGGGTTGGCGAGAAAGGCCAAAACCACGCGATCACGTTCGACGTGCCCATACCCTGCACGATGTTACTCCAGATTCCGATGTCGTAAGGGAACTCTTGTCGCGTGATGCGGATCATGATCCCGTCTGGCCCGTCCAGAAACCCTCCTAATGCCCGTGCTCGTCGTAGCAATTTTGCGTGGCGCTCAATCTCCCAGCTCTCGATCGTCGTTACGTTGCCACCCAGACCCCAAATCGTGCGCAAGAAGGTGATGGATACCATGAAGAGCGTGAGAGAGTTGAGGACGATCAAGAAGAACAGATGAATCATCTGCGGTAGGGTTGGTCCAAGGTACTGTTCTCGCGCCGGCTCGTTAGCTGTGCAGTCCAGGCGTTTGATAAATATACCAGGGCAAATGCTTACGCTCGGCATGTGTCGGTCGTCCCAGATGATACGTCCACGCACGAACAGAAAGTACTCAAGGTAGCACATGGCCGACACCGCGTACCACAGGAAACGCATGAAGTGCGGAAACGTGAAGTGAGATACGCAGTTGACGGTCCAAGGACAGTGGTGGTCCATTTTGGGGATGCATCTGTTTACCATGAATCAAGGTCAATGGACTAGCATCCCATGGTTCGGGTGAGGGAAAGAAAACAAACCTCTTGCATACTCGACAATGATGCGATCGAGGAGGTTTAACGGCCTCGCATTTGCGACAGTAGCGCTGCCTCGCGATGGCTTCGTCGGCTGCAGAGCTCGGACTCGGGTCTTTGATCTCCTCGGGCTGCCAGTCCTTGGGCACTCGGCCCGGATCCGTGGTGCAGGCTCTTGAGTACGAGATCCATATGCACGCAACTAGTGTGTTGAAAATAATGCTTTCTTTGCGGGTTAATGGGCCAGGGGTGATACCCAAAAATAGATATTGCGAAGAATAGGACAGAAACGCAACAAGCGATATCACTGCTGGAGCGGCGAATTTTGCTAACCGCGACTCAGCCATCGTGCTCAAGTCATGAAACAGAGAGATTCAGAACAGTTGCACCATCATATCGACATTCTGTGCCCAGGCCAGATGCCTGAGTTTGAGCGTGAAGAGGACTGGAATTGGCCTCAGTTGACCTCGACGAAGGGAGAAGATCGCTCGCTGTGTACCTCTACGCCGTAGGAAAGATCACAGTCGCCATCAAAATACCGAGACAAATGCTCTCTCGTCAGGGTTTGTATCTCGCCGACGCTCGATTGGAGAGGAAGAAGATGTGGTGAGCCATATTTACTGATGGACGAGGTAATTAATTACAGGTAATTGATCTTGCCAAGGTTTTGTTCGAACTGCTCGCGCGTCACCCCCCGATTAGGAAACAGGGTGATGCCGCCCTTGCTCACCCCCGACTCGCGCAACCAGGGGTGAGTGATGGTGTGTGTGTGAGGTGTTCAATGTGGTTGTTTTCCCACTCCGAAATTCCCCAGTGTAGGTTCAATCTCAAGTGTACCGAGGCTGATCAGGGCGAGATCTCCGCACTCCCCATGGCCAGGACAGAAGATGGGGGATACAAGGCAGACAAACCATGTGAGAGCCGACGGTCAACGGTAGCGAGACGGATAGGGAGAAGAGTGGCCAGATTTCAAGTGTCTATTGTCTGATACTACCCCCAGAGAGGACCTCTGGAGATAGAGGAAGCGAATATGCATGCCAATAGTTCTGGAAAACGCATCGATCTTGTAAGAGACCTATATCAAGTTCATTTCATGCTTCTGCAATTATACTACAACCACATGGTAGCAAAGCTCATACTAGACACCTAACCATAGTCATGTAGCTGATACAATTGACACCAACAACGCCATCGTCAAACTTCGTAGAAACTCTCGGGGCTCTCGAGATGTCTGGTGTAAAACCACCGGCCATGAGGTAGTTTTCGGTGTTTTGGCGGCCTCTATGATGACTTCTTCTGTTGGGAAAGTCTTCGTGATAGACACTGGACCAAGTAACCCCCTTCCCAGAATCTCCGAACCTGACTCGGAGTTTGAAAACACTGTGGTCTCGATCAAGCAGCCTTTGTCTCTTCTCCGTGACTCTCCTACCACTGGCCTCGCGTCTTGTTTCGCCCTCTCGGCCCTACACGGTACTCTCTCTCTCTCTAGAGCGAGGGTGTCAGCTAGAGGACCGAGTCGCGTGTCGGACTCTCCTCATAAACAACCGTCGCGTGCGAAGTCCACCGGTACCAGCACTGAGGTATCACGCGTCGCGTCGTACGGTGAATGGTTAGCCTCCACACCCAGCACGGGCGGCCTATTAAATAATTCAGCGCGAAGTCAAAGGTTATCAATGACTTTTGCAGAATTTCCCTCAACATTCACACATCTCTCGGACCGTGGTGGCTCAGTGGTAACACTTGAGGCTCAACACCACGGAAAAAGAAACTGCGCCTGTGTGGTGTCAGTGGATTTTGAGTTCGGGCTCTGCGCCGTCTCAAGCTCCCGGGGGGGAGTACTCTGCCTTAATGGCCTCACACGGGGGTCTATTGGGGTGATTCTCTGTCGAAACGTTTCGAGAAAAAACCACCGGGTTTTCCCTCGGTCTGGACGTCAGTTGCCTAGCGTGCAGCTGGCCTCCAGACTAGAGTTTTGCTGAGTGAAACAAATGGTTCTTTTTTTTTGTTGTTGTATCATAGACCTTTTGCACATACATTCGCATCGCGGCGCCACAAACTTACTCGATCGCTCCAAAAGGACATTGGCGGTCCAGGGATAGAGCGATGTCCAGGTTGATATCTTCAAAATCGGAGTACTGGACTCTTATCTCCGAGTTGGACGACACCCATGAGTTATTCCGACCTCCTCGAACAGCGGCGCAAGCAAAGCCCAAGGAGTCTCAAAGGGAGTATTCTCTCAAGGCTTCAGTATCAGGACGTTGCCGGTTGTCAGAGGAGGTTGAAAGTGGCCAAGATGGTACAGAACTTGTTGAAGTTGGTCGTTCGCTGTTCACCACTGAAAGAAATTCATGGTCCATCGAACGCGGCTTCGGCAGCACCAACGGCAGCTTCAACATCATCGTCTCCAGCCACGGCCATCATTTCAGACAGATTCATCCTTGGGGTTCCCAACGGTGTAAGTCCCACGCATTTTGACTCGGCATACTCGCCGTTGACGTAGTTGTTTGTTGATGTGGAACGAGAGCGTCGGCAACGGACTCATGGAGTCCATTGTTGCTGAATAATGATTAATTGGGTTGTAATCAGGTTTGGTGGAGGACGATATTAGAAGGTTGGAAATATCAAAACAATTGTTAGCGCTGACACTGGCGACTCCAGACAAACTCGACATGACGATCCGGTTGTAATCAGATTTAGTCGTAAGCCCATGATTGGTGGGTGTCGCCAAAGAACGACACGCTCGTAGTAAAGCAACTCGAACGTGTGAAGCTCGATCGAACCGCCATGCAGTATCAGGTGGGACGTTCCGTGCGGTGAAGCCCGCTTGTGGCAGAAGAGGAGGAACTGGAGAGAACTGGTTCTCCAACTTGTACTACCAAAAGTCGGCTGGCCTCAGTTGGTGGCTTCAATCTCTCCCAGAGGGGTGTGGGTGGATAAGCTTACCGTCCCCCCAAGAGGCTCAAAAGTGGACTTGTCCCTCGGGATGCTGAGGCTTGAGGGGGGTGACTTTCTACTCTCTATCTCGATACCCAGATCTAGAGCTGTTTTGATAGCGAGCATTTGATTCTGTCGGTGCGACCGAGGTATTTCAACAGGTGCAGAGTGGAAGAGAGATCACAAGTAGCTCTGCCTGTGCGTCTACAATCATGGGTCAACCAGGGCATGTAAATATTCCTCCCAGCCCTCATACCTGCCAACTCTCCATCATCAACACGACGTGCGACATCTGCGTTCCTCCTCCATGGCTTGTAGAGCCACCAATCGAAGGGTATGAATGGATGAACCTGCCGACCTACTCGTTTCACATCAAGCATGCTTCTTCAGGGACCGAACTGCTCTTCGACCTGGGCGGTCGCAAAGACTGGGAGAATTTTGTGCCCAATTTGGCCAACTTGATCCGCGAGCAGATGCGCGGTCTACGGGTCCAGAAGGATGTCATAGACATTTTGCCAGATGGTGGCGTTGACATCAACAATGTTCAGGCGGTGGTGTTCAGCCACCATCATTGGGATCATGTCGGCGCCCCTGGCAATCTGCCCAAGTGTGTCCGGTTGGTCGTGGGGCCTGGATTTCGGGATGCATTCCTACCTGGATACCCGACGAAGCCCGACTCGGAGTTCCACGAGGCAGACTTCGAGGGTCGAGATGTGGTGGAAGTGGCCTTCACGGACGACTTGAAGATCGGGAAGTTTCAAGCACACGACTATTTCGGCGATGGCAGCTTTTATATCTTGAACGTGCCTGGGCATGCGATCGGGCATGTCTCTGGTCTGGTCCGCACCACACCAGATACTTTCGTCTTCCTGGGAGGCGATGTATGCCATCAGGCGGGAGTGTTTCGACCGACCAAGTCGATACCACTGCCGGATCAGATCCCGGACGAAGCTGTACTTGACCAGCGAATACCCCGGCCATGCCTTTGTACGGGCTTCTTGTCATCTCACCCCGACCAAGCCAACGGTCGCACAGTAAGTTGAGCTCGACTGCTTATGTGTAACGCAGCTAACGAGAGCGACCCCAGACTCCCTTCCTGAAAATCCCGACTGCTGCAGGAAGCTGGTACCGTGAGCCTGAAGTGGCTCGACAGTCGGCACAAGGTGTTGAGGAGTTTGACGCTGACCCGAACGTGCTGGTGGTCATCGCTCACGACCCAACGTCGCTAGAGGTGTTTGATTTCTTCCCCAAGGCTAGTATGAATGACTGGCAGAAGAAAGGCTGGAAGCGAGCAGCTCATTGGGGGTTTTTGAGCGAGCTACCATACAACGGCAAGACAGTGAGGCCGACATTGGTGGATGGATTGTATGACAAGGAGGGGAGGAAGCTTCGAGGATTGGATGTGAATGAGCCATTAGCTGTATATACCTGAGTAAGGTGTATCCTCCAGGTAGAGATATATAATGCTGCCTTGTACCGGCATTCCGGACCTTGAACCCCGTGGCGGTGAGATCTCTCAACTTACCCACACCAGGCCGGGGAGTTGTACCAGTACTAAGCTGTACAATCTCCTCCTCGTACTCGTACAGATCAAGCCAAGCAAAAACACCACCGCGATCCCGGTTCCAGGCTCACTAGGCAGATGAGGCGGGCCTAGAGAAAGATCCCACGCCTGATACAGCTCGCGTATGCATGATGCACGAGTCAGCCGCCGCCATGCTTGGGTGAGCCCAACGAGAACATGGCCCTCAATGGCTCCGGCAGTTTGGCGCCCAGTCTCCTCACCTGAGACGAGGGCATGCATTGCCACGCTGGCACGTTATCAACCACTTGTCAAGCGAGGGCGACGAGTAGAGCTTCCTGTTTCTCGACGGACTCCGGTCGACGATCATCGTTCCGTGACAGCGCAGCGTCCGCATCCTCTGCTGAATGGGTTTCCGGCAACAACTCACAGGCCTTTTCTGGCTGTCCAAGTCTCAGCTTCACGCTTCATGCCGCTTCTTGTCGCCTCATGAGTGGTAGGCACATTGGTGCCCGCTGCTACTGCACCTTATTTCTCGTCAAGCGGCCTCGCGTGTTTTGAAGGCGCAGCTATTCTCGCAGCTGCACCTATTGATCACCGCTCTTTCGTGTCTGGCCATCGACCCCTTCGTCGTCATCAAGGCAAGATGCAGGCTGCAGGGCGCCGTCAGCGCTTTGGAGTTCCGCCGTTTCCTTTCTTTTTTTCCTGTTCATTTCATTTTCTGTTTGTATGGTGTTTAGACGGTGAATGTGAGCCGCGATGGCTGAAAATTCAGATCAAAGGCACTGGCATCACCCTGACACGTCTGTGACGGACTGTATCTTGGGTCTGAGGAACAATATCGACACCGAGGAGCTGCCAGGTCTCACGAACCTGATTGACGACTGGTTTGATCCTAATGTACCGGTGACACAAGAACAGTTCGTCCGGCGCTTCTTGCGTGCCTTCAAGCAGTCGAACACAGACTTCACCTACGAGAAGATCATCGGTGATTACGACGACGAGGTCCAAGGCATATTCAATGACTTCGTCGACGGCAACATCGACGCCCAGCAAGCCGCTCAAAAGTATCGGCCCTATGAGACAGACAAGTTCCCTAAGAGACGTGGTGATTTACGCAAAGGGGGGCTCGAGACTATTGTACCGACAGACCTCAGTGAGCCAGTCTCCCTACTGGCAGCTTTCCCTTCCAGCATACCTTCACGGATTCGGTCTTTCTTCGCCAATGTCATCCCAGGAATTAGGAAACCTAGGAGGGCTCTCTACGTTCCGGTATGTACCCCTCTCAACCAAGGCTGGGAAACTATCAGCCTCAATACTGACTATTATCAGTCATTCAAGAACCTTGAGTTCCAGAATTGGGGCAGGACAGTGCGCAATACTCCTGCACTCACTTGTGTGCCAAACACCGCCCTAGATATATGTGATATTGTCAAATACGCAAAGAAGCACCAGATGGGTGTGCGGGTGTCTGGATTTCGTAAACATCCTGCTCCCGGATCCTCTCTTTCATGGCCTTGCTGATACAGATACCAGGTCATTCATGGTCCCCCGTCTTCGGACGGTCTCACGACAGGAGTAACGACAACAACAACGGTGACATTCTGATCTCTTCTTTGGGCCTCGTTGATGCTTCAGTCTTGCCCAACTTTACCTCTCTTCCAGGCGATATTCTCGAGCCCGGGGCCAAAGATCTCAACTCCATCATCGTCGTTGACCACAGCTACGTCAAAGGACCTAAACTCGTGGACGGCAAGAAGTACGTTAGAGTCGGCACTTCCACAACGAATGAGCAACTGAGGCGATGGTGCATTGAGACGGGCAAGGTCACTCTTCCCATGAACATCATCGAGGTTGAGATCACAATGGGAGGAGCCAACGCAACCATCTGGTGAGTTTACTCGTACATTCCGTTCTCATCGCCACACTTCGGTTTAAATCCAAGCTAAACTCTGCTCTGATAGCCATGGAGCCGGAATCAACAATCCTACAATGTCTGATCAAGTTCGCGCAATCGAATACGTTAACGCAAATGGCAAACTCTGCAAAGTCGACATGTCTGCGCGAGCCATGCTTCGCGCTGCAGCAGGCTGTTTCGGGCTCATTGGTGTAGTCACGCACCTCGTTCTCGAGTTCGACCCAATGTCTTGTGCACTGATGGAGCCACGGAAGTTTCCTGTGGTAGAAGCTATCCCTCCACCTCCGGACCTACCGGACTCCGCGATCCCTGGGCCCCTACGTCCGAAGCATGCGCTCAGTGCCGATCGGAAAGCACAGATCCAACGTGACTTCGAGACCCGCGCGCTCGACACCGACTACGCCGAGTGGTTCTGGTTCCCATACTCGAGCGAAGTGTGGGTGAACTCATGGCACAAGACTTCCGATCTCTCAGGTGCGGTGACCTATCCTAGCGACGCAAAGACCATCTTACAAGTCTTCGGCACTATCGCCGTCAACATAGCGCAACAGGCAACGTCGCTCCTCAAAGCGACCGAGGCGCTGCCGGAAGTCCAGACGAAGGTTCTGACCTGGCTAGCCATGAAGAACCTCGACGACATAGGCGAGAACGGCAAGAAGATCAAGACATGGCTCCCCGATGCCCTACATTTCCAAAGAGGCGTGCAGAATGTCCGTGTTCGGGATCTCGAAGTTGAATTCCCTCTTCAGCCTAAACTCGAAACTAAACCGGCTGTTACTGCCAATGGCCATGCGAATGGCCACGTCAATGGTGTTGTCAATGGCAATGGCCACGTTAATGGCAATGTCAAGTCCGACGGCAGGGATATCAAAGCAAAGACCGCGATCGACTTCACCACGGTCCAACGCGCATGGTGGGACGCCATCATCGCATGCTACGCGTCCATCGACACCTGTCCCCAACGCATGCCTCTCGAAATGCGCATCATGTCGTCGTCCGATGTCACGCTGGCACCCCAACGGGGCCACAAGTACGGCACATGCTCGATCGAGATTCTCACACTCCAGTCCATGGCGGACATCTGGCAACCCTACGCGCAGAAGGTGCTGGACAAGTGGTCCAGCTACAGGGACGCACAGGGGGCGTTGATCCCCGTCCGCCCGCACTGGGCGAAGGAATGGTACGGGTACACGATGCACGGGCGGCAGTGGGAAGAAGTGCTCAAGGGCGAGGAGAGCCAAAGGGGCGGGTACAAGGGTGAGATGGCCGAGTGGAGAGAGCTCATTGCCCAAGTGGGTGCGAAAGACGGGTGGACCACGGCGGAGGCTCGAGCGAGGTTCGGCAACGAGGTTCTCGATTCCATGTTCTGGCAGGCCGAGGGGGATGTGGTGGACGTGGACGTGAATCAGTTGAAGAAGCAGAGTTTGGTCAAGAGGGTGCTGAAGAGTTGTTTTGCATGATGCAGTCAAAGGAGGGAGAGGAGAGACTTACTGTAGGGGGGGTGAGAAGAGGACGGGGGAAGAGGAGAGACTTGCTGTAGGGGGATGAGAAGAGAAGGAGGAGGAGGAGGAGGGAAAAGAGGTTTGAGGATGTTCTATCTTCTCCTTTTCCCATCACAGACTTGCAAAATGGGCGGCGTTACTTCTTTTGAGTTGACCACGCTGATACCCAATACCCACTACTACCTACATCTATGTACCGCCTGCGAGGCGTCTCACGACCAACCCTCAAACATGCCTGCAACGATTACGACTTTTGACGACTTTGATTGAATCCAACGACGCACCACCGACCGACGGCTTGAAAACGACGACGCGACTAATGAATGAACCCTTTACGTGGGGGTACGTTGAACGAAAACCAAAATAAAGGAAGAAGAGCAGTGTCAGCCAGCACTCTGGCACCAGGGGGGGAGGGGGTGGTTGGTGCTGTCTACTCTACTCGAACAAGTACCTATCTCTAGTAGGTCCTTTTCCGGGATGTACGGGTTTGAATTCTGAGATGCCTGCCTTGTTATAACCTGCTATACTTCGATTTATTGTTGTTATCTGCATGAGGGATGAAATTGGATTTTGTTGACTATGATCAAGTTAGATGTTTCATGATTATGCTTTTTTTTTACCATCCTTGACGCAAGCTGACTACTTGTCCCTGTTTCTTGTCTCTGGTTCTGCTGTGATCCCCGTTCTTCTTTCTCCCTCCATCCTTTCCGCCTACTGTCTACTGTCATTGGTGCAAGGTCATCGGTACAAGTCGAAATATTTGTCAATCATTCATCGTTCAGATAGTCGTCTATCCACAGTCCTTGTTCATACTATATATATGGTGACTCTCTGTCTGTCTCTTATGCCGGACAAACCTCCTCCTTGTATCCCACCCACTATCGGCGTCCGGTTCGTCGACTCAAGTCACTGACACCGCGGCCGCTGTGCTAGCAACGTGTGGAAGGCCGTGGCGTAGAAAGACCCGTCGGTGGTGCGAAGACTAAATCAATATCCCTTCTTCCTATCGACGACGTTGAACATCTTCTCCCCCCTCTCGTGCCTCTTCCAGTTCGTGACAAACAGATCAAAAGCGCGGTCGAGGTACTCCTTGCCCAACGAACTGACGTGCGGCGTGATGATGACGTTCTTCGCCGACCACAGCGGGTCGTCCTTCGGCAGGGGCTCGGGGTCCGTGACGTCGAGCGCCGCACCGCCCAGCACGCCGTCGTTCAGCGCGTCGACGAGCGCAGGTTGATCCAGGATGGGCCCCCGCGCGATGTTGATCAAGAACGGTTTCGCCGCCGCTCCAGCTCCGGCGGCCTTGGTCTTTGGCGAGCCGCCCGACGAGCCGAGGAGGTCGAACTCCGCGGCGCCAAACACGTGGCGCGTCGCCGGGGTCAGAGGCAGCGCGACGAGGAGCGCGTCCAGGCCCGAGGCGAGGAAGGTGTGCAGCGACGTCGTCGACGTGCCGCTGTACCATGCACTCGGGATGGTGCCGTCCGGGTCGCCGGTGCCGGGGACGAAGTATCCCGTGTCTTTGCGCGACGAGGGCGTCGGCCGCGGCGAGGCGGTGTATGCGTGGATGTTGGCGCCGAGCGCCGCGAATACTCGTGCGGCTGTTTTTCGTTGTTTGGTTCACCCTTGGTCAGCATCAAGAACAGTCTGTTTAAACAGCATCTCCCAAGCACAAGCCGCGCTAGTATAGTCACAGCAGGGCCTTTCATCAAGGGTATATGTTAACTCATACGAGGGCAGCCTTCTGTCTGTGCAGCAAAAACAACAACGACGACGGCGACGACAAAACATACCTTGTCTCCCGATACTTCCGTACCCTGCTATGCCGACCGTCTTACCCACCCAGTCTGTCCCCGCGAGCTGGAACTTCTCCCCTTGGCCCCAATGACGCTCCTTCTGCCACTCGTACTCGACAGCGTAGTGCCGACTGGCCACAAGAGTCGTCATGATGATCCATTCCGTGATCGGCGGACCGTGGATACCACTCGACGTCGTGATTGTGATGTTGCTGTCTTTGACAACCGGGTGGTCCGTCCAGTGATCAACGCCCGCGGAGAATAGATGGATGAGTTTGAGACTTGAGATGGGAGGAGGGAAGATCAGCAACAATGTAATGAAGCTCCATCGGGGCTCCTGGCAAAGGGGGGCGAGGACCTCGAAAAATCAAAGAAAAGAATACATACTTTGGCACAAGTTCCGGGTTAGGAGGGAGGGCGAAGAGGGTGAGGAGGATGGTTGCGGATTTCCATAAATCTTCCCATCGAAAGAAAACCGATCCAGAGTCAGTCAATGTACATACAGGTCGCATCAGATGCACAAACAAGGCCACATCTTGCTGGTCAGATCCCATCACCGAGACCGAAGGACCGGTAAGACAGATTTGCCCTGGTATTGTATCATAGACACAGATATTGGAGACCCAAAAAATCCCAACACAACTCACCATCGGGTATTTGACTTCCTAGCGTTTTATTATCCTTGAAACCACCGACGGCTCTCGACACTTGGTAGTATGTGATGTCAATATCAGGAAACTGTTGCTTCAATAATGCCGTGAGATGTTTGGGCTCGGGATCGCCGAGGGCAATCACGAGATGTTCCTTGTCTGGACCGCCTCCCATGTTGAAAAAATGTGAGATTGGCCAGGCTAGAAAATCGTCAACAAAGTAGCAAAGCTGGGCCGAGAACACAAGAAAAGAACAAGACGGCGTGGATCGATTGAATCTTGTAAACTCGATATTGCACCATCGGCAACGAGCACGTCAAACAAATATTAGTCAGCCAGCTTCGTCACCACCAAAGGCGAGACTAATCACAAGAATCACAAGAATCAAAGTAACGTATGCATCTGCTGTCGAAGTCAATGAACAACCTCGTAACTCATCACGCTCATGCTCGTGCTTATGCTGCCCATGCTTTGCCCAAGTCATACCAAAACGCCCTCAAACGCCCAAAGGCCAATTCCATCTCATCTCTCAGCCATCGTCCCTCGCTGTCATGACTGCTTCACAACACCTTTGCCCTCACCATCACCACCGAATCTTCCCACCGTCGCCCACTGTAGCTTTGTTCGCTTATCGTCCCGTCTCTCCTGCAGGCCACTCCAACCAAGCTTCTCTTCGCCCATCTTGCCCAATCCGCCTTCCCGAATCCAGCAACCGATGACGGCCCGAATCCAGCTCAGCTTCTCTTTAATTTCGTTGGTGCGAATAATCTCCATCTCTGAGCGGCGGAGGACATCCGTCATGATGTCTTCCAACGGAAAGCTGGTGGTGCCTCGTCGCTCCATGGCCTCAACTGTGATGATGCCGTGATGGGCTAGGCTGATGGCGTCAGTCGGCACCAAATAAACACAATCGACGTGGCACCGCAACTCCTCCTGTCCTGACTCTTCGGAACGAATAAGCAGCTTTGTATGATCGGGAAAGTTGAATTGTAATCCACCATCGGCGAACCTCCAGACACCGACATTCCCAACTCGCTGGTAAAAGTGGACAAAATGTTTGCTTTTGCCGTCCGCTTTCCGCTCCGTTGAATCAGTGCCTCCCATCTGCTTGTTCATATACTTGCCAAATTTATCCAGTAAGCCAACCTCCTTCATGCGTTCCGCCTCGCTTCCCACCAAGTTGGCCTGTATGGCATTGGCAGCTGGAACCTGACCTTGATACTTTTCCAAGTCGAGCCAGAACTGTTGAGCTGGGATGTCCACCCGTTTCATGTCGACTCGGTAGTCACTTTGCTCGTAGAACTCGACGTCATGAGCGTCGCGCCCTTGAGGCACAAATTGGTATTCGAGGCCCTTCGCTCGCTTCAGCGTATGCCTGCTTGCATTGCGCATAACCACACAGCTACTCGGCATCATATTATCTTCGGAAGACTTCAATACCATGCCAACAGTTGCATCAGACAAGATGTACGCAATGCCGTGGCGAGTGGAATAGTCGACCCACTTCTCGACCCGAGGATATTTCGATTCCTCGCGTTCCTTTCGTGTGCCATAAGTCGGTTGCGGCCGTCGACCCATCTCGTCAAGTTTGCGGGCATCCAGTGCTTTATGAAGAGCCTTGAGTGAATGAATGACTGCAGAAGCAGAAGAATGTGGCACTGAGTTTGTGGCCTCTCCGTCTTCAATGATCCTCGGTTGATGCTTGGGGAGAACTTTCCTGGGAGGGGAGGCAGCAGGAGGCGTGCTAACCGGCTTCTCCAGTGGCTTGCTACGTGGGTGCAGAATATCAGGGGTCGCGCCGATTTTGTCTCGGTCGTTCGCGGTAATCGGTTGTAAGGCACGAATAGGTAGATCACCAAGTGAACCCGAGGAACTAGATGATGATGATGAAGAATCCGGACGAATAGTTGCATTAACCATTTGGACCATGGCGCGCGAAGGTTTTCTGACGACCTTCTGTTCAGCGAGTGATTTGCCGAGAGGAATTCCGCTCTGAACTCTGCGGGACTCCGGCTTCTCAAGGCTGGCTTCAATCTGTCTTGCGAGGCCATCAATTGCGTCAGGAACCGTCGCTGATCTGGGAAGCGTTTTCGCCGTATGAGAGACGGCTTCTCTCAACGTGGTGCTTCTCGTCGCACGGATTGTGGCTGCTCTCAAAGGCCGCTCTCTCAAAAGACCTTGATTTGCTTGCTCCGTAACCTCCAGCACCTTGCTCTGGGGAGGTTCGGCCAGATTATTTCGAAGTGCTCCTGAAGGCAGTGCTTGTTGTCGCTGTTGGGCTGCAAAGCTCTGTACTGGTCTAACCGTCGAAGACACGGATACCAAAGAAGCTTTATACATTGATCCCGGGATAGACACGGTCTCTGGATTCGAGGTCATTGTTCCTGCCTTGTCGATGATCGGCTTGCGGCTGCGGACTCGATTCGTCATCAACGGGTGCTTTTGTCGTGCTGTCCACTCGGCATGTGCGTCTGAAAACTGCTTGTAAAGAACACCCGCAGGTAGAGGAATCACAGGAGCACAACCTTCTCGGTTCTCTGCTTCGATTTCCAATAGAGCGGAGATACCAGCGCCAACACCAACCCCAGGACGAAGTCGACCGTCGGAACCAAATCCAACTCCACATTCTCGGCACAGTCTACCAAGGCTCATGCCGTAGCCCGAGCGTACTCTATCACCTCGCGGATCCGCGTTTTCCAGCCATGCCGGTGTTGTTTTGAGGCAGATTGGATCGAGCTCCTCGGCAATTGCGCCCATGGTGAAGAACTCATGCTGGACCAGCTCATCCATTTCAGGCCTTTCGGCAGAATTGAGCGTTAGGCAAGATGCTACAAAGTCCTTGGCTTGGTGAGGAATGTAATTCTTGCTGTCGACCCTCCACTCGTACTCTAGTCCACGAAGCTTGCTGTAGATCTCTTGCTGTGTCTTGGACTGGAATGGAGGGGTCCCCATGAGCATGGCGTAGCAGATAACACCCACTGCCCAAGTGTCTACCTTGTTGTCATGACCTCGGTTGCCGGACTTGCTTAGAATTTCCGGCGCAATGTAGTTTGGTGTACCACAGAGAGTCGTCCTTCTGTCCTGTTCGTCTGCCATTACAGCGGCAAGACCAAAATCTCCGATCTTGATATTCATGCGCGCGTCCAAGAAAATGTTTCCCATCTTGAGGTCCCGGTGAATGACAGAACGTTTGTGCATATACTTGACTCCTCCACAGATCTGTACCATGAATCTTCGAACTTCTGGCAGACTGAGACAACCTCGGGCCTTCACCATTTCTGTGAGACTGCCATGAGGACAAAGCTGAAGCACAACGTAGGTATGGTCCTCAATAGTAAAGGCTCTCAGAAACTCGACGATGTTTGGGTGGTGCATCTTCGCATGTATCTGTAATTCTGTCCGAAATTTCTCCAGCATCTTTTTCTGCTCAACCTTTGCCTTGACGACTTTGAGAGCGAATATTTCAGCTGTGCGTTTCGACCTACCCTCGAAACATACAGCGAACCCTCCTTTCCCTAACTTTCTGCCCATCAAGTACGTCTCCGGTGACGACCCGGGCTCTGTGATGACCGAGGGGGGTCGCCATTTGTCGTCAATTCTATCCGGGTTCGTGGGTTTCTCCTCAGGTCTTGCTTTGGACTCAGGGCGAGGCTTCTTCGCAGCCTTTGGTAGTGGTGGTGGCTGCATGGGGAGATTGACAGGACGGGGAGAAAGGACGTCCATGTCAGTATGCGACTATGTGTCGCCGAGGATGGAAGCCAAATTCTGTGTAGCGACCTCAGCACTGGCTCTTGTTCATCGGGTTCGGGAGAATGCTAGTGCTCTGCGAAACAACGAAGATGTGTGCCAGAATGCAATACAACAAGAAGCGGTGGTTGTACCTAGTTACGGTCTCCCCATTGGCTGCCGCTGCTTGTCAACAAAGTGCCCAAAAGGGAAGTGACGTTCCGCCGATTTAGTGCCTTGGCATCGGTCGACCCCCTCGTGGTTGAGTCAGCGGCTCTTCTTCGGTTCTTCCATCACCCAGACATGCTGCCTGTGATCGCATGCTTCGTCTTCGCTAAAGGAAGCCATCAAGAGTTGCGCGGTGTTGTAAGAATGTGCTCAAGATGTTAAGCACATTGTATGGGAGCCGACTGCCAGCCTACCGGAACGTCCGAAGCGACTCGAACCGTGTCTCGAGATGTCACTCGCTCTCAAGTTCACCTCGCTGGCCGTCCGTACTTTTGCTAAACCCATAGCTGTAGGTATCGGCAGTACATTACAGCTTTGAGTATACTGACAGTTGTAGAATTTTATCAAGAAACAAGCCCGCGAGCATGAGGGCTTCCGGCGAACCTGCATCTCTTTTGCCCAAACTCTCCACAGAATCGATATGCGATGGAGGATAGGTCTTTTGCAAGATGCAGCAGCCGTTGAGAAGCAGGCAGCCAGAGAAGCCAAAGCGGCCGAGGCGAAGAAGCATCAACATAGTATACCGACGGTCAAAACAGAAGCACAGACGAAGGCAGAAGAGGAGGCCGCAGCCCGCGCAGCCAAAGAGGCGTCTGAGCCACCTAAACCCCGGCCAAAACCTAGGATCAAGCCTCTGTCCGAAGCAAAGGCTATCGAATCGGGCGCTACGTTCATCAGTGAAACGTTCCTGTTTGGAGTTGCCGCTGGATTGATAGTTTTTGAGTCGTGGAGGTCTGGCCGTAAGGAGAGCAAACGACGGGACGATGTAGCAGAGCGCCTGAATGATCTCGAAGAGTCTGAAAAAGCCGCAAGACGGGCTTTGGTGGAACTGGAGCGAGAGGTCCTACGTCTTCGAGCGAAAGAGAAGAACGGCAAGCAGCACAGTAGCACGAGGATACTGCCCCCGGAGATCTATGAGGATAAAGACGAGGAAGAGGAGGAGAAGCCCGTCGGTTGGTTCGCTCGATTGGCATCTCTCGTATCCAAGGAGACGCCGGACAAGGAAGCATCAGAGGCGCTGGACAAGAATGCCCCTGGTCCAGCCGAGAAAATACTGGTTGCATCTGACAAAGTCTTGGAAGAAAAGCACAAGCAAGCTATCATAGCCGCCGAGCAGAAGCCCACTGAGCAAAAGCCGAAACGGTGAGACGGATGTCCAGGAACATTCTGTAACGCACAGTCTGCGTATCTGCCGACTCAATTTTGTCCTCTCTCCAATGTACGTTTACACTTCATACGAGATACCCGACTCCCAATTCCAAAAAGAAATGTTTGAGATCAGGGGTGCTCCTTTTCGTGGCTGGCAAGAGTGACTCTATCCAGCACGAGCTATGGTCTACAATGGCCATTTCATTCCAAGGTAAATTTAGTATCCGAGCTGTAATGATGGTGGTCCATGTTAGAGGTTGTAAGCATTGCCATTGATCTCAAAGCCTCTCTTCCCGCTGCGCTTCCAACAACCCTTCACCATAGCGGAGGAAGAGAACAGATATGTCATGTTAGAGGAGCGATCATCACAAAATACCTTATGTGGCTGGGTTTCGGAGGATTCCATGAACTCGCTGTTCATAGCACAAAATTCGCAGCTGGCTGTGGTGTCTGTCTCTGCACATCCCTGCAAAGTCCAGTCAACAGACAACACTAGTTATCGATGGCCGCGTTGGCGAGGACGTATAGATGTCAGTGCCAACGTCAATCAATGTCCCGAGCACTCCATATAGGCTATGACAAAAAGAAAATCGGACACCTAGGGCCACAATGAATACGGCATCAGGCTTCAGTGGAATTCTGCTGCCAGCAATACGTTTGTGATTGCGCGTCCACAAGGCTGTACAGACTGCTCAGCCACAAACGAAGTTTGCAGATTGTGGCGATGGTACGAGCACTTACTGTACAGTCCGGGAGCAGAGAGTGTGGGAGATTAGGCATTGGTCGTTGGGCCGTAGCAGTGGCCGTCTTTGGTTTCAGGCCAACGTAGCGAGGTTGTCGACGACCTGTGCCCATCATCCGCTCTGTAGCAGAAAACTGTCAGTGTCTCACAGACTGAGGCTTATTTGACAGCGAGGTATTTGGCTTCGGGACGCTGTGGCTTCATTGCTGACCTAATTCCGCAGCCGCCGCGGGATCTGTATGACATACTCTGCACTCCGTACTCAGGACTCAATCCCAGCTAAAGATTGTGCCTAAAGATTGTGCCTGCGCTTTTGGGTTGCGACCAGGCAAGCCGCAGGCAATTCCTTTTCTCTTGTTCATCTTCCACTCGCTATCGTCGCGTCCTTGTATCCTCTGGCAGGCTTTGTGGCGATCAGCACCTTTATCACCACCATCCTCCCTGCGCGCATGTCCTAATCACGATCCTCCACTACCATGGTAAGCCCGCGTTCACATCAACCCTCGCGCATAGCGACGTTCTAAACAATCCTCCAGGGCCAAACGAAGCGTCGCGAAGGCAAGTCCTCTCGCGCACCGAAAGCATCTCTCTTCGGTGGAGGCAAGTCAAGTCATGCAGACTCGGGACAGCCACAGATCAAAAAGGCCACATTTGAAATCACAAAGAAGAAGGAAGTCGGTGTTTCAGATCTGACGCTGTTGAGTAAGGTTTCCAATGAAGCCATCAACGACAACCTGAAAAAGAGGTTCGAGCATGGCGACATCTACACTTATATTGGCCACGTGCTGGTGTCGGTCAATCCCTTCCGGGACTTGGGCATCTACACCGACCAAGTGTTGGACAGTTATAGGGGACGAAACAGACTCGAAGTTCCTCCTCACGTCTTCGCCGTTGCCGAGTCTGCCTACTATAACATGAAGGCCTACCACGAAAACCAATGTGTCATCATTTCTGGAGAATCGGGCGCTGGGAAAACGGAAGCAGCCAAACGGCTGATGCAGTACATCGCCAATGTCTCTGGGGGCACAGATTCGAGGATCCAGAGAACGAAAGACATGGTCTTGGCCACCAACCCGCTGCTGGAGTCGTTCGGCAACGCCAAAACGCTGCGAAATAACAATTCGTCTCGGTTTGGGAAGTATCTCGAACTCGAATTCAACCAGAATGGCGAGCCTGTTGGGGCCAAAATCACGAATTACTTGCTGGAGTCCTCGAGAGTCGTAGGACAGATCACCAACGAACGAAACTTCCACATTTTCTATCAGTTCACCAAAGCCGCCCCGAAGGAGTACAGAGACGCATTCGGCGTTCAGCAGCCACAATCATACGTATATACCAGCAGATCCAAATGCTTCGATGTACCGGGCATAGACGATGCCAGTGATCTTAACGAAACCATTGAAGCCATGAAAATAATTGGACTGACCAAGGCTGAGCAAGACAACATATTCCGTATGTTGGCCGCCATCTTGTGGATCGGAAACATTACCTTCCGGGATAATGATCAGGGCGGTGTTGATATCTCGGATCAGTCGGTTGTTGATTTTGTGGCATACTTGCTGGAAGTCGAGTCAGCTCATGTTCACAAAGCACTGACTGTCAGAATTGTTGAGACGGCTCGAGGTGGTGGCAGGCGTGGCTCTATCTATGAATCCCCTTTGAACCCTGTCCAAGCAATGGCTGTACGTGATGCGCTGGCGAAAGCCGTCTACTTCAGACTTTTCGATTGGATCGTCTCCCGAACGAACGTCTCGCTACGAGCACAGGGAGCTGTCAAAAACACGGTCGGTATCCTCGATATTTACGGATTCGAAATTTTTGAAAAGAACTCTTTCGAACAACTGTGCATCAATTACGTCAACGAGAAGCTGCAGCAGATCTTCATCCAGTTGACACTCAAGGCTGAACAGGAAGAGTATGCTCGCGAGCAGATTCAGTGGACGCCCATCAAATATTTTGACAACAAAGTTGTCTGTTCGCTGATCGAAGACAAAAGGCCACCCGGAGTCTTTGCAGCTCTCAATGATGCCTGCGCCACTGCTCATGCTGATTCTGGAGCCGCGGATCAGACATTCGTGGGCCGTCTCAACTTCCTATCAAGCAATCCCAACTTCGAAAACCGACAAGGCCAATTCATCATCAAGCATTACGCTGGTGATGTCAACTACCAGGTCGCCGGCATGACAGATAAGAACAAGGATCAGCTTTTGAAAGATTTGCTGAACCTCGTTGGTGAGAGTTCCAACAGTTTCCTGCATGAGCTCTTCCCCGACCAGGTCAATCAGGATGACAAGCGACGGCCTCCAACTGCAGGTGACAAGATCAAGGCTTCAGCCAATGAACTCGTCGACACTTTAATGCAGGCACAGCCATCATACATTCGTACCATCAAGCCCAATGAGAATAAATCGCCCAAAGAGTACAATGAGGCGAACGTTCTCCATCAGATAAAGTACCTCGGTCTTCAGGAGAACGTCCGCATTCGCAGAGCTGGTTTTGCCTACCGTCAGGCATTTGACAAGTTCGTCGAACGATTTGCACTGCTGTCACCAAGATTGTCATATGCAGGAGAATACACCTATACTGGTGATGTAAGGACAGCCTCGGAGATCATTTTCAAAGACACGAGCATTCCCCCGGAAGAGTATCAGATGGGTGTTACCAAGGCTTTCATCAAGAGCCCTGAAACGCTGTTTGGATTGGAGCATATGCGAGATCGATACTGGCACAACATGGCAGTCCGAATTCAGCGAGCCTGGAGAAATTATCTGAGGTATCGGGCAGAAGCTGCGACAAGAATCCAAAGATTTTGGCGAAAGTCCAAGGTCGGGGTTAAAGAAGTGGAATTCAGAGACCAAGGACACCGGCTGCTTGCTGGGCGCAAGGAACGTCGCAGGTACAGCTTGCTCGGCTCGAGACGTTTCTTTGGCGATTACTTGGGCCTCAATATGCCCGGCGGTCAAGGCCGGGTTCTCCGAGACTCCATCAACCTCAGCTCCCAGGAACGATGCGTCTTCTCGTCGCGCTGCGAACTGCTGGTGGCCAAATTTGGAAGATCATCCAAACCATTGCCCAGGATACTGGTGCTTACCAACAAGTCAGTCTACATTGTAGTTCAGGCTGTGGTCAACAACCAGCTACAGATCTCAGCCGAAAGAACAATACCTGTGGGTGCCGTCAAATATATTTCGACTTCCAGCCTGCGGGATGACTGGTTTGCGCTGGGTGTCGGTTCGCCCCAGGAACCCGATCCGCTCATCAGTTGTGTGTTCAAGACAGAATTCTTCCTTCAATTCAAAACCGTTGCTGTTGGAGGAATGAACCTCAAGATTGGACCAACGATCGAATACAACAAGAAGCCCGGCAAGCCTGCTTCGGTCAAAGTTCAAAAAGACACCACCGTTCCAAGAGATGATGTGTACAAGTCTGGAACAATTCACGTTCCTCAAGGCGAAGCACCAACCTCTGTCTCGCGGCCTACGCCTCGAGGCAAAGCGATTGCAAAGCCTATTACAAGTGGCAAGCTACTCCGCCCTGGCGGACCCGGTGGTCAGCCTTCGAAAGCTGCCTCGAGAAGGCCCGTCCCTGCAGCACGGCCTGCAGCTCAAACACCACGACCTGTACCTACACCTGCCGCTACACCCGTTCACCACGCTGTTACATCCCATCTCAACGGAGCCTCCTCCCATGCTCGTAACGACTCAGCCTCTTCATTTGGCCGTGCGGCCCCTCCTCCGCCTCCACCCCCACCTCCTGCCGCAGCACCCGCTGCTGTCCCATCAAAGCCTCAAGCTAAAGCCAAGTACGACTTCAATTCTCCCAATGATAATGAGTTAAACATAAAGACTGGAGATATTGTCGAGATTCTGAAGAAGGAAAACAATGGTGAGCCTTTCCCATTTGAGGAATCCGCTTTTGTAGATCATATATACTAACGCATTCGTATAGGCTGGTGGCTCTGTAAAAACGTGCAAACTATGAAAGAAGGCTGGACGCCGACGGCGTACGTCGAAGAGATTGAGCAAGCTCGTGCCGCTCCGCCTCCACCTCCACCACCGCCGGCCGCGCCTCCACGAGCTGTTCCTGCGCAGGTCATTGCAAATGGGCATACCAAACCTGGAACTCCACCGGTCATTGGGAAAGCGAAGCCGACGCCACCTGCGCCTCCAGCGAAGAGGCCGGTGCCCGCGGCGCGAAAGCCAGCTGCTTCACCCGCCCGCGACAGTGGCATGAGTCTGGGGACCGGAAGCGGCACCGATTCGGGCCGTGCAACACCGAATAGTATCGGTAGCGGCAGTCTTGCTGGAGGGCTGGCTGAAGCGTTGAGGGCAAGACAGAGTGCTATGAGTGGCAGGCAAGAAAAGGACGATGATGACGATTGGTAGTAGTCTTTGAACGAGTACCGTATGTGTACTCTGTATCTGAGTGTAGCAAGCAGAGCCTCGACGTTTTGGGCTTGAGATTCATGAGATTGAGATTGAGCCTACCTGACAGTAAAGTAAACCTGAATCGTGGACTCCGGACCCTGATGATTTCGTTCATGGCCTGTTTTACCTTGAGAAGCCAAATGCGTTACCCAAAGCCAGGACCCCCAGATCCTTTCTGAAGGAGTGGGTTTTTCTATTTACTTTGGGTAATCCCATCACCGGTCTTACCTGCGGTACTGCTCCAGAGGGAGGTAAGAAATCCTCTGGTTCCCCTCCTGCTCCGTAGTAATACAGACAAAACAAAACTATGGACCTAGGCTGGCTGACTGTCGGACCGCTGGTAGGTAGCCGCTGTAGGTACCTGGGGTACCTGGATGATATAAAATACTCTGACCAGTCAGTCTCTCATGGGAGTGGAGTGGATGGAGGTACTCCAGTGACTTACCTTTACTTTGTCTTCTTCATCCTTCGTGTATAGAGACCTCTGTCACGTACCGGCCGGGGCGAACTCGAACACCCGTACAGTGTTGTTTTTGAAAACTTTGTTCGTCTACTGCATCTCCCCTTGTCGCTGCTTGCTTGGTCATTCACTAGTTGCCCTGGTGCTGGGTCTACCCCTTACTTTACTACGGCGATGGCAGTTAACTTGGGGTGTAACGCAGAAATCTACGCGCACTGCCAGGTCCTTCCAAACCAACGACAGCTTAGTCCAGCGTCTAGCACCTTACCTAGACATTGAGAGTCGTGTCGGACACCGTCACTATCCCTGTCACAATGTAGTACCGCAGCAGACCGCAGCACTGAAAAGGGAAACGGAAAGATCTTGGTTGAATAAGGTATGTTTGCAATTTCTTGTCTGCGTGTTGAGTTCCACCAAACTTCTTGCAAGATTCCCCCTTGAAGCGTACAAGGGTTCATGGTTTTTTCACTATTTTGATTTTCCTGTTTCTCGCCAGCCCAAGGCATATTCTGGCACCCGTCGTGGATTGGATCTGAATCTCAACATCATCACACTCCTTTTCTGAGGACACGCGCGAGTTTTGTTCAAAACCCCTGTTTGTCTCGCACCTCTTTGAAACCTTTGGAAAAGAAAAGTAAAATAGTCTCAATAATCATTCCGCTTCTCCCCATTCGCAAGAAAAACAACAACAACAACTTGCTGCATGCTCATGTGCGCATATGACTACCATGATCTCCACTCCTGTCATGCGCCATGCAGGTCCTTGGGATCATGCGTAGAAAACTTAAGCTCCAACAACGGTGCTGTTGTTGGACTTGTGGCAACTGCAGGTCTCTTCGCATTTGAAGACTGGTGCACCACCATGCTGTACTTGGCCATTAATACCGCAGGAGTAGCCCCAGATGACTTCGCAGCGTGTGGAAAGTACATGGGAGCTGGTGCGGTAGAATTGGTCGGCCTCTTGACCACAGCGTAGAGTGTAACCTTGATTGTTCAGCAGCTCATATCCAAAAGAACGCGTAGCTATTTCCTCCGCTGCAGCGAATGGACTGCGGCAGTGGCAGTTCTCAGAGCATTGAGCGTCAATCGGGCCATCATGTTCAAGTGCCGAGAGAACCTCACCAGGGACACAACGATAAGAATGTTCCGCACAGATCTTGGTCAGGGATGCGTTGAATTGCTTTCCATTATTGCAAGTCAATGAAAAGTACTTCCGATCCGCCGGTAGATCTTTCTCTGCTTCGCGTGACACGAGGGCCGGAACGAACAGGGAGTTAGATGCAGACAGATCGCCTTCAATCATAACTGCCTCCTCATCCTGGGATGGTGCGGAAGACTGCCGACAATGGCAAGAAGAGTGGTTTTCACACAGAGGATCATGGGGCTCAGGACGTGTCGGCTTAGGTTCGCTACCGTGAGGGGGATAGCGAGGACATGTGTAACCTTTGGCCCAGCAACGGTTGGTCAAACTGATGTTGACAGTATCTTTGGTCTTACAGATGAAGTACCATGGTTCGTCCTTCTTAGAGTCATCCGAGGAGCGTACTGAGACGGCGAGTGCACCACTGCCTTTGGAGTCTTGGTCCTCATTGACAATCGACATGTCTGTCTCAGATCCGTCTGCAGGGGGGTCCAGGACGACACCGGGAGGACACAACCCGCTGATTGAGTGTCGAGGGACACAAACCTGATTAGGCTCCTGATCATAGCAAACGCAAATGGCTTCACAGACAAAGTCATAGTCCTGATGCACGACTTTGGCGCCATCACATGAGTAGTGAAGTTTGTTTCGGCAAGTTTGTGTGTGCGCCTTGTTCTGGCAGCCGAGAAGCCATTTGTCTTGTGCCATATCAGACACCGCCTCGCCTCGTTTGACCACCGTATGAGTGGTTTCTGGGGGAGGGAGGTTGACCGCATCCGTGATTTGTGGGGGAGAAACATCGAAGGGAGGATAGGATGACATGCCTGGCTCACCGACCCAAAGATTCCCACAAGGCCCGACCACTGCGCTTGTAAAATTGCCAAGGAAGTCTGTCAAGAGCTCACCTTCGAGCTTGTAGATGGCATTGCCAATAACAAAGCACTCTGACAAAATGCTGAAGTTTGGACCATGAGTGCAATAGCGTAGGATGTTAGAAGTCGAGCTCACACATTGGCAGATGTCGTTGCAAATCGGATTGTGAGAAGCCGCAGTCAGGGTCCCACTATGACAACAATATCCAAATTCAGCATTGCATACTTGAGTGTGGTTCTGGCACAGCAATAACCACGTGCTTCGAGGGCTCAAGGTTTGAGGATGGCAACCAGGATCGGTCACTTCGCGTCGGCCGAGACCATCTCTAGCGCTGAGACCACTGTCGTCGATTGTCAGATTGGTTGAGATATCTTGATTGAGTGGTTCGTCCTCAGTTACGTTCATGGGAGCGTCAGTGTCTGCGTCGTCAAAACAGACGAATTTGTGCAGGTCCGCTTCGTAGAGATTGGCACATGCTTTTGGTCTTGCTCTAAGATTCTTGCACTCGCATACCGTATCACAGAAGTAGTCAGAGAGCTTGTAGGCCACTTTGCCGCTGGAGGTGCAATAGTAGCTGCGGTCCTGACATCTTCCTGTGCCACCACGATCTGCGCAAACCAGCGCATAGTCATGCATTGCTGCATTTGCGTCTCGGTGCGAGATCGCCATGGTTGTTGTTGCAGGATTCCCTTTTCCAGATTCTGCGCGCATTTCCAGCTCATGTGAGTCGCCTTCGCCTTCGGCTTCGGAATGAATCACCCAAGTGCCATTGCCGAGTTGGGTTGCTATGCTGGTTTGTCCGATGGGGTCAAGATTGGAGTCCAGGATTAGACCGTCGTCCGAGACGTAGCATTTAGCAGCCACCACACCGTGGAGACATGGTTTGGGAGCCAGATTGACGCAGCGACAGACCTCCGAACAATGTGAGTTTTTGCTGCCCTTTCTTGCCAAACGTCCTTGGCCTGTGCAATAATATCGAAACGGTGACCCTGCACAAGTGTTGGTCGTAAATCTGTGTGAGTCCGAGCCGCAGACCATGGCATAGTCATTTCCCGAGTCTGATTCTCGAGACTGCAGAACCGCAGCTTGAGTTTTGACAGGATCATGGGAGTAATGGTAGTCAGAGCATGGCCCGTAAGGAGGATCAACACCACCATACACAGGTACATGGTAATCGGAGCATGGTCTGTAAGGATTGTCAACGCCACCATAGACTGCCGGAGACCTAGTCGTAGTTGATTGATGATCGTTGGACATATGAGGACTAAAGGGTGCATTGTGATTACCAGTGTGGCCATGGGACATGGGACCAGATCGACTGAAATGATCAGGAACAGTTGACACAAGCTCAGTATCAGTATGGACTGGACTAGCGCAGAGGAAACCGGCGAAGAGGAACAGAGCGAGGGTGACGACGCAGGCCATGCCTGGCAGTTGACCGCTACCTGCGATGATATGAGCGTCCTGTCACAAATGTTGAGGGACGTTCTCTGTTACCTTTAAGCTTCATCGCGCGACGAGTCCAAAAGCTCACGTCGTCGCTGAGATAAGCCCTGAGGGCGGTAGAGGAGACGACAGTGGTTCAAGAAGATGACTTTGAGAGGGTTGATGCAATGAGTGAAAGGGCGAACGAGGGATGGAGGGAGGTGGGTTTGGAGGAGGAAGAGACAAGAGAAAAGACGATTGCAGGGAGCGATCAGAGACTTTGTAGACAGCGCGTCGCGAAGTGAACACAACAACCCACCGATGTAGTGAAGAGAAGTGAAGTTTAGCTGAGGCAGTGGTTACCTCAATGCACACTCACTTTTTCGCCCTGTGCCCGCAGTGCAAGTGAAAGAGCCCTCAACACCGTGTCTCTGAGTGTATCTGCGTCTGCGTCGCGCTCGCATTCAGAGTCTCGGCTTGTTTCGCCTGAAGGAGTCGCGATCAAGTGTGGGCAGCGGCAGTGGCAGTGAAGGAGCGCATTGTCCTGGGCGGTCTGAAGCTGGATCTGTTCCTCAGTGAGGCCATCGGTCACTGACAGTATAGCAGAGACGACTGTGTGCTGCGCTGTAGAGCACAATTTTTGCCTTCTCGTTCCATCTGAGACACTCTTACTGCTTTCACATCTTTTACAGGCCCCCAGCCGGCCCGGACCATGTGCAGTGTTCGATACCATGAGCAGCGATGGCCAGCAGATATCACGAACTTGAAGGATGACGGCAGACAAAATCAGGTAGCAAACCACTCTTCGACAAGCTTGTGATTCTTCCGAGAAATGCATGGGCAACGTCTATATTTGGGATCGGAAAATTTCATCAAGACACACGGGGAGATGTAGCTAGACGATCTCAATAGCCAGCCAGTCAAGACTGTCCGGAGAACGTCAATCTGCAGGTACAGGAGTAACAACGGGAGAAGATGCAGGAGATGCAGAAGACGGATGGAAGTGGAGGGATAGTTGGATGCGGTACCTGGGCGCCCCCGGATACTCGTGGGCGGAGAGTTATAGGGGGGCCAAATTAGGGACCTGGCTTACCTGGATACAGCCTAGGATGCCTAGAAGGTACCTATAACCCCCATACACGTCCACCTACAGCTGAGTACCTCGTATTCGTATCCGTCCCACATCGGATAGAGTGTAGTGGCGGGCTTGGCGCGTGTTTGGCTGTTTTGGTTGATGCGCCAATCACCAACAAGACACGATAACAAATCCCCAATCCCAAGTTCCTGCGCACAACTCTGGACTCTCCTAAACAAAGGCCCAGGCAGTCTGTTTGCTGCGTTTCCTCATCCATTGCCATCAACAACACTCTGGTCTACCTTCGACACTTGTACACTCACTCTACGAGTCTGTGAATTTCGCAGAGTCCTTCAAGATGCGTGGAGAAGTCAGTGATGCCTGTTGTTTATGTACCCCGTGCTTGCTCTGCCCCTCCACAATTCTATACCACGCCCATTCCACGTGGAGTGGCCAGCCATCGCAGGAACACCATCAACTTGAGCGCATGTGTATACTGACTTTGTGACCAGGTCTGCCACCTGCACATTGGGCAGGCAGGGACCCAGCTGGGCAATGCCGCTTGGGAATTGTACGGCTCGCCGACGCGCGCCCACCGCTACTTCGGCTCCTGATTGCTAATTTTCCTCGCTAGATATCTTCTCGAGCACGGCCTCAAGGCTGATGGACGCCCTGATCCCGACGCCAACGTCGGCGATGCTGGATCGTTCGAGACCTTCTTCACCGAGACTGGCAACAATAAGCACGTTCCGCGTTCCATCTTCGTTGATCTCGATCCCTCCCCGATCGACGAAATCCGCACCGGTGCCTACAGACACCTCTTCCACCCCGAACTCCTGATCAGTGGCAAGGAGGACGCCGCAAATAACTATGCAAGAGGCCACTACACCATTGGTAAAGAGCTTGTTGACGATGTCTTGGACAAGATCCGTCGCGTTGCCGGTAAGCACACCTGAATACAACCTTCCGAAGGGACGCATTGGTTGACATTGTTTCCAAGACAACTGCACTTCTTTGCAAGGCTTCTTGATCTTCCACTCGTTTGGCGGTGGTACCGGCTCTGGCTTTGGAGCTCTCCTCCTTGAGAGATTGTCTGTCGATTACGGAAAGAAGTGCAAGCTGGAGTTCGCCGTCTACCCTGCCCCTCAAGTCTCTTCCTCCGTGGTTGAGCCGTACAACGCGGTCCTCTCTACCCACAGCACCATTGAGCATGCTGACTGCACCTTCCTGGTCGACAACGAGGCCGTGTACGATATCTGCCGTCGCAATCTGGACATTCCTCGACCAGACTACGAACATCTCAACCGCCTCATTGCCCAAGTCGTCTCTTCTGTTACCTCCAGCTTGAGATTTGATGGTGCTCTCAACGTTGATTTGAACGAGTTCCAGACGAACTTGGTGCCATATCCTCGCATCCACTACCCTCTCATCAGTTACGCACCCGTTGTGTCCACCAAGCGCTCCTCTCACGAAAGCTTCAAAGTACACGACCTCACTTTGCAGTGCTTTGAACCAAGCAATCAGATGGTTGTTTGCGATCCGCGTAACGGCAAGTACATGGCTGTCGCACTTCTCTACCGTGGAGATGTGGTGCCTCGTGACACCAACGCTGCGATTGCTTCTCTCAAGGCCAAGTCCAGCTTCCACTTGGTCGATTGGTGTCCCACCGGTTTCAAGGTCGGCATCAACTACCAGCCTCGTAAGTTTAGCCTTTGCATTTATTAATACTTTATACTGACTTTCTTTCAGCTATGCCCGTCCCAGGTGGTGAACTCGCCAAGGTTGATCGCTGTGTTAGCATGCTCTCCAACACCACTGCCATTGCCGAGGCCTGGAGCCGACTTGACCACAAATTCGACCTCATGTACTCCAAACGTGCCTTTGTTCACTGGTATGTGGGTGAGGGTATGGAAGAAGGTGAATTCTCAGAAGCCCGTGAAGATCTCGCTGCGCTGGAGAAGGATTATGAAGAGGTCGCCAGTGACAGCCTGGAAGCCGAGGATGATGGTGGCGTCGAATACTAAGTTATACCGGCTCGCCCCCCGACTTTCGGCGAAGCGCAACATGAGATACAGCCCACACAGATACCAAGCACCCAACATAACATGGAACCCAGAAAGAGTGCATGAAAGCTTCCAAGAGTGTCAATGCGGCCGTGGAGCCGACAACCTTGTCCCTGGAGGGTATTCCCGAGGAATATTTTGGTCAATGAATGGCTTGGACGAGGTACGAGAGCATGAAACTGGATGCACAGATTGAAGTTTAGCACACACTTGTATTGCACTTCGGATTGGAGATCTGGAGCTTGGGACATGATTTCATTTTAATTCCTGCAAATGCATAGCCTTGCTAGCGAGCTTGTAGTAAGATAGAAGGCTACTCGACTTGTCCAAACGATGTTTTGCACAACCAAGGCTGTCCCCCCTTATGCTTGTTTAGCCTGTGGGCTGCAATCAACGAGGACGAGGCTGCAGCCTCGTTGGCCCTCGAATCACGTGAAAGTCGTCATCGGTTCGGTGTCCTCGATCAATGCTGTTTCCACACGCTCTTCGACCACAAGTCAACATGGTCGATTTGTCCCTCCCCCTCTGGAAACCATGTCACAACAACTAGGGATGCCCCCTCCCTATTCCCGCTCTCGCTCTCATACAGACCCTTCCAAGTCGAGCCCGTCACCAACAGAACCTCAAACCGCCGGAGCAAACCTCCAGCCCACACGCCCATCGCATGTCCGCTCGAGGTCCTATCTCTCCCCCACTGAAACTAAACCTCGCAACGCTCTTACTCTCCCCGCCGCCTCAGCGCTGGAACGCACTGCTGAGCGTCTACATCGAGTCCATATTCCGGGGTCATCACACCTCCATCATCATCGAAGCTCACAACACCAGCACTCCCGCTCGCATTCACATGCTCGCGGCAGCAATGCCAGTGATGTACCTTACAAAGGAGATCACCGTCCAACCCAGTCCGACGGCTTGACGCACAAAACCTCCTTTCGCCGTGCACAGTCGAAGCAATCCAAAGATGCTCTCCCCCATCTTCTTGCAGGGTTGAATGCAGAGCGAGACAAGCGCAACCACCTCCAGCGCATCAACACAAATACAAATGCACACACGCATTCCAACGGCAGTTCCACCACTACAACAGGCCAGAGTGGTTCTAGTCTACATCCACCTCTTGCGTCGCAGACGTCCGAGCATGCAGACCGCCGTAACCTAGACGCTCGCCTGCGGGAGACATCCGAGCCCTATAACCGGCCCCAACCACGACAGAAGACTTCGTTCGAAGAGGCCCTAGACCGCGGCGACCAAGCACGGGTTGCACGACGCATATATGTCAAAAAGGCCGACATTCAGCGTCACGACGCCGAGATCGCAGCGGCCGAGGATGAAATGCGTACGCGGATTGCGAACATGACGGCAAAGGGCGTGGAAATTACCCGCCGTCTAGACTACGGGTACTACAACTTGCTCGAGACGATCAACAGTCTTGTCGCTACGATAACGAGTTTCCAGAGTCTTTCGGACCAAACGTCCCAGCTGATCATCAACTTTGACAAGGAGAGCGAGAGGCTGGATCAAGATACCAGCGGAAGAGTCGAGCGGTTCAAGCGCGAGTTTGAGGTCCGGAATGCCAAGGCCGAGCAGTTGTCAGCAAGAGGGAAGAAGGTCAACGAGCGAGCAGAGGATCTCAGTCTGCGGTTGGAGAATGCGAGAGTTGTCTTGAAGAACTGGGAACGCAAAGAGGATGAGATGCGCAAGGTATGGTTCCGCGTGGGCAGGGTGGGATGGTATCTAAGTCTTCTCGTTGTGATTTCGGTCCTAGCATTCGTGGTGGGCAAGGAGTCCTTGTCCAGACGAGGTGGAGTGCATGGCGAATCGACGGGTGATACGCGTGGGGCGTGGAATGGAAGCATAGATCTCCCGACCGTCGACGTTACGCTGCTATCGGAGACTCCAGGCGTGCCGGACGACGTAAAACGATTGATCGAGGGTGCTGCAGAGAGGAACAAGGCGAGGAACCATGGTTCGGCCCCTGGCGCGGAGGATGACGGGGGCACGACGATGAAGATTGGGAAGGACGCGAAAGTGGTCAACGTGGACGATCCACGCTTCAGAGTGTGGGATGAGTTATAAACTATAACAAATCACGAAGCTCTCGTCGCCGTCGGATCGTATCAGATGAGGATGAGCGAGTGTGATGGTGACGGGGATGGTGGTGGGCTTTGACGTGGCTGCTCTTGTGGTAGGTATGTCAAATGCAGGTTCTTGAGCAGATTGTGGCCCTTTTTCAACATGAGATACCCCCTTTGTATGTGTTCGTACTGTGCGTGCGATGCGAATCGAGACAAAATTTTTCATCAACCTTGGCTACTAGTTGGTGGTTACCCAGCACCTACGTACAGACCTCCCGTATGCTGAATCCTTGCTCATGACTGTACACCTAAGTTGTCCGTATCTTGCAATGGAAGAACCCCAAGCGAAACATGTGAAGGCAATAAAAAAAAGGAATAGAAGAGAAGATCTAGTTGATTGATCTATCGGAATTCCATTGTCCGGACTCCCCTGAGTCCCGCGTTCGGTCAGGCACAGGTAGGTGAGCGGATCAATCGCAGCAAGCAAGCAGGTTGCGCGGCAAAAGTTGTAGTACTCCGTCTTGGGTGGTCAACACGTCAAGATGTGACGGCGACGACGACGGCCGAGCAGAGCTATCTATCTATCGCACCCTCCCCATTGACCCTGGGTCCTTGTCGGTGTAATATTACCAACTGGACACTGTATCCCAAAAAAGCAGAAACGAAGGTGATCCCACCCAAACAATTCATTTCGTTTGCTCGCTCGCTCGTTCGTCCGTCCGTCTTCCCTCCAGATGCGCAGAAGGAGAGAAAATCAAAGTCATTCGTCCTTTGTTTTTGTTTATCCTCTTTCCGAAAGAAAAAAAAAGGGGGGGGGGGGTTGCTGTTGTTGTTTGGTGGTGGTGGTGGCGGTGATTCTCTAATTTGTCTTTTTTGTCTTCAACGTCCTCTCGGACATACGCCGTGGTCATCTTTCATCTTCTTGGTATACCGCTACCGGTGGCAGTTGCTCCATTGACGCCGTTCGAGATCTTTGGTCCGACGACGGCCTTCTCGAGAGCTTGGAGGACGTCCTTTGTGAGATCGTCGGCGTCTTCGATTCCGCAGCTCAACCTCACGAGATCGTCGAAGACGCCGATGGCCTCGCGCTGGTCCTTGGGGATGCCGGCGTGCGTCATGGCGCTGGGCACCTCACACAGACTCTCGACGCCGCCGAGACTCTCGGCCAGCGTGAAGATCCTGGTCTGTTGGCAGAAGCGCTCCGCGGCCGGGTGGCCCCCCTTCAGCCTGAAACTGAGCATGCCGCCGCCCATGCCGTCGCGGTGCTGCTTGAGGGCGATGGCCCGCTGGCCGTGCGAGTCGAGACCGGGGTAGTTGACGGCGATGACGTTGGGCGAGGCCTCCAGGGCACGGGCGACGGCCAGGGCGTTCTTGCTCGCCTCGCGGGCGCGCAGGTGCAGGGTCTTGAGCCCGCGGTGGGCGAGCCAGCAGTCGAACGGGCTCGGGACGGCGCCGATGGCGTTCTGGAGGAACGTCAGCCGCTCCTTGAGCTCGTCCGAGTTGAAGGCCGCCACGCCCATGACCACGTCCGAGTGGCCGTTGATGTACTTTGTGACCGAGTGCACGACAATGTCGGCCCCGTGGTCCAGCGGGTTCTGCACGTACGGCGAGAGGAACGTGTTGTCGACCACAACCAGGATGCCGTGCCGGTGCGCGACCGTCGCGACGTGTCGGATGTCGACGAGGCTCAGCGTCGGGTTCGACGGGCTCTCGATCCAGATGAGCTTGGTCTGTTGGTCCCGGATCAGCTCCTCGACGTCCAGCTCGATCGACGGCGAGAACGTCACTTCGACCCCGTGCGCCAGCGCGACTTTTGTAAAGTACCGGTGCGTCCCGCCATAGACGTCCGACACTGAGATTACGTGCGACCCCGACGCGAGCGACTGGAGGATCGTGGCCGTCGTCGCCGACCCGGACGCAAATGCCAGGGCGTATCGTGCGTGTTCGAGCGCCGCCACGGCCTCCTCGAAGTTGTCGCGGTTCGGGTTCGCGCTCCGACTGTATTCGTACTGCCCGACTGGCTTGCCTACCGCTGTCTGGGCGAAGGTGGTGGAGAGGGAGAGTGGCTCGATGACGGCGCCGGTGGAGGGGTCGTGAGGTGATCCGGCGTGGACCGCCAGTGTGCCGAATTGGTGGACTGGGGAGGGAGCACGGGCTGGAGTGTGGATTGCGCCATCCTCGCTGGTGAGAATGCGCTCGTTGGGACGGAGAGGACGAGGAGAGGCGGTGATTGTCATTGTGAGGGTTTGCAAGGTGTGTTTGTGGTGGTGGTGGTGTTTGATGTTATTGCAAAGGGAATTTGTGGTGTTTGGCGGTGGTGGTGGTGAATCTGTCTGTGATACAACTCGGCGCGGGGTTGAATGCGGCACTGTGTCAACCAGGCCTCTTGTTCTATTGTTCCGTGGCCCAGAACCCAGAAACGAGGGAGGGCGAGACGATATTAAAAGGAAAACCCAGTGTCAGCGGTGGCGATGCTCGCGGACGTGTCGAGCGGTTTTATATAGCAAGAAATTGTCATCCAAACAGCCTTGTAGTAATAAGGTATTTGACGTTCGGGGCACAAGATGACGTGCTCGCGCATGAAATTTAATCAACTACAGAACCAAAGTTGAAGCCCGAGGCTCCATTTGCTTCCAGCGCGCCGCGTTTGTCTTAAGTAAACTCTGCGTCTCGCGCCGTCAAAAGGCGCATTTGGTGCCTGAAGATGACAAACCATAGACAGGCTCTTCAACAGCCATTTGCCGCTTATACCCGGCTGTATCAACCCCGGCCTCGTAGCCCACTAGTTATGCTCTCTGTGACACGATTATTGCCAGTTTCTGTCGACTCCTCTTTTGTTTCCACGCCAGTTATCGGATGGACGGAGATGTGTGCGTTGAGTGGTATGCAGTCATCCGGCGTGTTGGCATCAAGCAGCTCGTCTGGGGAGAAGTGCCGGTCAATCTCATAATGAAAGCCGTTCTTCTGGCGAGATGAATCGGAGAAAAGGAGAAAAGCTTCACCACCATTCGACTCCTCCCAGGCCAGCCTCAGCCATAGACGCCTGCGGTGGTATGTTAGATGAGTAACGTCCGCGAGATACCAGACATCGGCCTACCTCGATTGCATAAGGTACTTTCCGTTCCCCTTCTTTCTCGACTTCGTTGGGACCTTTGGGTGCGAGATCGTGCCATTTCTCGGCCTCGATCCGTAGATTCACAACGGTACCTTCATCAAACCAGAGTTCAGACTCTTCTGTCCTCCAAACCCAGGTCTTTTCTGCTTCGTCGCTGTTGATCCGCCCCGTCAGCACTACGCATCTCGGGATATGCGAAACTGCTACTACTACTCACAAATGGCAACCTTCGAACAGCATTGTCTGGGGGACAAAAATGTCGTCGAAGAACTGCGTAGTGATTCGGATTCCTGTAGGTGTGCATTTCTGCACGGTACCGGTAATAATCTCGCCTTTGAACGGTCTGAAAACAATCATTCGAAATGTGACTAGTTCGCCCTCAGCATGTCATCCCTCTGATCGAGACATAAGACCATACCATTCACATTTGCATTGCCTGTGCCAGTGCCGATCAAGCCATCCGAGGCCTTAAGCAGGTCGTACATGCAGATACATAGTCCGGTTTTCTGTACAACCTGTCGAATGGCTGAGACTTAGGCGCTGGAAATGGTGATCATGGTCCATACCTTGTTCGAGTATTTCTCATTAATACGGTCCTCGAGGTCTTTGGAAGTAATCTGGTTGTTTGTGAATCCATGAGGCGGGATCTGGACAAGATCCTCGAACTTGGTCTGGGATAAATATTAGTTTTGGACTCTTGCATAGACACTTTTGGTGGCGGCATACGAGAATGAACATGGTGCTACCGGGAGCCAAAGCGAAGTGCAGGCTGGAGTGTGTCTGAGTCAAGGTCTGGCATGATCTTGTCAGACAGTCTTTCTGGCTCGTCTGATTCTCGGTCGCTTCTGTGCAAAATATGTCTGAAGATGGACCGATCGAAGAATCAAAAATCCAGGTGGACCAGATGCTGCTTTAACGGCCTCGCAGCCTCCCACGGAAAATCACTATCCATGAACCAACACGTCCTGGATTGTAGAGATGTGAAGTCGTACTGAATGGTTGGTGCATCAGTTCATACTGGCGCACTTACAGTCGTAGTCAAATACTAGCTACGCTTTGCTGGTTTCGAGATCCTACCTGTAGGTGACTTCTTGGACAAGGCCGCGAGGCTGCGAGGCTGCGCTCTTTACCCCACAAGACTTGGTACTTTCTTCCTGACGTCGATCGGTAAACAAAATCTATCGACATGATCGCATGTTCCCCGAACCTCCAGTATTGCTCTCAATACCCTCGCGTCTCGGTATTATGAACGCCGCAGTCTTCATCCCACAACACACCTAGATCCAATGCTGTGACATTGCTTCCACGACATGTCAGGTCAACCTTTCACCTTCCCACCTCCTCCGCCTCCTCCGCCCAAGCGAGCCACAGAACCCGTCAACCGACCGAACAACAACTTCTCGTCCAATCGAGGGTCCTCGAGAGGTTTTGGAAGAGGTGGCCGAGGAGGCTACCCAAACGCTCCATACCACGCCAACAATAGACAGCAGCATGGGTCTCACCGCGACGGATGGAATGGTCCGCAAAAGCGAGATCACAATACCGCCTTCAGGTCCACGAACCAGCCCAATCGGCGAGTGTCTGCAGCCAGCCCAGCGGTGCCGAGTTTCAACGCCTCCATCGAACATCTCCTGCCACGAAAGCCCCCACAAGCAACGCCCCAGCCACCAAGTCAGAAGGTAGCGGACGTACCAAAGAAACAGAATCTCCTCGGCCTCACACCCACCAGAGTCGACGCTGATTCGGAGCCGGAGGACGACGAAGGCGAGGAAGCAAGACTCGCCGGTCAAAGTAAAGTGTCAGCTGGTTTGGAGATTGAGTATGGCGGACGAAACATCACTCTCAGCACTCCGGCTGAGATAGCGGCCTGGATAGCGGAGAGAAAGAAACGATATCCGACCCAGGCCAAAATCGAAGTCGCGAAGAAAGAAGCCGATGAAAGGAAGCGACGATGGCAAGAAGAGAAAGCCGCAAAAATGCAAGCTGCACGCGAGGCACGGCAGAAGGCCCTCGAGGCACGTAGAAGGCGCGAACCACCTAAATCACAGAAATCAGAGTCGCAGGTCGAAGGAACTGGACGCGCCGACTCGGCTGCACAAGCGAAAACAAAGGCAGAAAGATTGCGTGCAAAGGCCCTCAAAGCGCGCGAACGACTAGCCAAGGCCGAGGAAGCGTTAAGGCTTGCTGAAGAACAGCCTGGGTCTGGGACTTTGACTGCCAACGAAAATCAGACTGAGCCGATCGCAGACGACACCTCAAGTTCAGCCTTGACTGATTCTGACGCCACCTCATCCTCTGGCTCTGATTCGGACTCGGACAGTGGCTCCGACTCTGAGTCCGGGAGCGACTCGGACGCAGACTCGGCACCAGAAGTTCTCAGCACGAAGAGAGCTGCGCTAGAACACGAATTTTCCAACGCGCCGTCGAAACCACCGGCGCCGTCATCACAAGCTGCGGGCCCTGAGGTATGTAGAGCGTTTGCAAGATACGGACGTTGCAGATTCGGAAAACACTGTCGCCATTCTCATGATGTTCAGGATGCATCTGCACGTGGCGGTTGCAATGGCAATGGGAATTCGAAACGCAACAAGAATCAGAGGGTAGATGCATCGACGTCGTCTCGAACAGCCGGTCGGAGAAAGGGCCTATGGCAAGTCATGGTGGAGCAGGAGCAAGAAGAAGAGCGGAAGATGCTTTTACAGGCCATTGTGACGTTGGGCGAGCACGGTGTTCTTGACGAGCCGGAACCGAGTACCTCATGATTGCCATGAGATAAAGTAATTGGACGAGGATGAAAATCCCAGGAACGAGAAGCGATCGAGCACGCGTGTGACTTTTCTATATACCCATGTACTCATGTATCTACCTATATTCTTACAGTCTGCCGGACTGCCCGAGTTCTCAATATTAACAAAGGTTAGTACTAACATTCAGATGTCTGAGATAGGTACTTCCGCACCTCATACCCTGTCCGTTTCTATTGTTTGGTTGCTCGCTTGTTCGCTCCACGTTATCACAACCCTCACCCATCCAAGTTATCTTATACAGACGACACCAAAACAACCACCACCCATCATCATATCTCCGCCCCTTTTCCTGCTGGCCCCGTCATGTCTCCATAACCTCGCACGTCCTGATCACTCTTGGAAGGGATGGCGTCTACATTCCGTTTTTCAGTACGTTCTCGATCCACCTTCTCCCTTCCTTTCCCTCTCTCAGACCGACGACATCACCCACGCCGGCCAGAGGGAAACAATGCATCTGTCCTTCCCACACGAGCCATTCGCCCGGGACGCCGAAGCGGTCGCACTTTCTCATCATCTCCAGCGCGTCCGGCGCCAGAACGTCATGCGTGCCCACGACGCCGTGCACACGCACGCCGCTGTCTCTGAGCTTCTCGAACACCGCGTCAGCTTGTAACAGGGGTGAAACGGACCAATCACTCGTGCTCATCGTTTTTCGCAAACCGGTACGACGGGTACTCGCACCGAGACCGCTCGTCTCCGAATTCGTCTCGGTGGTTGCACGTGTAATAGCTGTGGCCGTAGTTGTCCTTGTAGGTACAGGTTTAGGGTCTGATCTTTTCTTCGACCCGACACCTCCAGCCCACGCACGCGCGACGTCACCCGTCAACCCGATCGTCAGGACGGGATCGTACCTGTCGGCCTCTTTGATCTCTTCATTCACATTCCTCAGGTCCACGGCGGGAGAGACGACAAGGATCGAAGACAAGACGTGCCTGACTTGCTCCGGCGGAAGTTCCTGTGCGGCCCACATACCTAGGCTCAGCGCCACGTTCCCCCCCGAGCTGTCCCCTGCGAGTGTCACTGTGACGGCAGTGGTAGTGTCTGTACTGTCGGCACCGTCTCGACGGGCGCTGTTGGAAGAATGTCGACTTGCCTCGTCGAGAACCGAGGTCACCCACCTCCGTAACACCGGTAGAGCGTCGGGAGCCGGGCTCGCCGGTGCCAGTGGCTGAGACACCAATGTTACTTGGAACTCTGTAGAGTCTGTGCCATCGCTGACAGGGGTTGCAGAAGAGGAAGCAGAAGACGAACCAGAGGCAGAGAACAATTGTAGACTCTTGGCCAATTTGCTTAGAAACATCCAGTGGCCAGGACTAGGGGGTGACTGAAACCCTCCTCCGCTGAAATAATAGATTCGATGTATATGTTTCCTCGTCTTCGGTTTTGTTCCTGTTCCAGCTAGCGATGTGGCGGCAGTCAACGGAGTAGATGATGTGGCTGCGTCCGACGTGTTGACCACCGGCGTGTCATGGTCGCTGTCATTGTCACTGTCGTCGTCGGCATGGTTGGAATCGGATTGAGGTGACCTCGACGACCGAATCTGGTTCTGGTTCTGGTTCTGGTCCTGGTTTCGTTTCTGAACCCGAGAAGCCTCGACATGTCGAAACGTATACTCCCACACCCCTTCCCTCTGGGTCTCGATGACCTCACACCCCCGTCGCCTCGGCGCCGACAACCGTTGACTGCCAGCTGGCGTTTCCCCGTGCAGCTTGACCAGTTTGGGCCGTACGGGTCTGATGAGCGTACGGACAATCCTGTACAGAAGCGAAAGGTCAGTCCGTCGGGTGATCTTGATCGACGCCGACGCCGACTGGGAGTGGTAGTGTCGAGAGAGTTCTTCGTGGGCCCTTTTCTCTGGATCGTGTTCGTCTCTCAAGCTTGACTTGTCGTCGCGGGAGGCCATGACTTTAACTTGAACAGCTTGAACGTGTATGTATGGCTTTGTTGATGTGTAGATTTCGGTATCATCATCGTCACCAGCAGAAAGCAGGTACACGAGCCGCGCTAGCTGGTAGCTTGGATCATGTCCCTGTGTTCTGTATGTGAGTCTGGCCAGGTCATAGACAAGAGGAAGTACAAAACAATTGCTGGCCACCCTCCCTCACCCTTGGCTTGGTGACCATGCGAGGCAGCTATTTAAACTGGATCATAATATGGAGCAGCATGGACCCTGGAGGGTACAACAGGAGAACGATACTCCTACTGTACTCCTCCACTTACTCGTAGTATTGGCAGATCTAACGAGGCACAAGGTGGCCCGTGGCGTGCAAAGTGATGACGTCGTCGTCGTCAAAACACACAATCGACACTAGTGAGGCAGATCAAAAATCAAAGATCAAGGAACAAGATCAAGATCACAACAGTCTAGCTTTATCTAGTAGGAGTAACCTCGTAATCCTCCTCCGGACGGAAGCGTCTTCGGGTGCTCATGGTTCTCGCTGTTCATGGCATCTCACTGCCATCGCGGCATCTGAACCACTGTTTGTGGTGCTGCACGCCACTGACTGACTTTCGTCTTTGCCCGCCTGGCCTGTGCACACGTCTTCCAGTCCACGAATGTATTTCCAAGTCGTAGAATGCCTAGGGAATTGCTCCATCTAACCAGGGGTCCCTGAGAAGTTCAGACGCTGTCTTCCTCTCTTCTGGTAGCCACCTGAGCATTGATCTCACGAATCTGAGAAAAAGTGCTTTGTCTTCACCCTTCAAGCCCTTTTCCGAGGATTCAAGCGAGAGCAATGGTACATCTACGCCTCCTGCACGCTTCCAGTGACCTGCAGGACATCAGGGTGATGCGCAAAATCTCACGCAAGGTGAAAAACACTAACCTTCTTCGTCGAAAACCTTGCTCGTTACTTCGCTTCGTTGAATATACTCAAGTGGAGGCAACCCGAGATACCCGACCATTTCCGCGACATGGTGGGTTGCTGACGACTCTCCGTTTTCATCCAGAGCACGAAATAAATGTTCATTCTCAAACAGATCCCAAATCTGAAGGTGGGTAGAATTTAGCGGGAATTCCGGTCAGGGGATTTGGTGTGGCGGCTACACTTACCAAGACGGCAATGTTCCAAATGTCAACACTTGAACTCCATTGCATGTTGAACAAGACCTCCGGGGCACGATATACTTCGGGTTGAAGGAGTCCTCTGTGAGGCCCTCCGATTCGAGCCTCTCCAAAATCGCAGAGGACTGGCTGCCCCCATACGGCGTCTCTTGGAAAGCCCAACCTGCGTGAGCCATAAACTCTGCGAACGTCATCAATGACTTTGCAGGGCGAGGGTTCCTCGATTTCCCCTTTTTCGAAGTCTTCAAGGATAGACTCATCGGCAATGGTCAACATAATGTTGGATGGACTGATGTCTATTTCAAAGGTGTCAGCCACAGTTTGGGGTGTCGACAATAGTGGTACCTGTATGTGCCACCTTGGCTTCATCGTGGAGAAAGGAAAGAGCGCTCAGGACGTTGAACAGAGTCCACTTCAATATCTTCTCATCGAGTCGATGGGACGAATTTAGCCGCTGAAGTTCTCGAACAGTCATGTGCATCGGGGGTTGAACTAGGCACAAGTGCCGACCGGCAGGGCCAGGGATCGTAAACGTCTCAAGAAGGCCGCGAATATAGGCTTGGCCATCATGCCGCGAGTTAAGGGAGCCAACATGCTCGTAGAATCGAAGCTCTCGATGAACCCGTGGGGATGTGGCAACTTCTCGGGTACAGACCTTTAAGGCAACAAAGCCGGAGTCTCTGCTCAACAATCAATCGTGCAAGAAGGTAGAACCGAAAGGATCACAAACCTCACGTCTCGGCAGAGCCAAACTGTCGAGTACGCGCCGTACCCAAGCTTCCCAACCACTTTGTATTTTGAGTCGAATAGTTCGCCGATGCGGACTGGGTAAAATTGAGCGGCATCATACCACGGAAGTCGCTCCTCTTCGAAAGGCTGTGAAAGGTCCATTCTGCTTGCGCGAGCGCGAAATGTCTCCCAGCGATTTGGGATGTGTTGGCGAATCGAGGCGCCCGCCGGATGGCTCTATACATTAGTGGACTTTCCCAGTGAAGCTGTAGGGACGCCCGCTCCCCACAGCTTGATGCATCGGCGGTTAAGCATGAGAGAAGGACTGTGTCTACCTGGCGGAGGTCTGTGTGCTGAGAGATGTTATATATATACATCGTCAGACGAGAGAAGGGGATCTAGCATGTATCCAGTTAGATTCATTTTTGCAGACAAGGGGTGACACCGTCTCGCCTGCAATACACAATTGGGCTCACACAGTATCAAGAACGAACGCGTAAAGAAGGCCGAGATCAAAGGCGTCCAACTCCACAAGTCGCACGATGATCCGAACGACACCAAGCCGGTCATTTCGCTACGGTTCAAAGACGAGGACGATAGGCGTCTCGGCACAGGTCATATCCATGAGGATGGCAGTGGATCAGTGAATTGGAAGTGATATGACCATTTGCCATTGTGTCAGGATTGTTGCGTGCCATGAAGAGAGGCTTCGTTCGAGTACCAGGTACCTACCTAGATACTTGTTCTGCTGAACTCGAGAAAGCCGAGAATTTCCTCCAAATACCCCCCCTCAACACCCCTACCACCCATATCAGTACTGTCGACACCACGGTTGTTTCACTCTTGAGCTCAAGAAGAGACGTTCAAATCAACCCACCAAACAAAACGCCAGCCACCGATGCCACTGCCAGATCTCTCAACCTCATCACTGACTCTTCTTTTCTTTTCCGCCCTTGACATCCATCAGTTCAATCATACTCAGTCCAACCTTCTCCGTTTCAGCCCAACTACGTTGACGGTTCCAGAATCGATCAGTGGGAGTGCTAGTCTTTAGACTGTCCTGCCTGGCGTCCTCCTCGAGACTATCCCGAGTAATGTTCGAAAATGCTTGGTCGCCAGAGGTTGCATGTAGGGGACTCTTGGGCAAGGAAGGCTTGATGACATCCCCCAAACCAGCGTCCTCAAGAAACTTCTTGCGTACCATGAATCTCTCACTGCGTTCCTTGCGCATCGCTGCGCTGTCAAACTTGCTGATAGCATACCTCACAATGACCCGCACGACAAGGAAGATGTGCTCCGAGCAAAAGACGCTGAGGAGAAGCGCCCACAAGCAAATGGCATGAGGACGGCCATCTGGTCCTTGCCCGCCGCTAAACATATAGACCAAGGCTGCAGTAGTGATGCTCCCCAACCAGGCCAGGAACTCCAAACTATCGAGCCAAGGTCCTATCGAATCGGCGCGGGTAGGATTTGGCCGTCGACATTCCACAGTCAGCTTGAAGGTATCCCCACGCAGTTCGATCCAGTTGTTGATAAAATATGAGACTGGTGTTAGGGGCCAAATGACCGAGAATAGTGCCAAATAACCGAACTGAATCACCATCTCACGAAGGTCGGTAGTCACATCGTATTCAGGAAGACTAGCTTCCTCTCGAACCCTGGTCAAGAACTCTTTCTCGTCGGCTGGGTCGTTCGCGGATACCGACGGAGTAGTGCCGCCATTCTTCTCGGCTCGAGCAGATTTCATCTCCTTGTACTTCTTGGTACCTTTCTGCGTGAGAATCGGCATGACCGTCTCCATGGCGAAATTGACGACTTGTGCAGTTACCGCAAAGTAGATCATTTGATCCCGGATCCTGTTAGGATTGATGGTGAACTGTGCAGGCGACGGTGGTTGCATTTGTTTCTCGTTTTCGGCGAAAGGCTTGACGGTCAAACCGAAGATGTCGAGATGAGGAACTAGCAACGAGGCAAAAGGGACGTACACAAACGACGTCAGGAATATTGCCAGGTACGAGGTAATAAAGTTGATAACAAAGACTTTCGAAATCATAGCCTTGTCGTGAGCATCTTGGGTCTCGTAATTCTCGTAATACGTCAGTCGTTCAGCGAACTGGGTGAGGAAGTTGCTGGCAGCAGGAACAAGCAACGTAAGGATGATGGTCGGAAGAAAGACAAGTATAGACTTTAGCGGGCCGTCGTAGACTTCTGAGATGAAGATCTCAATGGCATAGCATGTGCAAATGATCGCACCCAGCGCGACGACACACAGAAATGCCAACGGTATCTGGAGAAGTTGTCGCTGGAGTCGTTTCTTCGCCGGAAAGTATGCCATCTTTTCACCGGTGATGGAATCTGTGATGGTCTTCCCCGGGACGAATTCTCTTCTCTTGTCCTCGATGGCGGACACGTTCTTGACACCCCATCTTATGGCCAGTTCCTGCTCTTGTCGCTTCCAATACTCCACAAAGATAACACACCAGAGTCCGTTGACAATGGCGTAGATGGCTGAGAAGTTTCCGAGTAACACCCAGCTTGAGAACCCAAATGCCGCAGGGAATATCAGGAAAGAAAAGTACGACTGGAGGAAAGCGTAGTAGTAGCCAATCTGTGACATGTCAGTAGGTATATCACATTGCAACCCAAAGCACATGCCTTCTCGCCCATGGAATTCCTGATCTCGTCGAGGTCCTCTGGAGTGAGAAAGGTCTTGCGAGTGAACTCAGCCAGCCATTTCTTGTTCTTTACATGGTCGTGAAGAGGAAAGACAGCCTCCACTGACTTCCATTCGCCGTGCTTGGGTGTAATTCCAGCTCCTCCTTCTTCCTCTGGACAGGTTATCATATGGTGAATCATGCGCAGTCGTTCGGCTGGAGTCAGTGGCTCCGAGGTGAGGGTTTCTGCCGTGTCTCTCGTAGGCTGGATCTGTCGGATGCCATGGAGCCAATCCCTGATCCTGGATCTGAATACAACTTCGGCAAACGCCTGTTCATCGGCTGCCTTGACGAAGACTAGCAGCGAGGTCTCATCACCGCGACGGACTTCGGTGGTGAGGCCTGTCTCGGCAAGGGCACGTATGAGCCTCTGGAATTGTGCTGCTCCAGCTTGTTTGTCATCAGAGGGGACTCGGAAGACAATGACATAGTCCACGTCGAAGTTGTCCTGTAACACCTTGTGGGCCATGCTGAGCGGGGGACTTGCAGGCGGTCAGAGAGACATCAGGTTCGAGGATGAGAGAGGGGGGTTTCTCGTCGGTGAGGATGGGTACGAGTAGGACCACGAAAAGAAGAGAGAGATGAATCCGTCTATAGATGCTGGTCTCGTTGAGTCGAAAAGAAATGAGGTCAGAAACCTTGGAAAGATTGTGGTCTACAAACTTGCGTCAGGTCAAGTTCAACACCGACTTCGTGGCCTGCGACGTCATCAAACTTTCTGGCCCGCAGCTCTGGGGATCTGCATTTTTAGCTGCTCGTAGTAAGTGGGTGATGTACATTAGGCTTATTCAGGGTTCCTTAGGCTCAATTAGGCGAGGCCTTGTACAATAACTGCTACGAGTAGTTAGAGGTAATGGGTTAAACGCCCAGCACCCGGATAACCTGCCAAATTGGCAATAATTTCCCAGCCTTATAGGGTCTTGTACACCTACAGTATTTTGATAGGCGCCACTGCCCATAAGCCTCCCCAGTTCCGCCTAAAGTTAGTTAGTTTAGACGCCATATGTAGGCACTGGGTCCCCAACGTCTAGGCACATCTTACACCTCTTATAGGCCCTTATCCCCATAAGACCCCCTAACAACTCAGCATACAGGTACAGAGTTATAGTTCTACGTAGTGATAAGTTCCCGCTTTCGCCCTCTCTTGTCTCTACATACCAACTATTCCCAGCACAACCTGATCCACAATTACTTCTCTCATTTTCTTGTATCTGTCTGCTATCCCTGGCCCTAATCTCTTCCCTCTTACGAGGTACAACAGAATCAACCGATTTTCCATAGAAAAACGAGTTGTTGTGGTTGGGCCTTTTGTGCTAAGCTGGAAATCAGTGCTGGCAGTCAGATTCACCAGTCGCAGCCTAGCGCGATTTGGTATGGAGTGTTGGGCGTTTGACCCTTTAACGGCCTTGTACTGTGAGAGGCCCATTCTGTTCGCCCGAGCGCTCGCGTGTTGTCTCCCAGCGCAGTATAGTGAGATTCACCTCAACCTCACCTTTTGAACCTCGGTATCCTACACCCCTTTGCCGGATAAGCGGCGAGGTATTGCTCCCTTTTCAACGTGTATCCCATGCCTTTTGTCCTCATATACCCCGGATGATCGACTGTGCCTCTCTCTTGTTACCTCTCTGCCTCGTCCATTGTCTCGTCAAGACGCAACACTCCTAGTTCCGCAATGGCGACCAAAGGTGATGCATCGCAATTAAACCAGCCGTACACGGAGCCAGACCCAGATGCGTACTCCTCTTACCAACGTGAAGTCTACGGGTCGTTGCGTGCCCCGTTGTTTTCGACCAAGCCTCAAGAATGGGAATCTCTAGCACGAGCAAAGGTGCCAGCGTCCAACTTTGGATACGTCTACGGCTCTGCCAGCAGCGGCAAGACTCATGCTGCGAATCTATCTGCCTTTGATCGCTACCGTCTGCGACCGAGTATGCTCGTCAATGCCACGCAGCGGGAAGTTGGCATTGAGCTTTTCGGCACACGGTACAAAAGCCCACTTCTTGTCGCGCCCGTGGGCGTACAAAAAATCATGCACAACGATGGCGAAGAGGCCACGGCCAAAGCGTGTCAGAAGGTCGGCGTGCCCATGATCGTGTCCTCTGCTGCGACGAGAACACTTGAGCAGATCGCCGCGGCCAACGGAGACGGTGACAGATGGTATCAGCTCTACTGGCCACGGCCGCAGTGGGAGGACGTCACCGTTAGTCTCCTCGACAGGGCCAAGGCGAATGGATACAAAGTCCTCGTCGTGACCTTGGACACGTTCAACCTTGCCTGGCGACCGAATGACCTCGACGCGTCGTATTTGCCATTTATCTGGGGCGACGGTTGCCAAATCGGCCATTCGGATCCCGTCTTCAACCGACGCTACGAGGAACTTCAGCGGCAAGACACCCGCAGCTACGGCGAGAAGCTGGCCGAGTTGTGGACGATGCTCAGACGCCCCGGCTCTGCGTACGGCGCTGCCCGCGTGCTGACGAACATCCACGTCTTGCAAAAGTCGCGGGCCTGGCTGGACGTCTTGAACTCTGGAACGTATCGGGAGTGGAAGCACCTCGAGATTCTCAAGAAGCTCTGGGACGGGCCGATCGTATTGAAAGGCATTCAGACTGTCGAAGACGCTCACAGGGCCATCGAGTACGGCATGGACGGCATCATTGTTTCCAATCACGGCGGCCGACAGTGCGATGGAGCCATTGCGTCGCTCGACGTTCTGGCCGAAATCGCTGCCGACGAAGTCGTGCAGCGGTCCAAGTTGACACTGTTGTTCGACAGTGGCGTTCGTACGGGTGCCGACGTGCTCAAGGCGCTCGCATTGGGCGCCAAGGCGGTGTGCATCGGACGCCCATACATGTATGGCCTCGCTATCGGCGGACAACAGGGTGTCGAGCATGTCCTGAGGTGCTTACTGGCCGACACGGACAACATGCTCGGCAATATGGGGAAGAAGAGTATACATGATCTCAGCAGACACGACTTGCAGATTCGACCGGAATCGAAGTTGTAGGTAGCTTTGACTTACGGCTTACCCAAGGAAGTAGTTTACCGTCTTTTTGAAGCGAAGAGTACAAATTCTGGCCCAGTGGTTCATTGACTGAGGTAGACCTAGTGAGAATATCAAAATGACTTGACACTCCAATCAAAGACGCATTGTCTTGTTTGTACAGGCATCATCCTCGCTATGAATGTTAGCTGGACGATCGTACCCTTTTCTCCCTTGGACTCCCACCTGCTTGCCATTGTGTCTCCGGTCACAAAGGCGTACCAAGACCGCGCACACCATATCATTATCAGGGTGTCTTTATTGGCACGACTACTGGGTCTTTAACTCCTTCGAAGGAAAAGTGCACGCTAAACACTGTTAAACTGTGTTTCATTGCATTACTTGGAAGGACAGGTGAGTCAAGTATACTCATTTTGTCTGCTCAAACTGAGGTGCCATGCCGACCATGGCCAGCCTCACCTTGTCTATATCAGATGTGGAAGCCACCACCCTCACCACCACCGCTGCCGCCACGACAGCCGCTGCTCAAGCCTCGAAAGTAGAAGTGAACTTATATAGATCTGCACACCTCACACCACACTTGGACCACAGCCACGCCTTGGGAAGTACGTACCCTTCCTCATGTGCCACTGCCAGCCGTATCATCAACGACCTTCGCCGGAGTCAACTGCCGAAAGCACAGAGCGGTCTAGTGAGGCTGATTCGGGCTGTGCACCTGTTTATCGCGCTGGCGAGTAAGGAATGGTGCAAGCACACGACAGACGGGAATCACTGCAACGGTAAGACGACTCCCTGCCACGACGAGGTGGGTTCTAGCGACGACGTGCACGGTGAAGATGAAACGGACAACGGCGCAACGCACGGCATTGACGAAGCCAGATTGATATTCATGGTCAAGAACAGTGCGGTGTTACAGTCGATCAAGATCCGCGTGGAGATTCAGCGTGCTTTTGAAGAGTATTGTGCTATGCATGATGACGAAGAGCTGGACGAGAAAGATGGAGATGGAGATGGTGATGGTGACCATGACGGCGACACTAATGACTTGATTGAGTTGCCTTCTACCAAACATATACGGCTGGAAGCTCAGTCGCTGCTCGGTGAGTTTGCAAGGAACCCTCTACCTGATCTTGCCGATCTTCTCCGAGGGCGTAGCTGCTGAGTGAGCGTAGTCTTCGTCGTATACTGATGGTCGGTAGTGATGAAGTGATTAGCACGACCCGAAGACGAAAAGAAGGGACAGGTCATGAACTGAACTAGATTGCTGTTATCACAATTTCATCAAATAATCTCCTTTTCTGAATGAGCGTATATGAACCGACATTTTCTCCTCCGGCCGCCATGTAGGCCATGATAGTAGAATGATTGATCAGGTGGTTGAATGAGGATAATTACCAGTCGCAAAAGAGGACAATTCCCTGAGTGTCCACCTTTCCCCCCTTTTTCGTCACCCTTCGCTATGAAAAACGTTGAATGTCCATCGACCACCCCTCGCTCGGCAAGGAGGGCCTCAGAACAGATCGTGCATCATCCCGCAAGATGATGAACACGAGAAACGTGGATTGGTGAAGCCATAAGCTTCCAGCGAACATGGTCATATACCACCATGCTCGATCATTGTGCCTGCTCTCAACATCCCGGCGTAATGTTCGAGAGATCGCGGCTTGGTGCGCGTGCTCTCGCTGCGGCCAAGTGGATCAAAGTCCACTGTTGCCGCTTTCTGACTCGGATACAGGAAATTCAAGAGCGGTAGGGTCGTTGCATAAAGTGTCGGCAACAGGGCTATGTCAGTCAGCGTTGAATTACCGAGTACAATATGATAACTCTTGCGCGGTGATCAACCTCGCAACCCGCCGGTCATGGAAATCAATCGTCCCAGGTGTATTTGATACTAAATGAAAATGCCGGATACTTACTTGTACTCGAGGTATTGTCGCTGTTCACAACAACATCTGAAGCGGCGCTTTAGTGGCATGTTGATTCTGACTTAGGAGTTGGGTATGTCGACAAGCCTTCGTAAGGGGTGAACGATCAAAGAGTGAGAGACGAAAGTGATGAATGTTTTGGAGGAATTCCTCGAGATATCATGTCCATTATATAGGTCAATATTTCAGCCTCATCTTCCTCCTCTCCTGCTTTACCAGTGTAGCTGTATTAGACTGTGAAGCAAGCATCCGCAACCGCGCACATATTCTATCGGCGATAAAAGGAGGTGTGGTTTGCCTTTGCGGCTAATAGCGTCCAATCGAAAACTCATGCCATCCAACAACATGTGGCAGGCAGACGTCTTGTATCACCTTGGAAATGTAGCGTGATCTGCCAGGTACGTTCTGCTGTGGAGATTGAGCCTGATATGTGTACGGGACAGTAATCGTAGTTGCCTCGTTGCCCTACGCCTTGTTCAGCGTGGCATCTGCATTTGTTGCCTACCTCTATGCCCGGCGGACCGTGAAACGGGTCATCGTGTGACTGTATTTGCCTTGTTACGGTAAAGAGCAGAAGATGAGATGTGCCCCTTATGATGCAGCCAGCCTGATAATCTACTTTTTCACTCGAGCCTGGTGAGGGGACGCTGTTGATGGTGGTGGATGCATTCGTCGAAGTGGGAAATTACCACACCCGAGGATTATTGTTCTGCAAGCAGTACAAGAGATCAGAGTGTAGTATATGATCGATAAGAGTGATACTTGAAGGTTCATCAGTGTCGTAAGTATGGTTCAGGTACAAGTAGGAGAGAGAGGATTGTTTGTTTGCATAGGACTCGTAGCCCATGGTGCAATGATGTCACCTCCACCATCGCGTCTCAACGCGTCTTGTCGCGTTTTCTACAAAACCACTTAAGTAAGACAGGCCCATCCTGTGCGACATGACTGCGATACACACATGTACCGAACGTAGATTCACGCCATCAACAACGCCAGCCTCGTCCTCAACTCAACCTCAACCATGGCTCCCTCTGCCGTGACCGAGGACTCAGTCCAAACCCCGGGCAACTCGATAAACTTCATCAAGGAGAATGTGAAAAATCTACAAAACGGCTCCTCGGGCACTTCGACACCGACACCACCCTCAGTCGCCTCAGACCCCAATCATGAAGAACACCAATACCTCAATCTGATCCGCGATATCCTCTCGCGGGGCGAACATCGCCCCGACCGTACCGGGACCGGGACACTCTCGCTCTTTGCACCACCCCAACTGCGCTTCAGTCTCTCGAGGCTCTCCTCCTCCTCCTCCGACGATGATGGTGGCGACGATCGTGCCTCAACCTACATTCCCGTCCTTCCCCTTCTCACCACCAAACGCGTCTTCCTCCGCGCCGTCACGACCGAACTTCTCTGGTTCATCTCCGGGTGCACGAGCTCCCAACCGCTCTCGTCAGCGGGCATACACATCTGGGACGGCAACGGATCTCGCGAGTTTCTCGACAACCTAGGCTTCACGGACCGGGAAGAGGGCGACCTGGGCCCCGTGTACGGGTTCCAGTGGCGGCACTTCGGCGCGCCCTACTCGGACTGCCACGCGGACTACGCGGGCAAGGGCGTCGACCAGATCGCCGAGATCGTGCGCAAGCTCAAAACCAACCCTTACGACCGTCGCATCATCCTCAGCGCATGGAACGTCGCCGACCTGAAACTCATGGCTCTCCCGCCGTGTCACATGTTCGCCCAGTTCTACGTGAGCTACCCTGACGCGCCGCGCGGCGAACAGGCGCTTTCGCAAGAATCAACGACATCGGCAACGCCGTCCTCGACGGCCAAGCTAAAGGCGAAGGGACATCTCTCGTGCGTCCTGTACCAGCGGTCATGCGACATGGGTCTCGGCGTGCCGTTCAACATCGCAAGCTACGCCCTGCTCACGCACATGCTCGCCTACGCGTGCGACCTCGTCCCCGGCGAACTGATCCACACCATGGGCGACGCGCACGTGTACCTGGACCACATCGACGCGTTGAAGGAGCAACTGCAGCGCGAGCCGCGGGAGTTCCCGACCTTGAACATCAAGCGTGACGACAAGGGCAGCGGACAGATGGATGGGTGGAGGCTGGAGGACCTCGAGGTCGTGGGGTACAAGCCTCACGGTGGGATTAAGATGAAGATGAGCGTATGAATGTGATTTTGATACGGACACTACCTACCTACCTACATTGCAGTCTGGGACACGTTTGTTTTGCTGAACCTAGAACTGAAACTGCACCTGCCTGGTAGGTAGCCCATCCCTGAGCTACATATGGGAGTTTCATGCCGTGAAGAAGGAGTCGAGGCTTTCTGACTACTCTCGTATGGATTCAACCTTGTTGCTTTTGTATCGACATGATATGGGCATTCTAGAACACCTTTCGGGATGGCACGCGGTGTGATTGTCAGTGGTAGTGCGCGAATGAAAGTACTTTTATACAGTGACAGGTAGTTTGGACTGTTACGTGCCTGGCATGGGGGAACATGTCTGAACACTCCCTGTCCATTGCCATTCCTGTATCCCTGTGCATGGCCTTTTACTCTACACCTGGTGCTATGCTATACACAGTTTCCTGGGTCCAATAGCCAACGGCAGATCTCCTCCTAGATATCTGCTCTACCTTGGTAGTGAGATGATTGATCCAAACGCCTGGCAATGCTCGCTTGCTCATAATAGATAATGAATCCAAATGCAGTCAGCCATCTTACGACCTCCATACCCACCTTCGCTTTTATACTTGTCGTTGTGTTGCGCACCAACCAGCCCCTTTCAGTCCACTTTCACTCCCAACGCATTACAGACAAGCTTGACAAGCCACTTGTCGCCCGAGTAACTCGCACATGCCGTCTTCATACTGGCCAGGGCTGTACCATCCACGGCGTCCGTCACGGCATTGTTTTCGACTTTGAGTCCAGTGCCGGTCGTCGATCCAATACCCTTGCCGACATCGCCGCCGCCGCCCAACGGACGACCGGTCAACTTCCATCCATCCACCGAGGCACTTGCATTCGCCGGTGGGGTTTGAGGGCCCAAGGTCCCATTTCTCCATCCACCGGAAATGCTCGTCGGGTGTCCCGTACTCCCGCTCACGCAGTACTTGGAATTGAACTGGGTACCTTTTCGTTCCTTAAACGCCACAGTCGCGACCCTCTCCCAGAGGAAAACAGGGTCGTAGAGCATCTCCTTGGTCCACCACAGCCGACAGTCAGCCGCCTCGTAGACGAACTGAAGCGGCGTCTCACTCTCGTCGCCGAAGCGGAAATGATTTCGCCCATTGACGCCGCCAGCCGAGCTTGCGCCCAAGGTTACCGCTTGGCTACGAAGAGTGGGCTCGAACGTGAAGTTCTCCCATATCGTCCCATTTGCCAGTTCCAGAAGCGTGTTCTCCGGGCTCTCCCACAGTGTGACCCAAATGTCTATATTGCCCAGGAACTCAAAAACCTGTGTCCCCTTGACACCGCCGACAGCTTGCATGGGGCCGGATTGTGGACGGCCGCCGACCGTGACGAATTGGACTCCAGCCAGCGATTTGAGATATTCGCTTACAACGGTGCACGTACTGGCGCAATAGCCATCGTACAGGACAACAATATCCTGCGGCGCAAAAGGTTGACGAAATCCTGTGCGATTATTGGTGCCGGTGATGACGATGCCGGTCCCTCCAAAGTCGGAAGCCGAGGCGTCGGTATAATTATTCTGGAAGAACGCAGAGAAGTTGCCACCATAAAGCTCGTTCGGTCCGTAGAAGGAGTCAAAGTCGGGGAAACCTGTCAAGTTGTCGGCCACTACGGACTGATACGCTAGTGGGGTATATGTGACTTCGGAAACGAGTTCGTCCTCGCCACCGTCTGGTGTCTGCATCGCAGCTGTGATGTTGGATGACGCGACGTTGCCCAATATCCAAAAGCCGAGGTGGTCACGCATATTTGACTTTGAGTTCGGAGGCAAAGAGGGAAACAGCTGAGCGAACAAATCCGTTCCGAGATCGATGTGACCACCTGGAATATTGTCAAGACACGAAGAGGCTCATAGTAAGGGGGGATATCTACCTGGATTGCCCTGGAAATCGATGATGAGCTTCCTTTTTCCTGTCTTCACGGCTGCATTGAGAAACTTCTGCACCACAGCTTGAAACTCCATTGAATACGTCAAAGGATCTTCGCCAACAGCCTGAAAATCACGGACTTGCAGGACAGCAACATCAGTGTATCCCGTGTCATTGAGATAGTATCCCGCAACAGAGTTGGCGCTATGCTTGATCACCGGGTACGGATAGAGGGGGATCGTGGGTGAGCTGGGGGCCTCTGTTGTCGTAGTTGCCTGGGCCGTAGATGTGGCCGTCGAAGGGGCCGTAGAAGCGGCAGTGCCGCCGGCTGAAGCCGTTGCTGATTCCAGAGCTTCCGGACAGAAGACAGAATATGCATCTTCGCCCGTGGCAATGCCGTCAAGGGGAAGGCTGACTACGGCAATATTTGTGATCTGATGTGTCGTTCCATTGGCGAATGTCACGTTGGTCGTAGGGCCAGGGTAGTATATTGGTCCGACAAAATTCCGTACTGCCTGGTTGCCAATCTGAAAGAAGTTCTGATTCCAGAGTGCATCGGGATCTTGAGATAATCCGACCATGGACTGGGTCAAGAGAAAAGAGACGACATCGACGCCATCGATGCTCTCAACTGGTGAGGGCGTATAGTTTGTTACCGGTTGTAGCTTCTTTACCGTTGCATTTACCGAAACAAGGTCACCTGCACACGTCAGTCATACCGGTCAATAACCTATCATTAGAGCACGACAGTAGATCTGGTAAGGACATGGTGAAATGGCAACGCATCAAGAACAGTTTCCTGGAGGCATGATATACGAGCACGGTAATTAGGACAGTCACTCGACCACTGATAAATTGATCAGGGGATGTTGTTGACTGCAAGAAACTCTGCAATGCTCCTGGTTTGATAGAACGTGAGTGTACTTACTTGCGAGATAGACCTGCGGCGTCTCTATGCCATCCGAAGAGACAGATACCAATCCCAAATTACCCACAGCACCTCGGAGAAACTGGAAGACACCCAACAGGTCACCTTGCCAGGACAAGTGTCCATCATGAGTCGAGATCAGCAACGAAGTGATGTCGACTTGCATGTCATATTCGCTCTCATACTGTCCACGAAGGACGTTCCCTTCGATCTTGTCCAATTCTTCATGAAGGTCGACCGGCGGAAAGAGAAACCCAGAGGGTGGCTTCTGCAAGTACTCGATCGTGCTCTGGAATTCAAGGTATGTCCGCAACGAGTTGATCAGGCGTAAGGCAGGGTCTTGAACGTTGGGTATGGATTTCAAGCATTCGTAGGCAAGGGCTGCTGGTATTTCGACAGTTGTGGCTGGAGTAAAGTTAGTGGCTGCGCTTAGGATGTATTCGCTTGAACTGGCCTGAAGGATGTGCCGACAAGTACCACTTGGAAGCACTGGAGGCATAACCACATGCAATGTTGGTGGACGTAGGTGCTGCGCGAGGCTCGAGGGCGTCAGGCCCGGCGGTGATCGTAGTTGACGCCGTCACAATATGCGTAAAGCACAGGCCTACAACGGCACAGACACTGGTGAGGATTCTGAGCATGCTGTAACGTCCTGTCCTCCTCCCAATTTCTTCGACGGAGTCTTTGAATGCCCTCGACAGTCGTACCCAGGCTGAATGATGTAGATTGGATTAGTCTGTATATGGCCTGCGGTAGAAACGAGCGACTTGTATTTGTATTCCGTCTGCTCAACGGACGAATTTGAGAATAGCTCCCGGTGCAGCATTTCCGCCCATGACACACCAGATGAGAGAGCCAGGACAGTCCATAAAAGGTATGTGTGCTCGCCATAAGCGGCGTCAGCAACGGACAGGGAGATTATTCGATAAATCCTACGAACTGCGGCTGAGGCTTGGACCCCAAATTTAGGACAGACCTGTAGACAAGGTTCGCTTACTCTTTCGACGCCACACGTTTCGTGTCTCCTTCTGGAGAGGATTCAACCTATCGGCCATCTGAAGATTCGGAGCCAGCCGACTCTTTGGCTCTCAAGGCTTTCATACTGCTTTCTCCGACATCCTTTGAGGAGGGATCCTTGCTAACCATTGAACGCTGTCAATACAGATGGATATGACGTCCAGTGTTCCTTGCGTCACTGGAGACTGCGCGTCTGTCTAAGCTTCAGGTCCCTCGCGCTAAAGATGGAGCTAGAGATTCTTCAGACTCGAAACTGCGTAAGCCGACCAGAAGAACGACTCCTGCTGAAGTTCCGAAATGCCTGATGCAGGGATGGGCGGTGCTATGCTAGAACGATTTCCCGAAGAACTGGCGAGGGAAGATATCTCAGCTCAGAAAGGGGAGTTCGGTTCAGGACTGTTGGAAGAAATTGACGATGCCTTTTGATAGCAAGTACATTTGTTATATGTTGGCCATGACTACATAGCTACTTGTGACAATCATCGCCAGTTTGCCTTTTTGAATCCCGGCAAGCAGCGAAACCCCCGACCATATCCATGTTGCGCTTCCCAGTCAGTAGTCCTACAGAAAAACCAGGGCCAACCCGCGGAATAGACATACCAGTCTCACAGAAATGTTCCCTTTCTTGTTTTTAAAATACATACCAGCGAAGAACCAGCTGCTGACATTCAATGCGTGCCGTTCATTCGTCGACCCCACGTCGCATACGACGCCGTGATCTCTGACTAGTTTTGATGGCTTCTTCCGTAAGAATATCATTGGGTAGTTTGAAGTCTGTGTCCTCAAACTCTGGCACGGTGTGACCGAAGGCCAGTATGTTACGTCCTCGTTGCCGTCCCGAAAGTGCCGCATCGCGCAGATGTCGCTTGTCGAAGAATGATACGAAAGGTTTCGGTGGCGTGGGTAACTCTGGCACCGACACGGGTGGGAGCTTTTTGCGTTTATTTGCGTTCTGCGCTTCATCAATGAGTTGTTGAGATGCAAGAGCATCGATTTCACTAGAGTTAGCTGCGTGTGTCGATGCAGTCTCTATGCTTTCATCATCTGTCGCTGAAGACGACTCTTCCAAACTCCCCTCCTCTTCCAAACTCCCCTCCTCTTCCAAACTCCCCTCCTCTTCCAAACTCCCCTCCTCTTCCAAACTCCCCTCCTCTTCCAAACTCCCCTCCTCTTCCTCTTCGTCTTCCTCTTCGTCTTCATCGTCTTCCATCGCCTCCTCGAGCAATGCTTGCTCCTTTTCTATCTTCCTGCGTTTCTCCTCCTCCTTCCAACGTTTGAACTTGTCGATCAATGCTTGGGTCTCGCGAATGAACAGCAATCGTTTAGGCTCGTACCGTTTCTTCTCAGTCTCGGTGATGCCGGAGATTCCCAGAGTTTTAAGCCAATCTGGTCCACGAAGATCATCCAGCAGCTTATCAAGTTGATATTTTTCATGCTGAGCTCTCTCTCGATCACCGTTCTTCATTTGCTTTTCGTGCCTTTCAGCTTTTGCGTGGATCTTGAGGTATACCTCCTTGTCCAAGGGATCTTCGGCGGTAGCATCGGTCGAGATGCCTCTCCGACTGAGTTGAATGACTTCTGTGTTGTGTAAAGGCTTGTTTACGCCGAAAGGATCTGTTCTGGGGCTTCCAGGGTCGAATCCCGGCGTATCGTCGACTAGAACGACTTTGCTTCGGACAGTTAGTGCTTCTGTGCCGTGTTAGCTGTGGTTTACTGAGTATTGCATGAGACCAACCTGGATCTGGAGGTTTCAGACTAAGCATATCCTCGAAGTCGGGAAAGTATTGGGCCAGTTCTGTCTTTGCTCGTGACCCTCCGTCCTCAGAGCGCAGCTTCCGCCTCTCTTCCCGCGGCGCAGACAGTCCTCCACTGCCACGTATCGAGGCTTTTGCCCTCTCTTCAATGATTCTGATCTGATCATACTGGGGTTTCCCGCTTGGCGAGTCAAGAGGTTTCCCAATGTTGGGTGTATTTGCCTGCAGTTTTGGAAAGGCTGCATTTTGGGTGGGAGCTCCAGATGGCGCCGATGACTTGATTTTAGGCAGGCCGCCGCGACTTCGTAACGGGATTCGTAGTTCAGGTATGTCGGTTCTGTTGGATGACAATCGTCGTCTTTTCAGGATCTGCTGCTCTCCAGAGACGGTAGAGGCACGGAGACGCTTGCTTCGGGTTGCATCAGTACCTTGTTCGGATTTTGGGAGCAGCGGCGGTGTGTTCTCGATTAATGGGCTGCTGGACGTGGGTGAGTTGTGACCTCGCAACGTTGGACGCCTCAACGACGACCTTGAGCCGGCCACCATGATATGTATCGTGTTCTAGGGCTCATGATGCTGTAATCAGATCGTTTATGAAATTATTCACTCGTGGCTATGAAGATTGATGGATTCTGGGTGCAGCCGAACCTGCTGCAATTCCAAGGGCTCCTCACTAGGCCAGACCTCTGGGTGCGCGCATTGTCCAAGAACGATAACACGTAATTTCCGGCATGAAATTTATGGCCATCCTTACAAGACGACCGTCACAACAAGCGATCAGAGCGCTTCATTTTCTTGCAGATAGCCAGCTTGCAAGAGCAGAGAGCGACATTCGGCGATGACAAGCATTTTGTCGGCGCCGTCTGGTCTGAAATGTGTTTGAAGGTCGACCGGAGTTTGAACTACTCGTAATAATACTTGTTAACAGTACAGGATTTCATCGCGCGTCTTCAGCGACGCCTGACTGCAGGGTGCTATTCTACTTCTCCCGCTCTGCAGGGCTGTCGCCCCTGGAACCCGGACTAGTGTCGTTACTGGGCGTGTCCTGATAGGCGTCCTCGTCGCTGAACAGATCATCGTCATCGCTTTCTCCAGCAAATGCATCATACAATTCTCCCCCGCGACGTGCTCTACCTTTACCCGTGCGCGTACGTCGGGCGTTGACACCTTGCTGCTCGTCTTCGTCGGCATCCCCGACCATTTCAAATTCATATGCATCACGTGGATTGTTTCGCAACCTCTTCCTTCGTTGGAGCACGAAGTATACTCCAAGCCCAGCACAGAAGACTATGATGAGGCCGATGGAACCGTAGATCCATATCTGCGTTCGTTTGGAGACGCCAAAGGTAGGGAAGAAGGAGGGTAGAAAGCTGTCCGAGTAGGTGTGGGTAGCTTCTACTGCTCCGGTAGTCGTGGTAGCAGGGTCAGAGACTTTGCTTGTAGTCGAGAACGCATCTGTAGTCGAAACCGCACTTATACTCGAGACTGTGGCTGTAGTGTCGGAGTCGTCGCCAGGCTTGGGCTTTGTTGGGCGATCGATATGGTTGGTAGGTTTTGCTGGGAGCGATGTTGGTGGGGGAGCTGCCAGGACACTGGTGGTGCTGACAATCGCGCTGGCCGTTTCGTGATCATCATCATGCTCATCTGGCAGTGGGTGAAGACCCTGGGTCAGCTCGTTGATGCTTTCACCCCAGAGGTTGAGGCGCCAGTCAACAAACGTGCCGTTGAACTCGTTTTCATGGGTGTCTTTAACGATGACGGTCCATTTTCCGATTCCAGACTCGCCCCTAGAACATGGTCAGTGGCCACAATACATGCATCCAGGACTAAGACTTACCAGTGAGCAACAGACATAAAGGTCCAGTCGTCATATCCCGAAGCTGCAACATCAGGACGACGGGTTACTGCCAGGTGGCTGACAACACCACCGGGACTGATCAAATCGGCACTCAGGTCGCCCCTCCTACCGTGCTCGACATTCATCGTAACAGTGACATGTTCGAGTCTCTCCAGATTTGCCTCATTCAGCATCTCCTGCGTGACGTCGAAGCTGGCTGCAAGTCCTTGGTCGCCCTCAGGTATCTTGTGTTGGACGCTGAGCCACGGCGAGTGATACCACGCTTGCGCTTTGACTGGGACGAAAGACTTCGCGGCCTCGACGAAGCGGTAGGCATCGACCTTTCCATATCCATAAGTATGGCTGAATTTCTTTCCGATGGTGGTGTCCTGCCAGCTACCATCCTCAACATGGATCGGAATAGCTGTCTCAACACAGAGATATTGGATATCTCTCCAACTGAGGTCTGGTCTAACGCTGAGTGCAAGGGCAACTGTGCCTACCACCAATGGGCCAGCAGCTGACGTGCCGCCATGGCCCGTGTAGCATTTGTCGACGCCTACATCGGTCGTGTGAATGGCATCATTGTGGCCGGAGCTGTATGTCACGACAAGCTGTGCGGAGCAAGCTTCTGAATAGTATGGGTGATTTCCAGCTCTGTCGATGCCTCCAACAGTAATAGAGTAGATGCTGTTGGTATACCCATCAAAATTACAATTGTCTTCACTGGCTGCCCCATTGCCCGCTGCAAAGACAAAGACGGAGCCGAGACCGCCTCTCCCACTCTGGATACCATTGACCATGGCCCTCTGGATGAGGATTCCCGGAGCTTCCATGGTCGCCCCATCGTCTGGTGGGCCCCACGAGCACGAGTATATGTCATTTTCTTGGTAGTGATAATTGATGGCGGTCGCTTCGTCTTCATCACTGATGGGCTTAGATAGAATACGCAAGCCGGCGACTTTACTGTCATATGCCATGCCTACTCCGCAAACGTTGTTCTTGACGGCAGCGATCTCGCCAGCGCATCGTGTGCCATGTTTGTCGTCGAAAAGTCGAGGCTTAGGATCCGGGCCTTTGTCGTTGAAGTCGTAGGAGCCCTCAGCATAGTAGTTATCTTTCAAGTCGTTGCTGTCCATATCGAGGCCATCGTCTATGACCGCGGAGATAGTTCCATTACCCGTAATGCCATCGAGCCACACTCCGGTCACATTAAGGTCGTGTCCTAGTTGCACCGGGTTGAACAAGTGCCACTGCTCCTTAAAGATAGGGTCTGAAATATCCAACGCCTCGGCGATACTATCCAGCCGCTGTATAGCCTCTTGCTTTTCGGCATCGGTCCCGTCACCCGCCGTTTCCTGCCTGGGAACAAGGGGCCCAGGAGGTGGAATGCGTTTGACATGACGATGTCGAAGATATTGTTGCTCGGCCCAGAGTATACCTCCCAATTCTGCAGAGAGTTGTCTCCAGGAGTTGCGTTCATGCAAGCCTGTCTCCCCTCTCTTTCGCCTTTTCTTCCGTAATTTTAGTTCATTTAAAGAGGCTTCAAAGTCTGGACACGAGCCCTTCGGGCAAGAAAACGTGTGGTGGTCACTCAACTCCCCGATCTGTCCTTCATGCTTAACTCCAAAGAGTCGAGCCACCTCGCGGATATCGGCAGCAGGACTCAGATGAACGGCAAAGTAGTCATTCCTCTCGTAATCCCGCTGGCTAGCCACTGTCTGCGAGGCCAGAATAAGTAGCGAAAGCCATGATGGCAGCCGCATGTTAAGTCGGAGGCGAAAAGATCTATCGCCGCGAGTGGACAAGCATTCTTCAACCAGTTGAAGCTCAGCTATCGCACAGTCGAGGAGGACTCCACAGAAGTGTGTATTTCGTAATTCGTCGGTTGAGGTCGAGGTAGGCCGAGTAGCACTGGTCTTCAGGACAAGTGTTCTAGGAGGAATGATGCGTCGAGAGGTATCACAAAGGGGCCAAAGGAATGGTCAAGTGCCTGTGGAACGAAGGGATGTGTTCTGGTAGTCAACAGTTGGTTGTCCCCAGGAAGAAAGAAACCATGGAGATATTGCTGGGTAGTCGTTGCGTTCTCGACCGAATCTGTCCTTGCTACTCGTCCAGAATGCTTGTAAAGCATTGACAGCCGCGGCCGCAGTCACAGCCTCTCACAAGGACGGGTACAGGCACAACGGCGCCCAGGAGGACAACTGTTCCCAAAGGCGAGCGAGGCTGGCAATTGGATGGCTTTAGCGGACAAAGCAGTTAAAGGCTAAAACGGCCCAGTGTCGCTAGCCTCTCTTTGTATTGCTGCCCATTGGGCGGTGTTCCAGTTAAACATACGCCTAACGCGGTCTCTGTTCGGCGGCCCGCAGCTCCATGCGAGTGACGAATGATGCCCCGGACAGAGAGTTTCAATTTGGCCCTTGGGCCGGCTGCAAGATTTACTCGGTCCTGTTGCTCCTCTAACGTGGTCATCGACTCTACCAGCCACGCAGATTCATGGGTACCTCACTTACAGACAAGCGCTTTGCAGGACTCGTTTCTGCTGTGTTGGATTGCTTTCTGACTTCTTATTGTACATAATGTTAAAATCACATAGCTTTAACATCATTGTTCACCTCAATTTGGACCCATCGTTGTATTATCGCGTTCCAATCCCGCAGCCTCCAGCCGCAGAGCATTCACGCATTGCACCTAATCTTTCTTCTGCGGTCCCAACTGAGAGAGCCTGATCCGACATTCTACTTCAGTGATTCAATCTGCTTGTTCATGGCTTTCAACAGGGAATCGTGAAATATCCTGAAGCCGCTCCTTGAACCGGAACAGCCCTGCGTAAATCGCAACCTCAATGAATCCGCACGAATTTTACAATGACCCGGCGCTGGATGATGTGATCCTTCAAAATAACACACGGACAAGGAACAATGATGGAGGAGATCGTCGAAATAGCTTGGGATCGTCGAGGCGAAGTTACTCTGACGCGACGGCTCCCGTACAAACTCAACTTCCAGCCGCACCGGAAGTCCCTCGAGGACCGCCGATCTCATATCGAGGCGGAGGAGGGCGGGCAGAGCCCGGCATGCAGAGATCATTCTCGCAAAGGGCGAAGGGACGGCCATTCCATAGGGAAGCTTTCGCTGACGTGGATGAGGTTTACACCGGCGACACTCTCAATCCCAAGAAACACTCAGGAACAAATGCCAATCAGGAAGATGTCGTGCCAGGAATCCCCCGAAAGCCTGTTCCTACCGATGGTATCCGGTTGAGGACCACCGGCCTCAATGGGATCGGCCCTGTACCCATCCCTCGGAGAGAGGCGCAGTCAGCTCGAGAACCATCTGCAGAGCCAGCAAGACTGCATCAAAAGTCACGCCCGGCCTCAGAAGCGCCACGACACATTGACGAGCCACCATCGGTAGTGAGTAGATCTAGTGCACTTCGGGACGAGGTTCAGCGACGAGACTGGGCTCCCGATCGGTCTCCTCTTCAGAAATTGGAGGTTACCCTCAACGATATCAACAAGGAGGCTAAGCGCGCGAAGGTCCAAGAAGCAGAAATGCTTATCCGAGAGCGCAATGCGAACAAGGGGAACAACGACAGCAACTCTCCACGAGAGCCTTTGCCTACTCACAGGAGTGTTTCTGGCTCCAAACGCACTACTTCTCGTCGCGACCCTCCAACTGAGGCAACCTTGGAAGACGTAGGATTAGTGCGAAACCTCAGCACAACTCACCGACAACGGCTGCAGCACAGCACAACACTGGACAATCATCAGCCTGACATCAGAACTTTGTCCGGGGAAGGTCCTTCGGGCTTTGACTACACCGTGTCAAGCCCCATGCAGACAAGCGCCACGAACAAGCCTCGCCGATCAAGCACCAAGTATCGAGGCGATGACAGAGACGCAAATGAGTCACCGGAGCTCGCGGCACGCTCAGAATTTGCCAGTGGACCTTCAGAAACGATACAGTCGAGAAAACGAAAAGAGCACAAATCAGCAGGCGGACAATCATCGCGCTCGGGTGACATCGACAGACAGCCTGTTGCTGAGCACACACTAGACAGGCGTCTTCCCCGGCGAGAAAGCTTGATGGAGAGACAGAATGCGTCTCACAAAGCAACTTTGGAAAAATTGACAGGAGTATCTGCGCCCAATTCTCTTGCTAGAGAGGGATCGCGAAAACTTCAAAAGCCTCGGCCGGCCTCCATCGACCGAACAATGCCATCTGACGCATACCCGAGTCGGATACCAGTACCAACGACCAAAAAGTCTGAAAGCATTGATCCGACGTCGTGGATGACTATCTCGAACTCGCCTGTCAGTCAGCGCCATCCTCCACATACACCTCCTCCAGCGGTTCGAGGCCTTCAGGCTTCTCCACATCCTAGTAGCCCACGCTCGCCTCCTGAAAAGGTTGCCGATGCCATACGACAACGCCAGCGCAAATCCAGCGTTTCTTTCAAGGAGCCTATGAACCGACGTCCTGTGGATGAATGGAAAGAGGCCGGAACGGCAAGACTCACTGCAGAATACTTCTCTATGGAAGCCGCTGCTCCACTCGACAAAAGCAAGGCTTGGTGGGAACAACCTGCTACAGGGTCCGGGCGACGTCGGAGTCGATCAGCATCAGCGTCGAATCAGGCAGGCCAGGAGGGACCTATAGATGACAAGACTGCTGAGTTCAGGCCTAGACTTTACTTACGATGTGGCCCCTTACTTCGCTATACAGGCATGAAGAAGGTCAAGGTCTGGAATGGTAAAGATCGTGAAGTATGGCGAGGAAGCGTTTTGATTGTCACGCAAGACTCACACTCTTCTTACGACGAGCCGCCAACTTTACGTCTATTTTGCCAGCCGCGGGAATTGCTACCCCCTCCTCCTCATCACGTGGGAGAAAATGGTCTAAGCCCAGAGTATATTGATCCTGTGGCTGGCTTGATAAAGTTGTCCAGGACTGGCCGAGCATTGTACGTGCGTCCAATTGATCACCTTGAGGAGGGTAAGGATCTGTCTCAGCTTGAAAATGATGATGGTCTGTTTGAAAGCTCACCTAGCCCAACTGACCTTAATGGTTACCACAATACGCCAATTGAGACGAGGTCCTCAAATTCAGATGGCGAGCGGCTCGGCAGGTATTCCGAAGTCAAAGGAGCGAGGCTATATGCTGATCCTGACCGAGACGTGACATTCTGGCGTTTCAACATCGAAGTTGAACTCACGGAGCAACAGCAGCATGTCGCCTATCGGATCAATAGAGGCGCTTCTGTTGGCTTTTGGATTCCAGCCCAAGGACAGACAATGAACATCATGTTCCACAGCTGCAATGGATTCAGCTTGTCAGTGAACCCAAATAATTTCAGTGGACCTGATCCATTGTGGAGGGATGTCCTGAATACTCACGAGACGCGCCCTTTTCATGTCATGATTGGCGGTGGTGATCAAATCTATAATGATCGGGTCATGCTTGAGACCCAACACTTTGGCGCGTGGACGCGGATGCGAAACCCTGCACACAAGCACAACGCCCCATTCACGCATGAGATGAAAGAAGAACTCGAAACCTTCTATCTCAATCGATACGCTATGTGGTTTTCTCAAGGTCTCTTTGGTATGGCAGCCAGTCAGATTCCCATGGTGAACATTTGGGATGACCACGATATTATTGATGGTTTCGGTTCGTATCCCCACCATTTTATGGAAACTCCGGTGTTTTCAGGCATAGGAAACATTGCTTTCAAATACTACATGCTTTTCCAGCATCAGAGCGTCCCAGAAGAAACAACGGCACATGAGCCAAGCTGGGTCCTCGGCAGAGAGCCTGGGCCATACATCAAGCAACTCAGCAGAAGCGTTTTTATGCGAATGGGTAAGCATGTCGCATTTCTCGGCGTGGACTGCCGCACTGAACGCATGCGCAATGAAGTTCTCAGTGTTGACACTCTCGATATTATCCTCGAACGATGCAGAAAAGAGTTGATCGAGGGTGAGACGAAACATCTGCTCATTCTATTGGGGGTGCCAATTGCTTACCCACGCTTGGTATGGTTGGAAAACGTTCTTACAAGTCGTCTCATGGATCCGGTAAAGGCTTTGGGAAGAGCAGGGGTGTTGAAAGGCGGGTTTTTGAACAAATTTGATGGCGGCGTGGAGATACTGGATGATCTTGATGACCACTGGACTGCCAAAAATCACAAGCGCGAACGGAACGACTTCATCAAAGATCTACAAGATCTCGCAGCAGAAAAGTCTTGTCGTATCACCATTCTGAGTGGAGATGTTCACCTTGCAGCAGTCGGCCAATTCCATTCAAATCCGAAGCTCAAGATACCAAAAGACAGAGACCACCGATACATGCCGAACATCATATCTTCAGCCATTGTGAATACACCTCCTGGTGATATGCTGGCAGACATATTGAACAAACGTAACAAAACTCATCATCTGGATATGTATACTGACGAAAACATGATCCCCATGTTTACACATGATGTTGATTACAAGAAGCGGAACAACAGGCATCTTCTACCACGACGCAATTGGTGCTCCATTCAAGAATATATCCCTGGTTCCACCCCGCCGCCTTCACCACCCGAATCTCCAGCCATGTTGGAGGAGGGGGAAGATGAGGAACAAGGCACGCCCGACGCACGTCCTCGACGCTTCTCCTTCAGCAAAGAAGATGTCAACCCTAGAGCTTTATTCCGTCGACTGAGCTCTCGGCGAGCACCACCAACCTCGTATCGTGACGCTATGTATGAGCAGGAGCGCTCTGCTTCTCATGACGGTACTACCCAGCAACAGGACCGTTCCGTCTCCCAAAACTGGAATGCATCTGGTTCGAGGCAATCATCCGGTGACTTCCACGCTACGGCTCGACCACGTGCATCGTCCTTTGATCAAGCCTCTTCTGGCGCTCGAATCCGCCCAAATATGTTCCAACGTCGGCCAACGAATATATCAGAAAAGGCCGCCAGGAAGGGGAACATTCCTGCTGTTGACGCCGAAGGCAATGAGATCGATGTCAACGATCATATCAACTTGGAAGGAGGTCTGGATATTGTGCTCAACGTCGAAGTCGATCAAAAGCAACCCGCTGGAATCACAATCCCTTATCGACTACTTGTTCCCGCTCTTTGGTATGATGGCAGCTCAGACCGCGAAAAACTTGATGAGAATGCTGGTGTACAGAGAATACCTACTCTTCTCGATAGATTTGGTCTGGCTGGGCGACGACCCAGCAAGAGTTCACATGGTCCTGAAGGCAATTGGGGCCAGGTACAAAGTGATGACGAAAGCTTCACAGATGAAGAAGTCTATCCAAAGACGGCGACGCCACGACGACGATTCAGCCTGTTTGGCAGTCGCAAACAGCAAAAGACGGACGACTATCTTAGCGACGAAGAATCGGATCATGACGTACAATCAGGTACAGTTCCCGCAGGTCGACCAATCCAGTCGTGGCAGCAGTCAAGCAACAAACCGCAATTCTCCCAGCCTTATCAAGCCCCGACAAGCCATGATATTCTACACGATTCAGAAAGCCGGCCACCCCCGAGCCACCATCTAGAGCCCAGCAACCATCCCAGCACACAACGTTCTCTGACCATCGGATCCTCCTCGAACAATCGTCCAATGATGCAGGCGCCCAAGACTGTAAGCAGTACGCACTCCTCTCCAGCACCACCGTCCAGCTTCAACGCCGGTCAGCCTCCCATATCAAGTGGACCTGGAGACTTTCCGATGCGTCGCCTGAGCAAGCAAGAGCGTGTCCTCGGTATCTCGCCATCCGATCCCCAGCCGCACGCCCCACCTAACAAATTGAGAGGCAATGGTATCATCGGCAATGAGTCTTACCCTCTTGATCCGCCCAAAGGCTATGCAAGCAATCAATCTTACCAGGAATCAAAGCCTAGGAGGACTTTCAGCCTCAAGAAGGCCAGGGACTGGCTAGACGGTAGACAGAGAGATGACTTTGATTGACTGATCTCTACACGGTCAAAGCTTAGGTATCACGCTACCTTTATTGCTTATTTCTCACCGCACATTGTTTCACGAAATATGAGCAACGGCATTCACTTTTACTAAATCACCTGGATTGAGTCACTTCCGGGCCAGCTTTCTCTTTTTACCTTTAGCTGGGATCTTCCTGTTCTTGGGATCTGAGGGATTCGGATCGATGGTAGATGGGCTTTTTTGAGCTCCCTCACCACTTAGTCGCAAGCTTGATCGCTTGCAAGTTTGATCTCGAATGACCAATATTCTCTCCGTTTGTCTTTTTGGGGGAAATCAGGACGGTGCATTCAGGATACCCTTTGTTTGAAAATGGTAACATTACTAGTACACGAAAATAATCATGACCATTGTTCATTATCATATTGTTTCCAGCGGTTGATACTTCACATGAATAATTCCTTTGTTTCTCATGTGTAAGTCGTGTTCCTACGCAGGGATTCGGCCTACCGGGCTGGCAAGGTTGTAGATGAGCTGCCCGTTGGATTTAGTTGAATGTCCGAGTATACCAGATCTTCGAGCCCTCACGAATGAAGAATGCCCCAATCACGCTTACGGGCAGTGATGTTCAGGCAAACCAGATCGGCTGAGCGTGTAAGTACGGTATGTAGCGGCACAAACAAGACGCAACCAAACAACGACTCGTCCATGTGTCGATGCGTATGATCCTGTTCTACGGCGATTGTGGATCTCAAGCGGGTTCCTCGTTTGACTCCACCCTCAATTCTGAGATCGGCGACTCATTCCTCGCCCTTCTCGCTCAGGTGAAAATCTTCGAGTGTCATGGACTCTGGATCATCGATGGGCCACCGCGGGCCGCACGTAGTGTCCTCACCTAACATCACCGACCAAACCGTGCTGTAGCTCCCACGTCCGCAACAGTAATATCCTGTAGTCTCGCGCTAGCTAAGTGAGGTATACGCTCATTGCTCGGTGACATCCTGGCGGTTGTGAAAACAAGAGGCTTTTTCTATCTCGACTCCAAGTAAACTTCTCTACAGGTCAATCATACAAGCGTACGTAGTGTCTTATGGTCTCCAGCCCTTGGGTCCCTGCCACGTCCCCTTGACATGAGCCTCGTAATATATCCACGGGAAGAAGTCCTTCTTAAGGTGGTAAAACGCACGTCTCGGGGTCGCCTGGTCGATGCCCAGCAGATTGCCAAACGTCTCCTTGGGCTCTCCTCCGTACTTGAACTCGGCAAGCATGACTTTCCCGTACTCAGTCAACAGCGGACAAGACGTGTACCCGTCGTACGTCTCCTCGGGCTTCCTCCCCTCCATTGCTCCGACCAGGTTCTTCACCAGCACGGGGACCTGCGACGTGATGGCCGCGAGCGTCTTGGACGTGGGCAGGCTGGAAGCATCACCGCACGACCAGACGTTGGGGTATTTCTTCTGCTGCAGCGTGGCGTCGTCGACGTCGACGTAGCCAGCCTCGTTGGTCAGCCCGCTGTTCTTCACAAAGTCATGCGGTCCCATCTTCGGCACGGCGTGCAAGAGGTCGAATTTCCTCGAGACCTGCTCGCCCGTCTCGACGTGTGCAAAAGTGGCCTTGTCGCCGTCAATGGATTTTAGATCGTGCTTGAATAGTCCCTCCACCGAAAGCTCCTTGCGCATCTCGTCGAGCTTGGCATTGTACTTTGGCACGCCAAACATGACGGGCAGGCCGGTGGCAAACGTGGCTTGGATAGGTGAGTTCGCCGCGTTGGCGGGATCGTACAGTCCCGCTCTCTTCCAGAAGTCGACCGCAAGCCACAGGATCTTCTGCGGCGCTCCGGCGCACTTTATCACGCCCGCCGGCTGGGTGAAGATGGCATTGCCTTTCTTGAGGCGCTGGATGGTGTCAAATACCTTGTCGCACGTCTCGTAGCCATAGATCGTCGACACCGAAGACGATCGGTCTTCCAGAGCCTCCGGCAGGCCCTTGATGCTAGCGTAGTCGATCTTGATTCCCGGCGCAACGACCAGCTGTTCGTAGCTGAGCTTGTCGCCGTTGGCGAGGGTGATGAAGTTTTCCCCGGGCGAAAACCCCTTCACACTCTCATTGTAGAAATTTAGTTTGGGATCGAACAGCTCCTTCATCGGGCTGCGCAGATCCCGCTTGTCCTTTAGACCACCGCCGACGAGTGTCCACCCGGGTTGGAAGTGATGCCAGGCTGCGGGTTCGACGACGGCGATGTCGTGAGGAGCAAATTTGCCCGTGCGCAAGAGCTGGTGACTGACTGCAACACCGCCCGATCCACCTCCAATGACCACGACCTTGTGACTTCGTGAGGCCGAGTTTACCGGCGCGACACTCGCGAGGTTTCTTCTTTTAATCGTCGAAGAAACATCTTGCCGCTTGTTGGCCTTTGCGGTGCACCGCCCGACATTGGTGCGAGCCGCAGAGACTACTCGGCCGTTGAACATGTCGGTAGCGGAAAATATAGACCAAATGAATGGGACCCAGACGAGATGAGGGTTACTCGACCAAGCACAAGCAACAACAAAATCAAAAGGTCGCCAAAGAAAGTTGGATGCCAATTTTGCTTACAGATTGACTCGGGGACTGGAAAAAAAGTTTCTAATCATCAGATTTATCGTTTCGTCGGCGAATCTCGAGCGCAAGTCACCGAAGTGGATCCTCCGCCTCGTCCGTGGCCTGACTAGGGACCATCTATCCGTGTGAGCTGTGGGGCCTCAGCCTTGTCTAAACGCCTAAGTCAATGTCAGATCCCGAGGTCTCGACCCCGAGAGGGACTAAGGATCTCATATAGCCTTCAACCTTTACATCTCACGAGGAGTGCTTTTCCAAAACTCAGACCAGTCCTAAGGAATCCGTATGATAACCACCATGACTTCGTTAGCAACTCCTACAAGTAATATTCGCCATGCTTTCAACAGGTTACCATCACCTGCCATCAACCTCCGAGCCTCGATTCGCGTCAAACCATACACTCCACTCAGCCAAAGCCATTCTCGTGAAGAGGTTTTGACAAAGGTGACATACAGCACGGTAGCAGCGAGACCATCCGTCCGGACAGCGGACCTTCGTCAAGCGTGCTCACACCCAGGCGATCGCGGACATATATGCTCCCGTCATACCCAGTCGGGATCGATGGCAGCTATCATTCAGCCCAGATACATCAACCGCGTCAGTCGAGAAACGTACGCCACTGAAGCGACCCCAAGTACAAGCACTGCAATCGTTCAACCATCGATCCATCCAGTATTCCAGGACCAAACCGGCACATGGCAATACGTAGTAGCCGACCCGCGCACCAAGAAAGCTGTCATAATCGACGCGGTACTAGACTACGATCCGTCGACGCAGACGGCGAGCACGAGCTCCGCGGACGCCCTGCTCGCCCTGGTCAGGGACCAAGGGTACGAAATCGACATGATTCTCGAAACTCACGTACACGCCGACCACCCGACGGCGGCGGCGTATCTGCGTGCAAAGCTATCTCAGGAACCAGGCTCCTCGCCGAGCATCGGCATCGGCAAGCGCATCAACCATGTCCAAGAGCTCTTCGCGCAAAGGTACGGCGTGCCAGCCACGGAGTACGAAGGCGTGTTCGACAAACTCTTCGACGACGATGAGACATTCGACATTGGAAGCATGAGCGCACAGGCGATTCACCTTCCAGGACATACTCCTGACCACCTGGGCTATAAGATTGGAGATAATGTCTTCTGCGGCGACTCCCTTTTCCACGCCGACGTCGGTACTGCGCGCTGCGACTTCCCAGGCGGCAGCGCGCACGACCTCTTCAAGTCGACGCGCAAACTCCTCTCGATGGCCGACGAGGTCAAGATCTGGACGGGTCACGACTACCCTCCGGAAGGCCGCGCGATTCCGCAACCGTACATGACGGTGCGGGAGCACAGGGCGCTCAACAAGCACCTCAAGGACGACATCTCAGAGGACGACTTCGTGACTCTGCGAAGGGAACGTGACGCACAGCTCGGCGAGCCCAGACTTCTGCACCAGTCTCTCCAGGTGAATATCAGGGCGGGACGACTCCCTGGACCCACGCCATTCGGACAGCGGCTGCTTCATCTGCCTTTGAAACTCAAAGTCAAGGAGTGGTAAATCCGACACAGCCGTCATGGGTGACTCGTGCTTAGTACGGGACTTCTCAGGTCATGATTTTGTTTCCAACGACAGAAAAACCAGAGAGACCATATGTAAACTCAGGCCAATAGGTGCCCAGGGTCGAATATTCGCTAATGAGAGAATGGCTCCCATATTGCACTTTTTTCCACGGAGACTGTGAAAAAGGAGGTCCTCCTTCATCTGGCATGAAACTTTTGGATTGTACTTCACTCATTGTGGTTCAGCACCTGAGAATGCTCCGTATATCGCCCTCGGCTATGTCTGGGGCCAACCCAAAGGGGATAGCGACCAAAGTAAATGGCGGCAAAGAATCGAACGTTGCTAAGTCAGTCCTAGATGCAATTCTCAGGTAGCCAAAGTGCTACCACGCGTCTTTACGCGTCTTCACTTCACGCCTTTCTAACCGTGCTAGATATACTTAATCCGTTGATTTCCTGTCAACAATTCCACATGGGACATGGGAGACTTGCTGTGGGTCTGCTGGCGCAGCTGGTATAGACCGGATTCCTCTCTCCAGGTTCGGTGGTTTGGTGGGAAGGGGCCCCTAACCCGGATCGATGCATAGCGAGATAAGTTGACCTCAAGAGGAATCTTTCGGACCGGGAGGGGGCTAGCAGCCAAATTCTCACTTTAAGTGTTTGCTTTTTTTTTGTTTATTTGGCAGAAATAGACCGAGTACATGGGTCGTCTTCACCTCATAGCACTGAACTGCGCTGTTTCTCTCACTCATTCACTACTGGGCCCCAGGCAGGGTACCTGTGGACGACAAATATTGCATCAGTCAAGGTGATCACCGAGCCAGGCATGAGCAGATTCGACAGACGGACACGATTCATCTATCGCAATGCCGAAGTCACTCTGATCGCCGCCGCTGGAAGAGAGGCTGGACATGGACTGCCTGGAGTACCCAAGGCAGCACTCTACGACCTGCTCAAGCAACGGCAACTGTCGGAAACGTCCTGATTTATTCAACTGCCACTCATGCACAAGTCACTGTACAGAGATCTTTTTGGAACTCAAGAGGCTGGACGTTTCAGGAAGCTCTTTTATCAGGCCAGATACTCAATCTCCACCAGAATGCAGTCGGAGTCCAAGTCTCGATAGGCCAAACAGTACAGAGTATTCGCTGTTAGTTTCATTGATTCATTGATTCATTCATCCCATGGACGATTCCACTACCAACTGGTGTTAACCACGTGGACAAGAAGTGAGAGGACAGTGGCAAGTGGCCTAGAGGCCCTGCTCTGGAGTGTCAGGGCGTGCTGACTTCCTGACTACCAAGCAAGGTACCGTAGTGCTGTACTGTGTGTGCCTTTTATTCAACAACAACAACGACGGGAACAGGAACGACAATATTCAAGGCTTCACACGCTTTGACCCAGTACCCTCTCCTCCCTTCCGTCACAGTCGTCCCAACACACACCGTCACGAACTCTTCCCAGCCCTGTTCTCCGCCCGTCTGCACGCCCTCTTTCACCTCCGGTGTACAGTGGGTGTCATAGTACCACGCGGCGGCGGCAAAGCTGTATTTGTCGGCAGACACCAAATCCAGCACTTGATCCGGATCACCGCTTCCCGTGGTAGTACCGCCAAGCTCGTCACCGTCGGCCAACTCCTTGAAGCTCCTCGCAAACTCGGCGACGTAGTTCGGCATCATCATCACCCGCGTCCCCTGGCCAGGCCGACCCGGGGCGGGGAAGTGGTTGCGGTTGTATTTCCACTCACCGGATTCGAACGCCATCCACGACAGGAGGGCGGCTTGCTCGGGAGCCGTGGAGACATTGTGGCTCGCGAAACTGCCGATGATGATCTGCGCCAGCGACGCCGTCGTCACCGTGCATTCGGATGGGAAGGGTGCGTTGGCGCAAGTGTTGGACGATGGGGCGATGGCGAGGAGTTGAGATACCGGATCTGCGGGACCCGTGCGAGCAGTCAGGGGTGGACTGTGATGGGCGGCGTTGGTGGTGTTGGTAGTGGTGTTATCATGATCATGATCGTGGTAGTGGTGGTGATCGAAGCTGAGACCACGACCATGACCGTGGCCATGATCATCGTCACTGGGACTGGAACGAGCGGCCTGGAAAGTCAGGGCCAGAGCCAGAACCAGATTCAGATGCAGAATGATCCAAATCATGCGCAACATGGCGACGGTATATCTTTGTTGACTGATGGTGATATCAATCAATAGGGACTGTCCCACCCAACTGCCTGGCGTCGCTTGACCTCTTGTGTCGGATTCTGTTTGTTGGGACTTTGTACGTAAGGTACACGAGTGTACGTAGTGTTCAGGGGGGGACTTTCGAGGACGAACCTTTGGACGTCTGTGTGGTACACGCATACCCCTACTACCTAGGATGCCCTCTTCCAGACGCGGGGGATCATCAACGATGTAGGAGCCGAGACTATGTATTCCGGAAGGGCGAATGAATCTCTCTTTTTGCCCGACGTGTCTGGGTCGCAGGGGGGTTTGCCAGACTATATATAATCAGTTGTAGGTACAGGTGGTTGGGATTGACAGGTCTGGCACTGACATGTTCTCCCAGACCGTCGGTCGATCAAACAGACAATAAACCACCCCCCCCCCCACCACAGGGACAAAGCAGACGCCAAAAAGAAAACAAGGACGAAGGAGAAAGACGATGCAAACGCGCTGTAAGTACGAAAGCAGCAGGTTCGGGGAGAACAAGGGGAAACGTGACGGCTGTGTGTTGCCGACGGCGCCCTACTAAAGATATCCTTACCGTGGCATGGTATCCTTGCCTTGCCAAATGTATCCGACTCCAATGTAAAAAAGAACACAAGTATTCAAAAAGAACCAAGAGCATTCCATAAGAAAAGCACCATTTTTCCAATGCAGACAGACTCAACTATGTAGGGTATCCCATGTTCCAACGCAGACGAACAGTTCAACTATGTAGGGTATCCAAATATCACTCACTCACTCACTCACTCATTACGTCCCGGCACAAGAAGAACAAGAAACACTTCATTGTCCCTCTTGTACATACAGGTAAAGCTGTGCCAGCCTGAATCTTCTTCGTCGTAGATTTTGATCCCACCCCCTCTGCCCCGGCCCCCAATCCACACGAAACGAACGCCGCAAGAGAAACCTCATTTTCCATGTCCCGGCCCGACCTCGTCGACACACAATAGAAAAATCACTCTTCTTCACTTTCAGCATCTGCGTCCACGTCGAGGTGTTTGACATCGACACTGCTGGTCTCCTGCTCTCCTCCTCCTCCTCCTCCTCCTCCTCCTCCTCCTCCTCCTCCTTCTTCTTCTCCTTCTGCGTCTTCTTGTTCTTCTTCACCATCGTCGACTCTCGCTGATACACTCAACCCATGTTTGTCTTCTTCACGTTCGTGCTCGAGCTCGACGTCACTGTTCTCACTCTCTTGCTCTTCTGCACTTCTTCCTCTTCCGCCCAGTCGACGACGTGTGGCTCTCCCGCTTCTTCTCCACCCAGCTGCACTACCGACATTTTCTGCCGGCTCCAGGCCGACGAGCCAATATCGGTCCTTGGCCCTGCTTTGTGTGATGAGGCCTTCAGCCAGAGCCCACTGCTGCAGCCCTTTGTCAAGTTGCTCGTCTTTCGCACCAAGGCGATCTTTCTCATAATGCTTTCCCATGTGTTCCATGCGCCGATCCCATGCACTCGAGCCATTGGAGCCGCCGCCGCTGCCGACGCCGCCACCGTCGCCGCTTTCGCCTTCAACGAACTTCTTTGAACAGAAGCCACACTTGGTCGTACCGGGCGGCTTGCGGGCGTCGATCCAGCACCGAGTCCGAATCTGCTCAAGTTCCTTCTCGAACATTTCCTGCTCTTTCTTGCTCACCCTTACCATGTCCTTGTCCGTGAGTGACCAAGGTGCATGCATGCGACGACAGTGCTGTGTGAATAGATCTTTTCTGTTGAAGTCGTTGTGACCTTTTTGCTGGTTTCGGACAAGCTCTGGAGAGCACGAGCCCAAATCACAGCGGTAAAAGCCGAGCTGGAGATGTTGCGAAGAGACATGGCGTTTCCATTCGTTCTTGTTGGCGAACGTTGCAGGGCAGCCAAAATGATGAAAAGCACAAGGGAAGAACTTGGAGTCACGGCTCCTCCTCGGGGAGGAGATTTTCTTGGTCTTCGACCTAGATTTGCCAATTGTAGGCGGATTGGCGTTGATAGTCTTGTGAACGCGCGCATGACCGTCAAGGATCGCCCTAGGTCGCCGTCGCCGTGGCGAACGCAGCGAGTGACGCAGAGCTGCAGGGCCGTGACGGGACGCGCGAGATCCAGGAATGAACTCGGAGTCGTTATCGCTCTCGTGAGCTCCTGAATCTTGGTGGGTCATCTCATCATCTTCGTCAAATGTTGATGCGGGAGGGCTTGCGAGTTGCTCTGAGAATTCAAGCTCTTGCGGCAGTTTGATCTTGTGATGGGCCACGTCTCTGTCTTCGAGGAAGCTCTCTGCGCCTTCAGGATCCGGTGTGACCTGTAGGTCTCGCATACTCAAAGCCAGATAACCGCCAGGCGTAGGTACCGGAGGATTCACGTTAGCATGGTGTGATGTCCAGAGGTTTTGGCTTGTAATAGGCATGACAGGTGGCGAGTGTGTCGACACTGGGCTTTCAAAAGTCAGGGAGAGTTCTTGCGGGAACCGAAGTGCATCTGGACTAGAGGCAAAATCTCCTGCTGAGGACCCAGTGCTAGACGGTGTGTTTCCAGACTGGGAGGGAGACAAATGTCGAGTCTGGCGGTATTCGTCACTGATTCCTGGCAGAAGGTCGGAAAAGTCGTGATGGTAGAGGTGGCTCTCAGAAGCGCTTCCATGATTTTTGTGGAAGCCATGAGCGACGGGGTCATAGGCAGTAAATAAACGACGTGTATCAACCTGCGCGTGGGCATGAAAGCCGAAACTAGGATAGGGGTATTCGTGTTGGAGAGAACGCAGCTGGGGGTCGATGCAGGAGTTGTCGTCCGAGTCATCCCACAACGGTGGTGCTGAATCGATTCCGTCGCGGCCGTAGAGATACTCAGGGACGCTACTCCCCAGGAAGTATTGATCGTGCATGTGAGGATGCATTGTGTAGGCACTTGAGGAACCTTCGAGGAATCTTGGGACGAGCAATTGGATTAGCAGAGAGCATTTGAGGTTGCAACTAGGTTGTCAGCAGCACTCAGGAGTGTGAAAACATGAGGCCTGCTCGTGGGGCATGGAGGCATGAGCATTTGGATATATGAACCAAGGCCAGTGGATGGGTGGGTCCATACTGGCAAGCATCAATCAACAATGTAAAACAAAGCAGCTTTTCGCGCGGGTTGCAGAAAGGGGCCAGAATACTAGCACAAAGGACTGCAGATTTGGGTGTGTTAGAATATCAGTATCTCTCAACAATGTGCTGGTATCTCCCGTCCAGGAAGGGATGGGCAATCCAATCACCAGAGATTCCTCGTCGAAAGAGCCGCACTAGTCTGGAAAAAGACCAACGAGGGGCCTGCGACAAAAAGCACAGTGGATCGTTAGGCTGCTGGCTGGACAAGGAAGGCCGGGATGTGTCGCCTGAGGTGTTGGAGCCACCATGCCAGTACTATAGGTGACTGGGGCATTGATGCTGGCACTTAGCGACCTGGTGGTGGTAACCCTGCCTTGTGATTCGCCAGCTCAGACCGGTTTATGCGAAAGCCTCGTTAGCCCCGAGCGAGGGCTGCATATTCGACCTTAGGAGGTTGCCCTTTTTTGTGCATCGCCCACCGTCCAGTGAGGCTGGCGATGCCCTCAAGCCCAAAGAGCCCTTTCCACTGCCACCACATGATCCGCAGGCTTTCGGAACCTTTGTCGGCGTCGAATATGCTCTGAAGCGCCCAATCCGCGGATCACCCCCGCATGGGCGCGCTGGGAGAACGCCGCAGCTGCCCTGTCTGAGAAAATGGCGGTTATCAACCTGCGTCCTCCAATGCCATACCCGAGCTTGATCGACCTGGAAAGCTGAAAGACTATGGAGAGAATCCACTTCAGGTATTCGCTTTTGGGTCTCGGACAGCCGTTCACGAGTCTAGTCGCCGAAAGAGGCCTTTCTCCCACGAAAAGGCATGCGCAAGCGAAAAGTGGATTATCAAGGACTCACGTTCGGATGAGTCGAGACTTGTGTCAAGTGTAGTTGGGAGACGGCGGGTATCTGTGAATCCTAGTCTAGTCTGTCCAGGGCATGATCATCTGTCGACGGTATAGCCACCTGGAAGTTTGGTGGCATTCGGTTGCACCGTGGAGAACCGGGGAAGGAGGGGTCCGGTCGTGAGATGGACCAGGGTGTGCACAAAGTGTGTCAAGGTCAACCTGGCTCACTAAGCATAGCCCCCAGTGGATGGACAGCCACCGTCCGACAGAGCTGCAGGGGGAACTGCCATAGATGCTAATAATATTTGAAATCTCGTATTGCATGACGAAGGCTGGCCCAGGCTAAGGCTGTTGTTCCTCTGGTGCCACACGACCATATAACGTGGAGAGTGTACTCCGTAGTAGGTGCTGATCTCTAAGCTTGTCAAGATGACCCGTTGACGCCGAGTTGCCGCGCCGGAAGTGTTGGAGCTTGTCTGCGTTGCAGAGCTTTAGTTAGTCCCTCCTGACTCGAGGCCAGGCGAAGAAGGCAACAGGCATACTCCGGAGCAGTGGTACCGGCAAAGAGTGACAAGGATATGCCTGGTTCGTGGCGGCATTGTAGCGAACCAGAGGCACTCACTCGCCGCAACAGGGCTTCTCAGTTGGCTGGCGAGTGCTCTCGGTGCAATCTTTGTTCCAGACAACGATCCCTGGTAAAGTTGGGTCATCTTCCTCGCCAGAATGCGTGTCCTGGAAGCTACTAGGACGGATTTGGTGCTCTGTACAGATCGTTGCGACAACGCACACTCCGACAATCCGCTGGCTCCTGGCCATGATGTTATCACATGTGCCATGCCTCAATATTGTCGTAAGTATGGTCGCATGGTAAGCCCGCGCTAGATGCTGCCTCCCTGGGTGCCCGGGATGTGTCAATTTCGCGCCCATGTCAATTCCATGTGGTTGGGAGTTCTCAGATCTCGATAGGGCAAGTGTTGGAAGCGGGACCGTCACCGCAGCTGGAGGGAGAGGCACGGAATGTCCCTTTGACAGTTGCAAAGAGAAGAGGCCGTAGTTTCGAGGCCTGTCCATGACACCTTAGTTGCTCAGAAGAAGTTAGGAGACGCCACTATCACCGAGCTTGAAGGCGTTAGCGACGCCTATGGAGCCCCAAGATGCTCGGACGGGCCTTGCCAGTGTGCCAGGCGCCGAACCGGGGCCACGGGATCGTCCAGCTGGAGTCGGTGGAGATGGTGTGAGCGCTGGGTGCCAGTGTGTCCGGGATTTGGGCTTTTTGTCGATACGAGCGCGCCATGGACTTGACTATTGCCGGAATGGTGATCAATATATCCCTTTCCGTGCAATTGTTGGTCATATGTGTCGATCGGCACCGTGTCTCTGTATTTGCAGTCAGAGTTCGCTGGACCGGAGACCGGAGGGGTCTATCTGAGCCCTTGAGAGAGACGAGGTTGGAATGCAGAGTCAATCTCGACGTCGCAACCGTGCTTTCTCAACCACAGTCCCGATCTCTTGGACAGGATAGGGAAGTCTGACTCTCCTCCAGTAGCACGCAGGCGAGGCAATACCGCGTCCGCGAGCTATTGACGTGCTGGCTCCGAACTTTGGCGAGCGATCGGCCAAGGGGCAACTGGGGGAATACGAGGCGAGTGTCCAGCATCCTCGAATCACCGCATTCAGCCCGCCAGTCTGCCGACAACCTCCTCGATTCATCGCCAGAGTCTGGCTATCTCCTGTCCCCTGTCTCCTGTCCCCTGTCTCCTGCACCCTGCACCCTGCACCCTGCACCCTGCACCCTGTACCCTGTACCAGACATCGTTAGTGTGCTTCCAGCCGCCTGTCGCCGCTGGCAACTTTTGCTCAGCTGCGCTGAGCTGGCGCTACAGCACCTTCGTCATCCCTGTTCGCGACTGTTTCTGTCTGTGACTCTCAAGCGAGCCGACGCAGTCATCGAGCCCCGACTTTCCGTGGTTATGCTCTTCTCGGCAAACGGACTGGACTGCTTCAACACGAGAATTGACGAGTTTGGTCTAGAGCTTCGACTACAGAGGGCCGGGGGGAGATGCCTGTCTTCCTGATTTGCCAAATCCCTGCTCACGGCGAGACGCCTGCACATCCGTTGCTCTGCAAAACCAGTTGCGGACGCCACTGAAGCCAGAATCCCAAACCCATCTTGAGGAGCTCCCATGCCATTGGCACTGACCAGCGCGACCGTCTTCCTCTAGCCTAGATCTCGATCAATTCCACGTGGCATGCTGAGTCTCTCGGTCTCCCGTTGCCAGATATACATAGACTAACCTGCTAATGGGATCGGCAATCCAAGTCTGGAGGCTTCTCTACACCCTGGATATGTACGTAAAACTTAACCCTTCTGGTGTGAGGCAGGTCTCGATTCTGTCCTAAGCTCTTTACCTGCTCGCTCCTGAATCGCCAGTAGCTCCACAGCTCGCGTCCTTTCCGACTTGAGGGGGGACAGCTCTGCATGCGAGATGCGAAAGCACCCTGGCTTCGAAGCTCATATGCCCAACGGAACCATTGACACCTAGAGGTCCATCGATCTTGAACGTTTCTAGTAGTAGCTTTCTCTCAAAGTCTTCCTGACCCTTTGATTTCCCAAAGCAGTCAATCTTGATAATTAGTGCTCCTGATGGATGGTGGCCTGTGGAGCCTCAGCTGCACTTGCATGGCCCATTAGAATTCGCGTACACGCACCCTCATGCCTTCGCTATCATACCACTCATAGTCGTCGCGTACGTGAGGAGAAAGTCGTCTCTCAATGAGTGTGAGCTCGTCTCTTGGTCTCGCCGATCCTTCATCGTTACCGAGACGTCTCGACCTGAATTTGCGGCGTCCTCCTCTCACGGACGAAACTCGCTGGCGGGGTCCACCTGTACCAGGTAGTTCTAAGGAGCTAAGTGAAGAAGCAGCTGTTGGCGACCCTCCACCATCTCGTCGTTCCGGGCGACGCTGAGATTGATGTGTCTCGTCCAGCCTGAGACTGTCCTCTGATTCTCTATCAGGGTCGTCAATCTCTCCATCAAGGCCAGACTGGTGCGGTCCTTGCGGTTGAGACCTTCCGTGTTGAGGAGAGTAAAGCCGTGCATTGTCCCGATATCGTGAACGATGGACATGACGATGTTCCTCGGTCAAGAAGTCATTGTAACGTCCATCGTCGCCTCTGTAAGGATTTTCAAGACGATCCCTTTCTCTAATAGACGTTCTCGTGCGTGTATCCTGCCGGTGGCGGTCGACACCACTGTACGTCTCCACTTCTTGCCGCCTCCTTCTGGGGCGATCATCATCCTCGTCGAGATCACGCAGGATGAGCTGTCCTACTGGGGACGGCCGCATTCGTCGGGTATGTCGTGAAGTTTCCGCGTGCCTTGACCTCGAGCGTGGACGACGTCTACTCCTGTAGCACTCTTCCGAGGAAGAAGATAAATAAGACTCAGAAGAAGGATTGATAGACTGATCACGCCGATGACCCGTAGCGTGAAGGCGTCCCACAGATTGAGCCCTTCCACGTGAATGATGTCGTAGTCTTGGTACTTGGCGGGATCTTGATCTTGGTGTTCGACGTCCATGCGACCGAGGAGGCTGATTAGGTGATAGGCTGGACCTGGAACTATCTTCCGTGTCAGTTGCGGTTTCTCGACACTTTCGACAAATAGTTTTGGCCGGAAGTTGTCCTGGAGGAATAGGATTCTCGTAGTGATATCTGGTAGATCTAAACCTTCCGCAAACCTCACATTTATACCGCAATTCAGTTGTCCTGGATTGGGGAGCAGCTGGTGTGTAGGACTGACGTAACTCTGGCCCTTGCACGGGCATCAGAGGTATTCCAGGACCGTTCAAGGCTCCGGGCACTCCGTTTCCATGCCCGGCCTGGGGTGGAGGAAATGTCGCTGGCGGCATGCCAACAAACACTGGCTGTTGAAGGGAAGGGAGCGGAAATGTTGGTGGCATTTGCGGAGGCAAGAACGGCATGGGAGGAACAAACGGCGGAGGGAATTGTGCATTTTGCTGAGCTGCTGCCATGCTATGTTGAGCTTGCAGCTGCGGATGCTCGTTGTCTTGTTGTTGGACTGGCATCAAATACATGTTTACAGGCTGAGGCTGGCTTTGTGATGTTGGATGCATGGTTGAAGGGTCTGGCGCAGCAGCAGGCTTTGGGTTTTCGCTGCCTGGAGGATTGTCTTCAGGCGCAGGCGATTCGAGAGGCCGTGGCCAGAGGTGAATCTGATGAGTTTGCCTGACAAACAGTGAGCGCGCTCTTCGAGGAAACAAAACCCTAGCCAGGGATTGACGAGTAGATGGCAATTTTTCCTTGCTTCGAACGAAGTATGGACGGCCATCGGGGCCTCGTTCAATCCACATCGAGCTAGAAGGCATACTGGTGCTGGTGAAGTGCTGTCATCGTGTTGGCAGAGCTCGGGGAATTAAGGTAGGTGAAGCGTCGGAGAGAAGGAGGAACACTGACCTGTTCTCTGCAGCACCGTCATCTCGGAAACCCTGGTAAGCATCATATGAGGGATAGTATGTTCGCCCATTGGCAGTGATAGGTGCGTAGCTTGGGTAAGGATATGGATATGGTGCCTGCCACATGGTGTCGGTGCGATGTTCCTGAGATATGGGCAGCTGCGCGTGGTTAATTGAAGTAAGTCCACGAAGTTCACCAGAACCACTCCAGCACTTCTAAGTTGACCGGACCTTCGTCAGCATCGGCAGCATGGTTCGCTCATCTTGAGACCAATGCTATGAAGCAGACAAAGTTCATGAAGACGAAAGGAAGGCGGCGGTCGGGATTTGTGACAACTCTCTTCGTACTTATCGAGGAAATGCAGTCGAATGACATTCGGAGCCCTTTCACACCACCGAGTCTCTCTTCACCTTACCATTTCTCACAGAGACTGACGTATATTCAAACAGAAACATGAATATGCGACAGCCGCACCCCCGAAACCTGATAGCGATTCGCGAGCACGGAATTACTCCAGACGATCACAGCGCCTGCTTAGCAACCAGGGACGTCAAAACACAGGTCCAAACAGCCTCAAGATCATCTTCCTACTTCATGAGCTTCAGCGAGGTGGACACGACAAGCCTTCTTGCAGGTGCTTCACGTCGTCGAGACAGGCCAGGTGTTGTGGACGCCGGAGATGTTGAGAAATTCACCACATGACGACGTGTTCTATGACCCAACTGTAGCTTGTTATGGTGGCATGGTATGGCAATGAAGAGATATCAGCTTCCACAACACCCCAAGCAGACACATGAACATGGGATCCTTGATGAAGTGTTGTCTGCATGGAGACGACGAGGCTGATATGCCTCTTGGCTGCTGACATAACTACACGGTCCAATAACTGATTCATAGGCAGACCATGGGAACGAGAAAAGCATTGTCGTGCGAGGCTGTTCTGCACAGGTGGCAGTGTAACAGTCAGAGGGGCCTCCGTGCTACCTCTCCAGGTACCTGAGATATAAATATAGTACAAATGTGAATACCTGAGGCACCAGCCAGCGTTGTCGTCATGTTCAATTCGGTTCGACCTCGGAAGTTGCAAGATCTACGAATAGCCTGAACTCAACTGGCAACTAGGTATGTACTTTCAGAAAAAGTTGGAGCGAGCAACGTGTCAAGTGGCTTGGTATGAACAGGCTGCACACAACTCCATCTGCACACGGATTGACGCTCTTGACGAGAACGAGATCAATGTGTAGTTGGTGAGAATCCCAACAGTGCTCCTGGCGAGCTGACGACGGACTCCTGCTCCAACTCCCTCGCCCACAGCTATTTACCTTGACAGTCCAGTGGCTGACATTCCTTCACCCAACATGCCTCCCTTCAATCCGACCGTCACCGAGTTATATCGCAAAGATGTCGCATCGGGTGGACGACTGCTTTCTGCGGCAGAGCGTGAAAAGCTCCTGCAACCGTACCTACCACCTGTTCCTGCGCCGTCTTCAAGGATGGACAGCATTACTTCCACCACCGCACCTCGCCATGCGTCCAGAGGCCACAAGCGGCGCATACGACCCTTCTTGAAAACCAAAATCCATACCCTCCTGTTCTTCCTCATCCAACTCTTCTTTGGCATGTATATCCGCCTGCGCCAGATCTACCATGCCACGCTCGACCGAGGCCTCGCCATACGACATTATCACCACCGCACCCCCGAGTACATCCAGCGAGATGTCAAGAACCTCGACCGTCTCCCTCGACACCTCAGCGTGATATTAAAGTACAAGAGTGAAGAAGACGGAGGACTCGAAGCGCTCGTGGACGAGGTGGCAGAGTTGAGCGCCTGGTCAGCGTCTGCTGGAATACCGCTGTTGAGCATCTACGAAAAATCAGGGATCCTAAAGACGTACATGGCCAGCGTGCAAGAGGTTGTCAGCCAGAAGCTTACGTCTTACTACGGTCCTGCGCCTGCAGCGCCTAGTCTCAGAGTATTCGCACCCAATCTCCCCTCGACGAGCCCTTCGCCGATGCCCTCACCACGCATCCCTGCCCACTCGCACGCGAGTTCAGAGCGGCGCCAACATCTGGACCTCCTTCTCCTCTCAGCCACAGACGGAAGGGACACACTCGTCGATCTCACACGGACACTGGCTGAAATGGCACAGTCGCATAAGATCCGCCCGAAGGACATTACTTCCAACTTGATCAATACAGAGATCAGTGCGACGACAGCGATCACCGACTCAGGACACCCAAAATCAAGTAAAGATGCCGATGCTGGGGAGCCTGATCTAGTTGTAGTGTTTGGCCCTTATGTCAAACTTGAAGGCTACCCGCCCTGGCAGATCCGATTGAGCGAGATCTTCTGTGTCGGTGACTCAGGTGGAGATGTGTCGGGGAGAACCAGCACCAGGGTCGAATATCAAGCCTTCTTGAGAGGGCTATGGAAGTATGCCGGTGCTGAGATGAGATTCGGTAGATGAGTTGACTGCGCAAGAGCCGCCGTTGTGTCCTAGGCATAGAAACCCAGGCATACCACTCCACGCGTGGCGATACACAAAATGTACAATTCCAAACTACTGAAATCGAGCTTGAGAGCCACGCGCTGAGGTATTGTATATAGAGCATGCTAATCTTCTGCAAGCGAAGGTCCAGGCCTCGCCCCTCCTGCTTCTGACAAAGTTGCCGCAACCCGAAGCGCATTCTCGTTGAACTGAGATTGTTCCGCATGGAATGAGTGCTCATCTGGATGCAACACCTACTGCAATTTGCTTCGTTGTTTGGCACGGCGAATTAGATCCCCGCAGAGAGAGGTACGACCGTTGAATTTCTCGTGATATGAACTTGAGGCAATACTAGGACTTATTTCCAAGTCTCATCACCCTTTCGGATTTGATGTTGCGAGAGGAGCGACGCAGCAGGTCTTCAGGGGATTAGCATGAGGTATTCGTGCAGTACCCGCTATGGAAGGACCCCTCGACTTCGAGCGCCGACTTTGGGATGACCATGGTGTGCGTTGCAGCTGCATGGCCAGAGAGGTAATAATGGGACACTACTTTTCTACATCAGAATTTGTCAATACTATTAACGTAGTGCTTGAGGGTTGGACAACTTACGCTGGAGCTTGTAGTTACAATTAGTACAGGTGCCTTTCAGGGTTGGCGTGTGCTTCTCAGGACCAGCGGAGAACGAAGTCATCCTTCAAACCCGAAAACCAAGTTCTCTGCGCGCGCAGATCATATTTGTTTGGTTTGGGCGATACAGAAAGACTGCTATTAGGGGTTTCTTTCATGGACTAGTAATATCAACATCAATAGTTCAACGCCTGCTAAGTCTCAGTCATCATAATCATCATCGTCGTAAGGGTTGTAAATCTCCCACAGTTCATCGTCGTGATCGGTATTAATCAGCGCATGGAGAACTCGCTCGTACGTCCACATTGTGACAGCTGACGCGGGAGCGGCCTAATCGTCAAGTCAAGTCAGTACTGGGGCCACGTATAAAAGATGCGGGGATCTGTACCTTGAGCAGGCTGACTGTCAACCCACGGTACCAGCCACGGTATCCCTCTCGTCGCCATATCATTGCCAGGCCACGAATGACGCCGCGGTACTCGGGGATATTGGTGTGTATGTACCTCGTCCGCGTCGGACCTTGTACCTGGAGCCTCTTTCTGACCAGATCAAGGGGGAACACAGCAGTCTTCGCGAACACGCTGGCGAATACGCCGGCCGTGGCGTCTCCAGATCCGAAAGGCAGTGTCTTTCCGCCCATGTACTGGTGCAGGGTCTCATAGCTCATGAAGAACAGACCCATGTACGGCACAATTTGACCGACGGCGGCGCTAACACCTCTGAAAAATCCCATGGGTCCTTCATGGCGGTTGATGTCGAGCACGGCGCCAAAGAGGCCTTTGTAAATCCGGTCTGATCCCTGTGCGGCGAACCTAGTCCGGAGTAGATCGAGAGGGTATGTCACTGTAGTCGCAGCTGCACCCGCCCCTGCACCGCTGAGAAAGGATTCGACCGAGGGAGGTGGACGTGTCGGTAGATAACTCTGGGCTTGCGTGATTGACCGGTACGCGACGAACTGGATGCCGCCATAGCACACGTACATCAATTCGGCGGGGATATTGCCTTTCCACAGCGCTGGGATGCCCTCCTGACGAGCAATCGCTCGTAGAGTCGAGAAGACGCCTTTGTAGATGGGGCCCTTGATGCCGTCACACGACAAGGGATCCGACAACGAGTGTGGCTGGAGCTGGAGTCTGATCTTGACAACGTCAAGAGGTGCAATGCAGAACCGAGACACGAGTCCTGCTACACCGCCAGCTACTATGACTTGCTGCCTCGTGCCCTAGCACCGAGATAAGAATGAGCTCAACATTAAAACTGCCTCGGGGTCGGCGACTTACCTCATCTTTGAGCCGCTCAATCGCCGCCGACATCCGCTGGAACCGTGGATGACGGCTGCGGCACAGCGGTAGCAGGTCGCCCCGGCAGTCGGCCTTGATATTGGAAGCCTCTTCGGCGTGGGAGATGTTATCGCTGTTGTCTCAGGAATTTCTGTTGGATCGACAACCACCGTGTTGAGATTCGGCAATGATGTCAAGGTCGGCACGTGACTGCGCGTGTTGTTCGTTTCTCGCTGTGAGAACAAGAACGGGAAGGAGAAGGAGAGCCAGGAACAGGCTTCACCGTAACAGTCCACACCAAGGAGCGCTTTGCTGAATACCTACCTACCATCAGTCCATGTGATGTTGCATCGAAGCGTATGCCCTTCCGATGCTATCAGGGGGCTTTGTGATACTGGGTAGCTAGAGCGCGATTCTCGTGAAATAGTCAAGTTAGAAGGTCCCAACTGCAGTAGTTAGTCGGCTTACTTAGTGCTAAGCACTGACCCCAAAAACCACTTAACGCCTCCAATTCGCGTCTTGGAAGCGCCCGAGACCATCCACCTCACAAAGTCCACAACCGCAGTCTTTCCTCTCCATTGTTCCTTTCTCAAGGCACCGGCAATTCGCACAGTTCAACGCAATAATGATCCCGGTCGACACCGTGCGGCAATGTTCAGAAATCCTCGAGAAAATGCAACTCTAGATGCATCGAAAGCGGTTCTCCCGTCGACTGGCCGCCCTCCGACTCCGCCACACAACGCTGGCAGCAAGCAAGTAACCTCCTCTCCATACTTTGCCTCGCCATCGTCCGCTGCAACTAAGGCTCGCCCAATGTCCAAGACCCCGATCCTCGGTCGCCAATCAGCGTCAAGAATACCCAGCTCGAAGAAGAGTAGCTTTCGCCAGAATCAGAGTATTCTTCAATTCTTCGGGAAGACAGACAATAAGAATGAGGTAGACGCAAAATCGAACGTACCTCTATTTTTCAAAGATTCAAATCAGAGCTTTGAAGAGCACAGGGTCTCCGACCGGACTGAAAACACCTTCCATGAGGCTGACTTTACAAGATTCAATGAGGACGAAGGCCCGGTCAAGAGACGGCGTACTACCGACGAAGATGGCGACTTAATCGTTCGTACGCCCTCTCCTGAGCGCAAAGGTCCGGTGCCTGAGCTTGGTACAAGAAGACAGTCTTACACTGACCCTAAGCCTGTGAAAGAAAGGAAGCAAGTGGGTGGGTTCCTGGATGACTCCAGTGATGAGGAAGATGAGGGCTGGGTGGGTGCTGTTGACGACAGTCTTGAACGAAACCCAGCTCCGAGTGAGGTAGAAGAATTCGAGTCGGATAGCAAGGACGACATTGACCCCGGCACAGGAATCGCTGCCATTGACGTCGCCATGAAGTTACCAGATCTAGAGAATGAGGAAGCTCCAGACCATGATCGGCATGAGCGTACGAGCGGCGTAGGCGTTGTTCCGGAACTATCCCATGAAGAGACCAGCATGTTCAACGCCGGAGATTTTGGTGAAGATGATTTTGAAGAGGACGAATTTTATGAGGATGGAGAGGAATTCCTCGAACGAAGATGGATGGAGGAGCAACGAGAAATGGGTCTGACTTTTGATGAGGATTCAAAGTCTGAAAGCGGAGCGGACAGTGTGCGAACGCCTCGAAGTATCATAGAAGGTGATTTTCCGATTGAAGCCGAACAAACTGACAACGTTTCTCTCTGCCCCATCTGCAATGGCAGCCTGCAAGGTTTGTCCGAATCCCAAGCATCCTCCCACGTCAATGCTTGCCTCGATGGCACAGCCGATCCTCTGCCTAAGGAGAACACCTCGGTCCCTGAGATACCAAGGTTAGCAAACTCTAGCCCGGCTCCAGAAGTAGCAGGCACAAAACGCTTCCAGCGTGCTGCAGTTGCCCGTCCGGCACAATCAAATCCCTTCTCCATTGGAGCTGATGTCAAGGATGGCTCTGCCTTTACTCGTCTGATGTCCGGACACGCTGAAGACGCTGCGTGGGCAGAGGCAGCTGCGCACGAATCACGATCTCGGGGAAAGCCGGCGTATCAACGGACGTGTCCCTTTTACAAGATAATGCCAGGATTCTATATTTGCGTTGATGCATTTCGCTATGGCAAGGTGGAAGGTCAGAACGCCTATTTCCTCAGCCACTTCCACAGTGACCATTACATTGGTCTTACATCGTCATGGTGTCATGGACCTATTTATGCCAGCAAGGTCACTTGCAATTTGATGTTGCAACAATTGAAGGTTGATCCAAAGTGGGTCGTTCCTCTCGAATTCGAGAAGAAGGTCGAGGTTCCCAATACCAACGGAGTATCTGTGACCATGATTCCAGCTAACCATTGCCCCGGGTCATCTCTGTATCTGTTCGAGAAGGTCACCGGAAAGAACAGAGATGGCACGCCAAAGACAACGCGTATCTTGCATTGTGGCGACTTCCGCGCCTGTCCAGCGCATGTCAATCACCCTCTTTTGCAACCTGACGTGATGTGCAGTATCACGGGACAGGCTAAGCAGCAAGTGATCGACACTTGCTACCTCGATACCACATATTTAACGCCAAAGTACTCTTTTCCTAGCCAGTCTGATGTTATCGACGCATGTTCCCAGATGTGCATCAGCTTGTCGAAAGAAATAGTGGATTTAAACGACGATTGGGAACGCACGAAGGCAGACCGGGCTGGTAGCACAATGAAAAAATTCCTCGAGCAGGGCGAGGATGCTTTGCCGAAGCAGGAAGGAGACGAATCCAATACAAAGCCGAAGAGGCGAGGGCGCCTGCTCGTTGTGATTGGAACTTATTCCATCGGCAAAGAGCGCATATGTCTGGGTATTGCGAAAGCCATGGGGTCTAAGATATACGCACCTCCTGCAAAGATGCGCATATGCAAGTGTCTGGAGGACGACGAGCTGAACGCCCGACTAACGTCGAACCCGCTCGAGGCGCAGGTGCACATGCAGACGTTGATGGAGATCCGCGCAGAGACGCTGCACGAGTACATGACAAGCTACAAAGGGCACTTTGCCCGTGTTGTGGGTTTCAGACCAACAGGCTGGTCATATCGACCGCCTACGTCTCGATTTACTGAGAACCCAGCTGTCAATACAGTCTTGACCTCAGATGGCTGGAAGAGCAGATTTTCTATGCGCGACTTGGCTCCTCAGAGGGGAAGCACGAGAGAGTCCAACTGTTTCGGAGTGCCATATTCGGAGCACAGCTCGTTCAGAGAGTTGACCATGTTCTGTTGCGCTCTGAGAATCAATCGTGTCATTCCAACCGTCAATGTGGGCAGTGCAAGGAGCAGAGAGAAGATGAAAGGTTGGATCGAGAAGTGGGAAGCGGAGAAGCGAAAGAATGGCCTTTTCAAGGTAGAAGTCGGCGCAGATGGGTGGGGAAGTGGTGACGGGAAGTTGAGATACGGAGTATGAGTGAGAGTCTGGATGTACAATTGTGTATCATTCTGAATATCTTTGTCTTTGCCTTTACATGTTGCGACAATGGCAAATAGCATCGTAGCAGAGCTGCTCCTCCACGTTCCAGCACATGGCCAAAAACCCATCAGATCGTCCCAGTCCTGGAGGAACCATACACTGCGCGCATTTCAAGTATGAGCGACAGAAGATAGGTCATATCTACCTGGCGATTCTGATGGTAGATAAAAGCATTGCCGTGTAGAGGAATAGTCTCCTTTGCCTCTTCCTAAGAGCGCTCCGTGCGAGCGGTGTCATTAAGTCGTTGTGCAGACATCGTCAAAGCAACCTGCGCACGAGATCGACAAAGTGCGCTTTGCCCAACAGAACACGCATTCATCGCAACTTCCGCCTCCCCCAGGGGAGTTACGTCGCTCTGGTCACCTCTCAACTCATCGTGGTGATCGATGACACGGCAGCACGCCCAGGCGGGCTTTGCGCTTAGGGTATTGCACTTCAAACCGCCGTAGTTCGTTTGTTGTCGTTGTCGTTTTTTCCCCTTCTTCATGCGGCCTTGCCTTTTTGCGCCATAGCTTCCCTGCGACAAGCGTCCTCGAGGAGACCCCTGTCGACCTTGTCCGGTGGTAGGTGTACGTATCTCACGACCGAGCCTCGGATGAAGATGTTCTTTACCGAGCTGAGGTGGGGGTACTTGAGTTCATCGAGGACCGTGACGTCGTCAAGTTTGATGTTCAGGTACTGGTCGACGGACTTGAGAGTGCCGCGAATCGAGATGTCGTTCTTCAACTCCACAGTCACGGTCTGCTGGGTGAGCGTCTTGAAGAAGCTGTGAGGCAGGGTTAGTGGGCGAATGCGCGGAACATGAGAAAGGCTCGCAAATGTACCTGAAGAAAAGCATTTTGAGGGGTTCCGGAAGGTGGAGCTGTAGAGAGAGGAAGAAAAAGCCACCGGATGCGCAGATTGGAATCAAGGAGCGACAGACACGCAGATTTGAAGAAGCGAGGGCTTGCTGTGGTCGACCTGTAACGAACGCACTCTTCTCGTAGAGTCAACAAGGTCTGCCCGATGGATACTCCAGTACCTACTATTCATCCAAAGGACATTTCGGGAGTTTCTACGTCGCTGCTTGGAGGAGACAAGACCATACCACGGATACTTTCAAAGCAGCGTCAGATTGACCGCCCTCATATTAAGAACGAAGTAGACGGTCATGACATAATCAGTCATGTGATCGTTCATCAGTCGAGGCGCATCGTCCTCCTTCTAAGAATGGGTTAGCGTGCGTCGCCGCTACTGGGCCAGATCTGGCAAATGCTGATTGGCGTCCAAGCTCGGCAATGATGTCGATGTTGACCTGATTTTCCAACCTCGACATCAAGCGAGGCGACGCATGTGGCTTTTCTCCAGCCCGCAATTAATATTGTACGGACAATCGTTTCATCATCTGCGGCGAGATCAACAGGTTCCCACCCTGGTTGACATGGTCCGGATTTTCCGTCCACTCTGGTGAGTAGCGGAAGCAAAGATGCGACGAGGATTGCCTTTAGAAAAAGCGTCTATCTACGGCGCATGTGCACCGTGGCCGCCGCCCGAAAGATCGCCTCCCCAGTATCTCTACACTCGTAGCTGTACCTCTTTCTCTTCGCAAAGTCTTTCTTTCTACCTGACGTGACAGTTCCCGGTCTTGCGAAGAGTCTCCATTTACCATATGCCTGCCAAAGTAAGCAAGAGACTCGACGTTGCGCAAACGAGACTGGTCTCATGTATCTATGACATCAACCACAGTCCACAATAACAGTCCCGCAAACAAACAGCAACTCCTCAGATTCCAGGCGCTCTCTCCACTTGCCCATGTCGCAAACCCAGCTCAGGACTCGCGCTCATGCGACGGTAGATTATGAACACCAAGCCGAGAAACTGTCCCTCGACTCGGGATACAACGCCCACGACGATGAGGCGCATGGTGTCGCCGTGCAAGCCAGCTTCATCACGCCACTGGATCCCGTGATCGAGACCAACGACGGTAACAGACTCCCCTCTGTTCCAGTGCAGGAAGCGCACAAGATCAACATCCTCAAGGCCAGGGCTGAAGGTCGCACTCATCGCCCCCAAGCCCCGCGCCCAAGGGGTCTGAGCCGGTTCGATGTTCGTAACGTTGAGGAAAACGATGTTAACAGGGACGAGCTATTGCGAGACGACCGGGCGAGTGAGACGAGTCGCCTAGATGAAGCCTTACCGCCGTCCCATACACATCCACTATTTCCTCCGTTGCCTCTTTATGGGCCTCCTACGTTCCTCCGGAATCTCCAGTGCGTCACCTTTCGAATCACATCCTTTTTCTTGTCGACGGCGTTCCTGCTCGTCGTAGTGCTAGGGGCAGTATTTACAACGCTACCGCACCTGCTCAACAAAACATGGCTGCGGCTGACCTTTCGAGACCGACATCGTGAACGTCCCTTTGCTGAAGAAGAAAAGAGAAGAGCAGGTTTACGCCGAGAACAAGACAAAGAGTGGGCTGCCAGAAAGCGCAGGCGTGTATCGGATAGCAGTCCAAGAGACAACCCTTTGGATCAAGGAAAAGGGAGATATGCTCCCCTTGAAGGAGGACCTGACAAGCTTGTCTGCGACGTCGGATATTATGCTCGGCGAGTCGGCCTCGACGCCGAAGACTTTAGAGTGCAGACGGAAGATGGATTCATTCTTACTCTCTGGCACCTTTACGATCCCAACGAATATAGGCCTTCACCGGATACTCACAGACGATCTAAATCCCCGAAGATCTTTCCTGAGCAAAAGAGCTCCCACCAACACGTCCTAACGCAGTTCAACGACGGAGAAAGGAGGTACCCTGTCCTGCTCATTCATGGGCTCTTGCAAAGTGCTGGGGCATATTGCGCCAACGATGATGACAGTTTGGCGTTTTTGCTGTGCAAATCTGGTTATGATGTTTGGCTGGGTAACAATCGATGCGGCTTTGAGCCTGAGCACAGCCTGCTCCCATACAAAGATCCACGGATGTGGGCGTGGAATATCCGTCAAATGGGAGTCATGGACTTACCTGCGCTCATCTCGAGGGTGCTCGAAGAAACCGGGTTTGAGAAGCTAGGACTTGTGTGTCACAGCCAGGGGACTACGGAGACGTTTGTCGCCTTAGCCAAAGAACAGCGCCCTGACATTGGCGACAAAATCAGTGTATTTTGTGCGCTGGCTCCGGCAGTCTATGCTGGACCTCTCATTGACAAAATGTACCTCAAGTTCATGAGGGTCATTTCGCCTAGGATGTTCCGCATGTTCTTTGGCATCCACAGTTTCATCCCACTCATGATGACGATGCACCAAGTCTTGCCAGGCCGGATCTACGGGTTCATGGGATATTTGGTCTTTTCATTTCTTTTCAACTGGTCTGATACCCGATGGGATCGTGGTCTTCGCGACCGCTTCTTCCAGTTTTCGCCTGTGTACGTCAGCGCAGAAAGCATGCGTTGGTGGCTCGGGCGGGAATGTTTCACGAAACAAAGGTGCATTCTAGCCACGCGAGAACTGGGACAACAAGAAGACGTCGAGGATCAAAGTGAAGAGGAAAGGCGCGAAGATGCCATGTCGAACGCAGCGGATCGCGGTCGGACAGCCTGGTATGACAAGCATGTCCCGCCATTCGCTCTATGGGTCGCCGGCAGCGACGATCTCGTTGATGGACGGCGCCTGCTTAGACGTTTTGAGAGAGGACGTGAACCTCATGTCGACGTGGTCCACAGCAAGGTTATTGAAGAGTATGAGCATCTTGATGTTCTCTGGGCGATGGATGCCGCTGAGCAAGTCGGGAAGGAGGTTCGTGAAGTCTTGTGGAAGACAATGCCGGAAGATGCAAGAGGTACGTGCAGGAAAATTTTGGGCGTGAATGAGACATCTGTCGTCTGCGTTGGTCAAGCCAGCGAGCGACAAGAGAAGGCGACTTTTTGCGATAGTCAGGTGGTGGAGGGACCAGCTTGACACTTATGGCAACCTCTGGCTGTACTTGCTCGTCGGAGAATAGATCGCGGCACCCTTGCTACCATGTGCCTCGCTTTCTTTCTCTTATTTTGTTGTCCTTGGTTCTTGGGTGTCGCAGAAGCAACAACACCTCTGTCAGTAAAGAGTATCGGACTTCGGCATGGGAGTGTTAGGCTTCATTGGGAAAGAACATGCGACCGGGGAGAGATAATCCTGGTTCACCAACAGTATAACAAGCGCTCAGCGGCCCAGCATATCCGAGATCTACCATCGGTGGTGTCCCGGTGGTTTGCGGAAGTACAGTTCTGCAGTGTGCAGGGCGTGTATTCGGCAAATTCGGCGACAAGGACCTGGTGGCAGATCAATCTGCACAGTAACAGTAGATCAATTGACGCACCAAAGAGGGTACCTCTATGCGATTTTCATGCTTGAGGGTTGATTCATTGATAAGGACAAATTAGAGGGGCTAAATGATATCTCGCCGCGAAGTCAGATAACTCGATTCGAGTCATGCATTTGTACGAGGCTCTGTACCTGGTGTTAAGGGCTGGTGGTCCCTTGACGATGCTGTCTCTCATGACAGCGATGCGACCATTGCTCTGGTACTCGTAGTTCCGGTGCTTGGGCATTTTTGGTTCTTGAGGCGCATGCATGAGAGCATGGGAGTGTTTAATTCCTGGTCGACCTCGTGGAGGGAGGAGATGCACTTTCGGCTGTAAGGAGTAACTGGATAGGCCCTGACTCCAGGCCTATAGGCTCAAAGACCAAGCGGTGATAAGCGTTCCCTGGCGCCGGCCAAGTGGGTTAGCGGGCTTTTGTGGGCTGGGTACGTATCTACGGGCGTCTTGTTAGTGGCTGACCACCCGCACTTATCGCCTAGACTCGTCCTTGTGGCACCCAGAAACTCGTGTCCTGGGGGAGCCTTTAACTAGTTGGCTCAGTGGCTGAATGCCTAAAGGCGCCTAGACCAGTGGATGGACTGCAGTGTCGATGGATGGATCCTCCCGCAACTCCCGTGATTCTCTTATCTCTGCCTCTCGCTTCCTCCTCAGCCACTCACCACTCGACGTTCCTCGTTTCTTCAACAATTGCCCTCTCATCATCGCCTTCTCATCCTCACGCGTCTCTGATAAACTGAGCGTCAAGTTTCCTCATTGAGCTCTAGTCTATCTTGAGCACTGGGGGCAAATCTCATCTCATGGGCTTGGATTCTCGCATGGCCTGCTACTCCTCGCGCCACTCACGGTGACGGCGCTGCGATGGAGGTTCAAAGCTCCCTTGCTAACTCCATAACTAACTAGGTTTACCATCCTCTCGCCTACTGAAATACATACTTTCAATATATAAACTGCTTGGACCAGGTTGACGGACAAGTACTCGACATCGTTCTGCTATTGTTTCCTGTCTACATATTCCACACCCCGGCCCCAGTGTCTCTGCGGCTTCAATTCGTCTCCTGCGTGTACTCGGCCTGCTGCGCATACCGCCTCGATCTATCCTCTTGAGCAGTTCCTTCGCGAAGCATCCACCTCGGCAGATTCTCAAACGACATCACAGGCACGGCATTTACAGAATTCCACTGCGAACCGAGCCCTTGTATCTGTACTCGGTGTTGTTTCAACCAACCTTCAGTCCATGCATACACATAGCAATTTACAAACAGCAATATCTGTACCATCACATCACAAATCACTTCCGTCGCCGCCATCATGAGCGCAGATCGCAATCCCAGCACCGCATCTGGCATGCACCGCAAATCCGTCGCCGAAGAACCAGTGACTTCTGTTCTTGCCCCAGGAGAAGTACCCATCTTCGAAAGGGAACTCAATGCCGATGAAGAAGTCCTTGCTGCTCTAGGTTACAAGTGAGATCCACCCCCCTCCCAGACCCTGTCCCTTGTATACCAAGATGGTATTTCCGGAGCAAATGTATTGACCTTTACCAACCAATCGACAGACCCGAATTCAAGCGTGAATTCTCCCTCTGGACAACTTTCTGTGTATCGTTTGCCGTGCTTGGATTACTCCCGTCTTTCGCATCGACATTGTACTATGGGATGGGTTACGCAGGAACGCCTGGTATGGTTTGGGGATGGTTGATCGCAATGGCATTCATCCAATGTATCGCCATGGGCATGGGTAAGTACCTCTCTCCTAACCCACTGTGCAGTTCTTGTTTTGCTCTTGTTTCTTGTCGGACTTCTCGTACTTCTCGTACTCGGACGCTCGCTCACTTTTTGGGTTTGTAGCTGAACTATGTTCCTCCATGCCAACATCTGGAGGATTGTACTACGCTGCAGCAGTCCTTGCACCACCAGGCTACGGCCCCCTCGCATCCTGGATCACAGGCTGGTCGAACTGGCTCGCTCAAGTAACTGGCGCACCGTCAGTCGACTACGCCCTTGCATCCATGATCCTGGCTGCCGGATCCATCAACAACCCGGACTTTGTGCCGCAAAACTATCAAGTGTTCCTGCTCACGACGCTCATCATGATCATCCACGCCATGATCTCGTCTATGCCGACGCGATGGATCGCCACATTCAACTCGTACGGAAGCACGTTCAACATCATCGCCCTCGTCATTGTGGTCATCACCATCCCCGCGGCGACCACAAGATCGGACCAGGGTCTCCCGCGCTTCACCAAGAGCAGCACGGTCTGGGGCAACTTCTACGAGGGCACCGACTTCCCCAACGGCGTGGCAGTCCTCATGTCGTTTATCGCCGTCATCTGGACCATGTCCGGCTACGATGCCCCATTCCACCTGGCGGAAGAATGCAGCAACGCCAACATCGCCAGCCCGCGGGCCATTGTCCTGACGTCCGGCGTTGGTGGGTTAATGGGCTGGTTCCTCCAGCTCGTCGTCGCGTACACGGTGATCGACATCGACGCCGTACTGGGCTCGGACCTTGGGCAGCCGTGGGCGTCGTACCTGATCGAGGTGCTCCCGAAAAAGACGGCCATGGCTCTGCTCTCGATGACCATCGTCTGCGGGTTCTCCATGGGTCAGGGGTGCATGGTCGCGGCGTCGCGCGTCACCTTCGCCTATGCGCGCGATGGCTGCTTCCCTGGCTCGCGATGGTGGAAGCAGGTCAACCCGCACACGAAGACACCCGTCAACGCCGTCTGGTTCAACACTACGATCGGGATCCTACTGACCCTGCTCCTGTTCGGCGGCGAGGCGTCGATCGGTGCCATCTTCAGCGTCGGCGCCATCGGCGCCTTTGTCGCCTTCACCATCCCCATCACCATCCGCACGTTCTTCGTCGGCAACCGCTTCCGCCGCGGACCGTGGCACCTGGGCAAGTTCTCGTTCCCGATCGGCGTCCTGTCGACCTGCTTCACCGCCCTCATGATCCCGATCCTGTGCCTGCCGAGCTTGACGGGTTCCGACCTCGACGCCTCCGGAATGAACTGGACCTGTCTCGTGTGGGGCGGGCCCATGCTGTTCGTGCTGGTCTGGTGGGTCGTCGATGCGCACAAGTGGTTCAAGGGACCCAAAGTCAACATCGCACATCAAATGCTCGGTCGGGAAGGGAACCTCCTCGAAGGGAAAGAGGAGCCCGGTCCCGGCTCGGAGTCTGATCAGGCCGTCAAGGGTGACGACAAGGCTTTGGATGTGTAAGGTACGGTGAAGCACCTATTTACTGTAGGTACGTAGGTACCTGGCTACCTGTAGGCATGTGCGGTACGAGTTCCGAGTATGAGACGTAAGCAAGCAGGTTATACGGAGACTAGCTATCCTCCATATGTGTGTGTGTATGTGAATTGTTTGTTTGTATAACTTGTGCTTTTGCCGGTGCGTGCGGACATGGCTTATTTATGACTTGGTTTATTTTGTTTGTTGTACTGCGTAAATACGTACGTTACACTTGTTGTTACACTTTGGAGCTCTGATGCCTTGTTTCTTTCGTTTCACATTGATATAAATATAAGATAGCATGATGCTGACGACGCCTTGTGGTTTTTGTTTCCCGGTAATGCTTTAACTGTTCTATTAGGTTTCGATTGGCTCCGAGCGGAAGGGATGAAGCGTCCCACGATAGAGGAGGATCGGGCTATAATAAGTCTCGAAGAATCTCGGAACCATAATTATCGCATACGGAGTAAGTACATTCTACCTCATGATCCTGATCCTGATGGGGAACCCTACAACGCCAGTCGCTGATGCACAAACTCCCCTTTCGTTTCCATTCCCCTTTTTCGCTTGGTGTCTTCCTGTTTTGATTATCGTAGAACCGGTTCAGTTAGGTCACCGTGGCTTCCTTTTCCTGTTCACGGGACACACCCCATCCCGTCCCACCACAACCAAGTAAGTAGTCACAAGATCGAGTGTTCGATCACTCGACCATCGACATCGAAGTTCGAATTTTGATCAGTTCGCCAAGACACCGGCCAGTTGACACGACAGGTCAAGCAGGGCAAGATGCTCGTCCACGCCGTCGACCAACCTCTTGTCGAACTCCGAGAAGGTCTGCGCGAGCTTGTACTTCTTCTTGGAGTCGATCAGGTCGTCGAACACGAGTTTCCCGTACAGACTCGACAGGACCTCGTTCGCCGCGTACCCGGACGCGGCGATGTCGGTGATCTCGGCCGCGATGGCGTCGTAGTTCCGCGTGTTCCCCTTCTGCAGAACCTTGACCAGTCTCTCCGTCAAGTCGGGCGGGAACGTCCCTGCGATTTCGTCAATGTCGGAAACCCGGATACTCTTCGATTTGTCAGGTTCGGCGCCAGCGGCGGTAGAGTCGTCGTCGACACCGCCCATTTCCTCGTCCGAGTCGTCCGGGATGGTCTGTGATTTCTTGGTCGACGCCTGCTGCCCGTTCGACGAAGCTTGTTGCGTGGCTCCGACGAGTCGGGCCGCGCTCTGGAGAAGGTTGATGGCCCGTCTGAGATCGCCGTCTGATACTTTCAGGGCTCGCTCGATCACGCCGTCTTCATACTTGACGTTCTCCGTCGCGAGGATCTGTTGGACACGCGATGACGCCTGGTCGCCTTCTAACGCTTTGAATCGGAATTTGGAGCACCGAGAAGCTATGGGATCGATGATTCGGCTAAAAAGGGTAAGAATTGTGTCAGCTGGCTGCAGCAACAGCGCAAATGTGTATTAAAATAGGGGGGAAAAAAGGGAAAAGAAACTAGGTGTTCTGGGACGAAAGAGCACGAAGAAAGAAAGCAAACTTACGACACGTAGTTGCAGCAAAGGCAAAATCGGGTGATTTTGCTGTGGATTTCCATTACTCGTCTCAAAGCGCCCTGTTCGACACGTTAGTTGCCAGGTCCAACGGGAAGCGACATTGTGTGGTGTCATAAGATAGAACAAGAGTGATGGGTCGGTGGACAATTACCCACCTGAGCATCTTGCGTCAACGAATCAGCCTCGTCAAGGATAATCACCTTGAACGGTGGACACGGGTACCGATCTCTATACTCCTTCGAGGCAGGGGCGCTGACGAGATGCAGGGCTGCGAACTGTTTGACTCGTTCTCTGATCACGGACAAGCCTCGCTCGTCACTGGCGTTCAACTCCAGAACTCGCGAGTGGAACAGCTCCGGTCCAAACAGTTCTCGACAAAGCGCCAGGATGGTCGAAGTCTTGCCTGTCCCCGGAGGTCCGTAGAGCAGAAGGTGCGGTAGATTTGAAGCGTGGACCATGCGGTTTAATGTCTGGACGACGTGATCTTGTGACCGGACGTCTTCCAGCGATTTTGGTCGATACTTTTCCACCCACGGCGCCATTCGAGGAGCGGTGGCGCCGCCGCCATCGTTGGGTTTTGATTTCGAACTTGACCCCGATGCCGCTGCTTGTGCTGCTCGGGCTTTGTTGTCGAAGAAGTTTGCCATCCTGAGAAACCGACTCGATGGTGAATTGACTCAGCGGTGCTGGCTGTCTCGATGGATCCGACTTTATCTGTATACGCACACCCTGTTGACGGCCGAGATGGATCGTTTTTGGTCGGCTCAGGAAACGCCCAAGACGCGCTCAACTCTGAAGTCGCGTTAAATGGGCTTGGCGCGCAGCGGACTCTTTGACCTCCACGTGCCGGCACAAGGCTACGAGCGCAAGGCTGCCATTTCTCAGGAGCCTTGTAAAGAGTAAAGAGCAGGCATCTGTTTCTTCTCATCATACTCAGGACGATTACAGAGCGCGGGATGATGCATGCCTTATTCAAAATGTATATTGTAACTACTCCCTCCTACAGCTCGTCCTTTGAAGCTGCAGGGGTCTCGACCTCCACTTCCATCATCCGCTTCTTGGTGTTTCGAGGTTGCTCCGACTGTGCTCCACGTTCCTCTTCCGTGAGATCCTCCAGACTTCGCCCTTCCTCCGTCAAACGTCCTATCTTCTCCACCGTACTCTCCTCGGCTGCTTGAGAAGGCTCAGCCTGTGCTGGGTGTCGATGCCATCCCGCGCCTTTCGCTGCTAGACTAATACTCCTGAAGCGAACTCCCGAGCCGTGCGTTGGCATTCCTCTCGCGTTCACTCCAGGCATGGATATCGACATGGTTGGTGTCGGCATAGGCGAAGATACCACCTCGGATTTTCCAAGTCCAATTGCCCCGAGGCTTGTTAGAGTAAACCACCACATGGCGCGGAGCGGCCACCAGACAAAGAGTATCAACGGCCCGTATAGAAGCCGTCTGAAGGTGAGCCAGACGATGGTCACGGCCAGGATGTAGAACGAGCTCTTCAAGAACCACGTGTCCGACTTGTTACTGCGCACCAGTTGGCTCACAAACCCCCTCGAGGCCTTCAGTAGATCCGTTGTACCACTGTAGCTCTCGCTCAGAGTCTTCAACGCTTCTTGACTCTCGTCGAGAGTCTGTTGGGCAAACTGCCCTCGCGATACTTCTGCTTCCATTTGTGCGTGCACTCGTCGCAATGCCATCGTCACATCTTCGGAAGCCCGCTCAGCCAACTCATCCTGCGTCAACTTCTCGTGTGCCGGCCGACTTCGCGCATGACTGCCGTCACTTTTCCGGCCGGTAAATAATTGCTCCCGCTCTTTCCTCTTCTCACTGTCGGCCGTTCGTTTCGCCACCAGCTGCGCCCTCCGGAAATTGGCACGGGCGCTTTTCAGATCTTCCGTCAGTCGAGCCAGCAAGTCCGCGTTCCGCTCTCGCTCGCCTTCCCAGTCCCCTCCGAGTGCACCGCGTCGCTGTACGGGCATCGAGTCATCGTCTAGCTCTTGTCTTAATATCTCCAGTGTGTCTTCTTGCTCTTTCAAGCTGTCATGGATCTCGTTTGCAAGTTCGACTCGACGTTCATCTGGGTTGGAGTCTGGACATGATGCAGCAGAAAAGGTTCGGAGTTGTTGTATGAGATTCTGAGTCTCTTTGTACGAGTCTGCGAGCGCCTGCAGACGCTGATGAAGCGACCGCGACATGTTCGTAATGTTCGGTGGTGGTGTATTCAGAATAGGTTGGTGCCGGTGACCATCCGTCGTCGTAGTTCGTGGCTCGTTCTGGAAATGCAAACATGGCAAACCTCGGAATTTCTTTGGCTCTGGGATTTTCCGCCAACTCTCGTTGAGCACCAGCACAACTCCAGTCGCGTATGAGCGCAAACTATTCAATACCTTCAAACCTATTGAGCATCTACGAGCGATCAAAAACTTCCTTCGAGAAAAAGACAACAGACACAGTTCTGCATTTGTGCACCTCGCACCCAGCAGTTCTCTCGTACGTTTGGCACGGCATCTTCCAACACTAAACCCACAGACGAAAGAATCCCAACAAAGCACATAATAATAACTCGAACCACGATGATAACGACGTATATAACCAGTCTGAAGACGGCGTTTAATCCTTTCCAAGCCAACTCCAAGGTTCCGCGATTATTTTTAAACTTGCTACCCGCCGAAGCTCACAAATCCATCAAGATCTCCGCAAAACAATTTCCTCGAACCTCAACCGCACCTGCCACCCTGGAGCTTGGCCTGAAAGATGGCAAGACGCTGAACTACAGCTGGGGCACGGATGCGATCAAGTCCACGGCAACCACAGAACAGAAAGTCAAGAGAACCAGTCTGCAAGATATCGTGGAGGAAGTGAATAGACATGCTAGGGTCCTTGACCGCAAAGCAGAGTTATCAGGATAAACTGAACGCCAGGAAGGATGTGCGACGAGCATCAATGACGCTGCGCGCGTATACACCCAAATTCTCCTGAAGATTCCACCGTCCAACGTGCGTTGAATGCCGTCAATGGATCAGCTACACACGAAGAAGAGCCTGGCTGTAATGATTCATGGCTTGTATATCATTCAGGAGTTCTCGCGAAGTTCTGTGCACGAGCTACGCAGCTTGGTGGCGGCCTTAACTTTGGGCAGATTTAGGGATTCCTCGGGTCTCTTGTCTCAATATGTGTTTATACGGGTGATTCTGCAAGGCGGACGGGGATCAAGAGCACGGCGTGGGACCAAAACAAATTCCAGCGCAGTTTCATTAGATTGTTTATACAATTTTGTGAGAAGCCTGCTAATTCGTATCACCTGTTATACAAGATGACGCTAGATTGAGCGACGCAGAGAGGACTCAATAAGTCCACTGCTCAGATATGCTTATCATTCTATGCCTGAGCATAGTGGGCCGGCTCTTCGGGCTACCTATGCAGTAGATTCTGATGTTGGCTCGGTTTCGGGCGGGCATATATCAACCTTCAGCTGCATTGTCTGGCGCTTCCACACCGTCTGCCGTGAGTGATAGTAGTTGCACATGAATGCTGAATGCGCTGTTGCAAATGTTCAGACCGCAACAGCCATGGCACCCTGCCCGAAACCTTCAAACCCAGCATTTTCTGCGGCTATTTCTGCCTTCTGCTTTTTCGTCCGTTCCTGGCTTGGGCTTCGATCTTCCGTGCCCCGATCGTGATTCTGCTCCAGAGCTCTTTTTTTCTCTTTGTTCTTCGCTTGATTCTCCTTTGCCTGTTGCTTGTTGAGCCGCTTCATGTCTGCCTTGGTCATTCTCGGGAGGTCAAGTTGCAAGACATGATCGACATTTTTTGCGCTTTCCACAAGCTCTGAGTCCGTGATCTCCAAGATGGCCAACGCTTCGCTGTAGCTCTTCGACATCTGAATGCGCTGGTATTTGGGATTCTTTCCGGGCATAAGTTGGGACAATAGAAACTTCGTGTTCCTGTATCTGTTTTCGACGCTGATCGCGAGCTTCATGTATTCTTTAACCACTTCCTCCCAATGGGCAAGGCCACCCTGCTCCTCAGATCGAAAAACTGATGAGTTCGCTTCGGCAGCTGTTGCAATCATTGCCCCATCCACGCCATATTCCTTTGCAAGAGCGAGCCCTTGATCACGGGATGTAACATCTCCGTTCATCAAGCAAGCAACACCATGGCTTCTGCAGATATCGCCAATCATCCGCAGTTGCTCGCGAATAGCACGTTCTCTCGGCCTCATGGGTGTCGTCCGGCAATGTATAGTCAGGCCAGCTATCCCAGTCTTGCAGAGTTTGTTGACCAGAGTCGATGTCAATTCTGGCGTTTCGAGCAGTCTGATCTTTACACTGATGCCAATTTCGTGCGGGATCCCCACCTTCGTCACCAGCGAAGTCAAGATTTCGCATAACTTGTCCGGTGTTCTGAGTAGAGCAGCCCCCATGCCACCAGATGTAGAAAAGGGTTTCGGACAGCCTGCATTCACATCAACGCCACGCACATATGGTGCGATCAACGTCGCCGCCTGTACTGCATAGTCAGGGTTGGCCGTGCCGATCTGATAGATCAGTCTATCCGACTCCCTCTTGGGGTCAATGCGGAAAATGACAGAATCCTTCTCGAGGCCATCTGGATTCTGATTATTTGAGTTCCGACTCCATTCTATACACCCCGTACGAGGATTTGTGCGCTCAGTTGTGCCAATCATGGACCGGTCAACTGTTTCTGGTCCCCAGACGAGGTCTGCGCCGTACTTCAGAGCTAACAAGCGGGAGGGCAATTCTCCTGACCGTACCATCGGCGCAAGTACAACCTTGCCTCTGTAATCAACGCCATTCTTCGGGATAGGAACATGAGGGACGGGAGATGGAGGATTTTCGGCGGGTGAGAGGGTCGCCATTCTGACGGAGGCGTGGCAGAAGGCGCGAGTGGACGTTACGAAGGATAGAGTGCGTCGTAACAGAGACTGTGGCCGAGCAGCATGGCCGACGGTCATATGAAAGTTGAAGTAGGATTCTCAGTGGTGGTGGTGGTGATGGCCCATCTCGCACCGATTTGACTTGGACTGCGGCGATGAAATTTGTGGTCACGTGCTTGGCGTCCTCCATGAGGTAAGCAGGTCTTTCCTCTCCTCCGTCGAAATCTCGGGAACAGCTGAGGTGCATTATCCCATTGCATTCAGAAGCCTCGGTGCGCCAGATCCGTGTCAAAGCAACTACAGTGATAGTAGTAACAGGCTATTTAGAGTGCTAAGAAAGCCGTCGTGGACGATCCGCCATCCGTACTCTCTCTCCCATGCACATGTTTCGATCTTCCATCACGAGATTTAAGACTGGCCCTCCCTTCAGCCGTAACCAGAGCTTGACTGCCCTTCAGCGTCTATCGTCATTTCACCGCCAATCGTCAGTGCAGCAAAACCCCCCCCGCGCCGCCCTGGCTCCCTCCACGCAATCGCAAAAATCTACTCCCTCTCCTCCCCTCCGTTCCTCCTCCGCCACCATAGCTTCCCAACGTACTGAGGCTATATCGAGGCACCTTTCAACAGCGTCGTCGCCGTCGTTCTCTTCTCCTCGCAGAAACACAATGTCGTACAGCAAGCAGCCCTCAGAGTTCCAGCCCCGCAAGGTTGGCGCTCTGCACACCAACGACTTCAGATGCTACATTGAGGACAAGACTGGCACCCCAGTCTCACCGTTCCATGACATCCCTCTGTATGCCAACGAGCAACAAACCGTCCTGAACATGGTGGTTGAAATTCCACGATGGTCCAATGCGAAGCTGGAGGTTCGTGCTCTATTTTTCTCACCTCCATTTGTCCGCCACGTGGTCACTAACAAATGGATAGATCTCGAAAGATGAATTCCTGTATGCTACGATACCTCTCCACCGAGCCTAGATGCCGACGCTGACCTCTCAGGAACCCTATCAAGCAAGATGTCAAGAAGGGCAAGCTGAGATTTGTTCGCAACTGCTTCCCTCACAAGGGCTATCTCTGGAACTACGGTGCTTTCCCAAGAGTAAGTGAATTGCGGAGTTGGACATGTACGGGGGGCTCACAATATGCAGACCTGGGAGGACCCCAATGTCGTTCACCCAGAGACCAAGGCCAAGGGCGACAACGACCCGCTCGACGTCTGCGAAATCGGTGAGCTTGTTGGCTACACTGGACAGATCAAGCAAGTCAAGGTCCTGGGTGTCATGGCACTCTTGGACGAGGAAGAGACCGACTGGAAGATCATTGTCATTGATGTAAGTGCCGTTGTCTTGACAGAGGGATACCCCCAACTCACTGGTCTACAGGTCCACGACCCATTGGCTCCCAAGCTCAACGACATTGAAGACGTCGAGCGTCACCTCCCTGGCCTTCTCCGCGCCACCAACGAGTGGTTCCGTATCTACAAGATCCCAGACGGAAAGCCAGAGAACCAGTTTGCCTTCAGCGGTGAATGCAAGAACAAGAAGTACGCCGAGGAGATCATCCGTGAGTGCAGCGACGCCTGGGAACGACTCGTTACTGGCAAGCAACAACGCGGAGACATCAACCTGGCCAATGTATCTCTCCAAACCTCTCCAGACCGCGTCGACCCCAGCCAGCTTTCCAGCAGAATCCCGCCTGGACAAGATGTTCCTCCTGCGCCTATCGACGGCAGTGTTGACAAGTGGTTCTTCATCTCCGGTGCGGCTGTTTGAGCAAGATACTGATATTTCAAACATTGGCTGATTGCATTCAGGTGCTGGAGCTGTGTCCACAGATTACATCAAGTGAGTGGGTTCAGGGAGGAGTAACTACACAAAGTAGACAAAAGTGCCTATGTAGCTAGAATCGAAAGAGATATCTCTTGATTCCTGAAGCCCTGCAGAACCGTACCTCGCTCGAGGTCTACAAGGTGTAATTGTCCAATTCCTTTTCCACTTCCACAGAGGAAGCTGCCATGACTAAAGCTCTTTAGAGAGAACCCATTGGCTATCATATACAGTAATACATGTCGCCTTTTCCTCCTGATCGTCGTAACGTCGCCCTTAGTTCTCAGACATACTTGCTCAGTCGAAGCTCTATCAAGAGAGGTCCAGGGTTTCATGTTACGAGATCCTTCTTCGTATGAGATCTCTTGACTGGGGCTGTCTATCCCTCGCCGATCCTTCGTGCACTATTCCGCTGGCCACCGAGACACAAGTGTCTTGTGTATATACCGGCCTACAAGGCAACGAAACATAGCATATCACCAACCCACGATCCACGAGCATTGTCTGATGGAACTGAGCCATGCACCATTAATGTTACGAGGATCCTCACGGCTTTCGTACGTGAAGTCCGCATTCCTTGCCGCAATCATGGTCTCATCGCGGACGACCCGCGCAGCTATCACACTATATCAAGACATTAAATAGACATCCTCTTCATAGTTCATGACTCTCTGGATGTCGGAACCATCAATACACTCCGAGAATAGCAGACTCCGGAGGTGTGCCTTCACCGCAGCCAACAAGATGGTAGCATGATCAATTCGGAAGATCCGACGTTGGCTTGGGACGTGATCTGGCAAGTGCTGCGTCAACTCGGCAAGGTCAACAACAAAGACATGTTTCACACCAAAAGGACCCGAGACAGTCACATTGCCAGTATCAAGGTCGAACTCGGTTTCCACGTCCGGAGACTTTGCTGTTTTGTCGAGGTGTCGCGTTGATTGATATATTAGCTCGCGGTACTCTTCGTTAGTCAACACCAGCACCCCTACCATCAGAGGTAACTCGACGACATCGTGTTGCAACGAGGCCAGGCGCTCGTCCAAGTCGCACAGATCTGGAACGTCAAACTTGCTACTCAAAGCTTTGTCAATTGCGGCGAGAAGCTTTGTTTTCTTCGCGAGCTCCATGCTCAAGGACCCTGCGTTGTTCTTCAGTCGAAGAAGGAGTCTGACGCAGCTCGCCCCTGCTTCGCTTAGCAAAACGCCCACAAGACTTTTGTTGTCGCCTTTGCTGAGTACGTAGTTTCGAGGACTCCACGGCATTGTCAGAAGAGCAAAAGCGAACAGCTGAGCCGATTCCCGTTTCAAGAAAGCGAGATTCCACTCAGTCAGTTCGGAGCTGTTGAGTCGGGATCGTGAGGACCGCCCCTTGTCATCGGTGTAGACACGGACGTATGGCTCCACTGGGGGAACGAATGTCATCCCTGCCAGCTCAAGCAGCTTTTCCTGAAGAACTGGAGTTGATTCCACTGGGTGAAGGACATAAACTTCCATTGAACAGGATTCAACTCCCAGTGGGAAGTCTCCCTCTTCCAGCGGTACCGGTTGAAGAATATATACGGCAATTTTTAATTTCTCAAGGACCTTGTCAGCTTTGCGTTGTGTTTCGCTACCGTATGTGGACATGGTTAGACGTCGTTGTATACTTGCCACTCGGAAGCGCGGCCCTGAATCACTCTCGCTATCACTATCAGGTGACACTTGGGGATGATCGTACTGTCCGATGATGCAGCAAATATATCTCCCCGATGCAAGATGCAGACAGCCGTATACAAGCAAAAGAATCGATAACCTTGACAGTTTGTCTCTTGGGATCTTGGTCTCGCAGTTTTCTAGGCTTTGGGTGAATTGCACCTTCCCAGATAGCGTAGGATTGTGGGTCGACTTCGTCTCAAAAAGTAAAGTTCCAGTCATACCATGGAGAGACCAGCTAGGACGTAAGCTCTGGGTATTGGAACGTGATAATGAAAGGCGAAGTGACATTCTGCGCTCGCCCAGTGTGTGGGGACGTTTTTTCAACTCTTTCTCTCGGTAGCGCCCTAGAACGAGGAAATTGAACAGGTAAGACCGGTGTACAGGTAGGGCAAAATGCCCGTCGTGCATAGCGCTGTCCTTCGTGTATTTCATCCTCAGACCGTAGGCTTCGAGACAGGCGCCGAATTGGACCCAAGTCGCTGGAGATTCCGGGGGAGTCTTTAGCTTCCCAAGGTCGAAGTCGCCCCATTCCTCGTCGGTGAAGTTTCTCAGAACAGCCGTCTGAGGCATACGTAAGACTCGAAAAAACCTAATGCCAGGCCAGAACGGGATGCCGTCAGATAGATATCTATTGTTGTTGCGTCCTATCGCAGCCAGAGCCTTATGGCGCTTCGTGAGGCTTGCCCGCCAGACCAAGATCGGTCCTATGATCGTGATAAGGGCCATTAAGGCAACTCCAGCACCTACCCATGTTCCCGCGAGGCTGGCAACGTCAGAGCTGGACATTATATCGTCGCTAGGTTACTGTATGTGCCCTTCTGGGAGTACCAAGACGAAAACTATAAGCAATGAGTTCTGGAAGAGCCTGAAGGGAAGTAAGCAACAAGGGTCACTGTTCAAGCATATGGCCACGTCCATGAATGAGAAGACGATATCGTCAGGGTGTTGAAGGTGAGTACTCGGTGTCTGGCGCCCAATGGTGCCACGTGGGCAATGCGGCAAGGCAACTTTTCATTTCAACCGAGTCTGATCTTTTAGGACAGGTGCATATTGTTTGACTAATTCACAGCTGAACGATCAGGCTGGACTGCCACGCTCTCGTGCTGTTGAGAAGTTCTTGAGACCAGAATCTCGCCGAGGAAGCGATCTCGGCGTCCGGGGAAGGAACGACCCCGAGCTCTGCAAAAGCGGCGGCATAAACAGTCACAACAGTCATAGTCGCTCAGAGGCTCGCCTGCGGTTGCGGTAGTGTTCGCTCAGGAAGGACAGAATTCTAACACTGAATGAAGCTAATCTTCGCGTCTGTCGTTAAGTTGTGTTTTAGACCCCAGATAGTGTCGATGATCCCGACGCAGAGCCTCATACGAGTACACGCCTAGTGAGCGCGAAATCGCCTAAGTCGGATTCTGCTCCGCACAAACACGTCAATCAACTGCTGGAGATACGTCAATCAACCGTTGGGGGCCCCCTTGCGGCCTCATGAACACGCGTAACGTGGAACACCAGCTTGAGTACACGCTGTCTGTAGTACTTGAACGGTTGACAAATACCTACACTCCTTTCAAAGAAGCATGACTTTCTGTACTTGGACAGAGCATCGTTGGCATATCAAGTTCTCGGTTCCATAGCATACTGAGACCTCCTGCGACTCCGGACGCGATCTATACCACAGACCTCCCTAGCATCAGCTACCACTCCTCCGCCCTCACAAGTATTGTAGACTCTCGGTGTGATGCAGAGAAGCGCATCATGGAGCGGGACGCCGTCGATCAAAGGCTCTACCGAATCTATGCGCATGGTTCTGCTCACCTTTTGTCTGATCGGACTGCAGTAGGTCCCCAATGCGCAAGTATGTCTCGTCTCATGGACATGACACTGACGATATGCATAGGTTCACATGGGGCACTGAAATGACATGTAAGCCCTTCTCCTTTTCCCCTTGGGCAGTCGTTATATTCCGCGCTACGAGCTGACACTGCTGGCTAAGATGGCACACCGTATCTGCTCCAACTCGGTCTAACAAAGTCCAAAACAAGCCTCGTATGGATTGCCGGTCCTCTATCCGGCCTGCTGATGCAGCCCATCGTCGGTGCCTATGCAGACAGATCGACGTCGAAATACGGCCGACGCAGACCTTATATGATTGCTGGCGCAGCCATCACCGGATTCGGCCTCCTTCTCCTTGGTTGGACGAGCGAAGTGGTCGGACTATTCGTTGCGGAAGGACAAACTCATAAAGACATCACAATCGTCCTAGCTGTTCTTTGTATCTATGCTCTGGACTTTAGCGTCAACGCTGTACAGGCTTGCTGTCGCAGTCTTATTGTCGATACACTCCCTGTATCACAACAGCAGGCTGGGAGTGCGTGGGCCAGTAGGCTCACGGCCGCAGGGCACCTATTGGGGTATTTCATCGGGGCATTCGACCTCGTAAGCATCCTTCCCAACTGGGTAGGTGGAAACACTCAGTTCAAGAAGATGTGCGTTCTGTCCGCAATGGCGCTCTGGACATGCACTAGTGTGACATGTTGGGCTGTGTCGGAGCGAGTCAGAATAGGAGGCGAACATGATGTGGTGGGAGTCAAGGAGGTTCTGGCCAATTTGTGGTACAGAACGATTCATTTACCCAGACGGATTCAAGGCATCTGCAACGTCCAGTTTTGGGTGTGGATTGGATGGTAAGTCTACACTAATCTTTTACTCTGTCGCTCCCCGCTGGGATGCGCTACGAAGACGAATCCTGACGGTAGGAATCATGCTTGTCAGCTTGTGCTAATACACAGATGCTCCACAGGTTTCCCTTCCTCTTCTACTCGTCCACCTTTGTGGGAGAAATCTACTACCGCTACGATCGTCCTTCCACCACCAGCTCTACAGACGAACATGATGCATTGGGAAATATTGGACGTCTGGGGAGCATGGCCCTTGTGATCTTCTCGATCATTACGTTTGGCTCATCAGTGCTGTTGCCTTATCTTGTTCGGGCTCCAAAGGCCGTGGATGAGAAATTCACGCCTCGTCCGCCCGTGTTGCTCGGCAGGGCGGTTCAATCCTTTTTATTCAAGGCCTATCAGTGGCAGCCCGACCTAACGAGTGCGTGGATGTATTCGAACGTGATTTTCGCATTGATCACAATCACCGCCCCCTGGATTCGCAGCCTTCATGCCGCCACCGCCATGGTTGCGAGCTGTGGTATACCCTGGGCTGTCTCGAGCTGGGCTCCATTTGGTCTGCTGGGTATTGAGATCAACAAGGTCTCTCCTTCTCATTATGTCGATGTCCGCGGAAGCAGTGCGCCGGGGTATACTTCAGCAAGAGGCAGTGTGGACGAACCCGACTTTGACGATGATATTGAGATGAGTGAGCACGATCGTGGTGGAGTGCTAAGGCTCCACCATCCCGATGACCACGGTGCGCATTCAAGTACTGGAGAGCTTGCGGGCATCTATCTCGGGGTGCTGAACGTTTATACCACGTTACCACAGTTCGTGGGAACCTTCATCAGCTGGATTGTCTTCTCGATTCTAGAGCCAGGGCAGAACGATCATGCTAACGGCGACCCGGAACATCATCGTTGGATGAACCTGAAGGACAATGCGCCCAATGCAATCGCGGTTTGTATGTTTATTGGAGCTGTTTGCTCTTTAGGCGCGGCCGAATCGGCAAGGCGGCTGAAAAAGCTGGAGTAGGTCCCCCGTTGTCAGAGAATGTGGCTGATATATTGGCATTGTAAACGTATCTTGTACAGAGTTCAGGAGAGATCTAAACAGGCAATTGAATGATCAAGCACAAAGACTACTACGCTCATGATAATTGACTTGGCTTCAGGCCCAGGGTCATAGATCAACTTTTACACCGTGGATCGGATGGCACTTTACAGGCGAGGTCGGAACGTATGCGCACGTGGTCCAGAGACTAGCTGTTAGCAGGGATATCTTGACGAGCACTTCAAACCGCAAGTGAAAGTTCCTGGAAGCTGAAACAGACCAGCATATTTACGATAACTTCAGGAAAACTGAGGGCAAGGTTCACCCAAGACCGTATCCACCAAAACGCATCGAGAAGATCTCGAGCGACCCATTAATTCGGGCACTTCAATTTGTGATAGAAAATTTGTCTTCATTCATGCACATAGTAACCGTGTGCGGGCTCGTGTTCCGAGCATTGACGTTTCAAATACCTTGCGGCGCAAGGCATTCTGCTGGCCGATAGCCATCTATGGGTCTCCGACATTTGCGGCTCTTTTCGGGGCTTTTCCTGGCTACAGGGCGAGCAGTGTCTGACTGCTACCTTGCATCCACGGCGTTCGAGCAGATTATGGTTTGTTCCTCCATCATCCTTTTCACTTTTTTTCCTTCCAGAAGTCGACCGAGAGACGATTTATATCGAGCTGGGGTAGAGCATGATTCTGACGGAAGCACCAAAGCTCTTGGGAGGGAGGTTGTGTCGGAACTTGGCTCGGACGAGACCGTTGTTGCCGTGCGGGCGGGTAACCTTGCCCCAGATCACTCGGATCTTGCTACCTTGTCGTTCTTTGGAGGCTCGGTAGACAAATGCGACGCGCTTTCCCAGGTAGAACCTATTAATCAAACCCCGTTAGCAGGAATGTTCTGGATTTTGGTGCGCGCACGCGAATCTTGCAATACCACAATCCTCCTGTTGCAGCTGAAAGGTCATAACTTACTTGGCCGCTTCGGTATCCTCGACACCTTCGATCTTGATCAGAGAGACGTTGGGGTTGGTGTTGCGCTTGCCACGCTGGTATGACAAGTGCTTGCCCTTGACGTATACTGTGGTTGAAAAATGTTAGTCTCGACCTGTATTTGTGTATAGGGTTTGTGGTCTTCCTAATGCAGTCGGGGGAAGGCTTACATCTGTGGTTGGTGCTGGAAGACATCTTGTCGGTATTGTCGTGTCGAGGAGGGATTGTCGCTGGTGAGGAAGGGTGAAGAATGTCGTCGGTGTTGTGTCGTCGAATTCCTACAAAGAGTTGTGGCCGCAGTTGCAAATTTTGGGATCGATGTGTGGACTAGCCCGAACTGGCCGTAGAGTGCCAAGAGCAAATCTTTGCGTTGTCATCACGTGACGTAGTTTATGGGGCACGGAGTACCTGACATATAAGCGGACCTGTTAAGTACCTACAATAGGTACAACTGCTCCTCCGTACTCCATACCCTGAGCTATGACAGACACGGCATGAGGCGGACCAACAAATCTCAAAATCCCACTTACAGAAGGCTGGGAAGAATGCCAGGCTCGTAAATCATATCGACACGAGATTTCGAGGCCTCTCTCAAAACTCCTGAGCAGTCGCCACCCGTGGTCTCACCCCTGAGTACCCAACTGGCTCGTAGCTCTATGTCAACAGTCCATTTACAGTCTCACCTAGCATTCCTTGGAGCCTCGGTAGGTAGAGGGACGCTCGGGCGGGGAGCGGTGTTCTACCGGACTGCCTCCTCCGGCGGTCATGGCGGGACACCGTGAGCTACAGTATAGCCTAATTAGTTCCGATGCCGCAAGGAGTAAATTCAACCCCCCCATCACACCCGAGCCCGAACACAAGAGCACACCAGGCAGTCTACTAAAGACCAGATCCCATGCGCCAGGAGCAGATGATGACAATAGACGAGTTACATGTGTGGTCTACGGGGTTGCCTATCTAATAACTCTAAGGTTGCAGATTCCCAGAACAGCAAGCCATGGTAGATGCAAGATGCCAGCGATTACATAAGATGGCATGGTTGACGAAGCAGTGTTCTCTCGACAAATGGAGCAAGCTCTGGACGAGGGAAGTGCTCTGCCTCCTACGTAGTTCTTGCAGCCGACGATTCCGCTCCAAGATGGAATATCTAGGATGGGAATATGCCTTTTCATAGGCCTGCGGCTGACTGCCAGCCCGGACTTACCGATTAGTGACGACAAATTGACCGCACAGTAAAAGTGTTGATATACAGCTTGATAAGCGTTAACAACTTGACGAAACCACAACTGCCACTCTTTTTTCCACTGTAGTTGCACCTGAACGCCTGCTTGTTGGTTGGGGGCAGCACCGAAACTTGTTTGGCATCAGAAGAATCTCTCGGTTTCAACTGTGCAGTGTCCAGATCTCTACCAAGCTTGTTTACTAAAGTCTTGGTGGCTCTCACAATCATATTACTTGCCCCACCATCGAGTTCCGCGGGCCTTGAACTGAGCCCGCAGTCAGTCACTAACATATCTAATTATTTCCCGCTTTGTCATTCGAAAGCCCAGCAAATTCAGAAGAACGACAGTTCTCTCAATCCTCGTCTTTTCCTCTCCTTAGCCTCAGACTGATCCCGTTCGCCCTTCGAATAGCACAATGGCGGACACTGTTGTGCGCCCGGATGAGCCTGACAATGCAGGGTGAGTGACGTCGCCGAGTTTGCCTCATTTCCCCCACAATCCTCGAGATGAATGTGATGCTGACCTATATCTCTACCAGCACGGTCGAGCTCAAGGAGAACACGGTTATTGTCGTTCTCGGCGCCTCTGGTGATCTCGCCAAAAAGAAGACATTCCCAGCGCTTTTCGGTTTGGTGAGTGCAAAAACCAATGCCGGTTGAGATAGAACCCTTGCTGATCGATGTCAACAATAGTTCCGCAACAAATTCCTCCCCAAGGACATCAAGATCGTTGGATATGCCCGAACTAAAATGGATCACGCGGAATTCCTCAAACGAGTCAAGTCCTACATAAAGACCCCAACAAAAGAGGTGGAGGAACAACTCGAGCAGTTCACTTCGATCTGCACCTACATTGCTGGTCAATACGATCAAGATGAGCCTTTCCAGAAGCTTGACAAGCACATCACCGATATCGAGGGTGGCCGAAAAGAGAATAACAGAGTCTTCTACATGGCTCTCCCACCCAGTGTCTTTCTTACAGTCTCACAACACCTGAAGAGGAACTGCTACCCCACCGGTGGGATTGCCAGAATCATCATTGAGAAGCCATTTGGTAAAGACTTGAACAGTTCACGGCAGCTGCAGCGGGGGTAAGTACTGATACCTGCTATCCTCCGACTGGAGACCCCAATTAACGGAATACGCAGGCTCGAGCCAGACTGGAAAGAAGAAGAAATCTTCCGTATTGACCACTACCTTGGAAAGGAAATGGTCAAGAACTTGCTCATTCTCCGATTTGGTAACGAATTCCTGGGTGCTACCTGGAACCGCAACCACATCGACAGCGTTCAGATCACCTTCAAGGAGCCTTTTGGAACCGAAGGTCGCGGTGGCTACTTTGATGAATTCGGCATCATTCGTGACGTGATGCAGAACCATCTCCTCCAAGTGCTCACTCTACTTGCCATGGAACGTCCTATCTCTTTCTCCGCCGAAGATATCCGTGACGAGAAGGTCAGGGTTCTCCGAGGTATGCCTCAAATCGAGCCAAAGAACGTCATAATCGGCCAGTATGGCAAGTCTCTCGATGGTACCAAGCCCGCATACAAGGACGACGACACTGTCCCCAAGGATTCGAGATGTCCCACGTTCTGTGCTATGGTAGCGTTCATCAAGAATGAGCGATGGGATGGCGTACCATTCATCTTGAAGGCTGGCAAGGCTCTCAACGAGCAAAAGACCGAGATCCGAATCCAATTCAAGGATGTCACCTCTGGTATTTTCAAGGACATCCCTCGAAATGAATTGGTTATTCGAATCCAGCCCAACGAATCAGTCTACCTCAAGATGAACTCCAAACTCCCCGGACTGTCCATGCAAACAGTGGTCACGGAACTTGATCTTACCTATAGGCGCCGGTTCTCCGATCTCAAGATTCCTGAGGCTTACGAGAGTTTGATCCTGGATGCCATGAAGGGTGACCACTCCAACTTTGTCCGTGACGATGAGTTGGATGCGTCTTGGAGAATCTTCACACCTCTCCTGCACTACCTGGATGAGAAGAAGGACATTGTCCCCATGGAATATCCTTATGGTAAGTCACCTCTTGATCTGTAACGAAATTAGAAAGCTAACTTTCTTTCCTTCCCCCAGGCTCTCGTGGCCCTGCTGTTCTTGACGACTTCACTGCGTCGTATGGCTACAGATTCAGTGATGCCGCTGGTTATCAATGGAACACTGCAAGCACACCTAACAAGTTGTAGAAGGTGGTCTTGATAGCCGCTCGCAAGACTGAGGCTGTTGGTTTGACGTGAACAAGACTGTCGAGACACTGGTTGAAAACGACATTGACACATGCTTGTATGGAAAGAAAATCTTGGGTACCGAACTGGACAAGGTGGCCGCTGGTCTTTCTTTTTGCTGCAAGGTCGAAAGGGGGAATGAGGTGGACTTCATAATCAAGATGTGTCATCCCTTGTGTGCCTAGTATAGATAGTTCAAATGATGAATCATCATACAAGGACTCTACCCTCTACCGTGTATGGACATGGGTACATAGATAGACCTAGGGACAAATACTGTCTGGTGTGCATAAGAGCCCCGTCAGAAGAGGAGAAATATGCCTATCGTGTGATGCCTTGTTTTGCCCATTGGCATTATTTTCTCTGCGCTAGATTGATCATGCCTGGAGGTAGCAGCTACCTTGGACACCTTAAGGATCAGCTGCAACAGCAATACAAGGGACGTTGTGCCAGGTAGTGGTTTCAACTCCTCAGTACAACTCTGTGCGTGAATGTATTGCATGGACACAGTCAGATACTCCATGATACTATGGCTAGTTAGTCTGGCCAGGTACTGAATGAACCGGCTTGTTCCCACGGGGGATGAAGGGGTCTATATGTAATCGTAGAGTAGTGCAACACCGTTCTACCTACTTGAGATAGAGAGTAGCCTAGGTAGGCACCAGGTGCTCGGTAGTTACCTACGGTACCTTGGGGTGGTGCGTCTCGTGATATCCGCCACGAGTGTCAACATCATTATTAGTCTGGGGGGAAACCGCCCTCGAGGTTTGACTCCGTACGGAGTAACTTTGATCTCTTCTCCCTAGCGGCTGGGAACGAGGTATTGTTGGTTGACTTGGAACCAAAGTGCATACCTTGGACCTCTGGAGTAGGTGGTTACCTAGGAAGGTACTCTGTAGGTAAGGCAGGTGGTTAGTTACTTGATTTGTTGATTGCATTTTCTCCGTACTCGGTACTCCGTTTGGACAATCCACCACTTCTAAAAGTGTAATCCGAGGTGGTAGATATTAATAGTTTTTTTATGACTACACCATGTACGCACACCCTGCGCTTGCGCACGACCCTGCAGTTCCTGGTGCCGGGTGTGCCGCCTTGCAACTTTCAAGAAAGAAAGAAAGGAACCCGTACGGGACGTGCGGGAGTACGGGAGTACATTGTAACCTGACGAACTTTTACGCAATCTGAAACTATTGCTTTTAAACTCCCGTACCTGAGGGGATCGTGGTCTGGGTTCTTGTTTCTCCGGGGCGGGGGCTCCACGTTTTTACCTGGCCTTATTAGGCCGGGTATGCGTACTAACCTACTGTCCTCGTAGAGACTCGTGTCGTGGGAAAGTGTCGACAGGCTTTAGTAGTCCAAGCCTCGTGGGGAATGCAGGTGTAGGTATGTGTTGTGCCCGGGGAAGTAGGTAGGTAGGAAGGTATGTATGGTTATGTACGTATATCCCGTACACGATGTGTGAACCGGTTCTGGACGATGTCGTGGTTGTTGCGAAAGAGGGTGTGATAGTTCGGCAGGTTCTTGTACCTGCGTCAATAAAGAAGCGAAAAAAAAAACAAGCCGTGAGTCGTGACGGATGAGAAGGAACAAGCGAGACTGGTTGCTCTCGGAAGGATTGGGCCCCTGCTCACCGTACAGTACGAGTGACAATAATATCAACTGAGGTAGGTAATGTAGTTTCTGTACAGAACAAACAAGCTGGCTACAATGAAGCACCTACCTACCTGGTCTACCTTACGACGGACAAACTACAGAGCGTGTGTACATAGGCACAAGAGTACCTGAGTGTTCGAAGTTCGCGAGCCCAGATCCGCCTGGCACGGCGAAAACGAAGTACAAGTTGCCTTACCTCGTGTGGTTCATGTTGCCCGTCGAGTTGCGCGCGTCACATTATCAAAACACAGATCTCACCGCGCGAACACAAGGTACCTAATCTAACATGTGTAGCCGTCGTAGCTGTCGACCCCCATCTGGAGCGAAGTATAAATTTGGCCACGGATTCCCTGGGCAGTCTATATAGCATTGGTTATGATGGCTAAGTTTTGGAATAAGCGCCTCGTCGTGACCTACTGCAAGGCAGACGTGAAATCACATGTCACAGTCAAATTAGACAGTCAAGCCTCCGTATAGCTCAGCATTGGGTATGGAAAAGAATGAATTGAACATCGCCCTACCCCGTATGGGGGACACGAATACGGAGATCCAAGGTTGTATCAATTTATGTCGAGATACGAATACTCCGAAATGTATGCAAGTCGTAGCATGACAGCATGAAGCTCTTCATCCTAAGAGACGAACGGAAAAGGGATCCTTTGGTGCGGCGACCGACGCCTGACAATCCTCCTAAAGCCACTTTTGCGTTTTCGCTTGAATTATGAAGGCAAGTTCTATGTTCGTTTAGCTTTCGCATAGCTCCGCGCCAATGAGACAAGGTATGATCTGTGTTGGGAAGCTCTGAATTTTCCGAGGGAATATTTCAGACGGGTTCTGCGCCACGTCTTGGAGAAGTGAGGCGAGTGCTCGTACTATGATGCCTCTATTGCTAAGTTGACGTACACCATGGGTCCAGGTATCAGTATCCCCAGCATCCACCCTTCTTCCAATAAGGTGTGTATGAGAGCAAGTCCCAGGAGCATTGCCCCGTAGCTTTGTATTGGAAACGACTCCGAGCAGATGAACTCGGAGGAGTGGAATGACCTGCAAAGAGCTAAGGTTCCAGGAAGGTTAGGGTCTTGCGGATAAGCCTATGGCCTGTGCAGATGTCTCAGATATCAATGATGCTGAGATGCATTGATATTGCGGGTCTTGGTGCACGATAAGCTCCATGTCCGGACTGAGAGGTTCAACGTGAATGGATGCGCTCCCGGAAGGATCAGAAAAGAACCGTGTCTGATGGTTGAGTGGGCTTCGCATTGTCTGGAGAGTGTGAGACCCATCCTACGTACGACTCGCCGACCAGCAATAATAAAAATAATAGTGCTGCGCTGATGAGGTGCGTTCGCGGCTCCAAGGAAGGGGGCCTCGTCAGCCGCCCCGTTGTCTGAGCTTTGGTAGGCATTGGCGAGACAAGATCGATGGCGGCTCCGAATTTACCGTATGACAGCTGTAGTATCAGCAGCAATCATGTCTTGGATAATCAGTTTCAGAACGGTCTTTGCGAAGCTGGCTGGTGTCACACATGCGCGGATCGTGTCTGGGAAAAGGAATGCGGGAGGCGTTGGGGGGAGCACGATGCCCTCGCCGCTCAGGGCCTGCGGCGTTTTGAAGATCCCCCATTCGATCCTGGTCAGAGCTGCATCCCTGAGAGTCCGAGTGCACCGCCTTGTTGAGCTGGGTGAGAGCTCGCTGGCCAGTGACCGTTGCCAGAAGTGCCTGGGCTGCCAATCATGAAGCTGCGAGCGACCTCATGCCGATGAAGTTGTGGGCTGGCTGGCACTCCTAAGCTCACTAGGCCACAGTGTCGCAATAGTCGCTGAAGATGTACGGAGTACGAGTGCCATGTTGCATGGCGGGACAATCCTAAGGTGCGGCGGGAAAAAAAGTTGGTTAAGCGGCGAATAAAGGTGATCGGAAGCTGGCAAGGTTGGAAATACCGCCCATTAGCGGCACAAGGGCCACCAGAGTTTCCCAACTTAGGCGCCATAGCGGTGCCTAGCGATACCTAGCGATGCCTATAAGGGCAAGGCGTGTCGGCTTTTACACTTGCGTTGGGCCCGGGACCGTCGATGGCGATTCGGGAAACAGCGACCGACTTTGTTTTATGCATACTTTACGCACTGCGCTGTATCACGGCGTGCAGGACTCGTACGTCTTGAGTTTTAACCACGCAACATGATCACCACCGCCATAAGAATAAAATATCCAATCCTTCTTTTCCACACCTTCTGGCTGCAGATGTGACATCTTCTATCCGTACTCTCGTCGGACATATATTCCATACGAATGCACTCGTTCTGACGGGCGCTGAAATACATCATCGCCATCATCCTCGCGAGTCTGCCTCCATCTGACATCCCTGCCGAGACCGTTTTTCCTCGTGTCCAGCTCCAGGAAACCCACACGGAATTCCCGCTCGACAGACGAGGTGTCGCTGAATTCGCATCCCTGCGACCTGCCCTGTCTGCATTTTGCATTCAAGTCAAGTCTCTGTTGGCCGCGGGCCGCTCGTGGCACAGTTAGTTGTACGCACGCCATATCGACTCTGGTCCATATTACGCTCGCACAAGGGCACGACAAGCTTCTGCGACTCGATATCCTCTCCACATCGCTGCTCCCTGCGCCTCATACCACTCACTTGCCCACCCCTGCCAAGTCTGAAACACATCCTCATCAGCAACAGACATCCCCTGTCGCTCCCGCCACTCACTTCATACCAGCGGATTGCGCGTCGATCTTGCCAGACAACTCGCACGGCGTCTGCACAGATCCTCGCCTGCTTGGCTACCACGCTCACTTCTCAATTTGGTCTCGAGATATCTCTCTACAATACACGCGCTCGCTTCCTCTCAATTTCTTTTCGCCATCTGATTATATCGGAGGACACCTTCCTGCGCTGAAAGACCCGCTCTCTGCCAACTATTTCCAGCACCGAGTTGATCAGTTCCCACTTAGCTACTTTACTATCAGCAATCTCCACCAGCGCAATCGATACCGCCCGTGCCTGCCACCATGACAACCATGTCGCAGCCCAGTTCAGACACCCGGCCTCGCGCCCATACTGCTATGAGCTTTTCCTCCCAACGAACTCATCGAAGCAGCGCCTCTGGACACAAGCTCGAATTGACAGAAAGCGAAAAGGACAAGAAGAGACTGCATACCAAGGCCGACCCGTCGATGGCTTTGAGCGAGGCGACACCTGGTTTGTGACCCGAATATATTAGCTCTGTCTGGCAACGTACTTACTGGTGTGGTAGCGGAACAAGCATTAGAACGGGCTACAGTTGAGGATATACGAGGGATGACGCACAAGGACGCCGATGGCAATCTCATCAGTAAGTAACCCGGTACCGGTGCAGACATTCGCATACTGATCAATTGCACGCAGCCGACCCTGATCGGTCAAACCCAACTCGACATCGCTTAGAGCGACCCCTTGATACAATCCGATCGTTCCATGCTGCAGCAGAAGGCACAAGCTCGCGTCGTTCTTCGTTCAACAACAGACCACGTAAGTTCCAGTTCCGTCGGGCGAGAAATGTCATTGACGTCTGGAACCAGATTCTCAGATAGGACAACCTGGAGACACGAACCGCAGAGCAAGCTATTATTCTGGTAAGCAAGCAGTTCCACGGAACGAGCAGAAACTCGTGTACTGATCTTCTAGCAGCCAACGGTTTCTCTCCTCAGGGCAGACCACGGCCGTCACCCGGCGGTGGATACTATCGTAACTCATCCTACGGCTTTGGCCCTCAAAGCTCGGTCGAGGAATCCCCTGGTGCTTCCCAGATGTACGGTAGGCGACAAAATTCTTATTACGGAGCCTCGAACGGGCCCCAGAATGGCTACTACAATGGCTATCAAAACGGCTACAACGGCGAGAGCCCAGTTTCTGCACATTCATATCAACACTCCTATGAGACCATGACTTCGGGCTCTGACGAGTATGGAAAGTCGACCAACCCTAGTTCGCAAAATAGTTCTTTCGACCAGTTGCATCAACTTTCACGACCCAGGCCTGAGGGCAATGACAGGAACTATAGCCCCGACAATCCATATGCAAATGAGCTCAAATTCGGCCAGTCTCCCGCCATAAACAAACCTTTCGCACCATACAACATGAATGACAACGTGCCTGTCAACATGCCTCCCAACAACCCTCGCAAGCCTATCAAACTCGGCGGCTCTGAAGGCGCCGTGGATACTCCCCCGGAGTCGCCCCAAAAGAAACAAAGCTGGATCAAGCGAAGGTTCAGTCGACGAGACCAGTGATCGGAGGGAGATTCTATTTTCGTGGACGCTCACTTTTTGATGAACATTTTCGGCGTATTGGAAGAAACATATCCTGGCCTTGGGAACATGTTACCTCGCATCTGCATATCACAAACGTGCGCGGTGGAAGGCGGCCACACTTTTATGAATAATGTCTGATATAATCTCCCATGGCAACTTGATGATGGATAGCGTTACGACTCCCTAGAGTTGATTGCCATGGAGTGATGGAGGGGATGACCTTGGCAGTACGAGCGCTGCAAAGCTATCGGCTTGTCAAGGTGTAGTGCAGGTCGCATATGCGTTCATAGACTGTATCCGACCAAGGATGGGTTCGCACGACGTTTGTTTCGCAACTGGAACTCACGGAGTTGAAACATTAATGAGTGCCTCAATTACTGTCCTTTCTTTCGTTTATTTTCAGCCTCGGCCTTCTCTGATTGATCTTCCCTCATGGCAACGACAATGTATGCTATCAGGACCACATTTGCCATGATAGCCGCGAAAGCACCAGCCCATACCGCTTTTCCTATGGATGCCATTCAGGACGGAGTGTTGGCAGACGGAAGACATGGTTACGTACCTCCAAAAATAGTGTGAAGTGTGACAAAGTACGAACCAATTGGCACACATACCATGGCCGCGGTGAAGAAGAGAAGCTTGTAGATAACGTGACTGGTGGCCGTTCAGCTGGATTCCCCTGGTTAACGATCTTGAGCATGACCTACGCTGGAACCGCAGGACTCGTGTCCGAAACTTGATCTGCTGTAGACGGGCCACCCTGTCCCTCGGTGACCGTCTTCTCGGACGCGAAAATGCGTCGTGTAGCCATGATGGACCTCGGATAGAAAATATATATTCCACGCAGGGAGGTATCGAGTTTTCGTTCAGCAGACCGACTCAACAGACATATATGTTTGAGGAAGACTAAGTCTTGCAGACGGGATCTGATACTCGCCTTGGCGTCTACTACCGTGACAGAGGTCCACTTGCTGCAGTGGAGAGGCGGCCGACCAAGTTTGCGGGTTCTTCTGAGGGTTGAGGTCAAGAAATGGGGACAAGCAGCATACCTTTTCGACTCGGATGTCGTCTAGGACGTTGCACGTAAAAGGTAGTGGCAGAGAACGAGGATCCGCTTCAACTGGACAGGTCATACTATTCATCGAAACGCCCAAAGCGGCGGCGAGTTGACGTGGTTCGAGCACAAGTACGGTTAGAAGAGTATCGCTGCTTTAGGGTCCCCCCACGACGCGAAACGCGTTTCTTCGTCCATAGAAACGACCCGAGCCAGATGGGAGAAATGCGCATTTAACTATCCACTTTCGGAGGGGACCCTTTTACTTTTCAAAGAGTCTCGCAGGTCGAGTACTCGGTGGTATACAGTCTTTCGCTCTATCACCGTCGTCCGAGTCTCTGCAAAATCGTAGTGTAATGTGTTATCCCTCTCCCGGGCGGTGATAATTCTGCCGCCACCTTTTCCTCCTTCGCCTCACCGCCGGCCATGTCTTCCTTTCCCACTTCACCGTCGCGCTCCGACGATGAACTCTTCAATCCTGGCCATGGGACTGCTTTTCACGAGACGATCGAGACACTACCTTTGAGACGAATTGATCCCATGGATGACGACAGCGACATCGATACCATGGCAACCTTACCACCCCATCGGTCAACGCAGAAGATGACACAGCCTACACAACTTATCGATCGTTCACCAGACACGATATCGTCACCCGTGAATGGCGGGGTTGTCCAAGTGACAGCTTCTTCGCCCTTGGCAGCGCAGAGTCGAAAACCAAGTGGTTATCTTGCCAGCGCCATGGCTCCAGCCGGAACAGCCTTTCGAAGACCGTATGTTGCTTCGCAGCCTCGGCCGCCTCCTATCACTATCGACAGTGACGATGAAGGACCGGTGTATCGTGGGGGCTCATCGGATAGTGATGAACCTCGGGTGAATGACATCAAGCCGTCAGCTTTTGTGCGAAAGAAGAACTCGACCGACAAAATCCCAGAGTCGCCGCAGGTACAAAGCAATGGTTTGAGTCGTTTCATGGAGATAACTGCAAAGTCAATGTTTCGAGGTTCGCCCAGCTCAAACTCGTCCACGTCTAGCGGTATCAAGCGATCAGCAGACCTCATGGCCAATGCATATGGTAACGCCTACAAACGACCGCGGCAAACTGCTCCCGCTCGTGCACTGCCTGTTGCTCCTCAGAAGAAACAACCAGAGCTGGAGCTGGACGATATTAGTGACTACAATGCGAGGGCCAAAGTTAGGCGGATGATGAACATGGTTAGCATGGTTAGTGTTCGAGAATGCTACGAGGTTTTGGTGTCAAAGAAGGGCTATTACGATGATGCTGTGGAGGAGATTCTTCTACTTAGTGAACGGAGGCATGACCGGGGCAAAAAGAACGCCATTGATCTCACCGGCAGTGACGACGAACTTATGCCAACCCCTGCAGGTCGCAAGGTGGCCGCTGCGCAAAAGGCCAAAGTTTCTTCGAAATCAATCGCAGAAAAATGGAGCTCAACACAGAATGTTCGGAAGCCGTCCAAAACGATTGACGTGTTCGATACTCCACCTCCCCAAAAGAAGAGAACACTTGTTCGAGGCCGAAAACGCACTCCTTCTCCAGTGCAGCCATCAGAAACTGCCAGAGAACCATCCGAGCCCAGGGTCAAACCCATCGCCGTCTTATCGGATGATTCCGACGAAGCTGATTCGCCTGTGCTATCCGAAACGGAAACCGACACCACATTTAGTTCGCGACTCCTTGACCTCTTCAACAATTGCACGGCTGCAGATCTGACCGACACTGCGTCTATCTCTCGTGAGCTGGCCGACTATGTAATTTCACAAAGGCCGTTCAAGAGTCTTGATGACATACGCAAGATCCAAGACCCGAAGCTGAAACCCAGCAAGGGTCGAAGAAAGACGAATCCTGTTGGAGACAAGATTGTGGATAAAGTTGAAACAATGTTGGAAAGTTATGAAGCTGTCGACTATCTGGTCAAGAAGTGTCAGAGCCTGGCCAAACCATTGGCTGAGGAGATGAAGAGCTGGGGGGTGAACCTGTACGGTAACCAAGATGGAGAACTGGACATCGTTTCACTACGCGATACTCAGCGCTCAAGTCATGACTCCGGTATTGGTACACCCATCAGTGATGAAGATAGAGACACTGTCAAGAAGCGAATGCCGAAGAATTTTCTATCTCAACCATCGATTATGGCGGACGACATTCAAATGAAGGATTATCAAATTGTGGGAATCAACTGGTTGAACATGCTTTATAAGAGAGGCCTGAGTTGCATTCTTGCAGACGATATGGGCTTGGGAAAGACCTGTCAGGTCATCGCTTTTCTGGCACACCTTTATCAGCAAGGGCGAACGGGTCCTCATCTTGTTGTTGTGCCTGCTGCAACTCTGGAAAATTGGCTGAAAGAGTTCAGGCGATTTTGCCCGACTTTGAATGTCGAGCCGTACTACACAACAAACCCGACGGAGCGAGCTCAGCTCAGGGAGGATCTTGAAGACAGTCGGGCGGACCTTAACGTCATCGTCACGACCTACACCTTGGCTAAAGGGAAGGAGGATTTCCCGTGGCTCAAGAATTTCGGATTTGACTGCACAGTGTATGATGAAGGTCATATGCTTAAGAACGCCGAATCCCAAGTCGCGAGCAAGCTAGTTCGGATACAGTCGAACTTCCGCTTGTTACTCACCGGAACGCCACTTCAAAATAACTTGAAGGAATTAATTAGTCTGCTTGGTTTTCTGATGCCTTCTTTGTTCAAGGAGAAAGCACAAGAGCTCAGCAGTATCTTCTCACATACCGTCAAGGCCATGGACGAAAATCATGAAGCATTGCTGTCTGAACAGAGGATCAAACGTGCAAGGAGCATGCTAACACCGTTCATCCTTCGGCGAAAGAAATATCAAGTCCTGAAAGATTTGCCTAGAAAGGAGCGACGGGTTGAATTCTGTGACATTACTCCTGAACAATCCGAGATTTATCAGTCGTACCTTGATAAGGCCTACAGCATCCGTGAACGGAAAGAAAGGGGTGAGAATGTGACCAACGAATCCTCCAATATCTTGATGAAATTGAGACAGGCCGCCATCCACCCGCTCCTGTTTCGTCGAGTCTATCCTGACAAGGTTCTACCGGCTATTGCAAGACAATGTTTAAAGGTCGACATGTTCAGCGAGTCCAACCCCGATCTCATCGTAACAGAATTAGAAGCCTACTCCGACATGGAGATACATACTCTGTGTGATCAGCATGCACCACTTAAGCGATTCGCCCTTCACAACGGAGAATGGCTCGCCAGCGGAAAGGTGCAAAAGATGCTCGAACTGCTCCGTACATTCATGTCCGAGGGCCACAAGACGTTGATTTTCAGCCAGTTCGTCATGATCCTGGACATTCTCGAGCTTGTGCTCCAACGCGAGGCTATTGACTATTTCAGACTTGATGGCAGCACCAAGGTATCTGAGCGCCAAGATTTGATCGATGAGTTTTCCGCCGAGGATAATGAAACGCCTGTGTTCATGCTGAGCACCAAGGCCGGTGGCGCTGGTATCAACCTAGCGAGAGCCAACAAGGTCATCGTGTTCGACAGCGGTTTCAACCCACAAGATGATATCCAAGCAGAAAACCGCGCGCATCGCATCGGGCAGGTTAAAGAAGTTGAAGTCGTTCGGCTGGTTTCGAAAGGCACGGTCGAGGAGCAGATCCACTCCATGGGCCTTACCAAGCTCAAACTGGACGAACAGGTTGCAGGAGACGGCGCCGAGGAGCAGCCACCGAGGAAAGAGGGTGAAGAAACCGCAAAGGAGGTGGAAGGTCGGATGATGGTGGAGGAGATGTTCTTCAACAAGCTGGGTCAGGAGTCTCTCGAACAACTAAAAGCCGATGCTACCAGTCCAGTCAAGAAAACCCAGGTCGGAAAAGCGTCCGTGCCGCAAAAAGAGGGTGAACGTACAAAGTCTCGAAAGCCCAATGGAGGAATTAAACAAGAGGATGGGGAAGGTGTTCAGTTACCAGCCCGCACGAAATCAGTCGACGTGGAAGTGAAGAGCGAAGAGTGAGGAATGGGGACCTCTCCCACCCGCCTGAAGAATATTCGATGCAGGTTGCAACATGGGAGGGAGAAGCAAGTGTTGGATACTACTGATATGAGTGGCACACCGCCCGAAATCTTCGAACTCAGTCGGTACACGTTCGCGCGACAACTGTGTATGCATTACTGCGGAACTTGGAAAGTCGAGAAATGACAAAGTATGGCTTGCGGTGCCACGAGACATGGATGAAGTTGTATACACACCCACATAGAGAGACATGGACGAATCAATGAATGTTCCATGCCGATCCCGCGCCTTCCATCAGCTCCGTCAACGCTTAGTAGTATGGCAGATGTTGCCTTCCCTCCGTTGATCTTTCAGGAGGGGGAAGTTGTCGGAAGTGCAGTCAGCACGGAGCGCATTGGGGTGGTTCTAGCTGGCTAACGTGATATATTGCTTTTCGAATACGGCCTGAGGACGTTCGTTCTAGGACAGAAAAGCGACGAAAACGAGCTGGAACGACGAGGGAAATTTCTGATTCAGTGTGTACTCGTAGTCAAGAAGAAATGTTGTTGACCACTTTTTTTCCAATTCCTGAGCCTGTGTCTAGCTCATGAAGAAAGAGAACCGTAAACTAAACTAAACTCAGGTGTTCTCGGCTGTGAACTACCTGAGAACATGCATGGAGTGACCTTGAAATCTCCATCCTCTCGTCGTCGGGGTGGTCTTGAATGGCACTTGCTCCCCCCCTTGAGAGCCTCTCGCGATTGCTCAGAATGCTCATGCCTGGAGAGGATGTGAATCCCCGTGGTAATGGTGCACAAATCAATCAAGGCTCAATAGAAAAAAAATAAAATTCCACTTTTGTTTGGGTCGCCCCAGCCCCCCCGCCCTTGGTTGCTGTGTTGGCTTCTGCTGAGCAGTCAATCTGCTGTGCTCTCCTATTCACCGGCTCTCACCGATAACGCTGGCTGTCAATGTGGGATTTCTGCTCAGGTGTCTGCGTCACGACCGTGCTCACGAGTCGGCATGAGCCGTCTTAAAGGGGGCGCAACTTTTGCTTGTAGGACCGATCCTTGGTGCCCGTGTCTTCTTCTTCATACCCACGTTGTTGAACAGTGTCTTCGCCAGGACCCCTTGTTTGCCCTTTCGATGACGTTCGAGGTCGTTTCGGGGGGTTGAGGTTCTGCTGCGTACGTGTCAGTCTTTCGGTCGAGGGACGAGCAAAAGGGATAGAACTCACCCATGGAGCTCCGGGTTCGTAATCGCCAGAATCATCCCGGTCGGCCGACTCGTTCGAAGAGCAATCCTCAAAGGTACGTGCTCCTCGTCGTTGTCTCTTCTCAGGATGAGACTGCCGATTACGTTTCTTGCGATCCTGCTGAGGAGAGTTCGTAGGCATTCGGCCTGGTTCGGTGAAAAGTTTTTTGGACTTCGACGGCACTTGTGAATTCTCGACTCCTGAAGACAACAAAACAAGGTCATCCGTTTGCTCCCTCTTGATTACTGGATGGCCGTCATGACCGTGGCCAGGCTGTGTATTGTGCGTATTGCTCTGCAGATGAGGCTCTTGTTGGGAGAACTTGTCGTCTGAAGCGCCGGCCGTCAAGGATCGTCCGATAAACTGGCAGTCAGCAACGGGTGTTGGCGGTCGTATCTCCTCGGCTAGGCGATTTTGTGCTGTCTGGCCATGCATCTGTATCTGCTCTCGCTCACTGTTGGGTGACTGGAGCGCATATAAGGGCGTCGTCTCGGATGACATGGGATGATGATTAATGGCTTCACCATCAGCTTGGTTCGTAGTTGGCTTTGGTGTAGTTACTGGCACTTTTCCTGGATCAAGCACCCACACCACCGCTTTTTTAATGTTCTGTCTAATGGTTTGATCGAGCCCGCCAGTGTCACCAATTCTGATTACCAATGGGGAGACCGCCAGGTCTATCGGACTCCCATCGATGCCACACTCCTTGGGATCTCGCCCTTCGTCATCATCATCGCACTCTTTCAGCTTCATGCCGCGGTGCGGCTCGAGGTCTTTGTGGTCTGTAGCAAAGCATCGATCTTGCAGCTCATTCCAGAATAATATCTTAACGCGTGAATATTGAAGTGTGAGACTGGAGGAGAGGATGTGGCACTCTCTCACGATATCCAGAAGCTCAGTCCGGCGCCTAGACTCTGTTATGTCTCCTAAGCTTTTCAGGAATGGACGGCATAGTTGGACGATTGTGGAACATGTCGACTCAATATATTCGCCTCTCAAGCGCCTGATGGCCGGGCTGCATCGCGTACCCTCGGACCAGTGATCCACAGCAAATGGCATGTCGATAGCGCGAAGGATCTTTGCTTGTACAATATGATTCGATCCGTGAGAGTCTGAATATGGTTAGACTTCTGAAAAGCATATCCGGGATACTTACCAGCAGTGGCGGTCTCAATCAGCCATGCCAAAAAGACCTCACCAGCCCCATTTTCAAGCTTGCTACTCGATCCGCGAAGCCATCCAAACGGGCGTGAAAATGTCTCATTGCATAATGCCGCATTGATGGCTGCATTGACAATGATATGTGGTGGAATCTCCCCCTTCCTGATGACATCCTTCATGCGGTCAGAGCAAAGTGGCTTGCCAAACCTGCTTTCGAACTCCATGAATATTTCAGACTGCCGCTTCTCGTCGATCTGGTCCCACTTTCCAACAGCCCACTGCTTTGAGAGGATTTTGGTGTTGATGAAAATCTCACTGAGGTAGGCATGAACCTCCTCGTCTGGTATTGGTGGCAGCTCATGGGATACCGCATTTTCGAACCTTTCGTGTTGCAACTTCTGGAGATCATCACCGATTTTCTGACGCTTTTCCTTCTCTGCCTTTAGTTTGTCAGACAGAGCAGTCTTCTGTTCTTGCGATCTTTTCTTTGCGTCCTTCAGCTTTGTGATCTCTGTCCTTTTCAACTCGAGTTGGTCTGACAGGACTTGGATCTTTTCATGAGATTTCTCTAGAGTGAGAGGGAATTTGATCTTTCTCGATCTCGAGGATTGAGCTTCCACACCATGTTGCATTCTTCGTGTCTGCACTGACTTTCCAGTTGACTTCCCCGGCATTCTCTCTGGTGGATTAGAAACCTCCACAGCGGTTACTCGGCCTGCTGGCGTAGTTGAACAATCCTGAGCTGGCTTGTTTGCGTCTGCTGAAGTCTTTGGTGTCATCCTGTTGTTGACTTTGGCGAATTTGAGCTCTTCTCGAGTTTGTCCGTGGTAGCTGATCCTGCGCCTTGTTCCAGATGTTGTGAATCGTTGTGCACCGTAGTGTCCGGAACAGACGTTGGTTGTTGGTGGAGTAAGTAGAATACAATGCTCAGGTTCGAGACGTCGAAATCTGGATGGTGACCTCACTATGGCACGAGCCTGGAAGGTAGTTAATTGAAATCCAACGCTGAAGGGAGTCGTGCAGATATCGCCGTAGGTTGAAGTTCAAGTGAGAGTTCAAGTGATAGTTGAACTGAAGTGAGTTGAAGTCATCGTCATCTTGCAAAAGCATGTGATCGAGCCTGAGAACATATATATCATGCTCCTCCCCTCCTCTCTAACCTATTCTCTTACACTTGCCATCCACCAACTTGAGTTCTCTTCTTGAAGCAGCAAGCCTCATCGTCATCAGAGGCCTGTCATATCACACCATGCCTCCCAAAAAGAACGTACTCGGCGTACGAGATGCTGAACCTCGAGGCAAGCTGACTGTCACAAGCTGAAAAGGTTGAGAGCCACTGACATTCTCAGACAAAGCTGCAAGGGACAGAATAAGTCAGAAGCGAGCATCGTCGGTCAAGAAACGAAAGTACAAAGGTGCGTCATCCTCCAACGACGTATTGTGGTGAACCTGATCCTCTAGCAGCTGCGGAGCTTACCATTGAGGAGAAAGAGGCCAAACGTCAACAGAGAGAAGCACGAAAAGAGCTCAGAGCGGCAGAGGCAAGAAACTTGATCATGGTGGCTATCGATTTCGGCACCACCTACTCCGGCATAGCCTGGGGCAGTACCAGGAAGACCTGGAATGACATCGTCGTGATCAACCACTGGAATGGTGGTCCTTGTGATAACACGGAGAAGGTTCCAACTCGCATTTCCTACGCAGCGGAGAATGATTTCTCAGAGGACAAATGGGGTTACGCACCTAAAGCAGGATCGAAGACATGTCAATGGTTCAAGCTTCTTCTGGATGGGAAATTCAAAAGAGAAGATTTCGACGATCCTCGCCTCAACACGGCCCTGGGTAGCAAGGTCATGCATATTCCAGAGGGCAAGACCGCTCAGACAGTGTCAACTGACTTCCTGAGAAACATGTATCGACATCTGTTGCAAGCCATCGAGTTGGAACTGGGACCGACTTTGGTCGAACAAACCAGCTTTCGCTTCGTGATCACCACTCCAGCAACATGGTCGAATGCGGCTCGTCAAGCCACTCGGAAAGCTGCAGAAGACGCCGGTTTTGGTTCCAGAATGGGAGACGAAATTCTCATGATTGCGGAACCAGAAGCGGCCGCAATTTGCGCCATTACCCAGACCAACTCTAAGTTCCATACAGCACCCTTTCAGGTGAGTCAGGTGAGTGCCTGCCTCGACCTGATCAAGCGGAGCTGACTTTAATGAGCAAAACACCTGTACCATGGTTGTGGATATTGGAGGCGGTACGATAGATACCTGCACTTACCGGATTGCGAGAATGCAACCACTTCGACTCGAGGAAGCTTGCGTTGGCGAAGGTCCGTGTCCATTGGCTCTTCCCGGACATTCAAGGTACTGACTGTCTTCATGTAGGTGCAAAGGCTGGGGGAACCAGTGTTGACAGGTCGTTACTTGAATTCATGCTTTACTGTTTCGGCATAGCATTCGAGGCCCTGCCCGTGGAAAAGGTAGGCGCAGGAAGCAAGTTCATGGAAGCATTCGAAATTTTGAAACGTCAATTCACTGGCGACTTCGACGATGACGCACGTTTCGAGCTTCCACTCAAGATGAGCAAGTTGGACAAGGCCGATCTTAAAGTGACAAAACATTATGACTTCGACGAAGACACCGTCGTCCTCACCGGGTATGTGGCAATCAAACAGCGAATCTGTAAAGTTTACTGATGGCGTCAAGTGAGGAGATCAAGGACATGTTCGAGACAACGCTGCAGAAGACGTTCGAGCTGATCCGCAACCAACTGCGAAAGACCCAGACTGCTAATGAGCCTCGCGTCGAGGTAAGTCTGGGACGAACCTGCAAGAGCCAAATCTAATGCGAGACAGAAAATCATTCTCTGCGGGGGGATGGGTTCGAGCCCGTATGTTCAGAAAAGAATACGGGACTTTGTCAATGAAATGCTGGAAGAGGACATTGAACTGATAGTACCCGCCCGCCCGTGGTCCGCGATATGCAGGGGTGCTGTCATCAGTGCCCTGGAAAAGAATGTCGTTGCTTCGCGAAACTGCCGGGAGCATCTTGGGTTCTCTGTTCACGAGAAGTTCGATTCGAGCAAACACCTTGACTCTGATCGATTTGAATGCCCTGTTCTTGGGCACCGAGCCAAGAATCAAATGCGGTGGCATGTCAAAAAGGTAAGGACTCGCTTTGTGCACGCTTATCATGGGCTAATGCGTCTCAGAATGAGAAGATCTCGCCTAATCTCAAACGTGGCTTTGACTGCTATGTTGTTGTGCACGGTACCAACTCGAGCAAATCCGAGCATGTGGTGTACCAGGACTTGTATGGGAGCCAGGAAGACAGTGCACCAAGCCGCGTGGATGATCCTCTTCCAGAGTCCGGTATCATCGGTACGAGACGCCACGGGCGGATGCCTGATGGAATGGACAGCTCTGGCTAACTTCGCGCAGGGCCAATCTACAAGGTAGGCAGTATTAAAATAGACCTGACCAAGGTTGTCAAGGAGGAACGAAACCGTCTCATGCTTGAGGGTGAAAAGATTCCGCGTCGCATGGATTTCGACCTCACTCTCGAGATGACACTCGCATCTGACAAAGGCGTCCTCATCGTTACTGCAAAGAAAGGGCGACGAAAGTTTGGAGAAGCGCACCTCGAGTTTGAACCAGATCCAGCATTCGACGGCACCTTGGTATCAAGCGAGGCCTAGACCTGAGCAAGCGCTATAGAATTCGGAACATGGTGAATTCGGGACTGGAATGATGCTGATACGGAATGATTCAGACGGAGGAGGTGCAAAGAAGCACACAGGACATATCATGCAGGTCGGGTGGAGGTGAGCCGGAATGGTTCGCGACACCAAGTTCGGGTAATGAGTATTACGCACAACCTCCTCTGCATTATGCATGACTCCTCTAAGCCTAATATAGTAAGCGGCTCGGGTAACCTTCTCAGTCTAGAATAATTCTCGCTTGGCACTCCCCAGGCGCGCCTTATTATCTTACCTTCTAGACTCGCGATTTAGGCGCCCTAGATCTCTATACTTTAGGGCACTCACGCTTATAACTTAGACACTTAACTCTACAGTTTAGGTCCTAATCAGGCCTCAACGCCTTGACGTTGTTTGTGCGTAATACAGGGGTGGGTGTACGTAATACCAATTACCTGGCTATTGGACACCAGACCCAGATCCAGAACGAATGATTACCGCGCATATCACATCTGATGGGGAATTGAGATACCATTTAAATGGGTAATGGGTATTACGCACCCCACCCGATTGGGTTAGTGTTAGGTTAGCGTTGGTCTTGGCACAACTGAGGTAGATCCCTTTCTATGCTATCTCTGCCTACTCCTCGATCACAACCCTCTCAACAAACATATTCCTTACCCGCAACAACCTATCATTGCGTCTATCACTGCTATGTCTAGCCATGTCGAGCCCCGCTCAACTAGCCGCGGAAATGGAGGCCCTTTTCGCCTATGAAACAGCCTCAAATGACGAGTTCTATGAGTGCAATTCTGACCAGGAGGCCGCGGAGGGCGCGGCGGCGCAGGAAGATGCCCCGGAGGCTCTCGACGACGCGCAACCCAGTGAAGAGGCCGCAGAGGCGCAGGAACAGGGCCCTGTGATCCCATTTGCGCTTCCGCCCAGTGACACTAGGTTTCACTCAATTGAGGAGGCCAAGGCGTTCCTTGATGAGTGGACAGGGCCTCGCGAATAGACATCGCAATAGAACAGGCCAATCAGGTGGCAAGGAGACGTCTAAATGAGTCAAATAGAGGCCGCGGAGGCGCAGGAAGAGGCGCAAGAAGAGGCCGCGGAGGAGGAGGACGAGGTCGAGGACAGTCAACTCATATCCCAGGAACCATGACTTTTCGACTAGACTAGGTGTGGAGCGCAATGCTCGGCGAGAGGAACTCCCAGGTGAGAGCCGCCTCTAACTAGCACTGGGACAGCATCACTTGCATCGATCCTTGCATCATTCCTTGCCTTCCTTGCATCGTTCCTAGCATCATGATATTTTGCAAGCCTAGGGCGCCTGAAACGCCGCCTAGAACGCGAGCCTAGTTAGAAGGCTGTGAATAGGCGCGCCTTGGGGGGATACAAGGGAAAATTATTCTTTACAAGGAAGGTTACCCGAGAGACGCCAACCGAAAGGGGTGGGGTGCGTAATAACACCCCTGGTGTGCGTTTTACCTGTTACCACCCACTTTCTGGATACGAGACCGAATCAGACAGCATGTTCGACTGCGATTTCAAGACCCTGCAAACCTCTGTTGACTGGCATACAGATTGCAGAGAGTGCAAAGCCAACGATTCTGAAGCTGCATTACTCAAGTGTGTATTTGAGATTACTGAGGACAAAACAAGTCTTCTCCCCTGGGCAGGCAGTGGAGACGTCATGAACAATAAGGAGCGGATCAATTGGCAGGCTTTACGCCGCATGATCGCACTGAACGATCAATTGGTAGAGACAGGGCACAAAGCCGCGAACGAACTGCAACTTTGTCTGGATGCTGTCGCAGCTGGACTCAGGGAAGAACAGGAGGAAGCGATGATCAAGAAAGGCTTGCAGCATCTGATCAGTCTTGCGAAAGGCCCATGCAAGTGGCTTTTGAAGGCACGAGTTAGCAGCGAAGACGTATGGCTGATAACGGAAGATACGATTGCTTAATCTGCCAGTAAGTACGATCAAACCATGGTGATATATCGTGGACACCAGCGGCGGAATCCCCCATATCCGGCCGACAGGAAATTACCACAAAACCAATAACAACCCTCCCATGGGAGATGACAACACTGGCTCTGGTTCTGGTGTTGATTCTGGTTCTAGTGTTGATTCTTATTCTGGTGTTGATTCTGGTTCTGATGTTAATTCTGGTTTTAGTGTTGATTCTAGTTCTAATGTTGATTCTAGTTCTGGTGTTGATTCTGGTTCTGGTGCTGATTCTAGATCAGCTTAATCAAGTATTATTGAGAATGAATGATGTGCATAATGACTTGATGTAGGAAGTTGAGTTGAGAAAAGTTTATAATGTATATATAGCAGTAAGTATTATAGATTGTTATTCCTTTATGTATTTATGGTTGAAAACAATAAGATCTATTTATTGATGATCTATCTTCTCCTCATTTTAAGCTGCAAAAGACTCCAGATTAACACAGCAGTTTATTATCCTCTGATTGACAGCATAAGGAATGCCCTTAGCAACACAAGGGGCGTAAGATAGACTCTTCACACCACTTCTAGTATTCATCACATAACCAGATATATACTCTCCAGACAATCTCGAAAAGCAGGAAAATACCCTGATAGCTGCTTGTGCTGGCCGTTAACAAGTCCCAGGAACCTAGCACGTCGGGTGGAGGTGAGCTGAGCAGGCCAAGTTATCTTACAGTCACGTGCTGAGCGGGCGAGCCGCATTCATTTTGGCAAGACTACAGCGAAGTCGTCGCTTCGTAAAGACTACATTCAGAAGCCTCTCTACTCCATACAATGCCCGAGTTGTATTCCAAATCCCCAAATGTACTGTGATGAACAATGACAGCGCTCTGAACTCGGAGCGCAGTCTGCGTGTGGGCGACTCGAAGAATGACTATCTACGGTCTCTCCTCAGAACTCTCGACGCGGTCATCTTCCTCCAGATAGGCATCACCTACCTATCCGACAATCTCACCCTCCTTCTGATCCTACGTGCCATTTCTCAAGTCGTCCATGTCCAGTATCGACCAACGGGTCTACAGCTCGCACCTGCAGTCTTTGTCAGCGTAGTGTGCATCGTCACGCATCTGCTCTGGACCCAAAGTGGCACAAAACACACACATGGAGGGTTGATCATTGACTTTGTTGGGGAACTCCCGCCCTCAAAATGGAGGCTGCTCTTGTTGGACGTCGTGGTTTTGGCTCTGCAGTTAGTCATGCTGGTCGTGGGCCATCAGAAACAGCTCGCTTTAGGCCATGCGCAACCACAGCCCGATACCCCGCCTCCACAGGACATTGAAGCCGAAGAAGAAGGACGGCTCGTGTCAAATGTTCAGGAACGGCAAACAGGTGGTGAAGAGGAGGGTATAGAGTTACAAAGTCTGCTACCTAATGGTGCGGAACGGGAGCATTCCTCATCGAATCCTCTAACCAAAACGGCGACTCAAGAAGCTGATTTGATCGTGCTGGACATGAAGACAGCGTTGACGGCTCTTTTCAGAAAACCATTGCAGCCCAGTTCACATGCCGTGGAAGACCCAGCAATGCGTGCCGGATTGGCAAACGTTCTATCTCGAGTTGCCGCGGCTCATGCACGAGCTACTTGAGGGCTCGTTATTGTTATTATCGATACGATCTAGTACATACGGGACAAAAGGTTGCTGAAGAAGAGATGGTAGCCGAGTATACTTTGCACTTTGCCTACTTCGATTTGTACAATATACAGGCTCTGAGGCCTCGCATGGCATTTGTACCTTCGCCTAGACTCTATATGTCTTGTCTCGTTCTTACTCAAGATGTAAAGTGCTTTTCTCAAGCAGCCAGCCCTGTAGATGGGCAGTAAGAAGACGAATGTCAATATCTCTCGAGCCTTTTGCCTCAGTACAACCATTTGCGCCGTGCTGTCGTACTGCCCCACCGCATATTATACAGAGGAGCACGCGGTATATCATCTAAGATACTCGACATATTACCAGCAGCCTCAACTTTGTGCCCGTTGCCTTCTTCACCGTGCAGCAACAAGATGCGTCAGCTAATCCGAGCGGCCCCGAGGCTCTCATCGCGTCTTCCTGCTCAGATATGCTGTGCGAGTCTTCAACATGGCCAGCAACGGCGGCAATACTCGAGGCCACCGCCGACGACTGGCTGGCTGCGTAAGTTGACCGGGGTGTCTGTTCAAGTCGGCGTTCGCTGACACAGACAACAGCCATCCCATTCGTGACTGAGACCCTGGCTGGAATGAGCCACACCACCGACCTGTTCTCCCGACTGTTGAAAGAACGGATAGTGGCCGTCTACGGCGAAGTCGACGACCGTATGGCCGCCACTGTCACCGCATCCCTCCTCTACCTGGAAGCCGAAAGTGACCGACCTATCTCGATGTACATCAACTCTCCAGGCGGGTCGGTGACTGCCGGGCTGGCAATCTACGACTGCATGCAGTACATTGTCCCCGAAGTTTCGACGCTCGTTCTGGGCCAGGCAGCGTCTATGGGCAGTCTCCTTCTCGCAGGCGGTCAGGCTGGACGCCGTTACGCCCTTCCTCACTCGAGCATCATGCTTCATCAACCCAGTGGCGGTCACTACGGTACTGCCGCGGACATAGCCATCCACGCAAAGGAAATCCTCCGAATACGGACCGAACTGAACAAGATTTACGAGAAGCATTTGACGGGCAAGAAGAAGATGACAATGGACGAGATTGAGAAGATGATGGAACGAGATCACTTTGTGAGTGCTGAAGAGGCTCTCGAGTTGGGTGTTGTCGATGAGATTCTCGGCAGCAGAAAGAAAAAGGCCGAAGAAAAGGACGACAAATGAGAGACATTGCTCAAAAAAAAACCTCCCAATAGGTCAGATGTCAGAAGTGAAACACAGCGCCGTGTATGATTAAACCCGGTGGTGAAGGCAACGCTGTGCACTTCACTGCACTCTATGCCGATGTTCAGGCTGTCTACGACCATACCCTTACTGTACAACAGATACTCCTCACTCCCAGCACCCGGTGTGGTTTGGGCTCGACGCGGGAAATTCCACTCGCCAGTTCATTCTAGCAGGGAGGACGTGGTGGTCTTGCATGAGCAATCATCAGGCACACTGCTGAGGTTTGAGGACTAGATGCAATGACCCTTTAGAGTAGGGTCATAAGGAGGATAGATACTCCATTCGATCTGTAACCTCATACAAACAAAACAGCTTCTCGATCCACATGTTCAGTTTCTCATAATTCTGCATTCCTGAGTCCTTCCAAATGACACCGCTAATTTACCAAGATCGTCCGTACATATGCACGTATTTATTATAAGGTACAACAGTATGTGCGCCATCGTGTCCACTTCACTCTACTCCGTACTCTTTTGAGATGTTTTGTAGATACATGTACGAGCACAACCTACCGTAATCTCAAGAGGTACAGCCGTGCAAAGTGGCCAGGCTACCTTGTAACTCGAGCTGTCTACAAGCGTGGACCGCTACCCGCCGGTTTCAGGTCGCTATCTTTCGACCACGAAACATTCTTGATAGCAGCCGGACTGGTACTGCCCTGCATCAAGACGTTGAAAGGCTCGGTCCCGGGCTGCAATGCCCTCCACCGCCAGCGCTGGACGAGAGTACGCTCCGAGCCGACTCCCTCCATGATGTCGACGATCCACTTTCCCAGGTTCGGCAGGTACTTGAAAGCGTGTCCGCACCCGCCGGTGGCGACCATGACCGTGGCGTCTTGACCCGGGACGTCGTCGACCACGTAGTGGTTGTCGAAGGAATCCGTGTACCAACAGAGCCTCGTGAGCTCGATGCCGATCCCGTGCTCGGCCAGCTCCGGCAGGTACTCGGCCAGGAAGCGCTTGAACACCTGCATGGCCTTCCGCGGAATGTGCGTGACCTTTTCGCCAGGCGTGTACCTCGTGATGGGGACACTGCGCACCCGGCCGTCCGGTTGAACCTGCGGGTTGGTGTACTTTGTGCCCCGGTACCCGATCTTCATCCACCCTTGATCGTCGCGGGGGAAGCCGTACAGACCGCCCTCGGGTCCGTCCCACAGCTTCCACATATAACTGGGAAACCTCTCGGGGGCGAATCGGTCAAAGAGCGGCGAGTCTCGCGGGATCTTCAACATGATGATGGAGCCCGCCGTCGTCTCGCAAAGACCATCGAGCTGAGGCACGAGGGACGGCGTCCAGCCTCCACAAGCCATCACAACCTTGTCCGCCGGATGCCTTTGGCCATCTTGTGTCTTTACGCCCACCACCTTTCCGTCCTTGTCATGCCAATAGGTCTCGAATGCGCCCGCTCGTGCGTCGAACACAAACTTGACCCCCAGCGCCCGGGCTTTGTGTAAAGCGAAGCGGCAAGCTTTGTCAGCCACGACCACGCCGCCGGTAGTGTCGAGCACGCCGACATTGGCTTTTCCCCTTTCCTTGCGGCGAAAAGGGTCAATCCCGTATCCCCAACCCCGATGGTCTGCAGCCTTGACGTCCTCAGGGTTGGTAGTAATCAGCTGCGTTGCACCCAAGCCGGCGGCCCTCATGTTGCGGATCGTATCGAGTTCAAAGGTGGGCATTTCGTCCTTGTCAGTGAACGCCAGCGTCCCGTTGTTGATATATACCCGGTCCGATGAACTCAAGCCCGGCGGGAGATCCTTTCCGCCCTTAAGTTCTTCATTCCACGCGGTCCACCACTCGATCGCCTCTTTGGAGAGATCCTGGTATTCGACAGCCGACCCGTATGCAGAGCGGATGATTTTGTTCGTATCTGGTCCGCCTCAGGTCAGTAACGGCGCGCTGCGCGGCCCAAAGCAGGACGGTTTCGACGGACCAGAAGAAGCCGAATCGGCTCCAGACCGGTAGGCATATTTTGAGGCGTCATAGTCGTGCCGGTCAAAGACAGTGACATTCTTGTAGCCACGGATAGCAAGGTGGAGGGCAGTACTCAGTCCGAACACGCCGGCGCCAACAATGACGATCCGGTCGGACTTCTGAAGCTGGCGGCGAGGCATAATGATGCAAGTAGGAATTCGATGAATGAACTTCGGTACCACCCCTGGTCTTCCTTCGCCGAGGACCTTTATACCGACCTTCACGTAGGGGATCAACAATTTTGGAGCAATGATGCATGCTAAACTAACGCGCCTTTCGATTTCAGGTGCTCGCTGTATTGAGATGCACTAGCAGAACTTGGACCAAGATTCGTGGCCACACATTTCGATGCTCGGTACTCGATGCTCACCTGATGATGTAGAGGACTTCGCCTTTCTGGCTTCGTTGAGCATATCACCCTGACTCCGCAACAGCGTATTGAGACAGCCTACTGAATTGGGGGCTACAAAGCGTAGAAACAAGCACTTGATACTTCGGGTTATGGTAGGCGGTTGTGGAGTCAGCGCCACAAGGCTGGCTAAATGTGCCTGTTCGGGCTAGTGCAAGCAGCCATTTCAAGTAGGTGGACGGTGCCCCGACTCCTCGCAAACGTCTGACCAGTAACCAGCATATCTGACAGGTCCGCATGTAGCAAAGTCCATTGGTGCGGACATCGCTCGTCGATACATTCGCGTTAGAACGCGATACGTCCGTCCAATAACGCAGGATATCAAGTCACAAGTGTCAGATAGCGAAAGCACATTCTCACTCAGTGATAGAGTGATGGTGAGGAGAGTCAACCTGACCTTTGTCCGTTATGCAAGGACGCTTTTGTTTACCGCAAAGAGTAGTTCTTCGTTCGATGACAGTGCACATCCCCGCAATCCGGACCAGATAGCTCGGCCCCATCAGGACGGGAAGCGCTGCATGCGGATGGAGACGCTGCTTTCACAAGACTCTGGGCAGCACAGAAGACCAGTGGTCATTGTATGGACATGTAGGACTTCTGGTAGGGGCACGCCCGGCGATTCATTGCTCACTTTGCGTAGGAGGGGCCATTTGGGGCCCAGTGAATCGTTATATTAGAGACCAGTGTTCCCAGCAGGTCACAATCGAACGTGGAAACACCAGAAGCTCTCGACTTTCTACCTTCCAGGATCATCTGCATACTCCCCTCTGCGGTGCCTATCAATCAAAACGATCCGTTGTGACATGTCAGACTTTAAAGGAAAAGTGGTATGATTCACAATCGCAGGGAGAGGCTTTCAATTGACTGCACCCACTGACAGTACGACAGGTTGCTATTACCGGGGCAGGGTCCGGCCAGGGTCGTGTCCTTGCGCAGTTGTTGGCCCAACGAGGAGCACTCGTCTCGCTGGCCGACGTCAACGAGGCAGGCCTCGCGGAGACTATGCAATCGCTGGAAAACTCAGAGTCTCACCTTTCCACCGTGGTCGACGTACGCAAAAGCGCCTCTGTAGAGTCCTGGATCGCAAAGACTATCGAAAAGTTTGGAAAGCTGGACGGAGCCGCAAACTGGGCCGGTGTCATCAGGATCAACCCCGTCGTGGAGGAGACGGATGAGAACTGGAACTTTGTCATGGACGTCAATTCCACGGGCGTGTTTAATTGTATCCGTGCCCAGCTCCGCGTCATGAAAGATGGCGCATCTATCGTGAGAAAACCCATCGTCAAGCGAACGTTGGTTTCCTTTTTTGCTGATCGCGTTGATAGGTGTCGGCGGCAAGCACCGAGGGACAAATTGGCTGGCCGACATTTGCAGCCTATTGCGCAAGCAAACATGCCGTTATTGGCTTGACCCGTAGTGCAGCTAAAGAACATGTCGGAATACGTATTAATTGCGTTGCTCCAGGTAAGTCGAAAGTTGTCGACTTGTCATCTGGCAGACCTGATGAAATTGCCCTCAATAGGCTGCACAGATACTCCAATGATGGCGAATGACACGGTCGAGAACTCGGACGAGATTCGAGCCCAGGTCCAGAAACGCAAAGCGAATCCCATGGAGATCATGCGTGTCGCAGCATTCTTGCTCTCTGACGAGGCAAGCTTCGTGACTGGAGCCGTCTATAACGTGGACGGAGGATGGGTTTGTTAGCTTGTTGGTACATCGACGATATAGCACAGTGAAGTCATTGTCTTAGAGAGAACAGAAACCGCTACAGGTAGCAGGTTCCTCTGAGTATCAGCCAAAGAATGTTTCCAACTTGTGATCAGCCATAACGTCGATCCAGTGACGACTGGACCGGAGGTCATCGCCTTCACCTGTGCCAGCATCAAATTCGTTCCAGACATCCTCCAACAGCAACTCTGCCCTAGAGAAGACTTGGCGCAGGCCAAATGAAGCACAATTAGACTGCAAGCGCCGTCGGATAAAGGCGCGACGTTTGTCAAGCTCCTCATGTCGTGCAAGAGTCGATAATACGTGGGTTTCCGCCTTGTCACGCAAGGTACGCTGGCGAGAAAATACAGAGCTTGTATTCTTGGAGGCTCGTAGTACGCTCCCACAGATGATCAGCAGGATTGTTTGATACAAGCCACACGTGGATCCTTCGGGAATGTCTTGTGCATGGCTGAGGATTGCTCCTGACAACTCAAAATACCAGCGATCGAGGCTTATTGTTCTTGGGAAAGGGCGACTTTCGGGGGTGGCGGCCTCGGCATCGTCAAACTGGGAGTCCAGGAGACTTGGGAAGTTTCGTTGTAGCTCAAGCAAGATTGCAAACCTGCACATTTGCGAGAATGCCTTGAGTTGCCGATAGGTAGAGGAGCCGAGGGTCTTCGTGTCGAAAGTCTCATCGGCAGGGATTTCGTAGTCGAGGGCATATTCGGCCACTTCGATTGCATCTTGAGTGACCTCGGAAGCGAGAATTTGATAGGATTCTCGATCTTTCCAGCCAACCCCAACCATGTTTCGCAGAGCCCTGTTCTGGCGAACACAGATGCCGACCCTGGCGAGCGTGACTAATAGTGGTAGACTGATTCCAGCAAACATATGGATGTATGTCGTTTTGGTGGGCTGACAAAACTGGTACAGGTAGTGCACCACTGTTTTGGGCTGATCTACGACGAAAGCCATGCAAGCTTCCCAATAGGACATTGCGCCTATCAAGAAGTGGTGGTCTGTGTTCATCAGTGCCTTTTCTGGTTCTCTGCCGTCCTTGGTTACGTAGTTGACAAGGTATTCGCATAATTTCCTGGCTCCACGGAGGTGTGGCAGACCAAGGTCTCGTGGATCGGACCAAGGCTTGTCGATGTCAGCGCTGTGTGCTAGTAGTTCAGAGCCGTACGAGACAGAAGAGCACACTTACTGCGCAAAATCCTAGGATGATGGATGCCAATAAAGTTTCTTCCAATTTGCGCAACATGTTTTCGTCAGACAGTGCTGACTTTTGCGGGGAGTCTGTCGACTGCTCCAGAACTGTCTCGATTTGGAAAACTGCCTCTGATAAAGATCTGACCGCAGCAGTATGACACTCGAGGCATGTGGAGAGCATGGACTCGTCGTCCTGGAAGCAATGGGCAGCGGCCATACACACGACGCTCTTGTGAAGGAGCGGAGACGTGCTCAGATAGCGACGGACTAGGGCTTTGAAACGCTCTGCTGTGTCGTCGAGCACGGAGTGAATGCCACATAGGTTGTCGAAAAAGTATTGTACCAAGGCTTGATTAAATTCGCTGCCCTGTGACGGGCCTGCATCCCAGCAGTCTAACGTGGCGCTGAATGTCGAACCTTCGCCACTGCCCAACCCAGACCCCTCGATCGTCCAAGTCCAGTCTTGCTGTTCCAAGAGGGCCAGCGGTTCGTGGCTTGTCAACCACTCGCGAAGATCCTCACGCAAGATGTCGGCGGTAGATCTGTCGTTGTCATCGTTGTTTACGGCAGGTGGAAAAGGAACATGGTTCGGATCGTTGCTGTTCCGGGGCTGTGTCTGTTGAGATGAGGACACCACGTCCGTAACCAAGCTGTGTGATGTTGTGGGGGCAATCTGGGTTGGTCGTGCTCTCAGCGTCGGTTGAAATGCTTCGACAAGCAGGTTTGGCTCTGTCGCACTGGCACTGTCGACCGCGTTGAGTGGGAGCGGTCCTGAGTCTCGTGCAGAAGGCGGCTTCGGTCTCCAAGCGTTGAAGACTTCGTGTTTGTCACTCCATTTGATCGGACGTTTGTAGCCCGGACAGGTGACTTTGCGTTTCAAGCATTGTCTGCAGCTCGGCTTGGTCTCATCACACTTGATTTTCTGCGCCGGTTACTACTTTGGCCGTGGACTGGAGGGCCAACTTACCATCGAACGACATCGGGGGCATCCAGCTATACGGGAAAGGCGCGTCAGTCGAGGACTGTTTGATTTCCTGCAAACTCACCTCGAGACCGAGGAGGCATGGCGGCGGAGATGCATGAGGGTGCATTCCACGGATGTCAACAGAGACAAACCACACACAAATGACGAGGATGAGGATGAGGATGTGATAATTCAGTGAGTCTCCAAGGGAGACAATGATAATGCGCCCATGGGGCGTCGCTGGAAGCTCATGCCTGCCCGGTACTTAACTTAGAGGGCCAAGCAGTGGGTGCTCGCTGGGCGATAGTTGCTAACTAGTTAACTGAGTCTTATCTGCCTTACGCACATCCCAAAGCCCTGGATAAGACCGACCTCTAACTAATAAGCGCTTCCCTGACTACCGTACTTCAATGGGGGTGTTCGCTGCTTTAACTACCTAGAGAAACTCCATGATCCAAACTGCTTACAAAACGGCGCACACGATCTCAACGTCCGTTTACTTGCCATACAGAACAACCACGACAGATGCTTCAACACCCATACGTTTAATTATCCATCATTCTCTGACTAGATTCAACACTGGAGCTTCGTCTGTGATCAATGGGTGCCATCAGACTGGCTCCCTATCTAATGAATCAATTCAAGCAAGAGCAACCTCGACCTTGCCGTTCTCCAAGGTGACATGGTCCAGTGAGCCATTCTTCGAAGAGCCATTGCACACCTCTTTCCGACCGTTTCCCAGAGGAGCTGCAAACCCGTCATAGCCTGCTTTGGCGACGCCATCCACGATTGCGATAAAGTTGGCGAGACCCCCTAGGAAGAAGCGAGGGATAGGTTTAGGGGCTCCGGGCACGTTGGCGAATATCCACGATGGGATGGACGGGAACAGGGTGGTCTGGGCCACTTCGTTACAATGTTCGCTCCAGTCTGCCTCAGCCTCCGGGATCGCTTCGATGGTGGCAGCCTTGCCCGTCGCTCGTAGTCTCTCCGCTCGTTGGATGAGCTCGTTGTTGAGATTGACCTGCATCTCGACGTTCGGAGGCGCATTCGCGAACGGCCCTTGAGGTCCACTAATCATGAGGAGGTTGGGAAACCCAGGAACAAAGCACCCGAGGTAACTCGTTGGCCCGTTCTTCCAGTGATCCGCAAGTGACTCTCCTGATCTTCCGTGGAGTTGGATCCTGGTGTAACTCCCCTCGACGGCGTCAAAACCTGTGGCCAGTATCAAGACGTCCAGTTCATGAAATTTACCGTCGACCGTCTCGACGCCCGTAGCGGAGAAGTGGTCAATTGGGGTGTCCCGGAGATTAACGATGTCGACATTGGGGCGATTAAACTGTTGGTAGTAACCGCTGTCGCAGAGAGGCCGTCGCGCGTACGGTTCTTGCGGCATCAGCTTCCTGGCCTTTTCCGGGTCTTTGACAATCTGGGCAATTTTCGACCTGACAAAGTTACAGGTTGCCTCATTAGCCTCCTTATTGGTGGAAATATCTGAGAATCCCGAAAACATGAATCGAAATCCATTGCCCTGATCCCAGAGACGTTGGAATACTTCCTCACGCTTGTCTGGCTCCACCGAGGCATAGGGTGTAGTCGACTCTGTGAAGCCAAAGGCGGTCGCGGTTTTCGGAAGGCTCTCTACGATCTCGTCGTAATGGTCATTCAACCACTGGCGATACTCTGGCGTCACTGGCCCATTGCCGCTGGGGACGCTATACTGAGGAGATCTCTGAAAACTGACCAACGACTTGACCCGAGGGCCGAGCGCGGTGATGACTTGCACGCCGGTAGATCCATTACCAAGAACGCCGACACGCTTGTCGCTCAAGTCAAAATCTTCTCTCCAGCGCGAGGTATGACAGATTTCCCCTGTGAAATCATCCAGTCCTGGTATGTTTGGCAGTTTAGCCGTGGAAAGTAAGCCCAGTGCCGTTATCAAGTAACGGGCCACGAAGACTTCGTTGGTGCTGGTAGTCACGCGCCATTTGTCTTGTTCAGGGTCCCAATCTGCGCTCAACAGTTCAGTGTTGAGTTGAATGTCTTTGCGAAGGTTGTGCTTGTCCACAATGTGTTCGAGATACTTCAAGATTTCCGGCCCCTGCAAGTAACGGTCGGTCCAAGGGTACGTTCTCAGGTCGTCCCTGTCCCAAGTGAAGCGAAATACAAAGCTTTCACTATCACTCATAGCACCAGGGTACCTGTTCCAAAACCAAGTACCACCAACACCCTCTGCTTTGTCAATGACCTTGACTGAGTATCCGAGGTTGCGAAGGGTGTGCAGTTGATAGATGCCGGCAAACCCTGCACCCACAACAAGGGCGTCTAGCTCTGTGGTTTTGTCGTCGACGCTCATCATGAAAGAAGTAAGTTTTTGCCCGGGCACAAGCTTGCAAGGCGGGAACGTTCGTTGACGGATCAGTCTGCTACGTAGCAGCCCGTGAACAGCCGTATATATTATCTCTTCGGCGGTCCACCAGTCTGGCCGAGCACACTCGTTGCACCGCCTTCGCGAATCGCATCACATATCGGACGCATTAAGTTCACATTCGAACATGCCGGCAAAAGTGCAAATGAACGACCATTGATCCTACCAGCATTGCCAGATCGAGTTTGGCGGACTTGGAAGACGACTACGGCTGGACAACCCAGAACAGGCAAATCTAGGCGGGCATTTGGAGCTGTGGCTTTTCACAACTTCGCCTAGATAGCCAGCCTGAAGTCATCTCTCTAGGCTTCCCAGTTCGGGAGATTTACAGATCTCCCGTGTTATGAGTAGTCTAGGTTTCTCTGGCGTGTCTGCCGTCTCAATACCCACTCACTGATAAGGACCGCTTAAGCTAACACTTTGCGGACTAGTTAGTGGGCTTCAACAGCCTCGCTTCCGTGTCGTCTTCCCCAGACAAATGGGCTCCACAAACCTCTATGCATGCTGAAGTGAGAATGAACGAACTCAGGACTCAGAGGCTCTGCCACATCTGCGCGAGACGATGTCTCGCATATAATATTAACAACAAGCCATGTAAGTGAACATGTGTGCCTCGCCCTTGACGAGATATCCCTCTCAGCTATTCTACATCACGATACAACCGATCATAACATGGGCTCTTCGCCAACCACCACCGAGCCTGAGGCTATTGTGGCCTTCAATTCAGAGAACCTGTCTGCCGATGAACTGGAACTTCGCGCTCAAGGTCACATAGGGGAATTGCCACGTCAGTTCGGGATCTTGTCCACCTTGTCTCTTGCCTTCACCATCACCAATTCCTGGATTGCCTACTCGGCCGTGTTTGTCATCCCTCTCATTGCCGGCGGAGCAACGTGTGTTGTTTGGAGTCTAGTGATTGGTTTTGTGGTATGCAGTATCATCACCCTGGGCCTTGCCGAACTGGCCAGTGCCTATCCGACTTCAGGGGGGCAGTACCAGTACGTATCCTCTGAGATGATTGAAATCCAGTTTAACACGCTCATAGCTTCTCCTTCATGGTCACCCCTCCAAGATACAGAGCGGCAGTCTCATACACGATCGGCTGGGTGAGTGTCTTTTCCTGGTGGATGCTGGCATGCGGTTCTGCCATCTTCTGTGCACAAGCCGTCGCTGCCATGGCTGCTGTCTACCACCCGAACTTCGCAGCCACACAGTGGCAAATCTATCTCATCTACGTGGCACTTACGATTCTCTCCACGGCTTTGATAACGCTGTTTCCCAAGCAACTACCTCGGGCGGAGATTGCTTGTTTCTGGCTCTCCATCATCGGATTCATCGTATCAACAATTACCGTGCTGGCGAGAAGCGACCACAAACAGACCGGTCGGACGGTCTTCGCGGACTGGAAGAACAATAGTGGCTGGATCGATGGAGTTGCATTCTTTATCGGCGTTGGCCAGGGCATGTTCGCTTTCATTGCTCTTGACGCGGCCACCCATGTCTCTGAAGGTAAGTGCTGGTGTCCGAGCTGGAATGTGCGACAGAGACTAAATTTATCGGCATGAAAAAAACAGAAATGCCCAATCCAAGGAGAAATGTACCTCGCGCCATGGGCCTGACTATGGTTATCGGGATGATCACTGGCTTTGTGTGGACCGTCGCATTCCTCTTCTCCGCCACCGATCTTGACGAGGTCATGAACAGTCCAGCGCCGTACTTGACCGTGTTTTTCCAGGCGATTCACAACGACTCAGCGGCTCTTTTCTTTACTGTCTGGCTGTTTCTGGCGTACGTTTCGGCCACCATCTCCTGCTACGCAACGTCCGGACGCCTCGTCTGGGCCTTTTCCCGAGACAACGGCCTACCCTACAGTGATTTCTTCAGCAAAGTCCACCCCACATTGAAAGTGCCGGTGAACGCAACTGTTTTGACCTGCATCTTCGCCATCTTCTACGGTCTGATCTACATCGGGTCCACCACCGCATTCAACTCCTTCCTGTCGATATCCATTCTGGGTCTGAATGCCACATACACGGTTCCGCAGGCCATTGTTGCGTTCTGCGGTCGTGACAAAATCTTACCGCCTCGACCCTTTGCGCTGGGAAAGTGGACGGGGCTGTTCTGCAACATATTCTCCAGCCTCTGGGTCGCCATGTACATGGTGTGGTTCTGCTTTCCCACCTTTCTCCCCGTAGAGGCTCAGAGCATGAACTACCTGAGTGTGATCGCGGTAGGCGCGCTCTTTTTCATTGGGTTGAGTTGGTTCCTGGGCAAGCGCAAGACATTCACCGGCCCCAAGGTGGTGGTCGAAGGTTTGCACCTTTCGACGAGCCACAACGCCCAAACATTCGAGGCCGTTGAAGGAAGCGAGGGGGGTCTGAAGGGTCGGTGAGTGACTTCTCGGGACATGTCACTTCTCGGTGAACGCGTAATTCCAATTTTGCAACGGCAGCTTGCGTGCCATGTATTGTAGCCCCTGGTTCCATGACTCTGGAGCCTTCCCACCATTATTAGTACGACAGAGGAAGTTGAGCATTTGTCATCGTGGCGGGTTAATATAAATTGGACAGGAAACAAGCACGAATGTGGTACTCTGACAATGTAATTTAGTTTCAGCCGCAAGTGCCAGACAAAGACAGAAGGCGTGCCACAGCTATGCTATCGGCACCCCCTCTCATGAGATTTGCCAGTCCTTTTTGCTCAAACAATTCCGACACTCAGAAAAAAATAACGTAGCTGCATGGGGTATTGAAACCATGGATTGGAGTGAGAGTTGCTGTGAGGTTGAGTTGCCCAAGGGACTCACCCACACAGGCCACGACAAAGAGAGTAAACTCTTGGCCGTTATGCCTCCACATGAGGGAAACTACTGAAGCGGAGATCGACCCTCGATCAGTGATTAAAGCATCATCAGGGTGCTTCCAGCCATGAGTGTGCGATTGAGGGAGAGGTATTCTGGGAGGGACCGGGTAAAATTACGCTACAGGGTTTAGTTCGTCGCACTGGGCGATCTATACGGCATGGAGTTGAATTCATGAATACCTCCCCAGATGGGTACCGGTCAGCCACAGCCGTGAAAAAGGTGATTTACTGGGCATCGGTGGGCAGTCCCGAAAACCGAATCAAACAACGGGGAGACAGGCACATATATGCGTGACTGAGCCAAGCGCACCGGTGAAAAGATAGTGATACCGTCTGTCTTCGTGTGTCGACACCGCACCTCTGCACCGCCGTCAACCACGATGTCCGTTTCCGCTTCGTTGCTCAAAGACCCGAGTCTCTTTGTGGTCGACAAGACGTACATTGCCGGGCAATGGGTGTCGGCCAAATCGGGCGAGACGTTCGAGGTCAAGAGCCCGGCAACCGACGCGGTCATTGGGGCTGTTCCGGAATCAGGATTCGACGACCTGAACGATGCCATTGGAGCCGCGGCCGACGCGTTCGAGGGCTGGAAGCGTCTGTCGGGCCGGCAGCGCGGGCGGATTCTACGCAGGGTGTTTGAGCTTCTGGTGGAAAACCAGGAGGACCTCAGTACCATCATCACCCTGGAGAACGGCAAGGCCAAGGCCGATGCCACCGGAGAAGTCGTGTGAGTCGCCCCTTTTCTTTCTTGAGGCTTATCGACACAACACCCAGCCCCCGCGGCGAAAAACGACGTTGACGATGTGGCATTGGATCAGGTTGTCGGCGAACTTTTTCGAATGGTACGCAGAGGAAGCGGCCAGGATCTACGGAGACGTGATCCCGAACAGTACGCCGAACTCTCGAACCCGAGTCGTCAAGGAGCCCATTGGCGTCTGCGGTCTCATTACGCCGTGGAATTTCCCTCTGGCCATGGGCGTGCGCAAGATCGCCGCCGCGTTGGCGGCGGGCTGCACGATAGTACTCAAGTCGGACGGGTTGACGCCGTTCTCATCCAGCGCTCTGGCCGTCCTCGGCGAGCGTGCTGGGATCCCCAAGGGCGTGTTGAACATCGTGACAGCGGCTCGGAACACCCCTCAGCTCGGCCTCGCTCTTTGCGAGTCGAACACCGTCAAGAAAATCTCGTTTACCGGTTCGACAAGGGTCGGCAAGCTGCTCTATCAACAATCTGCACGTACCCTGAAGAAGCTCAGTCTGGAGCTCGGCGGGAACGCGGCGTTTATTGTCTTTGATGATGCCGATCTCGAAGTTGCCATCTCGAGCCTGCTCGTTGCCAAGTTCAAGGTCACCGGGCAGACGTGCGTGTGTGCGAATCGAATCTTTGTCCAGCAAGGCATCTATGACAAATTCAGCCAGAAACTGGTCGAGGAAGTCAAGAAGTTCCGAGTGGGAGATGCGCTGGCAGTCGCCGATGGGTCCATCACTCACGGGCCGCTTACCAACGGCACGGAGAAGGTCGAATCGCACATCAAGGACGCCGTTGACAAGAACGCCAAAGTCCTGCTGGGCGGTAACGGACTTCCGCATTTGGGCCGGAACTTCCACGAGCTCACCGTTCTCGGCGACGTCGACGATACCATGCAGGTCACCAAGGAAGAAACCTTCGGGCCGGTCGCCGCGCTGCTGAAGTTCTCGTCCGAGGACGAAGTCATCAAAAGGGCCAACAACTCGGACGTCGGTTTGGCGTCGTATGTCATGACCACTGACCTTGCAAGGTCGTACCGCGTGAGCGAGAGGCTTGAGACTGGCATGGTGGCCATCAATACGGGGGTGGTCTCGGACGCACCGGTGCCCTTCGGCGGCGTGAAACACTCCGGATTCGGCCGGGAAGGCAGTAAATACGGGCTGGACGACTATCTGACCCTCAAGATGGTCGTCACTGGGGGTTTATGAGGCGGCCGCACAGGAAGCTCCACAGGCTGGAGGAGGACGAGAGAGGTTGAGGGGGGGCGAGAACCTGTAAAGGGTTACGTGGCCCCGTATATGTACAGGTCCATAACATCTTGAATGAACGCAAGTGTACATATATGTCTTGATCCAACGTGAGAGCAACGCAGGAAGACTTACCCCCAGTGAAGCCAGGCTCGCTAGGCTGAAAGTGGAAGGCTGGAATTGAACGCGTGAAGTTGGGTTGCAGTTCGCTGATTCCTTGGCAATGGATGCTGATATCCATCCACCTTAATCAGTCCCTCGACCGTGGGAAAAACCACATTCGTCTCTACCTGTACTCTTGGTGACATTCCATCAAGCTCGTCTTCTCCAGCACCACCGCCACCACCACCACCAAAATGACGTCCCAAACCACTCTCGAACCACTCTCCAAAGACGAGCTTCGGGTTCTCGCTTCCAAAGCCATCGAAGCCAAGGAATATGCATACTGTGAGTCCGCCCTCCCTTTTTCCCTCTCCTTGTCCTGTTCATATTATGTCGAGTACGTTCGCCACCACCACAAAGTAAGACACCATCGATGTCCACCGTCTGAGATGTTTTGGGATGTTGGGGGGCGAGGGGGGTTGGTGAGGGAGCCCTTGCACCCACCACACTTCCATTTCCTAGTACTACACTCGTCGGCTCGAAAAAATGAATGCGTGCGAAGTACCCTGGCTAACGACGCTGCGGTTGACTACCTACTCAAAAAGGCCCATACTCCAAGTTCCGCGTCGGAGCATGTGTCATGTTGAGCGACGGGACGTACCACACGGGGGCCAACGTCGAAGTGGCGTCTTCGCCCGTGGGCATCTGCGCGGAACGATGCGCCATCGCGCCCATCGTGGCCTCGCTCAAACGTCCCGCGATGCCTGTCCTCCGAGCCATTGCGGTCGCCACCGACATTTCCCCGCCCGCGAGCCCGTGCGGCATGTGTCGGCAGTTCATCAACGAGTTTGCGTCCAAGGACCTGCCGATCTACATGTACGGGAAGGACGGGATAGATTCGGAGGGCGAGAACGAGGATAAGGACGGGAGCGGCGGCGGCGGCGGCGGCGGTGGTAGTGGTATGGTCATGATGACCATCGGGCAATTGTTGCCCATGAGTTTCGGGCGGAGTGATCTGGGTAGGGACCGGTGAACCCGCTGAATCCTACACGGTGTGATTTCCTCTTTCCCGTTTTCCCGGTTCCAAGGGGATGAATCAATGAATCTACCGCGAATGCACACCGTGGGTGATTTGTCCGACGAGCACCCAGGTTGCATGGAATGAACGCTTGGATGAAACCGAAACACTAAGGATGCACACGTACCTTTTTCCCGCCGAAAACCCTCGGGATGAACGAAACTACAGGGATACCTACCACTAGGTTCTCTCACCAGGATCAGCGAGTCCTGTGACAAAGATACAGTCTGTATGCCTACCTGTCTTCTACACCTCCTTGCAGTTTTCACGGCCGATCGAGGTTCATACAGAAGTTCATAATCATGTCCGTATACTCCTCTGCTCTATTCTTCATCTCTATCTCTCTACCTTTGTGTGCTTTCATCCTCATCTTCATTCTCCTCCTCAAACTTTGTCTTTTCCTTCTTATAATAATCACGCCTTGCCATCACTAAACTGCACAACGGCCCATTTCCCACTCCAAGCCCACTTCCTCGCTCCCGAATCTCCCCCGCCGCCTTCCATGGCGCGAAGTTCTTCATCTTTGCCCTCTGGCAATCCAACCACGACGTCAGCCTTGCACGTCCGTAGTGCCAAAACTCTCAATCCGGACCCGGGACCAAGAGGACCGATGGCGGTCGTGAATGGTGTCGTTGCCGGCCAGGCAGCCTAGAAATTCCACATCATCAGTATCAGCAAATTTTATATCCATCAATGCATCTGCACGTCCACACGTGTCAAGTCAAGCATCAACAGAGTGACCGGAGCACGGGTAACGGGGCCAGCAGTGACACGAACAGGGGGGTCGGGGAGGGGTTGGGAAGAACACCTACATCGCCAGTCAATTTTCTGTAGTTCAAATCCCCCTTGAACACGACCAGTTCACTCTCCTTCAAATCTTCCACGACCTCGGGGGCGATGGTCGGCATGCGCCAGAAACTGCCCGCGTGCGTCCAGAACCGGTTCGGTCGGAGGATCAATTTCCCTTCTTCGTGTAGGTTCTTCCAATCGTCGAACAAGAACTTGACGTCACTTTCTTGCGATTGTGTCAATGTCGGTGTCGACGAGGCCTCGCCGCCGCCTTCGGAGTCTTTTGACTCGTAAAAGCTCACTGGATCCCTCATTGCATCCAACAACGCCGCAAAATCGCCCGGGACCACGTCACTCACGAACCATGGGATACTCTTGGGGTGCAGGACCACCTCTGTCGCCAGGCCAACGGCTATCAAGTAGCCTGCCAACACGAGATCGACGAACAACTCGAACCCGGCATTGTCAAGGACGATGTCCACGCGTCTCCCGCCGGTGCCACTGGTGCTGCTGTTGTTGCTTTGTTGGTGTTGCTGTTGCTGCTCGACGCTCTTCTTCTTGAGGACTTCAAACGCCTTCCTCAAGTCATTGACGATGACGTTCTTCTCGCTCTCCCGTCTCGCCTGGCTGCCTTGCAACTTTTGAATATCCTCGTACGTCAAGGAGGTGAGCAGACTCAGGTCGGTGGCGTTGCCCCAGAGACAAATCTCGGCCATTTCGACAAACAGCGTCTTTTCCGCCTCGATCTCGGCCTCGTCGTCCGCCCCGGTGTCACCGTTACCACTGCCGCTTTTCGGAAGCAGGCGGTGCTGGTCCTCGGTGGTTCTGATCTGCGTCATGATTTCCCTGTAGCGCGCGGCCAGCTCGAGCACGGCGTTCCTGCTGCTCCGGAACGTGTCCATCTTCTGCCTCGCGAACGGGTCGTAGCCTCTCCACGCCGCCGTCTTGGCCGTGCCGAAGAACGCGCCGATGCGTCGGTACAGGTAACATTCGCTGTACAGCCATTCGACGTCGTGCCACTTGACCCCGTCTCGAGCCAGTTTGTCCCTCGCGGCCAATTCGTCGTTGTACAACTTCACGTCCGCGTGGCCGTCGTCGTCGATCTCGCCGAGCGCACGGTTGTGCTGGACCTCGTACTTGAGCGACGCGAGGCTCGAGACGATCCGTTTACCTTCTTCGATGGCATCCTTGTCGTCGGCGTCGAGCAGCGACGACACTGTCCTCGCGACGTCGTCGATGGCGCCCGTGATGATGGCCGGCCATCGTTCCCGCGCGGATTTGTGCGCGAAACTCGTCGGGTCTGAAGTTTGGTATTTCGGCGGTGGTGGGTCGAGATCCATGGCGTAAAAATCAGACGTGAACCAAATCCAGTGTCACCAATCACCCAGTACTCTCGAATCTCACCCTCGACTCTTTTTACCCTTGGTCTACCGGGACCGTCTTGGTCCTTTCCTTCCCGATGTATGAATCTCGTCGTGTCAAAATGTCTTATCTATCTCTCCCCGGTGGCAGACGAAGTTGGAGAGAGAGAAGAAGTGGAACAAAAGGTGTTGGGTTGAGAAGAAGAAAAAGAGAGAGGGGGGGGGCAGGGAGAGACGACAGATTGACGATGATCCTCGTCCCTACATAATTACTGAAACAGCCTTGCCGAGAATTTACTCTTTCGCTCCCCCGGAGTCAATGCTCCGTCCGGACGTCGCCCCGACCATTGCCAAGCAAGACGAGGCTGCCGACTTTCTCCTCCCGTTACCACCCTAGTCTCTACAACTGATGGCAAAAGATACTCGTACTATTAGGTGCTCTGTCCATGACACACACATCATCCAAAATGCCTACTAGAGTCAAGTTATTCAGCTGAGTTCGTTTGTTTTGTTCTGTCTATTCTATACCGTCCTTTTTCAAAGTTTCATCGTCCCAAGTCTCATCCAAAATCCATCCTCAGTTCAATCGCAGGTCTTGACTCGACATTATCCATCGACGTCGTGTCTTGCTTCTCTCCCACCCCGGCAGCTCTAAGCAGGTTCTCCAAATCCGATCGTTGTTCTTCACCCAATGATCCCACAGCAGCCTTGAAAGCAAACTGATCAACAGCGACAAGGTCAAGAAGTCGTGCCGCGCATTCCTTCCGCACGTCCTGGAGATTGGAGCCCCCTGGGACCTGTGTCGCGCGAACCATCAGCACAGGTATCAATATGGACATAGCAGCCAGACGTCCAGGTCCTGCAAGAGTCACGACAGACGCCACAAGGGCCTGGGTCAAGGCACCCTTGACGCTTTCCGGATCGTCAGCTTCTGGATCCGTCACAAACGGAACGAGTCGACCCCAGAGTATTCTGCCTATGTACTCGTCGCAAGCTGTTTTGGGATGAGTCATGAGCAAGGATCTCAGGCACCCGGTCGTGATTTTGGCCAGACCGACATCGTGAAGACAGTCCAGCATGTCAAACAATGCACCATCAATCAATTCGTCTTTGGCAGCCACAACAGAACTCGCCGTCGTAATCAAAACAGCAATCGACAGCAACGTATTCTTGGCACAGACAATGGCATGCTCGTTTTCTCGTCGTTGAGCAGCTGACAATATTGCCAGCATCCGATGCAAGCAGCCACGGACCAATCTTGAAGATGTCTGGATATTGGACGACCGTACAACGTCTTGCAGGAATGTTTTGAAGACAGGCATGATGCGAGGAATCACCTCGTCTTGGCATACACCTGTGGCGAGAATCGTGCAATAACTGTAAAAGATACAGGCGTGCAGGTCGGCACGAATGATAGAAGGAAACACAGAAGCCACGTCGACCAGAGCCTGGAAAGATAGTTGCACGAGTCCCACACTGTCCTCTCCGAGTCGGCGGACGGCAGGTCCAGGGGGATCTTCAAGTGTCGGCACAAGGCCAGTCAGGACTAGGATAATGATCCTTGTCAACTCGAAGAGTTGCTCGATGTCGTCAGACAACTTCTCATCGCGGTCCTGACTCTTGGCAACGAGGTGGTCCATTGAGAGATTCCTAGCGATTTCCACCAGAACGCTCTGCGTGTCGCTCGTGCTCGTGAGAGCAAGGCGATCCAGCGTGTCGGTGGTTTCGGTGAAGACGGCGTCTTCATAGATAGCATTGCCAGATACCTGAGGTGTCAGGATCTTTCTCAATGCTTGCAATATTGACAAAGCTTGAGACGGATCTTCTCGGGTTTGAGTGACCAAGGCTTCGAAAGCCAGTCCGAAGAGAATGAAAAAGAATGCCACAGGTTCTTCTCGGAAACTCATGTCTCTCCCTTGAACCACCGTGCCATTGGCTGACGCGTCCTCGGCTCCATTCACGCGTTTGTTATCGAGTGCGTCAAACACCGACTCACTGTCCTTCTCAACGAGAACCGCAATTGCGTTGACGATGCTGAGCCAAGTCTTTTGATAAAATTTCAGACGCACTTCGCAATTAAACGAAGCATATCGCTCATCCAGATTTCCTCCAACCATCTCCCCTCCTAGGGTGTCGGAGATTTCAGGCTCGAACCGAAGACCTGCAAACTCTTGCAATGAAGTCAGCCAAAGAGGTGCAAGTTTAGGTATGAATGGCTGAAGAATATCTTCCAGATAGGCTTGCTCATGACTTGCCAGCTGCAACTGTGCCCAGCCAGACAATATTGCCATCTTAAGCATAGCTTGGGCATTGGGACTAAGGTCCTTCAGATCGCCTATGGCAGCTTCTGGGGTCTGCTGAGTGAGGTTATCTATGCCCATCGAGAGCACCTTGAAGATGCGTCCCATGCGGTCTGCATTGGTGACGATACCAGTCGCAACAAAAGTGGCGCAAACACCAATAGCCTCGGCGGCCAGTTCAGGCGATGAGTCAGCTGCAAAGGCAGGGGTTAGGGCAGAGCTGATCTGTGCTTGATATTGCTCGAGCAGCGAAGCTTCTAGGAAATCGGGATCCGGTGTCTTTCCGAACAGCTTAAGAATCTGGTCAATCAGCCGTAGCCCCCAAATGCGGAGCTCGACAACATTGGCCGTGGATGCCGAAAATGCGACCCGAACCACCTCCCCAACTTTTGCTTGCAGAATTTCTTCTGCATGGATGACTCGATCCGCAGACATTGCCGCCTGGACGATGTCCATGGACTCGCTAAGCAATCGCATCGCAAAATCCCGTGTCTGCCAACGAAGGAACTCTTGACCGTCTGGAGCTGCTTCAGGAGCTTCACTCTGAGCGGCAGCGGCAAAGCCAGCAACTTCCTCGTCCGCCAGGTCCGGCATTGCTGACTTGGCCGTAACCGCTGTCATACGTGGCGGAGAATTTTTGGCCCTTGTCTTGGAAAGGACGCTTTGGCATTTGTCGATCCACTCAGCTGTATCGAGCAGAATGGTCTGTTGCATCCAGTTCTGCAACAAAGACTGAACAGATTGATCGTTAGGGTTGTCATCTAGACGACGCCACAAGTCGTCGCTCAGTTTGGACGTTGCAACTCGGGCAACCTCGGAAGCATTTCTTTTCATCAATTCGCCCAGGCCTCTGATGGCTGATGATTGAAGTAGTTCCTCGTCCGAAGAGAGATTCTCCTGTAAGTCCAGGACGTATTTGGAGAATTGAATGTGAGCAGGTGCGTACATCATGAGGTGGCGTAAACACAGGTAACTTTCATATCTCAACCGCAGTGAAGCTTCGTTCTGCAGATAGCCAATCAGTATTAGTATCAGTTTCCGCGCTTTCGACACATCCTGTAAATCGGGGCCCATGACGTTGATAATGCTGTCCACGCACTGAGCCAGAGCCTCTGGTGTGAAAAGCTCCAGTTCAAGATTCGAAGCTGCTAGAGACGCAGATTCCTCATTGTGAGTGTCGTTGGAGTACAGCTGAGCCAACAAGCCTAGCGTACTTGTGGCGTATGTCGAAAATGCCAATCCTGCTGAATCGGCAACCAGAACCAAGCCTCTGAGTGCCCAGTAATGTACTGTGGTGTGATTATCACTGCACAAGGAGAGCAACACTCCAACAATAGACTTCATATGCAGTCCGGCAGCCATGGCGCCAACCTCTGCGTGAATATAGCCTAGTGCAAGTGCGCACCCAGCGCGTGCACTGGGGTCACGATTAGCCACAATCACATCAATGAGATCCTTGACTTCCTTGTTGGTGAATTGTGTTCCGGCCAGATTGCACAGTCGGCCTATAGCTCGCGCAGCTAGATGGCGCAGATTCTGATCACCATTGCAGACGTATCTGCCCAGAAGCTCAGCGATGACTGGTCCGATCGCGTCCACGTTCAATTTACCGGCCAGGTACGGTGTCTCCTTGTTCGCCACAGCCAAAGCACAGAGGAAGGCCAGAGCTGAGTTGATCTGCATCGCTGCCCTTTTGCCCGGTTCACGCTGAAGAGGCTGCGATATGGCTGTAATGAGCTGCTCTACCGTACTCTGTTGGACCCGGGGAGACTGCAATGGGAGAGATATGGCGAACAATTTGATCGCCAGATTTACGCATGAGGTTGCAGGAGAGCTTAGCTCCGCTTCCTGCGGATCTGAACCATGCCTAATGACCAGCACCGGATCGTGCTCTATCGCTGCCAGCGATGGAGACTGGATGGAAAGATCAGGGAAGGAGACCTCCTGCTCCGGCGAAGTTCTTTGACCCAGCTGCACATGGTTCTCGAATGGCAAATATGTGTCGAAGCTATCACTTACACTGCAGACCCCAAAGCCCCAGTTGTCGCTCGTCGTCCAAAGGCCTTCAAAGTTGCTGGCAGCATTTGTCAAGGACGTTTCTAAGTTCTTCATAATGGGACGCTCGGGATCAGTGAAGGTTCTTGTAGTGAGACCGATAAGATCCGAGTGCGATACCACCTCGCTTTGATCCAGATGCTTGAGACTTGCCAGTGCGGTGAAACATTGGAGGACTCGTCGGCGCAGAAGAATCGTAAGATCTTGTAGCTGCAGCGCCGGTACCAAGCGGTGAGCGATATCGTCTGCTTCTCTCGTAGGCGGGAGGCTTTCCAAAAAGAGGATCGTGTTGTGCAGCATCGTTGAAATGCGCTTTGAACCATCCGTCGTTACCAAAGTGCTACAAGACGAGAGAAACAGCAAGAGAGCGCTCAATGCACACTCTCGAACATGTGACAGGAAGCTTAGTTCCAGATGTCCTCTTTTGGCAGCGTTCTCGTGTGTCAGCGGAGGAGGCAGGGCATTCCTCCACAGGAGCATCAACTGATTCAAGTGCACCTTGACAAAACTTGGTCCAAGACCAGTGATTCCGCTGATAAGAGTCCAGGCCACCTGGACCTGCATAGCCGACACCCGCAATTCCGCAGCAGCGCTTGACTTGAGGAGCTCTGTCGCAAAGGTGAACACATTGGAATAGATCTGAATCGAGCCGTACAGCGGTTTCTGACGAACACAACTGATCATGACAGCGATGGTCGAAGCATAACCTAGCGACTTTCGATGAGGGTATTTGGGCTCGCTTGACGGTTGGAACTCTTTCTGCAGTTGTGACATGGCATGTTCTATGCTGCGATTTAGCTGGCTTGGGCATGCGAGTACGAAAGCCTTCAAGCTTTGCACGGCATGGCTCTGGACAGTGTGGCTAGGATGCTGCACAACTTGGAAGAGTGCTTCTCGACATGAGTCTTGAAGAACATTGGATGCAGGACCAAGCCTTGAGAGTAACTCGGTCAAGGTCGATAGTGCCCCTGTCAATATCCGTTTTGAAGGCTCCTTTCTCTCCGGGATCACCTGAGGATAGTTCTTCAGAACATCATTGATTATATATCGGGCCGCGTTTATCTGAGCATTTTCCGTAAGGAGGCCCGTAACATCGTTAAGGATCCACTGGACAATCTTTCTGGTGAGTAGCAGCCGGTAACGGTTGGCCGATACAGTCGGATTGTTGAGCAGGTCGTCATACGTATGTGCGGCGACGGTTGCATACCTCTCTTCCAACGTCTTGGGCGGGAGGAGGCGAAGTAGGTATTTGTAGCACATGGCTATGCCTGCACGTGCTCGATTGCTGGTTGAAGCTTTGCAGTATTGCTGCGACAATACTCGGAGGACTTCGTTCAGGGACATGGTTAATTGGACAGATGCTTTGCCCTGGCTGGGAGCTGGAGAAGCTGCACCGTCTTGCTCTCCTTCCTCGTCCAGATCTGCACCAGGCTTCTTAGACTTCCTGGGCTTTCGTATGACGGGGACTTCTATGTGTCCAGTGTCTGAAAATGCCTGTCCCAGAGCGCTAGCCATGGCTGCAGCGGCGGAATGCCTGACAGACGATGTCGAGCTGTCGATGGCCCTCCACATACTGTTCTTGAGGCTGTCAAAGTCGGCCGAGTTGTTGAAATAAGTTGTCTCGGTGACTAGACTGCGTATACATGAGCATGCGCATCTTTGCACAAATGAAGACTTTTCGCTCGCCGCAGCACCCCGGGCTTGTTTCCAGATGTCTCGAGCCACACTTTCGTCCAGGCTGGTTTGAATCCCGATCACCAAAGCATCAAGCGCTCTGAACACACAGCCACGGGTCCCGGTGTGTGACGACTTCAAAAGTTTAAGCAGGCTCGCAACAACGAGACCAGATAAACTGATTGCACTGTCGCCGGCCGAGCGGAATAAAGCACCCAAGCACACCACAGCCGCGTGTCTTGCGCCCACCTCTTTGTCGTTTTTTCCCGTATTCAATATAGACACGAGATCGTTTATAGTCTCGTAAAGCAGGCTCCGACTGCCTCGTCCAAAGGCATCTGCCAGGATTCTGCCAAGGGTGTTGCGGACAACGCGCGATGGTGTCGGTGCTCCGAGCCCGACAATCTTGATGACCTCCTTCTTGATCGAGGCCTGGTGCACAGGCAGGGCTTCGGCAGAGAGGCTTTCGACATGGTGTTGCAAGTCGGAGACGAAGGTCAGCAAAAATAGGTCTTGCTGTTCGGTTGGAAGCGCATGCAGTTTGGCAATGTCCAGTTCGGTGTCAGAGGTGCAATTAGTCGCAGGCACTTGTTCAGGGGCCGGCGCTGAGCTGGCCATTGTGGTTTATATGAGAACAAGCGAACGTCCTGGATGGACGGACGCACTCGTATTGCTCAGATACCATATAAGCGAGCAAAGGTGACAGAAACACAGTTCCTTTTGGCGAGTTGTATGTCTTCTCTCACAACTGTCCTTCAGAAAGTTCGTAAGCGGTTAGGCTGAACATGTCGATTGTGTGGCACTCCGCCGTACGAGTTACTACGCCATAATGCAGTTCATGCTACTGTCACGCAGGCAGCAAATGACGCTGATTGTGAATAGCTTTATTGCTTTCTGACGCTAAGGCTACGTTTGAACCAGCTTTCAAGATCATCCAAATCAAGCAGTCTTCTTCAGATACAAGGTCTGGGCATTGCAGAAGGCCCTCAGACCACCGACCCCCCATTCGTAGCCTACGCCAGACTCTTTATGGCCTCCGAACGGCGCATTGGGGTCAAGCTCAAGATGAGTGTTGACCCAAACACTTCCAGCATCAAGCTGTCGAGCAATCCTGCTAGCTTCTTCCAGGTCATCGGACCAGACTGAAGCTCCGAGACCCATCTTGGTGTTGTTCGCGCGAGCAATAACATCGTCCTCATCAGTCCACGTCATGAGTGGGACGATAGGGCCGAAAGGCTCTTCGGTCGCGATTCTCGAGGTGTCAGACGGCTTATCAATGATAGTGGGTGTGATGAAGTATCCAGGCTTGTCCTCATTCTTACCACCCACGGCAACACTCAACTTCTCCTTCTCGATATCTGAGAAGAACGTCTTGACCCTCTCGTACTGCATGGAGTTTTGAACGGGTCCAAGGAATACGCCTTCTTCGGTGCCATCGCCGACCTTGAGCGTCTTGGTGAATGCGACCATGGCGTCCCTGAATTGGTCATGGATGGATTCGTGCACATATATTCGCTTGATAGCAAGACAGATCTGGCCAGAGTTGAGGAAAGCAAGCGTGGCAACCTGCACGAGTATTAGTTTCGCAATTAGCATAGATGAAGTCTAACTTCATACCTTGGCCGCCACAGTGTTGATGTCAACATTCTTGGTGACAATGGCTGGATCCTTACCTCCCCTGTTCAGGATTAGTCGTGCAACTATCGAAGGAGATAGGGTTCCTTACAGCTCGAGAGTGACTCGCTTCAGTGTCTTCGCGGCACTTTCCATGACCTTCTTTCCGGTGAAAGTAGAGCCAGTGAAGCTGATCTTGTCGGGGCCAGGATGGGCCGTGAGCCATGGTCCGAGGTTGTCGTCTCCACTCAATACTTGCAGGACACCAGGCGGGAAGATCTTTTGGGCCAGTTCTCCCATCTTCAAATTGCAGTAGGGAGTGAATGGAGATGGTTTGATGATGATTGGATTGCCAGTAAGAAGGGAGGGGGCGATCTTGCCACTGCAGCATGTTAGAACTGAACATATGGGAGTATTGAAACTCGGAGAGACGGCAAAGCCTCCTGTCAGAGGCTTGTGCCCTGCCAGAGCGTGCAGGACGAGACATACCATGCCAGGTGGATGGGGAAATTCCAGGGGACAATACCGACCGTCACCCCGAGGGGTGTGTATCGGACAATGACTTGTTTTTGTGCATCTTCCTCAACAACCTCTTCCTTCAATTCGATCTTGGACAGCGCCCTGAGCCAGAGGACTCCGGTTTGAACCTCTTGGATGGCAAATTGAAGCTAGGGCACACTCATCAGCTTGGATATTGCCCTTCTCAGGCCCAAAGCACTTACAGGCTTACCCTGCTCCTGTGTGAGCAGTCTACCAAAGTCCTGGGCGTGCTCTTCTAGAGCATCGGCAAAAGCAAGAACAGCCTTCTTTCGTTCTGCCCATGGGGTTTTTGACCATGTTTTGAAGGCGGCTTTGCCAGCTGCTACTGCGTCGTCGACATCTTGCGGTGTCGAAACAGGGACTTCGGGATTTGGCTTTCCCGTTGCGGGGTTGATGCCATGTCTGGTCTTCTCTGTCTTGCTTAGCTGTCCGTTGATGGTGTTGTAAAACCCATTGAAGACGTCGAAGCTGGTGTCAATAGAACCCATCTTTACTTGTTGAAGGAGTTTGTCTGAAGGGTAAGCTGACGAAATAATCGTAGTTGAGATCCCGCGACGTGACATGGAGGAGGGGCCCTTTATAGACGGCACACAGTCCCTTGTGTTACGGTGCGAGGAGTCTGAATGTCTGACTCGTCACGGCGACGCTACCTAGGGAGCGCCCGTCCTTCGAGTGGTCATGAACCCTTTGGAGGGGCAGCTGTCTCGGGGACCGAGCTCCGGCTTTGCCCTCGACAGATTCTCGTCTATTGAGGCTCCGATCCCTGTGATAAGGTTTTCTGACTCGGCATTTTTTCACCCCAGGTTGCGGCAGAGGGAGGGGTAGCCAATACTCACCAGGATGTATGCCGACAAATGGTTGGAAGATTTGTCAGAATCGGATATAGCGAAGTGAGATAGTGAGTGAGACTGGTCATCACTCCATCCGAAGACCGTTTGCATTTGCTCCTTGTGTATGGAGGTATGAATGAATGCATTATCGACCTTTTCCGTGTGACTGTGCCATCGTTCAGTCTGATAGTCTCTATCCATACTGAGATCCCCGCATCCATTCGCAGGTCATTTAATGTTACTACGGTAAGTTAGTGGCTTCGGTGCTGCATGCATCCTCAATACTGAATACGTGGCTGCGATTTTGGCAGGTGGGCGCAGCCATTCATTTATTACTGTGGTTGCACCGTCGCATGAGCTGAACAAGGCACCAGAACCATGGTGCCGCCCGTAATTCCCGAGAATCGGTGGCAAGTATGCGAGGTTGATCTCTTGCAATGCTCAGTCCTTGAGGATGTTCATCTCGGCCATCTCCCGCTTCGTGAGGGCACGGAAGCAGGTAGATCAGCGGGAAAGTCCCGGTGTCCGGGTACATCTGTGTCGAGGACGTTGGAAACCAATAGTAATCAATGACGGGATTCTCATCTGCATCTGCATCTTCTCCGCTTACAAACGAGTACAAATACCTAACGCGGCTATCAGTGCTGTGAGAGTCGGCGTCTAAGACGAACTACGGCCGCACAAACCATTTCATGCTGAAGGTTGCGAGGGACGTGAAACTGGCGTGAATGTACTTCGGATAATCTGGAACGTCAGCCATGAAACACAACTCCCGCCGTCATCATCAAGCCTCTTTACCAGGCATACAAGAGGGTAGCATGAACGAACTGCCACCCCCTGGTCAACTCCCATTGATTTATATTGTTCTAGAAACCCTTCGCAGATAATTCTCATTTTACAGGAGCGCATACAATGAATGAGCAGTAGAATCTAGTTTAAAAGTAATTTCCACTGAAAAGAATGCGATGGCAGCCTTGTCAACGAGCAAAAAATATAGAGATGTGCGAGTGACCTGGGGGTGCGGGCCCGTTCATGCAGCCCTCTTGTGCAGGTATGTATATGCTCAGCAGATTACAGGGAGGAGGAGGGTGCTTGAGCCACAGCTTCAAAAAGGGTTACTCCTATGAGGCTGTAAGATAAGATTCCCGCGCTCCACGGAGTACGGATCATGCAGTGCTCACTTAAATATCCCGTACTATATCCTCATACTCAAGTCGAATTTCAACGAGGTCGGACAAGGTGCTTGCATTGAAGGGCGTTCTACACACCGCCATCTCCATGCATCCAATCGAAAGTAATTCTAGCCACGCATTTCCTGGGAACTCGTGTTTCGCGGAGTCCTTGTGCGGACATTTTACCTAGCAAAACCGGGTGGAAAAGGAATCTCTTTGGTGGCCACGAGTACAATGGTATGTACTCTGTAGGGACGATGATCACTGGGACTGAGCTCCAGCCTCGTAGAGGCTCAAAGTCACTCGCCACGGCTGAAGAAATCGAGGAGACAAACGAGTCAGTGTGTATGAGCTCGTGTGCAGCGTTCCAGCGATTGGAGTGACTTATCAATTAGCACACACCCCCACGGTACTGTTCAGCTCCCATAGCCGACACCACGAGAAAAACTCACGGAAGACTTCGTGTCAAGTCTTCCACCAATACAAAGAAATTGCGAAATCAAGCAAGCAGAGGAAATGATTGACTGCTCTATACTCCGCCCTCTCCATATGTCTTGATATTTTCGAATGCATCTAAAAATGGACACAGCCAACTCTGCTGGTTAATTTTAGGTGAAACAAGTAATTCGACCAGCGCTCGGCAACACTTGTGGTTTGCCAACTTGCCACCTACGCTTGTTCCGGACAATAATCCGTCCTCTACTCCGTACGGTACAGTACATCGTCTCGAAAAGAAAAAAGACCCCGGCGTATTTTCCTCCAATACGATAAATGATATGCCACCGATTGAATGTGTTCTTGCATGCATTGGAGCCGGATGTAACCGGGGTAATCTCTGTGCTTGACACACACCAGCACCGGCAGAGTCATCAAACCCAGTATTATGAGGGAATATAGCTATGCCCTTCGAGTCCTGTCCAGGATTGTCGATGGTTCCATATCACAGCAGTGATCGGTCGAGCAAGTACGAAGTGTGGTGGCCCATTGCCGCAGAGACCACAGGCAAGATTTATCCATTGTCATGTCCCGCCCGCTTGAGGATCGGATAGAGCGTAGCCAAGTATCGGTACAATTTTCATGGTCGATCGAGTCACTGGGTCGATTCCATGCTTCCGAGAGGCCGAGGAACTGTGATTTTGTGCAAACATGTCGGAGATCTGTACGGAGGCTGTAGTGTGCATGGAAGTTGCCCCTAATCTTACAGCCCGGAGGTGATCCAGCTCAGAGGACGCCATTTCGGGGGTTCGTCGAGGATCGTGCGCGCCTCCCACCGGTTGTAGAGTATCAAGATCGGAAAGGATTATAGATCTTGTGCTCGCATGCCGGTGGATTTATTGTGCTAGGCATCTCTGCGTGTCAATCATTAGGTGACAATATCCATGCTCAGGACCGGGTTGGAGAAGGTGACATTCGTTGTTGACCACAGAGCTTCTGAACCAAACGCCAAATAGCCTAGGTAATCGGTAGTACTGGGTCCTCCCACAGCGGTCAGGTCTTCTAGCAATGGCTTGAAGTCGGCAGAGATGCTCTGGACGGTACCAGCTGCCACCCAGGTCAAGACCGTCTGCTGCTGACCGTTCACACCAAAGTAAAGGTTGAAGGTTGTGCCACCAATGTCTACGGTCTTCCGGGAGCCCTGTTCAAGACCGATGGGTTGAGTACTGGCTCCAAAATCCGCAAGCCAGATCATGACTTCGTATTTCGCATCCCTTGTGCTTGTGGCGGCGTGTTGGTTGGAGTCAATGAACATATCGATGGCTACGTTGGCATTGAGTTCGGCATTGGTGAGCTCGGCAGTATTGGTGTCTGTTGGAAGGCTGGTGCCCACTCCGTAGTGCCATTCCGTTGTAATGTTGATTGCAGACACAGCCGAAATCTCGACGGGGAGAACGTTATTGTCTGGATCGACTAGGATGTTGGGAAACGCATGGACAGGCTGAGTAGGAGGGCCCTGGTCGAATTGCCAGGTGATCGACCACTCCGGAGCGGTAGTTCTGGTTGGATAGGAGCCGTTGTCGAACGAGGTGACCTTTTGCTACATCAGTACGACAACACAAGAATACGCTCAACATGGCTCCTGGTCGAGGACTCACGTTCAAACAGAGGCCACCAACGGTCGTATCCTCAATGACACCCCATTGATTGGGATTCACTGCACACTTTTAGTCAGCTTCTGAGATCGAGGAGGGCGATGATTGGTGGACAAGGAAGAGAGACAAGCCATCCCGAAAGTAGGCTAGCTCACGGAGGTCCAGAGAGGTCAAATGCCGACGCAGCCAACAATGCAAGACACTGTCGCAGGTGGACCACAACCAGGCCGAACAGGTTCAAGTCCCAGGAACAAGCGGGAAACCTGACCACCCACGGAGTGTCACTGATGCAAGGCACCAGACTATCGGCAGGTGGGAAGACCGACAAAGTTTTTGTCGGTTTAAGCTAGCAAAAGGCATTCAACAAGGGGGGGGGTACTCACGTGTGTATTGCTGACCGGTCGTCGAAGGAGAAATACCGAAGGACAATTGGCAGTACTGCTTGTGCGAGATTTTGTTGCTCACAAACGGCGGTGCGAACCCATGCGACACTCGATAGGATCGAAGGCCGAGTAAGACTCCTAGGGTGACGGCCACAGGGAGGATGAGGAAACCGTAGCTGATGAGCGATTTAATCCCCATGGTTGTCGACAGAAAGTGGGATTTCGAACAGTGCTCTTTGTAGATATGATGACGGACAGATAAGTGGCGGCAAGACGTAGAAGAAGAGCTGAGGACGCAATATGGAGGGTAGATGAATCGAAACGAGAGACTGGAGTTCGCCAGATGCTGATTGTGATGAAAGCAGTGATCGAGACACAGAGAGGTTTACGGAGTCCTCGTACAATATTATCGGGTGGGAGGCAGAATGGACGAGGATGGGCGTGGCGTGGTGTGGTGTGGTGTGCGGGTGGTGATTCAAGGGGGTTTCACTGGTTGGCGATTTCACATACGCCGGTCACTCGTAGAGGCAAAAGAGGCGACGTCTGGCTCGTATGAGGAGATTTTGACAGGACAATCTGACAAGAGGGGCAAGACGCTGTTTTGGCACTTCTCGGTACGGAGGAATGAGCCAGAGCCTAGACTGGGAAAGGAGGCTTTGTAGACCAGCGGAAAATTGGATGGGACAGAGAGTGACGTGTAGATGGGCACAGCAGGGTGCTTGAATTATTACTCCCTGCGGAGGACTTAGTTAGCAGCAAACCTATTAGCAGTAGCTCGTCGGTCACCAGCTGAGGGAGAAGTGAGGGCGATTACGGTAGTGGACGGAGGACGGATCAACTGGGACTTTTAGTCCGACCAAGGCAGAAACACAACAAAGCGACTGGCGAGAGATGAGATTGTCCGTGCTGGTAAACAAGGTTTGGGTTTGGCGGGCGTTGAGGGCCACCCAGAGGCGAGAGCAAGAGAAACAAGCGCCGTTCTTGCATGGGTGGCGGTCCTTGCCAGCGAAAATCCCGGGAGGCGGCTGGTCGTCAGTGCAGCCCGCTAAACCCCCTGGGGGCTTAGGCCCATGCAACCCTTGGCCAAGGGGCTCCAGGGGGCTCAAGGGCCCGCAGATTGTTGGTTGAGCCTCGCCCATCACCACCGGAAGCCTTGCTGCTTCGAGGCCATCCTTACGTTGCTCAGGCTTTGCCCTGGAGTCTGCACCCACCAGTCACAGGCGGCTCGCCTATCGCCCGTTGAACTGGCCCCAAGCAAAATTATTGTCGCTTAAGCTATTTGGGCGAACCATGAAAACCTTGTACGTCGATATTGTAGGGCTTGTAGGGGCCCGGCAATGTTTGTTTGCACAATACTGAATGTTAATTGATACGAGGAGGCGACTAAAAGAGAGTCAGATAGCTCCTGATACCCGTACGACAACTACGACACAACTTACAAGGATCGATCACTAAGTGGGCATGACGACTCGAGCCCTGTCACTGCTACCTGCAAACAGCGCGTGTTGTTTTTTTTATCCCTGTCCCCAGCCCTGCCCAGCCCAGCCTAGTAGGACGACATACGTACATACGTACATACAGTACAAGTACAGCACAGAACAGTACGCGCGTTGATAGCCCGCCACAGCCTCCCAGTTGAAGGCACTGGACCTCTGTATCAGCGGACATCCGAGATAAGCCAGCCAACAACCACACGCTCGCTCCATCTTTGAGTCCGGACAACAAAGCTGGGGATGGCGCCCTCTCCCCTCTCCGGGAGGTCTAATCTTGACGGGAAATGCATAGTGTGCAGCGTCTGTAGTCTAGACTTAATGTCTGGTGCTATGATTTTCTCCCTCAAGCCCCGATTCTCCCGACATGGTCGAAGCGAGATGCCGGGCGGGAAAACTGGGAATTAGTCTCCCCCTGTACCGTAGACCGCGGTAGATCTAGGATCCGTGTAATTCCCAGTCGAAAAAAAGCGCCGCCCGATGCATGACGAAAGGGTTGGTCGGATACTGGGACTGCAACTCTGCGACGGTCCTTGGACGGATAGCAAAAAAACTAGCACTGACCATCGCCGGTCTCCTTACCCACCTCGCTCAACACCATCCAATCCCGGAACTGTCAATCCAAAATTTGAAACCCAGCGATGCCCGGCTGCTCTTGCTCCAGCTCCAGTCACTCGCCCTCTTTGTCTGGTCACCTCACGGCGTGTAATTTACCTGCCTTCTTTCCCTTCACCCTTCGTACTCCGTGCAGCCTCTCGCTATCCTGCATCGCTCACTTTACGGTCGCTTGAGAGCAAGAGCCCAAAACAAAGAGTCGGGCTTCTCTCTACTCCTTACCACACTCTCGCTCACTCCTCAACTCGACCACACACTCGCTTCCTGCGGTCCTTACCTCGCGATCTATAAACATTATACCGACTAATCTACGGCAGCTGGGTCAGCAGTTGAAACATGAGGCACGAGTCCATCTAATCTCACGACCCCGGACCACAATTTGATCAGAGCCACCAGCCCTCTAGCGTGACTTCACAACATTCCATCCTACCCCAAGCTCCCAAAAAAACCTCCAACCATCCTTCACGACATGCCTCTCCTTCGAAAAGGCGATCCAAGGAGGTCTCAACAGAACCTCATGATGGAAAGCAAGTCTTCAGCGGAAGCTTCGAGCATCACGTTGAACGAAGGCATGGATCGGTATCTCGAGCCACCGTCCGCCCACCCAGTCTACGGGAACTATACAGAGGATGTGCCCCTACAAGAGCAGCAGAGCCTCACTCCCCGAAGGCCTCCCATGTCTGAATACCACAACCGAACATTGTCTGATCTCGGGCCAGAGAGCATCGAGGGCAGCCCTATCGACTCACCACACCATTCGCACTACCCTCCCTTTGGCCCTCGAGCGAACTCTGCCATGTCAGATGCCGGCACGATGAACAACTCACCCTACAACTCTGGCTCGCCATACCCGGGCGGCTCCCCATATCCCGCGGGCACACCCTGGAGGAGTCAGGAGACGCTCAGGCCGCTGGTGCCCGATGCTCCTCAGACATATATGAGGAGGGACTGGGTCAAAGACGGCTCAATTGCTCAGTTGAAGTCGAGAGATGACAAAGAATTCATCTACGGCTGGAAGAAGTGGTTGTTCAGGTGGGTGGCACCAGTACTGGGAATAACCACTCTTGCTTTATACTGGGTCTACTTTGGCATGCGAATTACCTTTGTCGTCCAAGCCCAGACCAAGTTCCACGCACCCTTTCCTTTGGCCTGGGTGTTCATTGCCATTGAAATTAGCGTTGCGATTCCAATCTTTATGCAGACCTTTTGGTCGCTCTTCATCATGAAGAAGAGACGGCGACCTCAGCTTCGACTGGTCGGCAACGACGTTCCCACAGTCGATGTTTTCATCACCTGTTGCGGCGAAGACGACGACGTCATTCTCGACACGGTACGAGCATCTTGTGATTTGGACTATCCCATGGATCGGTTCCGTGTTGTGTTGTTGGATGACGGGAAATCAGACCACCTCAAGCAAGTACTGAACGACATGCGCGAGCTCTTCCCCAATTTGTACTACATGCGCCGTCCAAAGTTCCCAGGCGTGCCCCATCACTTCAAAGCTGGAAATCTCAACTATGGTCTGGACGAAGTTCACAACTTGCCAGGAGGTGCCTCCGAATACATGGCGGCTTTGGATGCCGATATGATTCCAGAACAGCACTGGTTGCGAGCCGTTATGCCACACATGCTTTTGGATGAGAAGATGGGTCTCGCATGCCCTCCTCAACTTTTCTACAACGTTCCAAAGGGCGACCCTCTCTGCCAAAGTCTTGATTTCTTCGTCCACGTGTCGGAGCCAGTCAAGGATGCCATGGGCGTTGCCTGGTGCACAGGATCCGGCTACGTCGTTCGAAGGATGGCTCTCGATCAAATTGGAGGGTTTCCTCTGGGTTCGCTCGCCGAAGATGTAGCAACATCTACACGTCTGCTCGGTCGGGGCTGGAAGACGGCCTATATTCACGAGCCGCTGCAGTTTGGCACCGTGCCCGAAGACTACGGCAGTCACTTGAAGCAACGTACCCGATGGGCTATTGGAACAGTCGACACCTCATTTAAACTGAAATTCTGTCTCTACGGCGACGATGTCAAACACATGACTTTCGCACAGCGAATGTCGAGCTTTATCTACGCCTTTCTGAGTTTGTTCAACATCTTCTTGACGCTTTCAATCTTCGCCATGCCCATCGTCCTCATTATCAACAAGCCTCTCGTGGCCTACTCCAACAACGACGAACTCAGATTGCTGATCAGAACATGTTTCGCGCTCACCATCTGTAACCGTCTGTGTGAATTTGTCCTCTATATCCCTGCTGGATATCACACTGGACAGCGGGGCAGCCGGTCACAGCTGTGGATGAGCCCCTACATTGCGCTGACCATCATCCGCTCCTTCATTCTCCCCACATGGCTCGGTGGCCAAACTCAGGCCTTCAAGCCTACCGGCAGTCTCCAATCCGCTCTGAACGAGCGAAATCCCAAGTTGAGAGCGCCCATGTGGCGACGGATATGGACAGTCATGGTCAATTATCTTGCTGGATTTCATGTCGCATACGTTTACTGGGTTCTGGTTGCCGTCACGCTGTCAAGTTATCGAGCGTTCCTTCAGCATGGAGTTAGAGCCAAGCTGATCGAGAATCTAACTCATGCATGGTACGTGCCACTTCTGACTCACCCCTAGGACGTGTTTGCTAACTAAATTGCAGGTGGGTGCCCTTGTCTTGGATAATGGTTGTATCTTCCTTCTGGATCCCGTTCACTTATGCCGTTGACCCACCATCGATGCCTGATCGCGAGTCTCTGCTCGTTCGAGACCCCAAGACCGGCGTTGCGCATCCTACCAAGGAAAGTAAGACGATTGCTTTCCGCGGCCAGACGTTGTGGTTCGAATTCGAGTACACCTTCACCACAGTCTTTACCTCTGTCATCTTCGCGGCCACGTTCTTCTACATCTAGACAGCATCACATCGATCACGACGACATGATCATGGCTTACGGGATATTTTTGTTTAATCTTGCTGCACATATGAGGAAACACCACTACCAGATTACCAACTCGGGCGTATCAACTTAGATTCTGGAACGAAAGAAAGCACAGCCTTGTACAGAGCATATGATTTTAAAGAAAAGAATGGTTACTTGTCGACAACTTATAATACACTGCAACTTGGTATTGGCTTCCACAACGTGGATCTTGTGCGAAGCTCTATTGGGTCCGGTATCCGTACACGGAGGCGAATCAGGAGCTAGGAAGAAGTGTTTTTTGGATACGCACTTTGTTCTGCATCAACGGCGCTGGGTCGGTTGTACTCTGTAGCACGTATGAGTTTTTGGGGTGTGAATGGGGCTGTGCAGTCGGAGTATGTATGCGAAGGCATACTCGGTAATGGGAATGAGTCTTGGGAGGCAAAAGGGATATATACATATATACACATCTAGTACGGAGTAGACAATGAACGAACAATTGTCATGTTCCTTCGACACCGTACGCTGAGACATTTGAGCCCCTGGCCCTGTAGGAGTCCGAGTCTGAGTAACGAGTGCGAGTCGTGACCTTATGGTCGGAGAGATTCTATTCTGTCACGCGTACGGACATCTCGTGTATATTGTGTTGCACAGGAGAAAGAAACCACCCTCGGCATTCAGGTAGTTTCCTTACGTAAGGTAGATATTGTAGAGAGGTATTGATCGCAGTGAGAGTCCACAGCCGCAAGGTTCTCTCAAAGAACAATAGTGTCATTTTGGCTCCTACCTTTGTTGTTTTCCCACCGAGGACGTTCTACGTTGCACTTGGTAAGTGGACTCCACTATACTTCTTGGGTAGCTGCGGTATGTAGGCACCCAAAGGTAGTTGAAGCATCTTGTGTAGGCCGGTAAGTACCTAGGTAGGATGTAGGTAGGCATACACGGTCCATGAACAGAAAGCATATCATTTGACGAAGAGCGACCGTGAACAAATGAGGTCTACAATAATGTAAGTGTACATTATTCACAGCTTGGCCTTGGGCACGCCCGCTCCGCCAGGAGAGTTTGATACGAAACTACCCTCCTGCTCTTCCCATTCACTCAATATAGTCTTTTTACCCTGCACGTACGGTCCGGTTGCTTTGCTGTTGAGTGCCAATGGTGGTCAGTAAGGTCCTTTTACAACCAGGGAGCTAGGTAAATAGCATGGCTCGACGAGGACGACGGCGACGACAACGACAACAACAACAACAGCTACTACTTACAACATTGCCTTGAACTCTTTGGTCTTCCCGTGGACGCCGAGGGCAGGTAGATCCTTGTACCGCTCAACCATGAGAACCTCCTGCGGCGCATCCGGCCGTGTCATGACGCAGTACGTCAAGGTCGTCGGCTCGTTTGCTTCCACCCAGTTACAGAAATTTCTGTTGAAGCGGACTGTTAGTACCGCACACGCGAGATAGATGGTAGAGGGCTCCTCAGGAGTAGAAGTAGAGCCAGAATAAGTCTGTAGACGAGACGAAACGAGAGGGATCTCACCCGAGAACATCCACCAACTTCTCCCTCATGCCTTCTCCATCCTTGCAGACGAACTTTGCGAGCATTACGATCTTCGCCTTGGGCGTCTCTCGTTGACCTGTCCTCGCCACGAACCCGGCAGTCGGAAACCACGTGGCATGATCGATTTCGGTGGCTGCCACGTCGGACAGCTTGAAGAAATGATCTGCTTCGGACGCCGCTGGTAGACTAGGAAACGTCTGGACGACCCCGACAATGGTATCCTTTTCAGAGGCTGGGACCATGCCCAACATGGCCCCCTTGCGGGTCGCAGGCGTGAAGTATGTGAAACTTAGACATTCGGCCTCGGCGACGCGAAAGAACGATGCTTTGGAGACGAGCGTATGCAGTACCTGACAGAGGAAGCAAGGTGTGGTTAGCAGAGGAGAACCATGATGGACCGTCTTGAGTATGAGAAGACCATGATCCCAGACTCCCCGCCCGCTCCCCATCACTTTGGTAGGGTCTGATCTCGTCTAACGTCACGGCTTCTTCGCCTGGGCTGTCTTACCTTTTCTCTCGCCTGTTTCGAGTTTGGATGCAAGAGCGTCAGTGACGCAGCCTTGTGTGCTTCTACCCCCATTTTCGAAGAGTCGGACGATCAACCCTTGTCTGCCCAAGTATGGATGGTGATTCTCAGATGTCGGTCCACGACCCTCGGTCAAATTGGCGAATGCTGGTGTGAAAGATAATGCAGGATTGCGTGGAGATCTGTATGAGACCAGTGCCTGGATACCCGGAGGCAGCCTCTCAAAACAGAATAGAAAAAGAAGGTTGGGGTGTCCGAATACGAAATTGAAGAAGCAGGTTTGATGTTTAGGAATGCGGTACTCCTCCTCCGTATCGGAAGAGTAATCAAGGCCACTACTCCATACTGGCGATTGTTGCCTCGGTCAGTTCTTCGTTCTTGTAAAGCCGCGTAAGGTTCAATTCAATTCAACACTTGACCTGGAACCCCCGCCCCCCCCCCAAAGCACCCGTGAAATACCCGCCCTGCCGAGGTGAACAGAGCAGAGGAGAACGGATGCCCCGTACTCGCTAAAACAGAACCGATCATCATATTATTTTATGCCATCTTCTTAGTGAGCACTGTGTTGAACTCTTACTGTCACCGTCGTATGCGATCTTCCTATCAAGCCACCCGACTCCGTAAAATTGCGGAGAAACGAATCAACGAGCCATTGGTAAAATTTTATTATGTACGGAGTAGTCTGGACATCCACTCCTACTCCCTCAAAACCCCGTACGGGGTATGGTCAATGCCAAACGGCAAAATAGTGCACAATAACCCGAATACACCGAACGGTTTCATCACTCGGTGTGCCGTCTGGTGTTCGAGTGATTAGGTACCTTGTCCTACCCCACGGAGAAATGTGAATAAATACCGCGGGGTCTGAGTGAGTGAGTGAGTGAGTGAGCGAGCGATCGAAGTCTCATTTCTACTTACCAACTGACATACTTACACACTTACTTTCGAACTATTCTATTCCATCGTCGAAGCCGGTATTTATTCTCAGTCTTCATCTTCCGACAAAGCGTCATACCATTTCGGAATATATTTATTCTTCTCCAGGCTAAGTTACGACCATGGCCTCTTCAGACCCGATCTCCAAACACACAGCCAGCAGCGCCTCTCCCCTCCGGGACACAACCACATACATCACCGGCCACAACAGCAAAGACTACACTGCCATCTACGCGTCCGTGAGGCCGGCTGCGTGGCAAGCGATCAAGGACACGAACCACTTCAACGTCAGCTTCACGACGTCCGAAATGCCTGTGCGCATGGACGACGACGCGGACATTGCGAAGCACGACGAGGTCATGTCGTCCGGGTCGCTGGGCCTCGTCAGGCCGAACGGCACCGTGTGCCGCACCGTCGACTTTGCCCCCGCGGGCGAGGCGCTCATGCACCGCACCAAGAGCCTCGACTACGGCATCGTGGTCGAGGGCGAGATCGAGCTGCACCTGGACTCGGGCGAGGTCAGGACCCTGAAAAGGGGCGACGTCGCCGTGCAGCGCGGGACAATGCACGCCTGGAAGAACGCGAGTCCGACGCACTGGGCCAGGATGATCTTCGTCCTCCAGGACAGTGCCCCTGTCAGGGTCGGGGACAGGGTGCTCCCGGAGGATTTGGGTCATGCAAAGGGTGTTATTCCCGATAGTGGCAACCAGTGAGAGCAATCTGGTTTCTCAGGAAGTGATCGCACAATCGCACCATCGGACCATCTCACAACTTACAACGTTCAACTCACAAACCCGGAAGTGGGATTTTCGGCAGAGATGAAGGCTGTGTTGATCTCATTCTCTCGGACGATATGACAAAGTAGGGGCGTCGAACAGGTACCAAGGGAGTGTGTTTGTAGTACTTGACTGTTTTGACTTCTTCGAAAGCAGACCTTGCATCAAATCGCGATTTGGTGACTCTCTACGCACTTAGCAGAGCTTGCGTCAAATCGCGATTTGGTGACTCTCAAGTGCGTAGAATAGAGTATGCAGACGTACAGGGTAGTTGCACAGGGGATCCAATACTGAAACAACGGACACAGCAGGGAATTCGCGTAGTTAATGAGACATGAAGAATGGATGCAGCCCTGGGAATAGTGCACCAGATGAAACAGGCCATCGGTCCAGACGGGGTGTGATGCCTTTACCGTTTGGTGGGGACGATGCTCAAAGTTACTTAATTCCCAGCCTCGTGTGGCTGAAGGTTCCCACGAGGACGCCTAAAGAGCCTGTTCACATCCACTCCGACGCCCGCTAAGACGCCAACCACGTTGATTTCAGACCGAACACCTGGAGATCACGAAAAATAGAAAGGCAGGCCATCGCACGGTCTCGCCTGCGTCTCGTACGCATCTCCTCTGAATACTCTCGCTTGCGCATAGATGAACACCAACCTCATGCCATGTCTATTGCTCAGATCACCAGTTGAGCATCTCCTGAGAATCCGTGTGTAAAGCGGGGTATCCGTTCAGCATTTCGTTGAGTCCAACCCACCGTTCAGCTGCGTCCTGCGCCGTCAGGAGAGTGTCAGGTACACAAGAAGCACGAACTATTGGCCTCGGGAACACAGAAAGCAAGCAGTTGACAGGACTCGAAGGCCAGTTCTGGAATGAATCCGGGAAAAGGCGCAGATCAGAGACCCCGAACCCTGCAGGCTTCAATTCGTCGAATTGCATCATCCGACATGTCTCGAGACAAGTTCCAAGACCGTTTGGCTCAACCACCACCACGCCAGTCGTGTTTAGATGTGGAAGATGACACTCCGATATCCGTTCCTCCTCCAATTCCTACCAGTGGCCTTCAACGATTAAGAACTGCGGTAGAACTACCACCATTGTCTGCCTGGACTCCCTCGTCCTCACCTACACGAGCCTCGACATTTCTACCCTTTTTACGCCCTCAAAGCACTCGCACAGTATCCCCAGAGAGAGTTTCTGTCGCAGAGACCGCTGAGTCGAGTGTCTCAGCCGAACTGTCAGTCACAAAGAGAAGACCAACAGGAGCCGTAGAGAGGCTGGCAAGTTGGTTTGAAGGAAGTTCAGAACCAGTCAACATAACACTAGTTCCATCCCCGAGGAAAGAGAAGACAGACCCTCTCGTCGAGACAGAGACGATGGACGCTATATTCTCTGCTGGTCACAGTTCCAAAGACAATTTCACTCGCCGATCCCAGGAGAGGCCCACGAATGCGAGCACTTCGAGATTCAGCTTCTTTCGCAAGTCCACGGTGTCACTACCGCACGAGACCCTGGGAGAAGATGAACTGGTGAATATGAACGTTGAGCAGGCGCTCTACCCACATGGACGCCCAGATGAATACTCACCCGCTGCTTTCAAGAACCTGGAGCAGAACGCGGAAGGCACTATACGTCGATTCCAACATGCCTATACAGAACAGCAGTTGTCTCTGAAGCAGATCACGTCAGCCAAGAATGTTCAATCGGACGAACTAGACGCTGCGCAAACGAGAAATGAGCATTTGAAAATGCAATTACAGGAGATGGCCGAGAGGGCGACGGAGCAGGAGAGAATGATTGCACGCCTACGAGCAGAATTAGCGGCACAACGATCGTCCCTAGACACTTTTACGTCTCGGCAGCAAAGTGTCAGGATGGTGTCAGATGACGGTCCAAGTGAGGCCGAATCCACACCCAGGTCAAGGTACCGAAGACAACGGTCTTCCGATGTCTCGACTTCTGGTGAGTCGGAGCTGGGATCCGACGTCAGTTCCGTTGTAAGTGTATTTTCGGAGCCACTATCGCCGGCCTCGTCAAAGACAACGTCTGCTGCAAGTCCTGTGTCGAAAGTTTCTATGATGAGTGCGCGGGAAGATTGCCCAAATTGTCATGGCATGCACACGAGCGAGGCATGGGATGTTATAAACGTGATGAGGGCAGAGTCGACAGCATTGAAGCAGCGAGTTGCCCAGTTGGAGAGCGCTCAAGACGATGCACTTGATTTCCTGAGCGGGTTGAAACTGGCGTGAACGGAGGAGGAGGAAGAACAAGACATGAAATTAATGCTCTTTTTTTTAGATGCAGTACATATTATTTGGTGCTTCGCGTGTATATCTAGCATCCATTATGCACATTTTTGACTATTACATAGATTGTGTAGATTCCAACACCTGGAGTGACGTGTACCTAGCTGATCTGTCTCTATTTACTCTTCTCTTCACAAACCTGGGAGACTCAGGGAGGCTGCGACGAGGCTGCGCCCCTTGAGGAGATTCCGTGAACCCAGCCACCCACACCAACAAACACCAGCCACATCCAACCCACAGACGCGTTTGACGTGTATCCAATCATCCGATAAACTCAACCTCAAGAACTCGGCTTTGCATCTTGTCACTACCAGGCACAGGATTCCGTCTCGCTGGGGACCAAATGATGCTCTGCATTTCGTCTGCAAACGATCCAAATGACATGTTTGTTCGAAGCCTTAACAGTATTCTCGCCAGAGCTAACCAATTCTACACTTGCTGTTACACTCTTTTGACTGCTGACTTCTGACGTCCATCGTTCAGTTCATTGTGAAATAGGCTGATCAAGCAGACAAAGACTCTACTCCTTGAGATGTCCTTCAGTGGACGCACTCCTGAATCTCTACTCCCTCGATCTGACTCGAAGAACCCCGCTACCACATGCAGAGGCATAACATCCACAGGTCGGCCGTGTCGAAGAGCCCTAGCCGCCTCCCCCAAGACGTCTCCGGCGCCATCACCAATGAGAGGTGTAGGTGTTCTCGCAGTGTTGGATGAACAGAATGCGGCTGCGTTCTACTGTTGGCAACACAAAGACCAAGCCGAAGAGTTGGCGGCTACTCAACAACCTAAAACAACTCTATATCCGCTGAAAGAGAAATCAAGTATCGACACCCTGGTCGAGAGGGTTGGGATATTAGATTTGGACGAAAGTGTCCCGGAGCGGAAACGACATCGCCGACGGCACGAACCACATAACGACCGTCCGACGAGACGTGAGACTCTTCCGGCTAGATGGTCAGATATGCAGAGCCCGATCATGAAAGTACCCGAGAATATGGTGTATCGGAGCCACCATACACGTCCACCCCCGCCGCCACCACCACCGAGGTCGAATGTCAAGTTATCCTGGGCATGCTGCATCCAAGCGGCGGACGACGACGACGATGATGGCTACCCACCTCCTCGAACGCGTCGACCTCAAGAAAGAAATCGCCCTTCGAGGCCTCCTCACCCGTCAAGTGGTGGCAATGGGTACGTATACACGAGACCATCGATGCGGCCAGAACAACCAGCACCTGCACCTGCACGACCAAGTATGACCCAACGACAGGACATGCCCAGACCACTCCACAACCT